>NW_018742400.1:0-600000 GCF_001683475.1 Chenopodium quinoa
TGTTTTTGTTATACAAAATTTGTTAATTTGAAGTGGCGATTTGTGATTGGCGATAACACGTAGGGGAACATGGCTTAGAAGGGAGAAACTAGTTTTGTATTCCGTGGAACGCTGGAGTTGTTTATTAACTTTTAAGATAAATTATTTAGCAATTGATGTGTTTTCGTGACGATTTGCAATTTATTAGGCATGTAATGACATTAAAAAGATTAAAAATTAGCGAAAAAGTAAATTAAATAAAAAAAAAAAAAGGTTCAAAGCCAGTTGGGTTAACCCGAATCCAAAACTTTAGGCAAGAGTTAAACATTTCTTGGCCCGTAAACATGAAGTGATCCGATTTGAGATGACTTAGCTCATGACCCGACCCTGATTGATAGGTCTACATACTAATAAAATTATACAGTATTAAATTGTGAAGTATATTATTTTAACCGATTATGATATATATTATAAAGGGATGATTTACGTTTTGAACTACTTTTTTCGCTCAAAAAATATTATGATATAAAAAATAAAATCATATGATAACCTTTTAGAATTATAATCTAAAACTTTTTTAGAATAAAATTATATTTCAATTTGTATATCTGAAATATTTGTATTTTATCAAAAATAAAACTATAAACTATAACTTTATCCTGAAATTCTATCCAAGTTTGATTGAAAATAGAATTCTATACTAATTTTTTTCTTTTTTAATCCTACAAGTCTATTTTGTTCAACGTGGCGCGACACTTGGCGAAAAGTTGGAACGCCAAGTGTCACTGTCTCGTGGCCTGGAAAAAAGTTTAGCTATATATATTAATTATATGATAGAACTAATAGGAGTACAAGATTTTTTTATAAGGAAACTAGTTTGTAGCTCGGACGATGTTTCGCGTTTTGTTTAACAAATTTTGTGTGTAGTTGGCGACACTGTGTGGCCAACAAATACATGAGTAATCTCTGATAAGGTAATCCTTGTCGATTGAGTAACCTCGACCAATAAGTAACCCCAGAATGAGTATCCCCTGACCAAGTAACCCCTTACCAATCGAGTAACCCCTAATTGATGAGTAACCCTTGACCGATAAAATAACCCCTAACTGAGTTACCCCTAACCAACCGAGTAACCCCAAATTGACCGAGTAACCCATAACTAATCGAGTAACCCTTGACAAAATAACCCCTGGCTGACTTGTTGGGGTTTGGTAAGTCCAACTTACCGCGGAAACAACCCCGACCCAAAGAACCACTCGCAATTAATAAAACCATAAAGCATAACAAATAAACATAAAAGGATAAAATCGGAATTTACTTTTGTAGCGTGCTTCGCCCTCAAAGTCGGGCTCTTACTTGAAAGCTTTAAGCTCCGAAAATATGCGAGCCTCCTACGGAAATCCACCCGCAAAAAAACTACTAGCGACTTTTAGGTCCGTTACATCGAGGTTAGCGAGGTCCGACCAAAACCCGAGTATTATGTGAGTTTAAGAGTTTTTGCTAATGCAATGCTCTTTTGAACTCCTACTCAAGCAAGCAATTCTCATGTCATGCTTTGGCTATTTATAAGGAAGGATAGCTTGT
The DNA here is from genome assembly GCF_001683475.1 of Chenopodium quinoa. Lineage (NCBI taxonomy): Eukaryota > Viridiplantae > Streptophyta > Magnoliopsida > Caryophyllales > Amaranthaceae > Chenopodium > Chenopodium quinoa. Next base: position 1,564 of record NW_018742400.1, read on the forward strand.
GAATTCCACTCATCTTTCAATGTGGGACTTTTCACAAAAAGATCCCACATGGAAAGATTGATGAATTCAATTCTTAGTTAAATAAACCAAGGAAAAAGTAACAAGTGTCACATGGTTAGGTGAGGACCACTTTCCCACTTGGTCCCGAAGGCATTTCACATGCAATGTGAACTAACCATGTGTCACCTAACCTTGAGCCCCAAGTTAGGTTCGGGTTGGGCCATTTTATTTTGGCCCGTGTCCATGACCTATCGCCCCGGGTCCACGACCCTTGCCACATGTGTCGCCATAGTGGCGCGCTGCCACGTGTGCTGCATATGGCGTTTTGCCATGTGTGCTGCCACGTGGCACGCTCCTATTGGGCGCGCTTTCCTAGCATTTCGAGTGGCTAGGATTTTACTAGCTTGTTACTTGAAGCAAGTTCTCGTCTTGCCAAATCCTAAATTTTGGCTCGTCATTTGAGATTCTCTTGACGCTCGTTTTGACGATCCAAGCTCGAATTACTGACGTCTAAATATTTAATACTCGGGCGACGAATTAATTTCTTCCGAATTAATTCTTCGAGTCGGTTTGTTTACTGCTAAGGGTGTGACCCGAAGGGTTCATTCAAGATTAAGCCTGTAATATTAATTATGCATTAATATTACTGATCGGAAGCGGCCTCCACCTAGGCATTCCGATCACTTGACCTTGCTGAATATATTTAGCTTTCTAATAATTCTGAACCCACTAACGGAATAGTACACTTGTTCGAAGGACACCATTCCTTTCAATCTCCCACTTGTCCTTTCGGACAAGTGCGCATTTAGTGTACAACCTTTTTCCTATATTGCTTGATGTCTCTTCATGAATTATAAGGTAAGATTATTTCGTCATCCTTATTACGTCCAGAAGTGTTTCTCGATTCCGAGTCCGACTGTCAATAAACAGATGATTTCTAAAATCCATCCGAGCACGGCCATGCATTTTGTAATCCCCATATTTTTAAAATAATTTATAAATGGAATTTTATTTCATTTATAATATATATTTGTATTTTTCCGGAATTTAATTTCAAAGGTTTCAATTTTTAATTTGGGTCGAAAAATTATTTTGGTACAAATTTTTTTTACATACCATCATTCTATAATTCATGTCCAAACAATCAAAGTCAACTTCACTTTACTTATTCAATTAGCCCATTAATTTTATGAGGCCCAATATTCATATTTACCCTACAAATCTATCTCCTATAAATACTCCATACATCCCCAAATTTTCCCCACACAAAAAGGTTAGTATTTTCTTTTCCCTTTTATTTTTTTTTTTCCTTTCTTTTATTTTCTCTCTCCTTTTTCTTTCTTTTCTTTTTCTTTTTTTTTCTTTTCCTTTCTTTCTTACGTGAGTTTTCACTCACCTTGCTGCCCCCACCGACTGCCACCTACTGCCACACCACTGCCGGTCACCGGCACCGCCCCCTGACTGCCGGCACACCACCAGCAGCGCGACCCACGTGGCTGCTTGCTCCCTCTTCTCTCTCTTCCCTTTGTATTTTTTTTTTTGTTCAATGTTTGTTAAATTAGTTTTTGGGTTTTGATTTTATAATATACAGTTTATATTTTTAGTATCAAATTCATGTTTTTGATAGCTTAAACTTATAATTTCAGATTTTAATTATGTTATAAATTTTTCAGATTTTGTGATTATAAAACCTAGGGTTTCAATTTATTGAAATAGGGATTTTAGGATTCTTATGATCAATTAATTTGGGGCTTTTATTCCTATTGTATTTCTAATGCATAACTAAGCATAAAAAACATGTTTTTGGTGAAGTTTTAAGGAGTTCTAATCTAATTTATATTGCTGGAATTTTTGGTTAAGTATTAATTTATTGTTGTTGGTTGTTTTATAGGAAGTAATTTTTACATAGGAGACTTTTAATTGATTAAAAGTGGCACAAAGGATTGTTTATACGAGGTACGTACATGTCTACTTCGTTATAAGTAGTATCATGTTTAGGTACCAAAAGGAAAGAACTTAGTTTCATGATTAGGGAACACTTGGATGGAAATTGTTTGGTTATACATTGATTTAATTCATGTGCTTATGTTTATGAGGCATGTTATGGTGAATTGAGTATGTTTGTATGGAATTATGGATGCAAGCATGTTGAATTATATTGGATTAATTCTTTGTATGGAATGTTGATACAAGCATATTTTTATTGGATTTGTTTATTAACCACATTTGGATTATCAAAGGATTGGAATTAAATGGTTTGAGTGGAATGAATTTATTAAGTATTCCACAAGGTTATTATTTATTTATTTATTACTCAATCATGACTTGTTTAGTATGTTGAGTAAAGGTGGATTAAGCCGAATTGGCTAGGTGGGTTGACTATGATCAACAATTTTGGATAATTTGGAAGTTTAATGGAATTAAAGGTCAACCATTGTCCTAAATAAAATTAAAAGTGAATTGATGTATGATTGTTATGTATGTTCTACTTGATTGAGTCGGCTATTAATTAAAATTGTAATCACGTAAAGTGAAACATGGATGAGCAATAAAACTCTGGAAAGCGTGCACTTCTGGAGTATTGACAATTATGGGTTAGGGTACACGATGGTAGCCCGTGGCTTTTCGAGGCTTTTTTGATCAACATGTCCTCTTCTCTTTTGGTATTTACATTATATTTATAATGAAAGTTAGATGGGATCCTAGACTAATTTTGTGAGAATGGAGTCGCGCCCATTCTTGCATCGCGATAAACTTTTATTTTAAATGGTCATTTGGGACCAAAATGATTTGGTGGATTGGAATATTCTTAAAATTAAGATCGCTTATCTTAAAGAGGCGGTCTAGCTTTCTCATTCTAGAGACCGCCTCTAAAAAGCAGTCTCTTTGCCAAAGAGACTGCTGTGCTAGAGATCGCCTCTAAGGCAGTCTCTTTGGCTAATTTGGACGGGTCTCTTCGGCCAATTTTGTAGTAATTGATTAGGGGATTTTTATCCACCAATCACCGTCTGACAAGTGGACCAACCAGGTTCCGCCACGTGTCCTTCACGAAGGCCAATAGGAGCCTGCCACGTGTCAATCACAGATACGTCCTCTACGGACCAATCGAGGCACGCCACGTGTCCACCCATGCCAAATGGGAAAACCGGCCAACAAGGCCCAATCCTGTCTAGAGGCCCGGTCAGCCCTAGGTTTACCCTAAACCTAGAGAGTGGCACGCTTCTCAAGACTATAAATACTTAATTAATCCTCATTAAAAGGGATCAAGCAATTGAGAGGCAATTGATCAAGCAATTAATCTCACCTGAAGAACAGAGAAGAACAGAAACATTACGGAACATTAATAACCGGCTAATCTCGCTAACAAAGCAGATTACCAACATTAAACACTCTCACCTAGAGAGGTCTTATTACTTTAATTTCCGTATTAATTACTCCTTAATCAGGTACTAACTTGACCGTTGGAGGCGGAGCTCTCAGGAGTCTCCGTTATTTTGCAGGTACAGGCGTCCGGTTCCAGTCTCGGAATTGTAACTCTCCCGCAGGACATCAGAAAACCCCGAAACATTTGGCGTCGTCTGTGGGGAGAGTACTTCAGAGATGGCATCCAAGTCTGTACCGACTCCTGAAGAGAGGCGTCCCCTAAACGACCCTCAAGTTCAGTCGGACCATGACACCGAAAGTGAATTTGAAGTGGAAACTCATACAGCTCCAGACGGGACCCTAAGGGCCCGACGTACCCGTCATACCGAAAGGAGGGAACGGGAGCATCTTCAAACAGGAAGCGAGCCAGCAGGCGCACCGCCTGCTCGGCAACAGCCGACTGATGGGTCTGCTCCCATCACAAGGAACGAACTCATGACCTTCATGAGGGACTTCAAGGGAGAGATTCAAGAGTTGATCAACAAAAAGCCGCCTGCTTCAGTCAAAGAGCAGTCGGCCAAAAAACCTTCCACTTCACTGAAGAGGAAGCCAGTTCAAGGGCGAGAGGCGACTCCTCATCCTAAATCCAAGAAGCGGGAGCCACCTGCTCTTGATTTCACAAAATTCCGTTATCCTACGGGAAATAGGAAACCGGTTCGTCATATTCAGGCGGACGGGTCAAAGCAAACGTTCACAGATGCTCGGCTACTGCTAGAGCAGAAGAAGAGTGACCGATTGTCAGAGTCGGCTTCTACTTCAAATTTTCAAGACAGTTAGCGAAATGCCTCGATGAGGCATACTCAGTCGTACCATGAGAGTCAGTCAGGCGGCACCTCCCGTCAGTCCGGCTTTCATAGTGCCCAGGCGGTACCAAACTTACCATTTGTGCCGCAACAACAGTATTTTATGCAGCCACCTCCATTTGGTGGACCTGCAGCAAAAAACGTCCAACCTATGGACTGGCAGCTACGGTTGCTTAGACTTGGTGAACAGCCGTCGGCCTTCTCCAAGGAAATTACTGAAGCCGCTCAGCCGGCCAAAGTAAAAAATGTACTAGTAGGCGCCTATGACGGCACTACTAACCCAGAAGACCATCTGATGGCATTCACCAACCTGATGTACCTTCAAGGGTTGGATGATCCCACTTGGTGCAAGTGTTTCCCAGCGACTCTCAAGGGAATCGCACAGCAATGGTTCGGCAACCTGCCGACTGGTTGTGTAAACAACTTCAGGACGCTTGCTTACTTATTTGCCTCCAACTTCGCCATGAACATCCCTGCGAAGAAAACGACCCTTGATTTGGGAACAATTCAGCAGGGCGAGAAGGAGGGGCTTCGTTCTTACATCAGGCGGTTCAACCTGATGAGAATACAGATTCAAGGGTTACCGGATGAGGTAGCTTATACTGACTTTTTTAGAGGTCTCAAAGACGGGTCTACCTTCAAATTTGATTTAGTTCGAAAAAGGGTGGCGACTCTTCAAGAGGCCTTGATTGAAGCAGAAGCCTATATACAGGCGACTGATCTGTGTACGATAAAACAGTCGGACGGGAAAAGGTTCGACAAAAGAGAAGGACGACAGAAACAGTCGTCTAACAAAGATGAGAAAAGAAAAGAGGTCTGGGCGGTTGATTCCTCTAAACACCCGGCCCAGAAAAAGAAAAAAGAATTCAAACCATACTCCCCAAAGTATGTGTTTAACAAGGATAACCAGTTTATCCTAAAAGAAATAAAGGGACGGTTCTCAATTGAGAAGCCGGTCCCCATGAAGGGTTCTGCAAACAACCGGAACCAAGACAAAATCTGTGCTTATCATGATGACGTTGGTCATCACACCAATGACTGCATCAGTCTCATGCGGTACCTAGACCGCTTGGCTGAGCAAGGTGATCTTGACACTTATGTCAAGAAAATCTACGGGGAACACTTCCTCAAAAAAGCAGTCGGCCAAAAAGAATCAACAGGCCGACAGTTCCGATATAGATGATGCAGTCGTCTACACCATTGCAGGCGGCTTCTCAGGAGGCGGCCCCACTATTAGGGGCAACAAAGATAATATAAGGCGGTTAGATGTAAATTCCGTTCACCAAGAACGGCCGTCCAAATATACATTTCCTGAGATTGTCATCACTAAAGAAGATCTAGGAGGGGTAAGGGGGCCGCATGACGACCCTCTCGTTATTGAATGTAAAGTGGCCAACCAGAGAGTTGGCCGAATCCTCATAGATACCGGGAGCTCCTCAGATCTCATCAGCAGCAAATGTCTGTCAAAACTGAAATATCAGACGGACTGCATACATCCGGCCTCCCACCCTTTAATAGGGTTTGGAGGAGGAGTCGTCCACCCACTGGGACGAGTAGATTTACCCATTCGCCTGGGCGAAAAAGGGGAAGGACGACACATGGTAGTCCGGTTCCTAGTAGTAGAGGAACTCTCGACCTACAACATGATTCTGGGTCGACCAACCCTGAATAATTCTAAGGCTGTTATAATCCCGTCTCTTATGCTGCTTAAGTTTGAGAGGGATAATGGAACAGTCGGCTCCCTAAGGGGAGATCAGAGGATGGCCCGAGAGTGCTATCTCTCAGATGTCAAGCCCACTGTTATGGCCACTGGGTCAAGTGAAGAAAAAACAGACCTTGACAATGTCAAGGAGAGTGCGCCTGTTCAAGAAACAGGCGACAAAAAGAGAAAGGCGTCCCAGACAGAGTCCGCAAGAAAAGCAAGAAAATAGCAATCATTGGCAGAGGAGCGGCCGGATGAGTTCCGCCCTCAGCCGGCTGGTGAGCATGCGGACCTGATCTTAGACGACTCACGTCCTGACCGAACAGTCAAAGTTGGGACGACTGCTCTGAGAAACCTTGGTGACGACTTTCACAACCTATTGAAAGAATACAACGACATCTTTGCATTTGAAGTCCATGAAATGCCAGGCATTAGTCCTGATCTGGCAGTACATAAACTCGCTGTGGATCCGAAAAAGAAGCCGGTACGGCAAAAGAAGCGGAACCATGGCGAAGAAAGAAGTCAGGCGGCAGCCGCCGAAGTTAAAAAATTACTTGATGCAGGGTTCATTCGGCAATGTTACTTCCCAGACTGGGTTGCAAATGTGGTGCTTGTTAAAAAGCCGAATGGCACCTGGCGAATGTGTGTAGACTACACAGACTTAAACAAGGCGTGCCCCAAAGACAGTTACCCTCTGCCTAAAATTGATAACCTGGTCGACTCAACAGCGGGTCATGCCTTGATGAGTTTTATGGACGCCTATTCTGGTTTCCATCAAATTCCCTTATGGAAGAAAGATCAGGAGAAGACGGCCTTCGTCACTGATCAGGGGTTATACTGTTACACGGTCATGCCGTTTGGTCTTAAGAATGCCCCGGCTACCTTCCAACGAATGATAAACACAGTGTTCTTTGATCAGATTGGGAGAAACGTCGAGGCATATATTGATGATATGATTGTCAAGACTAAACTTCAGAAAGATCATCTGACGGACCTCCGAGAAACTTTCGCCACACTCAGGCGGCACCATGTCATGCTCAATCCCAAGAAATGTGTATTTGGAGTTGAGTCTGGGAAATTTCTCGGATTCCTTATCAATCAGAGAGGAATAGAGGCGAACCCTGAGAAGGTGCAGGCGGTCATTGACATGCAGTCGCCTCGTACCATCCGAGAGGTTCAGAAGTTAACAGGTTGTCTGGCGGCCTTGGGGAGATTCCTAAGCCGATCAGGCGACAAATGCCTATACTTTTTCCAGGCAATTAAGAAAAAGGCAAGGTTTGAATGGGGGCCGGATGCTGAGGCCGCCTTCCAGAAATTAAAAGTTCACTTGCATTCCTTGCCGAGGCTGGTCAGCCCTTTGCCCAAAGAGGATCTCTACATGTACCTGGCCGTCTCTGATCATGCGTTAAGCGCTGTGCTCCTTGCTGAAAGGGACGGCTGTCAGCTCCCGGTCTACTTTGTCAGTCACGTACTGAAAAATGCCGAGTTGAGGTATCCCCTAGTGGAGAAATTTGGTCTTGCACTCTTCATGGCTGTTAAAAAATTGAAGCCCTACTTTTTGGCACATGCAGTCGTCGTGTATACCGACCAACCAATCAAGCGGCCCCTTACCATCATGGAGTCGTCAGGACGAATGATCAAGTGGGCCATAGAAATACAGAGCCTCGAAGTTACTTTCGAGCCTAGAAAAGCAGTGAAGGGACAAGCCTTTGCTGACTTTATTGTAGAGATGACTCGTCCTCCTGACTCTCAAGTTCCAGACCAAGTCTGGAAGGTATATGTGGACGGAAGCTCTACTTCAAATGGTTGTGGAGCAGGCGTCGTATGTCAATCTCCAGAGGGCGACAGGTTCGAGTATGCTCTACGCTTCAGTTTTCAGGCTTCAAACAATGAGGCAGAATATGAAGCTTTACTAGCCGGGATCCGCATGTGCAAGGCGGCAGGGGCAAGAAAAATAGACGCTTGTTCTGATTCACAATTGATAGTGAGTCAGTACAATGGCGAATACGAAGCAACCCATCCGGCCATGATCAAGTATTTACAGGCGGTCCGACAAGCAGTCGGCTCCCTTGAGGATTTCCATCTGATCCAAGTGCCGAGATCAGAAAACAACCAGGCAGATGCACTGTCAAAATTAGCATCATCCGCCTCCTCCGATACTCCTCGAACTGTTTTTTGGGAAGTAATGGAGAAGAGAAGCATCGAGGAAAACCCTATTGGAATCCTAGACAGAAGCTCAACCTGGATGGATTCAATCAGGGCATATCTGACAAACGGTACACTGCCGGATGATCCTCAACAGGCGGCAGCACTGAAAAAACGAGCCTCCTGTTTTGAAATGATACAGGGAGAACTTCACAAGAGGGGGTACCTTCAACCCTTCTTAAAGTGTGTTACTCCTGAAAAGGGACGAGAGATACTAGATGATCTTCACTCTGGTTTCTGTGCTTCTCATATAGGTGGTAGGATGCTTGCTCAAAGGGCAAGGCGGCAGGGCTACTTTTGGCCTACTTTGGAAGCAGATGCAATGGAGATGGTGAAAAAATGTGACAAGTGCCAAAGGTTTGGCAAATTAATTCATCGTCCGGCTACTGATCTCACTACCATCCACAGCCCACTACCGTTTGCTAAGTGGGGCATGGACATTCTGGGTCCATATACGCCTGCTACAGGCGGCAGAAGGTACATACTTGTTGCCGTTGACTACTTCACTAAATGGGTAGAGGCGGAGGCTGTAAAGGGAATCAAGACGAAAGATGTAATTTCATTCATTTGGAAAAACGTCATCACTCGGTTCGGGGTTCCCATGTCTATGGTTTTTGATAATGGTCCCCAATTTGAGACGCCTGTTCTCAAAAGCTGGTTGGGAGACCAAGGAATTGCACACTACTTTGCATCTGTCGGCCGTCCACAAGCAAACGGCCAGGTAGAAGCCTTTAATAAAATCATCTCAGACGGTCTCAAGAAAAAGATTGAACGAGCAGGCGGCCTATGGGCGGATGAACTACCACATGTTCTCTGGGCCATTAGGACGACTGAAAAAGGGGCGACTGGAGAAACTCCATTCCTCCTAACTTATGGTGCGGAAGCTGTTCTTCCAATAGAACACTACGAGCCGACTCTTCGAGTAATGCTATATGACGAAGAGGCAAACTGGGAAGCCATGCACCTGGCATTAGACTCACTTCCTGAAAAGAGGGGCAATGCTGTTTTGCGCCATGAGATCTATCGCCTGAGAATGACTAGATCATACAACAAAAAAGTACACAGGCGTCCACTCAAAGTAGGGGACTTTGTACTTAGAAAAATGGAAGCAGTTGGTTTGCTAATGAGTCTGGCAAACTAACTCCCAACTGGGAAGGACCCTACCGAATCTATGAGGAAGTCAGGGACGGTACCTACCGTCTGGAAACACCAGACGGACAACCGTTGCCTCGAACTTGGAATGTAGATAATCTTAAAAAATATTTCTTCTGAATGATGTAAAGAGCTACTTAATAAAAGTTTGCACTTACTATTCAATTTTGTATTACGAGGGGCATGCCGTCTGTATCTTAACAGTCGGCTACTCTCCATTTAGTTTTTCACTCTATCTTCAGAGGGGCATGCCGTCTGTACCTTAACAGTCGGCTACTCTCCATTGAGTTTTTCACTATCTTCAGAGGGGCATGCCGTCTGTACCTTTACAGTTGGCTACTCTCCATTGAGTATTTTACTCACAATACTTAGCTAAAAAGATTAGGGCCTGGCCGACCCTGTGCCAAACAGGCGGCTACCCTTCTTTTACTTAGCACCTACGTTCACCAAGAACTTACCAAAGCCACCGGCCGAATGATCAGACCAGGCGCCAAGCCAACTGATCAAATCTACAAAACTAATACGACCTGTCCCAACATCATAGCAGGCGTCCGACGGCATCCCTCCGGATGAAATTCGTCGCAGAGAGCAGCTCCCTTTTGGGTGGAACATTGTTCTATAAACTAATTACACGGCACCTATACGACTGTCCCCAAGGGCAACCACGTAGCCGTTTTTGAGACAAGGATAACTCTATCACTAACCAAACCAGTGGTAGCAGTTGACATCTGAGTCAGATGACCGCCTGTATTACTTGGGATAAATGCAGGGGGTACCTATTGAGTTAATAGCCAACAAACAATGGCGAATCAAGGGGTCTAGCCGGCCTACGTCGCCTGGTACCTCTACTTCTCAAACAAAAGTGACGGCGACTGAGTAGCTCCAACGTTAACTCATAGTCACTCCTTCAAATTTGGTATGGAACCTAAAAGGTTTGAGTCGTCCGCCTGTTTTTAACAAACAAGGGCACTCAAACCCCTATTCCTACTAGGTAACCTATTGAGTTAATAGCCAACAAACATTGGCAAATCAAGAGGATCAGCCGGCCTCCGCCGCCTGGTACCTCTACTATTCAATCTAGAGTGTGACGAAGACTAAGTAACTCCTATGTTAACTTAATAGTCACTCAAACTTAGTATGGAGCCTAAAAGGTATGAGTCGTCCGCCTGTTTTTAACAAACAGGGACTCTCAACCACTACTCTTGCTAGGTAAACAAATTACGAGTTAAAAGCCAACATTGGCAATAAAGGGAAACAACCGGTACCCGCCGCTTGTTATCCTACTTACTTAATTCCTTGGCGACTAGGTAATACTATTTACTTGGTCAGACCACTTTCCTACTTGGTTAAAATTACAAAAAGACAGGCACGTCTGCCTAAAAAGGATCCAGACAAAATAGTTCGAATACCGATTGAATAAATGGCCGACTGATCGTCTATCCTGGAAACAGACAACCAGTCGTCCAGGGGCATAGGCGGCGTACTTACTATTTGTACCTGTCTGCAACGTTCGGCCATGTACAACAGTCGGTCTAGTGAACAATGGGATATTAGATATGGAATACTTAGACAAATTTGAAGCAAAACAATAATTTGATTAAAAAAGCCGGTCATTAAAGACCAGCAAAATATTCAAAGCCCCGGCCCCCTGGCCGGGTAAATACAAAGCAAACGGCACGCAGGCCGTGGAAAAAATACATTAAGCTTAAGAAGGGGGCAGTTCAGTATTAGCAGCTGCCGCCTGGTCAGCACTCTTCTTGCTGGACTCGGCTTCAGCTGCATCCTCTTTTGATGCCTTACCCCCAAGTGGCACAAGCGCCACAACCGGCTCTTCCTCCTCCTCCAACGCACCTCCCAATGCCTCTTCTTCAGCAGCCGCCAGGATCTCTTGATTGTATGTTTCCGAACACTGGCGGTACGTTCTTTCCCATGAGGCAAAGTCGGCATTGGGGAACAGGCGGCCCCAGGTCATGCGCTGGATTTGAGCGGAGTCTTCCACCATCTCCCGGACGAGCTCTTTCTTCTCTTGCTCGGCCTTTTCCGAGAGCTCTTGGGTAAGACTCTTCTCTTGGCTCACCAGGCGTTCTTTTACGTTGGCCAAGGATTTCTCCATGGCTTCGTAAGAGTGCATTTTTTGGCGAAGAGGTTTCAGCTCGGCCTTAAGATTTGTGATGGTCGCCTCCAGCTCGTCATTCTTCTTCTGGGCCGCCTCTAACTGAGCCCGAACAGCGGCGGTAGCCTGCGCCTGATAATAAAGAATATCAATGGTCAGTACTTCATTTTGGGCAATTTGAAACATTGCCTTATCACAGTTGGAGGCGGCCATAGCTTTTGCAGCCTTTACCTCTTTGTTTTTCCGATCAATCGGCTTGCGAAGGCTGTTAACTCGGAGCAGGGCCTAAGTACAAAAAAAACAGGCGTCAGTTTCCAAACACAAAAAAGATAACAGGCGTCCTGGAACTCAAATACTCAAAAATATGCTAAGTATACCTCAGCAAGGACCCCTGCAATCCCATCAAGGTCAAGGGTGCCGGCACCCCTGACCGCCTCCCTTTCAGATGGAGGAACTACTTTGATCATGGACTTGGCTACCTCAACCAAGTCAAGCCCCTGAGGGCCGGCTGCATCAAGCGTAAAAAAAAACAAGTTAGACCTAGTCAAGAAGGAAGCAAGTGTGAAAGTTTTTACAAGTGATTGTCCATACTTCTAGGCGGCCCCGCCGGGGTTTTAGAAGAAGTGGTCGGCTGCTTCTCAGCCGCCACTGTTTTCCTGGAAGACCCAGGAGAGCTTGCAACAGTTGTCCTCCGGGCCTTGGGGTCCGGCTGTTGCGAGGAAGAAGCTCTTGGAGTGCCAGACTGAAAACAAAAAGAGTTAGTATATGCATAAGACAACTCCTAAAAGAGGAAGAGTTTTCGAAGCCTACCAAGGGTGCCCCCTTGTTGGGGGAGTCGGCACAAGACTGTTGCATGAGAGAGGCCCGCAACATGGCCGCCGCAGTCTTGGATGCTGTTATTTTACTCATGGCATCAGCTGCAAAAAATAAACAGCAAAGTTAGTAAAGATCCCAAGTAAACAAGGCGTGAAAAAAAAAACAGAGTATTTGTCAGGCCGGCTACCTCTAGAGCACCGACTGCTGAGGCCACAGGCGGCCAAAAAGTACTCGTCATAGAGCCACTTGAAGCTCGGGACGCAGTTTAGGGGTACTTGCTCTCGTACCCCTGAAGTAGAGTTCACCCTAGTCTCTACTTTGAAGAGTCCTTTGTCTAGGATCTCTCTTTTAGCCTTTGGGGGAACAGGCGGCATGCTGCGGCCGCCTGCGAGAAGAGGCGGATCCCTATTCCACTTGTTAAAACGTTGGTTCAGCTCCGTGTCTGAACCCTCAATGATAAGGAAGGTGTTCCGCCAATCCTTCCATTTGTTCGCCTTACCTCTCGTCATGAGGTAACCCCTATGGCTTGTTAATTGATACCAGCCGGTACCTCCCGACTTAGGGGTCCGGCTGAGATAGTTCATGTGGGCGAAAGCCTCAAAGCTTGGCTCCACCCCGTACATTTCGCACCCGGCCACATAGCCGAGTACGTTTACCCAAGAGTTGGGGCTAACTGCCATAACCCCAAATCATACCCATCTAAAATCCGCTGAACAGCCGGATGTAATGGGAAGCGTAGTCCAGCTTTGATGGCCGCCACATAGCAGCCAAAGCAGCCGTCATCATAGCTGGTACCAGCCGGCCAGACGACAGTGTCTTCTGGATCCGGCACGAACAGTAAAAATTCCGGGCCCATTCTGTGGTTAGCAATAAAGCTCTCCACTTTGTCATGCATGGTTGCGATCCGGCCCCGGGGTACCATGCAGTAGTAGGGGGCGTTTTCCTCTCTGTAAGAGGCGGACGGCTCCGCCCAATTGTCCCCCTTCTCAACTGCATGAGAAAGTCTCGCCTCTTGTAGGCGGCTATGTCTTTCTTCTGAGCCTGGAGAACTGCGGCCAGAAGAGCTGGACTCGGACTCGTCCTCTGACGAGTCCGAAGAGGACGACTCCTCCCCTCTCCCAGAGGGGCCCGCCTCCTCTCCCTTAGAAGGAGCAGGAGGAAAATTAGACATATCAACGGTAAGATGGGAAGGGACCACCTTGGCCCCTCTCTCAGAACTGTCGGCTTGGCAGCCGCCTCGTTTCAATTCTACATCTGGCGCCTGGTCAGATGTTTCACTAATGAGCACCCTTTGGGAGGAGCCGTCTGAGTTTGATATCATAGCAGTCTTTTTTGTTCTGGCCATCACGTTCTGCATAGACACAGATACAGTCGGACTTTGTATAAAGGGCAAAGATGGGTCCAGAAAAGGGCAGGCGGCACTCCTAGTCCTAGATTCAGCCGTCCCCGGTGACCGGCTGATCACTAACTTAGGTCGTGTCGTGTGCTTCCGTGGTGCCATTTCAAAAAATAAAAAGAAAATTAAGAGTAAGAGAACTGAGTTACCTGAACGAGTGACGGTTGATGAAGTTCTGGAAATCCGGTGCAGTCGGCTTGTCAGAACAGGCGGTAGGCAGAAAAGGTCCGAAATGTCAGAGCAAGTTCAGGGGTCCGAATGTTCTCGCAAAGTTCTCAAATGTGAAAATGACCGAAGTCAGCACTTCCTTATATAGGCAAAGTGAGAAGGCGAAGGGTCGCTTCCAAATTCAAAATTTGGGCGGGAAAATCTCTCGGCCGTTTGCAAGGTGACACCTGTAGCAGGCCGTCGCCTGTCACCGTGCGACACCTGTCACAGGCGACACGTGACCAGTCACGTGCCACCTGTGAGGGGCAAATGATTAGGGGATTTTTATCCACCAATCACCGTCTGACAAGTGGACCAACCAGGTTCCGCCACGTGTCCTTCACGAAGGCCAATAGGAGCCTGCCACGTGTCAATCACAGATACGTCCTCTACGGACCAATCGAGGCACGCCACGTGTCCACCCATGCCAAATGGGAAAACCGGCCAACAAGGCCCAATCCTGTCTAGAGGCCCGGTCAGCCCTAGGTTTACCCTAAACCTAGAGAGTGGCACGCTTCTCAAGACTATAAATACTTAATTAATCCTCATTAAAAGGGATCAAGCAATTGAGAGGCAATTGATCAAGCAATTAATCTCACCTGAAGAACAGAGAAGAACAGAAACATTACGGAACATTAATAACCGGCTAATCTCGCTAACAAAGCAGATTACCAACATTAAACACTCTCACCTAGAGAGGTCTTATTACTTTAATTTCCGTATTAATTACTCCTTAATCAGGTACTAACTTGACCGTTGGAGGCGGAGCTCTCAGGAGTCTCCGTTATTTTGCAGGTACAGGCGTCCGGTTCCAGTCTCGGAATTGTAACTCTCCCGCAGGACATCAGAAAACCCCGAAACAGTAATGACGATACTGAAGATCGTTAACTCCAATAGGTCTGGAACCAAGACTGGTATTCCAGGATGAAGGTACAAATCCAATCTAAAAGAGAAAGAATCTACCCTAATGATAGGCCTCTACTTTATTCTTCTCGTATTCATGTGCGTTTTCTGACTAACATGCAATCAATAGGTTTACCCTAAACCTGTTTATCTATGTTAGTTGTATACTAGATATAAGCCCGTGCGATGCACGGTTCTAGTTTTTATTTTATTTAATTTAAAATTGTGTATATTTATGAAGATCATTCATTAAATATATGGATAAAATTCCTAATATCATAAGATAATTTTTTAATTTTAACACTAAAGTTATCTTTTGTTGTTTTATTTATTTATTTTCTATGACGCTTGAATTTAAAATCCCAAAATTCAAATTTTTAATTCAAAAAAGAAATAACAAATCTCATTTTTTTATTGATCAAAATAAGTCTTTTGCCTATGCGTTTATTTAATATACTCATTTTGTTTAAAATGTTAGTTTCATTTATAATTGTTTAACTATAAAATATTATGGAAAATTAGTCATATGAGTACATTATTGAAATCAAACTTTTACAATATTTTCTAGGAAGAGATTAAAGATATTTGCAATTAAAATTTGCATTCATAAATGTAAAAAAGATAAATATTACTCAGGTTTTTTTTTTTGTGTGTGTTTTTAGATAAGATAATTAATTAGTTTTAAAAATAATTTAAATTTTAATTATTCTCAATTCGTTGTTTTTACCTATGTGTCAAAATTCTTAAATCTTATTCGTCACTTTTGCTTAGGTGGCGAGTAAATTTTTTAATTCTAAAATAAATTATTGATCTAATTTTTCATTGGACAAAATAATACCTTTTCTTATGTGGCGCGCCAAATGCTCCCGAAAAATGCCTATTTTATTTATATATATTAGATTAATACACAAATAAAACAATTATTGACGATCACTATAATTATAATCATATTAAAGCTAAACAAGATTATTAAAATCATCCAAATCCCATTAATCTCGCAATTCTATCTAAATCCTCCGATGAGTAATGCGATGAAGATATCAGATTCACAAGATAGAGTTTTGGCCAAGGTGGTTATAAATACAGCCCGTATTTCTCCAATAAAAACACACAACTTAACCCACAATTATAAAAAGAGGAGATAGTTCGAGTCACTACAACTGGGCAATTCGAGCAACGAAGATAGCCATTGGAGGAAGCTTAGTCTCGGATCCAAGGTTGATCAAGAACGAAGGTGAATTGCGGGTTCAAAGCCGGGTTTATCCGCATGTTCTTGGGATTATAGTTCATAAGTCTTCTTACTTAATTGTTCCATTTTACCGTTACTTTGGATTATTTTTGCTAAGTTCGATTAGTTACTTTGATTGGATTATTGGTGTGATAATTTGGTAGTTGATTTAATAATATATTTGCATAGTTTATTTCAATTTAATGATTATTTGAATTTGCTTATCTTAATTATTAAATTTGCAATTCGGCATTGATTGTTATCTTTCAAGTTGTTAGTTGTGAATTATTGCTATCTATATGGTTTGGCTTAGTTTGAATCGTATAGGAGAGTAGTCCCTAATTTTAAATCAAGTCTGCGATTATGGTTTGGTTTAAATTAGAAAGCAGTTTCAATCTAAATAATCTGACATTTAAGTGATTAGATTAGTTAGGACTAATGAGGTCTCCTAGATATTGATGCTGCCAAGACTAATTCATGCAAGTTGAGACCATATTTGTGTTGATTAGGTTGGTTTAGAGTCGATTTTTGCTTAGTTCAGAATTGGTTTCAAATAAGGGAGATAGGGAGTCTTTGTTACTAAAGTCTCTACAGTTAGTCTAGTAATTAAGTTGATTAATTGTGCATGGCCGGTTAATTATAATCACTAATAGTTTAATTCAAGTAAAGTTATGAATAGAGTTGGTTAAGTATGTCGTCAATTGTATATAGTAGTTTAGATCCTATTTTTCATGGTAGTATTAGTTGACTATTATCATTTAAATCCCCCCAATCTCATGTACATAGTGTGAATAATACTCTTTTATGTATATAGTTTATGTTTCGAGTTTATTTTGAGTTTATAGAGTTAATTAATCTCGTCGTGGGTTCGACCCTTACTTACCCTTTTTACTAGTTATTAATATTTTTGAGGATTAAGTTAAGGTAAATTATTAATTAATTTTATTCGAGAAACGACACGTATCAAATTTTGGTGCCGTTGCCGGGGAGATTATTTATGATGTCCTATAAATTCATGGTTTAAGTTATTTCTGCTAATTTTGTTATTTGAATATGTGAAGAGCATGTATAAATTAACTGCTATTTTAGGTTGACTATTTTATAACCTATTAGTGGGTTAATTCTATGCATGTCATCAGTTTTTCATTATTGCTGAAAGTCGGCTTTAGTAGTGTATGTCTGCATGTTTTGAATTTGTCAAGGAGTGCCTGTTTTTCATGACTTAATTTAATAAGCTTCATTGTATTTGTCAGACTTTTAAAGGTTAGATGACTACAATTCTTTTTGTTTATCTTGGTGGAGTATTTCACTTGTAAATTGATGGATGCTCAGTTAAGTTTAGTAAAATTTAGAATTCTCATATCTTGTTTTAAATGTTGGATCAGTATGTTATCATATGATATGAATGATTTAGCTAATTGTTTGCTAGTAAAAGAATTTATAGACTCTTTTCGAAGTTACCATAACTTATAGAAGTTAATATGACATGATAATGAGTTATACCGAATAATGCTTGTTTATTGACCGAGTTTTTGCAAGCTTAATCTATATTAACTCACATATTGGTAGACAAGTATATGTCATGTTTTCTTATCGATTTTTTTGCATGATTGTGCAGGTGCTTGTCCCTTGAAAATTGAAATGACTAATCTTATTACATCTAATGATAAATAGGTAACACACTGGTATTTTGATTATTGGTATTTAAATGGTGCTAAGAGTTATAATTTTGAGGCTATCTTCCACTGAGTTCTGCTATTTATACTTTGATCTGACAAATTATGAATGGCATATACTAAATTTTTTATTATTTTCTAATGCATCTGTATTGAAGGGTCTAAGGGGAGAATAAATTTAAAAGACTTTGTGTCTAATTATATGCTGTAGTCGGCTACTATATTAATGATAATCAAAGGTTCTGATGTGCATCAATCTGGCAGCATAATTTTGACAATTAGCTAGCTTGACATGTTGAATTTTGGAACATGAGCATTCTGCCAACCTGTTAGATTAGTAATCTGGTCTCACCAATAATCATTTCTTGTCAGATTTGCTACTGAAAATTTAGTATAATTTCTGCCAGATGCATGACATTTAAAATTTCTTGTCTGAATATACCTGATCTCATTACTTCAGAACTGTTAAAGCTATAATTCTTGCTTAGTTAAAAAATCTGACCAAAATATTATTGATAATTAGCAAGCCTCACATGTTGAATTGTGATAGGTGCATGTGTGATTGTATGCCTAATTCTTAATATAGGAAGACCATTTTACTAAATTTTTTTTGAAATGCTAAACTGATACATATCAACTTGAGTAAAATTTGAGCAAACTAGTTGTGAGAATTTGTGCATGACAACCGATGATTTCATGAGATTGCTTGGTCAGGTTCATATAATTTCTTAGTTTGTCTAATGCTTCTTAATTTCAGCATATTTACTGTTAGAACTACTTGTAATCAAACATGTTTTGTTTGATTTGAATAACTGATATCAGTTCTTTATTTTGCCTATATTTTAGTTCTGACCAGAAATTTATTTTCACACAAGCTTATCTCTCATTAATTTATGTTTTCTTTATAGGTGCATGTATGCGTACGATAAAGAAGCAAGACTTCAGTGCATAAGAGCGTACATAGACTTGATAAACGGAGCAAAACCAGAGGAGCTTCTTCATATTTTCATTGCTGAACCATCACTTGAATTAGAAGATCCATTGCTGATTAAATATAACAACATGGCAGAACAGACATTGAAAGAACTGGGAGCCCCTAAAACAGGAGAAGATCCTCTCTGCATTGTCTTTCCGGAGCTAGAGAATCCCCTCAAACGGAACTCAGGTTTCCTTAATCTTCTCCCTAAATTCTATGGGAACGTAGGTGAGAATCCTTATAGACATTTAAAAGATTTAAAGTTGTATGTTCTTCTATGAATCCCGAAGGAATAGAACAGGAACATATTAGATTGCATGCTTTTCCTTTTTCTTTGCAAGATCCTGCTAAAGAGTGGTTATATGAGCAACTTCCATCTAGTTCCATTAATTCTTCGGCAGAATTGGAAAAAGTTTTTATTGAAAGATTTTTTCCTGCGAGTCGTATAGGTTCTATCAGGAAGGAAATTTTTGGAATTAGACAGAATAATAATGAGTCTTTATATGAGTACCGGCAACGGTTTAATAGGCTTTGTTCATCTTGTCCACAACACCAAATAAGTGATCAATTATTAATTCAATACTTTTATGAGGGTTTGTTACCTAATGATAGAGGTATGATAGATGTAGCAAGTGGGGGTGCATTAGTTGATAAAACACCTACTAAAGCTAGAAAATTAATCTCTAATATGGCTCATAATACACAGTAATTTAGCACTAGAAATGATGCTAAAAGAGTAAATGAAATTGATATAAGTGGTATTCATAATCAATTGCAAGAAAATTCTCAACAAATTGCTACTTTGACTACTCTTGTTTCTAAAATTTCTAGTAATGAGTCTAAATCCAGAGTTTGTGGTGTTTGTTCTGATTTTTCTCATGCTACTGATGAATGTCCTACTTTACACAGTGAAGATATTAATGCCTTAGGGGGTTTTTCTGGTCAACAAAATAGGAAGTATGATCCTTTCTCACAAACTTATAATGAAGGTTGGAAAGACCACCCTAATCTAAGGTATGGAAATAGACCACAATTTCAAAGTTTAATCAATTTAAGCAACATGGTCAACTAAACCCACCACCTAAACCTGCTAGCCCTTCATTAGAAGACTTGGTGAAACAATTAGCAAACCAAATAGGACAGGTTCATGATCAAGGTGTTGAATATCAAAAGAAAACTGACATTCACCTACATCACATAGACACTCAAATAGGTCAAATAAGCACTACTCTGAGTAATTTGGAATCTCAACTCTCAAATAGACTTCCTTCTCAAACACTTGCCAATCCAAATGAACATGCTAAAGCTGTAATACTTAGGAGTGGTAAGGAGTTAGCAGAACCTAAAATGCAGAATAGAGAAGTAGAGAAAGAAGTAGAAGCCAGACCTAAGGATATAGTTGGAGAGAGTAAGGAAAAACATGATAAAGAGAGCGAGAAAGAACCTGTAGGGAAGGGTAATTCTGATGTGAATTTTGATGTTTCTTGTTTTAAAGATGTTCCCCCTTTCCCCTCTCGATTTGCTAAGTCTAGGAAAGAAGCCATGGACAATGAATTTCTAGAGACTTTTAGGAAAGTTAAAGTTAATATTCCTCTTCTTGATGCTATTAAGCAGGTACCACGCTATGCAAAGTTTCTTAAGGAACTTTGTACTAATAAAAGACAATTTTTCCCTTTTGAAAAGGTTAGTATGGGGGAAAATATTTCAGCAGTAATTCAAAAGAAACTTCTCCCTAAATGTAAGGATCCTGGCATGTTTTCTATTCCATGTAAGATTGGAAATTCTATTTTTGAAAGATGCATGTTAGACTTAGGTGCTTCAATCAATGTCATGCCTAAATCTGTATATGATACCTTTAATGTGGGTCCTTTGTCTAAGACTTATGTAGTTATCCAACTAGCTGATAGATCTTGTTTCGGGGTTTTCTGATATCCTGCGGGAGAGTTACAATTCCGAGACTGGAACCGGACGCCTGTACCTGCAAAACAATGGAGACTCCTTGTGGTGGGAGCTCCGCCTCCAACGATCAAGTTAGTACTTGTTTGAGGAGTAATAAATGCGGAAAGTAAAGGTGGGAGATCTGGTTCCTCTAGGGGAGGAGTGATCAATGTGTTTAATCTGCGTTTTTAGCGTGTTGTCCCCCTTAATGAGGATTAAGGGAGGTATTTATAACCTCGGGAAACGTGTCAATCTAGGTTTAGGTTAACCTTGGGCTGATTGGGCTTCCCTCGGAAGTTGGGCCTAGGTGACCGGTTATCCCATGTGTCATGGGAAGGACACGTGTCGTGTCGTAATTGGTCCATGGTGGACGGATCATTGCTTGACACGTGGCAGGCTCCTATTGGCCC
This sequence comes from Chenopodium quinoa, assembly GCF_001683475.1. NCBI lineage: Eukaryota > Viridiplantae > Streptophyta > Magnoliopsida > Caryophyllales > Amaranthaceae > Chenopodium > Chenopodium quinoa. Next base: position 22,512 of record NW_018742400.1, read on the forward strand.
ATGTGACGGACACATGGCGGAACCTGATTGGTCCACTTGTCAGATGGTGATTGTTGGGGAAAAATCCCCTAATCATTTGCCCCTCACAGGTGGCACGTGACTGGTCACGTGTTACCTGTGACAGGTATCACCCTGTAACAGGCGACGGCCTGCTACAGGTGTCAGTCGGCGAGAGGCCGAGAGATTCTCCCGCCAAAATTTTGAATTCTGGAAGTGACCCTTCGCCTTCTCACTTCGCCTATATAAAGGAGTGTTGACTTCGGTCATTCACACTTGAATACTTTGTGAGAGAACATTCGGACCCCTGAACTTGCTCTGACATTTTGGACCCTTTCTGCCTACCGCCTGCTCTGACAAGCCGACTGCAAAGGATTTTCAGAACTTCATCAATCGTCACTCGTTCAGGTAACTGTCGGTTCTCTTACTCTTAATTTTCTCTATTCTTTTTTGAAATGGCACCACGGAAGCACACGACACGACCTAGGTTAGTGATCAGCCGGTCACCGGGGACGGCTGAATCTAGGACTAGGAGTGCCGCCTGCCCTTTTCTGGACCCATCTTTGCCCTTTATACAAAGTCCGACTGTATCTGTGTCTATGCAGAGCATGATGGCCATAACAAAAAAGACTGCCAGGATCTCAAATTCAGATGGCTCCTCCCACAGGGTGCCGATTAGCGAAACATCTGACCAGGCGCCAGATGTGGAAGTGAAACAAAGCGGCTTGAAAGCCGGCAGTTCCGAGGGAGGAGTCAAAGTCATCCCTTCCCATTTTACAGTTGACAATTCTACATTCTCTCCTGCTCCTTTTAAAGGAGAGGAGGCGGGCCCCTCCGGGAGAGGGGAGGAGTCGTCCTCTTCGGACTCGTCAAAGGACGATTCCGAGTCTAGCTCTTCTGGCCATGCTTTTCTGGACACAGAAGAGAAAAACAGTCGCCTGCAAGAGGCGAGGCTTTCTCACGCAGTTGAGAAGGGGGACGATTTGGCGGAGCCATCCGCCTCTCACCGAGAGCAAAATACCCCCTACTATTGCACAGTACCTCGGGGCCGGATCACAGCCATGCAAGAGAAAGTGGAGAGCTTTATCGCAAACCACACAATGGGCCCCGACTTTTTAGTGTTTGTGCCGGATCCAGAAGACACAGTCGTCTGGCCGGCTGGTACCAGTTATGATAGCGCCTGCTTTGGCTGCTACGAGGCGGCCATCAAGGCTGGGCTGCGCTTCCCACTACATCCGGCTGTTCAGCGGATCTTGGATGGGTATGAGTTGGGGTTATGGCAGTTAGCCCCGAACTCCTGGGTCAACGTACTCGGCTATGTGGCGGGTGCGAACTGCACGGGGTGGAGCCGAGCTTCGAGGCTTTCGCCCACATGAACTACCTCAGCCGGACCCCTAAGGCAGGCGGTACCGGCTGGTATCAATTGACGAGCCACAGGGGCTACCTCATGACGAGAGGTAAAGCAAACAAATGGAAGGACTGGCGGAGCACCTTCCTCATCATTGAGAGTTCAGACACAGAGCTGAACAAGCGCTTCAACAGGTGGAACAGGAATCCGCCCCTTCTTGCAGGCGGCCGTAGCATGCCGCCTGTTCCCCCCAAGGCTAAGAAAGAGATCCTAGATAAAGGACTCTTCAAAGTAGAGTCGAAGGTGAACTCTACTTCAGGGGTACGAGAGCAAGTACCCCTGCACTGCGTCCCGAGCTTCAAATGGCTCTACGACGAGTACTTTTTGGCCGCCTGTGGCCTCAGCAGTCGGTGCTCAAGAGGTAGTCGGCCTGTCGAATACTCTGCTGTTCCGTGCATTTCTTGTTATGACTTTTATTAACTTTGCTATTTGTTTTTGCAGCGGACGCCATGAGCAAAATTACCGCCTCCAAGACTGCGGCGGCCATGTTGCGGGCCTCCATCATGCAACAGTCTTCAACCGACTCCCCCAACAAGGGGGCACCCTTGGTGGGCTTCGAACCTTTCACCCTCTTTTTGGAGTTGTGTTTATGCATATACTGACTCTTTTTTCTTCTTTTTTAGACGGGCGCTCCAAGAGCTTCTTCTTCCCAACAGCCGGACCCCAAGGCCCGGAGGACGACTGTTGCGAGCTCTCCTGGTTCTGCCAGGAAACATGCGGCGGCTGAGAAACAGCCGGCCACTTCTTCTAAAACTCCAGCTGGGCCGCCTAGAAGTATGAAGTTGTCCTTGTAAATTTTAGACTTGCTCCCTTTTTTACTAGGTCTAATCCGTTTGTTTATGCTTGATGCAGCCGGCCCTCAGGAGCCTGACTTGGTCGAGGTGGCCAAGTCTATGATCAAGGCCGTTCCTCCGGCTGAAAGAGAGGCGGTCAGGGGTGTCGGCACCCTTGACCTAGACGGGATTGCAGGGGTCCTTGCTGAGGTATACTTAGCATATTTTTGAGTATTTGAATTCCAGGACGCCTGTTTTCTTTTTTGTTTGGAAACTGACGCCTGTTCCCCTTTTTACTTAGGCCCTGCTCCGAGTGAACGGCCTTCGCAAGCCGCTTGACCGGAAGAACAAAGAGGTAAAGGCTGCAAAAGCTATGGCCGCCTCTGACTGTGATAAGGCAATGTTTCAAATTGCCCAAAATGAAGTTCTGACCATTGATATTCTTTATTATCAGGCGCAGGCTACCGCCGCTATCCGGGCTCAGTTAGAGGCGGCCCAGAAGAGGAATAGCGAGCTGGAGGCGACCATCAACAGCCTCAAGGCCGAGCTGAGACCTCTTCGCCAAAAGATGTCCTCATACGAAACCTTGGAGAAATCCTTGGCGAGCGTAAAGGTACGCCTGGTGACCCAGGAGAAGAGTCTTACTCAGGAGCTCTCGGAAAAGGCCGAGCAAGAAAAGAAAGAGCTGGTCCGGGAGATGATGGAAGACTCTGCTCAAATCCAGCGCATGACTTGGGGCCGCCTCTTCCCCAATGCCGACTTTGCCTCATGGGAAAAAAACGTACCACCAGTGTTCTGATACATATAATCAAGAGATCCTGGCGGCTGCTGAGGAAGAGGCGTTGGAGGAAGCGTTGGAGGAGGAGCAGCCGGTAGTGGCGCTTGTGCCGCTTGGGGGTAATGCATCAAAGAAGGATGCAGCTGAAGCCGAGTCCAGCAAGAAGAGTGCTGACCAGGCGGCAGCTGCTAATATTGAAGACCTGCCCCCTTCTTAAGCTTTATGTCTTCTTTCCACGGCCTGCGTGCCGTTTGTTTGTATTTACCCGGCCAGGGGGCCGGGGCTCTGAATATTTTGCCGGTCTTTGATGACCGGCTTCTTTTTAATGAATTTTTTGTTTTGCTTCAAATTTGTTTAAGTATTGAATATTCTGATATCCAATTGTACACTATACCGACTGTTTTACATGGCCGATAGTTGCAGATAGGTACGGATAGTTAGTCACGCCGCCTATGCCCCTGGACGACTGGTTGTCTGTTTCCAGGCTAGACGATCAGTCGGCTATTTATCCAATTGGTATTCGAACCATTTTAAAGACTGGATCCCCTTTAGGCAGGCGGTTCCGTCATTTGTAAAATTAACCAAGTGGTTTGACCAAGTAAACATGGTTGTTACCTAGTCGCCAAGTAACTGAGAAGTAGAGGTATCAAGCGGTTGGTACCGGTTGTTCCCCTTCATTCGCCAATGTTTGTTGGCTTTTAACTCATAGGTTGTTAACCTAGCAGGAGTAGTGGTTGAGAGCCCCTGTTTGCTAAAAACAGGCGGACGACTCATACCTTTTAGGCTCCATACTAAGTTTGAGAGAGTGACTATGAGTTAACTTTGGTGTTACTCAGTCGCTGTCACTCCTGCTTGAGTAGTAAAGGTACCAGGCGGCGGAGGCCGGCTGATCCTTTTGATTCGCCAATGTTTGTTGGCTATTAACTCAAGAGGTACCCCCTGCATTTATCCCAAGTAATACAGGCGGTCATCTGACTCAGATGTCAACTGCTACCACTGGTTTGGTTAGTGATAGAGTTATCCTTGTCTCAAAAACGGCTACGTGGTTGTCCTCGGGGACAGTCGTATAGGTGCCGTGTAATTAGTTTATAGAGCAATGTTCCACCCTAAAGGGAGTTGCTCTCTGCGACGAATTTCATCCGGAGGGATGCCGCCGGACGCCTGCTATGATGCTGGGACAAGTCGTATTAGTTTTGAAGATTGGATCAGTTGGCTTGGCGCCTGGTCTGATCATTCGGCCTGTGGCCTTGGTTAGTTCTTGGTGAACGTAGGTGCTAAGTAAAAGGAGGGTAGCCGCCTGTTTAGGCACAGGGTCGGCCAGACCCTGATCATTTTTAGTCAAGTATAAGGGGGGTGGCTGTATGTTTGGAACCAGTCGGCCCTCTTCTATGGAGAGTAGCCGACTATATGTCCAGACAGCATGCCCCTATGGAGTAAAATATTCAATGGAGAGTGGCCGACTGTAAAGGTACAGGCGGCATGCCCCTCTGAAGATAGAGTAAAATACTCAATGGAGAGTAGCCGACTGTAAAGGTACAGGCGGCATGCCTCTCTAAAGATAGAGTAAAATACTCAATGGAGAGTAGCCGACTGTAAAGGTACAGACGACATGCCCCTCTGAAGATAGAGTAAAATACTCAATGGAGAGTAGCCGACTGTAAAGGTACAGACGGCATGCCCCTCTGAAGATAGAGTAAAATACTCAATGGAGAGTAGCCGACTGTAAAGGTACAGACGACATGCCCCTCTGAAGATAGAGTAAAATACTCAATGGAGAGTAGCCGACGGTAAATGTATAGGCGGCCTGCCTCTCTTAAGTAAGAATAAAAATTAAACATGGAGAGTAGCCGACTGTTTGTTAGTAGGCGTGCCCCTCTTAGTACAAAATTGAATATTAAGTATCCAAACTTTTATTAAGTAGCCCTTGACTATTTACATCATTCAAAAGAAATATTTCTTAAGATTATCTACATTCCAAGTTCGAGGCAACGGTTGTCCGTCTGGTGGTTCCCAGACGGTAGGTACCGTCCCTGACCTCTTCACAGACTCGGTAGGGTCCTTCCCAGTTGGGAGTTAGTTTGCCAGACTCATTAGCCCTACCAACTGCTTCCATTTTTCTAAGTACAAAGTCCCCCACTTTGAGTGGACGCCTGTGTACTTTTTTGTTGTATGATCTAGTCATTCTCAGGCGGTAAATTTCATGGCGCAAGACAGCATTGCCCCTCCTTTCAGGAAGTGAGTCTAATGCCAGGCGCATGGCTTCCCAGTTTGCCTCTTCGTCATATAACATTACTCGAAGAGTCGGCTCGTAGTGTTCTATTGGAAAAACAGCTTCCGCACCATAAGTTAGGAGGAATGGAGTTTCTCCAGTCGCCCCTTTTTCAGTCGTCCTAATGGCCCAGAGAACATGTGGTAATTCATCCGCCCATAGGCCGCCTGCTCGTTCAATCTTTTTCTTGAGACCGTCTGAGATGATTTTATTAAAGGCTTCTACCTGGCCGTTTGCTTGTGGACGGCCGACAGATGCAAAGTAGTGTGCAATTCCTTGGTCACCCAACCAGCTTTTGAGAACAAGCGTCTCAAATTGGGGACCATTATCAAAAACCATAGACATGGGAACCCCGAACCGAGTGATGACATTTTTCCAAATGAATGAAATTACATCCTTCGTCTTGATTCCCTTTACAGCCTCCGCCTCTACCCATTTAGTGAAGTAGTCGACGGCAACAAGTATGTACCTCCTTCCGCCTGTAGCAGGCGTATATGGACCCAGAATATCCATGCCCCACTTAGCAAACAGTAGTGGGCTATGAATGGTAGTGAGGTCAGTAGCCGGACGGTGAATTAGTTTGCCAAACCTTTGGCACTTGTCACATTTTTTCACCATCACCATCACATCTGCTCCTAAAGTAGGCCAAAAGTAGCTCTGCCGCCTTGCCCGTTGAGCAAGCGTCCTACCGCCTATATGGGCAGAACAGTAACCAGAGTGAAGATCGTCCAGTATCTCTCGCCCCTTTTCTGGAGTAACACACTTTAAGAAGGGTTGAAGGTACCCCCTTTTGTGAAGTTCTCCCTTTATTATTTCAATACTGGTTGCTCGTTTTTTCAGTGCTGCCGCCTGTTGATGATCATCCGGCAGGGTACCGTTTGTCAGATATGCCCTGATAGGATCCATCCAGGTTGAGCTTCTGTCTAGGATTCCAATAGGGTCTTCCTCGATGCTTCTCTTCTCCATTACTTCCCAAAAAACAGTTCGAGGAGTATCACAGGAGGCGGATGATGCTAATTTTGAAAGTGCATCCGCTTGGTTGTTTTCTGATCTCGGCACTTGGGTCAGATGGAAATCCTCAAGGGAGCCGACTGCTTGTCGGACCGCCTGTAAATACTTGATCATGGCGGGATGGGTTGCTTCGTATTCGCCATTGTACTGACTCACTATCAATTGTGAATCGGAACAGGCGTCTATTTTTCTTGCTCCTGCCGCCTTGCACATGCGGATTCCGGCTAGTAAAGCTTCATATTCTGCCTCATTGTTTGAGGCCTGAAAACTGAAGCGTAGAGCATACTCGTACCTGTCGCCCTCTGGCGACTGACATATGACGCCTGCTCCACAACCATTTGAAGTAGAGCTTCCATCCACATATACCTTCCAGACTTGGTCTGGAACTTGAGTCAGGAGGACGAGTCATCTCAACAATAAAGTCAGCAAAGGCTTGCCCCTTCACTGCTTTTCTAGCCTCGAAGGTAACTTCGAGGCTCTGTATTTCTATGGCCCATTTGATCATTCGGCCTGACGACTCCATGATGGTCAGTGGCCGCTTGATAGGTTAGTCTGTATACACGACGACTGCATGTGCCAAAAAGTAGGGCTTCAATTTTTTAACAGCCATGAAGAGTGCAAGACCAAATTTCTCCACTAAGGGATACCTCAACTCTTCTCTTTCAACAAGGAGAACAGCGCTTAACGCATGATCAGAGACGGCCAGGTACATGTAGAGTACTTCTTTGGGCAAAGGGCTGACCAGCCTCGGCAAGGAATGCAAGTGAACTTTCAATTTCTGGAAGGCCGCCTCGGCATCCGGCCCCCATTCAAACCTTGGCTTTTTCTTAATTGCCTGGAAAAAGTATAGGCATTTGTCGCCTGATCGGCTTAGAAATCTTCCCAAGGCCGCCAGACAACCTGTTAACTTCTGAACCTCTCGGATGGTACGAGGCGACTGCATGTCAATGACCGCCTGCACCTTCTCAGGGTTCGCCTCTATTCCTCTCTGATTGATAAGGAATCCGAGAAATTTCCCAGACTCAACTCCAAAGACACATTTCTTGGGATTGAGCATGACATGGTGCCGCCTGAGTGTGGCGAAAGTTTCTCGGAGGTCCGACAGATGATCTTTCTGAAGTTTAGACTTGACAATCATATCATCAATATATGCCTCGACATTTCTCCCAATTTGATCAAAGAACACAGTGTTTATCATTCGCTGGAAAGTGGCCGGGGCATTCTTAAGACCAAACGGCATGACCGTGTAACAGTGTAACCCCTGATCAGTGACGAAGGCCGTCTTCTCCTGATCTTTTTTCCATAAAGGAATTTGATGGAAATCAGAGTAGGCGTCCATAAAGCTCATCAAAGCATGGCCGGCTGTTGAGTCGACCAGGTTATCAATTTTAGGCAGAGGGTAACTGTCTTTGGGGCACGCCTTGTTTAAGTCTGTGTAGTCTACACACATTCGCCAGGTGCCATTCGGCTTTTTAACAAGCACCACATTTGCAACCCAGTCTGGGAAGTAACATTGCCGAATGAACCCTGCATCAAGTAATTTTTTAACTTCGGCGGCTGCCGCCTGACTTCTTTCTTCGCCATGGTTCCGCTTCTTCTGCCGTACCGGCTTCTTTTTCGGATCCACGTCCAGTTTATGTACCGCCAGATCAGGACTAATGCCTGGCATTTCATGGACTTCGAATGCAAAGATGTCGTTGTATTCTTTCAATAGTTTGTGAAAGTCGTCACCCAGGATTCTCAGAGCAGTCGTCCCAACTTTGACTGTTCGGTCAGGACGCGAGTCGTCTAAGATCAGGTCCGTATGCTCACCAGCCGGCTGAGGGCGGAATTCATCCGACCGCTCCTCTGCCAATGATTGCTATTTTCTGTCTTTTCTTGCGGCCCCTGTCTGGGATGCCTTTCTCTTCTTGCCGCCTGTTTCTTGAACAGGCGCACTCTCCTTGACATTGTCAAGGTCTATTTTTCCACCACTCGACCCAGTGGCCATAACAGTGGGTTTGACATCCGAGAGATAACACTCTCGGGCCATCCTCTGATCTCCCTTTAGGGACCCGACTGTTCCATTATCCCTCTCAAACTTGAGCAACATAAGAGATGGGATTATAACAGCCTTGGAATTATTCAGGGTTGGTCGTCCCAGAATCATGTTGTAGGCCGAGAGTTCTTCTACTACCAGGAACCGGACTACCATGTGTCGTCCTTCCCCTTTTTCGCCCAGGCGGATGGGTAAATCCACTCGTCCCACTGGGTGGACGACTCCTCCTCCAAACCCTACTAAAGGGTGGGATGCCGGATGTATGCAATCAGTCTGATATTTTAGTTTCGACAGACATTTGCTACTGATGAGATCTGAGGAGCTTCCGGTATCTATGAGGATTCGGCCAACTCTCTGGTTGGCCACTTTACATTCAATAACGATAGGGTCGTCATGCGGCCCTCTTACCCCTCCTAGATCTTCTTTAGTGATGACAATCTCAGGAAATGAATATTTGGAGGGCCGTTCTTGGTGAACGGAATTTACATCTAACCGTCTGATATTGTCTTTGTTGCCCCTAATAGTGGGGCCGCCTCCTGAGAAGCCGCCTGCAATGGTGTAGACGACTGCATCATCTGTATCGGAGCTGTCGGCCTGTTGATTCTTTTTGGCCGACTGCTTTTTTGAGGAAGTGTTCCCCGTAGATTTCTTGACATAAGTGTCAAGATCACCTTGCTCAGCCAGGCGGTCCAGATACCGCATGAGGCTGATGCATTCATTGGTGTGATGACCAACATCTTCATGATAATCACAGAATTTTTCTTGGTTCCGGTTGTTTGCAGAACCCTTCATGGGGACCGGCTTCTCAATTGAGATCCGTCCCTTGATTTCTTTTAGGATAAATCGGCTATCCTTGTTAAACACATACTTTGGGGAGTATGGTTTGAATTCTTTTTTCTTTTTCTGGGCCGGCTGTTTAGAGGAATCAGCCGCCCAGACCTCTTTTCTCTTCTCGTCTTTGTTTGACGACTGTTTCTGTCGTCCTTCTCTTTTGTCGGACCTTTTCCCGTCTGACTGTTTTACCGTACTACAAAGATCAGTCGCCTGTATATAGGCTTCCGCTTCAATCAAGGCCTCTTGAAGAGTCGCCACCCTCTTTCGGACCAAATCAAATTTGAAGGTCGACCCGTCTTTGAGACCTCTGAAAAAGTCAGTATAGGCTACTTCATCCGGTAACCCTTGAATCTGTATTCTCATCAGGTTAAACCGCCTGATGTAAGAACGAAGCCCCTCCTTCTCGCCCTGCTGAATTGTTCCTAAATCAAGGGTCGTCTTCTTCGCAGGGATGTTCATGGCGAAGTTGGAGGTGAATAAGTAAGCAAGCGTTTTGAAGTTATTTACACAACCAGTCGGCAGGTTGCCGAACCATTGTTGTGCGATTCCTTTGAGAGTCGCTGGGAAACACTTGCACCAAGTGGGATCATCCAACCCTTGAAGGTACATCAGGTTGGTGAATGCCATCCATGGTCTTCTGGGTTAGTAGTGCCGTCATAGGCGCCTACTAATACATTTTTCACTTTGGCCGGCTGAGCGGCTTCAGTAATTTCCTTGGAGAAGGCCGACGGCTGTTCACCAAGTCTAAGCAACCGTAGCTGCCAGTCCATAGGTTGGACATTTTTTACTGCCTGTCCACCAAACGGAGGTGGCTGTAAAAAATACTGTTGTTGCGGTACAAACGGTAAGTTTGGTACCGCCTAGTCGCTATGAAAGTCGGACTGACGGGAGGTGCCGCCTGACTGACCCTCATGATACGACTGAGTATGCCTCATCGAGGTATTTCGCAGACTGTCTTGGAAGTTTGAAGTAGAGGCCGACTCTGATAATCGGTCACTCTTCTTCTTCTCTAGCAGTAGCCGAGCGTCTGTGTATGTTTTCCTCGACCCGTCCGCCTGAATATGACGAACAGGTTTCCTATTTCCTGGAGTAGGAAAACGGTATTTTGTGAAATCAAGGGCAGGTGGCTCCCGCTTCCTAGATTTAGGATGAGGGGTCGCCTCTCGCCCTTGAACTGGCTTCCTCTTCTGTGAAGAGGAGGGTTTCTTAGCCGACTGCTCCTTGTCCAGAGCAGGCGGCTTCTTGTTGATCAACTCTTGAATTTCTCCCTTGAAGTCCCTCATGAAGGTCATGAGTTCGTTCCTTGTGATGGGAGCAGACCCATCAGTCGGCTGCTGCCGAACAGGCGGTGCGCCTGCTGGCTCGCTTCCTGTATGAAGATGTTCCCGTTCCCTCCTTTCGGTATGACGGGTACGTCGGGCCCTTAGGGTCCCGTCTGAAGCTGTGTGAGCTTCAACTTCAAATTCATTCTCAGTATCGTGGTCCGACTGAACTAGAGGGTCGTCTCTCTTCAGGAGTCGGTACAAACGTGGATGCCATCTTAGAAGTACTCTCCCCACAGACGGCGCCAAATGTTTCGGGGTTTTCTGATGTCCTGCGGGAGAGTTACAATTCCGAGACTGGAACCGGACGCCTGTACCTGCAAAACAACGGAGACTCCTTGTGGTGGGAGCTCCGCCTCCAACGATCAAGTTAGTACTTGTTTGAGGAGTAATAAATGCGGAAAGTAAAGGTGGGAGATCTGGTTCCTCTAGGGGAGGAGTGATCAATGTGTTTAATCTGCGTTTTTAGCGTGTTGTCCCCCTTAATGAGGATTAAGGAAGGTATTTATAACCTCGGGAAACGTGTCAATCTAGGTTTAGGTTAACCTTGGGCTGATTGGGCTTCCCTCGGAAGTTGGGCCTAGGTGACCGGTTATCCCATGTGTCATGGGAAGGACACGTGTCGTGTCGTAATTGGTCCATGGTGGACGAATCATTGCTTGACACGTGGCAGGCTCCTATTGGCCCATGTGACGGACACATGGCGGAACCTGATTGGTCCACTTGTCAGATGGTGATTGGTGGGGAAAAATCCCCTAATCAGATCTAATGCATTTCCCATGGGAGTTTTAGAAGATGTACTGGTTCAAGTGAATGAATTAGTTTTTCCTGCTGATTTATATGTGCTTGATATGGGTGATAGTTCTGATAGTGTTCCTTTGTTGTTGGGACGACCTTTTCTAAAGACTTTCAAGACTAAAATCGATGTTCATGAAGGTAATTTGACAATGGAATTTGATGGAGAACTGATAAAATTCAATATATTTGATGCTATGAAATATAGATTCTTTTGATGCATGTGATTGGATGGCTCAGGATGTCTTTGATGAGTGGTGTGAAAATTTGTTTGAAAATGTTGTTTTTGGTGATGTTGAAAAAACATAATTAGTTGATTCTTTTGTAGCATCGTCTGATGTGATTGAACCTGATGTTTCTAATGGATGCGAAAAATATTTGCCCACTATTGTGCCTAAATTTATTCCTTCTATTGTTAAGCCACCTGAATTAGAATTGAAACCCCTTCCCTCTAATCAGAAGTATGCTTATTTGGGTGATAATGAGACTCTACATGTGATTATTTCAAGTTATTTAAATGAATCTCAAGAAACTAGGTTATTGAATTTGCTTAAAAATCATAAGGAAGCCTTAGGATGGACTTTAACCGACATAAAAGGCATTAGCCCCGCTATGTGCATGCATAAAATTTTTCTTGAAAAAGATGCTAAACCAACTAGAGAGGTCAACGTAGATTAAATCCTTCATTGATTGAAGTAGTTAAAAAGGAAATTCTAAAGTGGTTAGATGCAGGAGTGATTTACCCTATTTCTGATTCTCAATGGGTAAGCCCAATACATGTGGTACCTAAAAAGAGTGGAATAACTATTGTAGAAAATAATGAAGGAGAACTTGTCCCTATTAGAGTTTCTAATGGATGTAGAGTTTGTATTGACTATAAAAAGGTTAATCAAGCTACTAGAAAAGATCATTTTCCCCTTCCATTTATTGATCAGATGTTAGAAAAACATGCTGGACAATCTTTTTTCTGTTTTCTTGATGGTTATTCTGGTTACACACAAGTACCCATTGCTCCTGAAGTTCAAGATAAAACCACTTTTACTTGTCCTTCTGGTACATTTTCTTTTAGAAGAATGCCTTTTGGTTTATGCAATGCTCCTGGAACATTTCAAAGATGCATGATGAGTATATTTTTAGATTTGATTCAACAATATATGGAAGTGTTTATGAATGATTTTACTGTGTTTGGTGATTCATTTTATAGATGTCTTCATGCTTTATCTCAAGTTTTGAAAAGATGTGTTGAAACTAACCTTGTTTTGAATTATAAAAAATGTGATTTTATGGTTGAACAAGGAGTAGTTCTTGGTCATTTTGTTAGTGCAAAAGGTTTAGAGGTTGATAAAGCGAAAATTGATGTCATTAGTTCTTTGCCATATCCTACATGTGTTCGTGAAGTTAGATCATTTTTAGGACATGCTGGCTTTTATAGACACTTTATTAAAAATTTCTCTAAGATTGCTTCACCTTTATGTGCTTTGCTTGCTAAAGATGCTGTCTTTTACTGTAATGATGAATGCAAAAAGGCTTTTGATGATTTAAAAGACAAATTGACAAGTGCTCCTGTGATTAGACCCCCGGATTGGTCTTTGCCTTTTGAAATTATGTGTGATGCTAGTAATAAGGCTGTAGGAGTAGTTTTAGGTCAAAAGAAGGATAAAGAGTCTTATGTGATCCATTATGCTTCTAAATCACTTGATTATGCCCGATGCAATTACACTGTAATTGAAAAAGAGATGTATGCTGTTGTTTTTGCTTTAGAGAAGTTTAGGCCCTACTTACTTGGCAATCGTGTGATTATTTGTTAAAAAAGAGTCATTCAACACCTAAGTTACATAGGTGGATGCTTCTATTACAGGAATTTAATGTGGAAATTAGAGATAGGAAGGGTGTTGAAAACCCAGTTGCTGACCATCTAAGTAGAATTGTACCCAGAGAGGATTGACCTTTAATAACCGAATTTTTTCTTGATGAGCAGCTTGCATCTTTATATAATGTTGACACTCCTTGGTATGCTGATATTGTTAACTATCTAGTGACTGGAACATTTCCCCCTACACTCACTAAAGCTCAAAAGAATAAGATTATATCTGATTCTAAATATTATATGTGGAATGATCCATATTTATGGAAATCATGTTCTGACCAAATGATTAGGAGATGTGTAGACAAACCTGAATATGCCTCTATTCTTACTTTTTGTCATAATTTTGAAAGCGAAGGACATTTTGGTCCTGCTCATAAGGTACTTGAATGTGGTTTATATTGGCCTACTATTTACAAAGATGCGTATTTGTTTTGTAAATCTTGTAAACGTTGCCAAAAGACTGTAAATTTGTCTAAGAGAAATGAAATGCCTCAATCTGGTATCCTTATTTGTGAAATATTTGATGTGTGGGGTATAGATTTTATGGGCCCCTTTCCTTCTTCTTTTGGTAAAGTTTATATCATTCTTGCTGTCGATTATGTATCTAAATGGGTAGAGGCAAAGGCTGTGATAACTGATAATGCTAAAACAATTGTTAAATTTGTTAGGAGTCATATTTTTAATAGATTTGGCATGCCTAAGGCCATCATAAGTGATAGCGGGACTCATTTTTGCAACAAAACCTTTGGTGCACTTTTGGAGAAATATCATGTAACCCACAGAGTTGCTACTGCATACCATCCACAAATTAGTGGGCAGGCTAAAGTTAGAAATAAAATCGATTCTTGAGAAAATGGTTAATCCTAATAGGAAATATTGGAGTCTTCGATTAGGTGATGCATTGTGGGTATATAGAACTGCATATAAAACTCCTTTAGATATGTCTCCATTTAAACTTGTTTTTAAGTAAAGCATGTCACTTGCCTGTGGAAATTGAGCATAAATCTTTTTGGGCATTAAAACAATGTAACTTAGACTATGACCTTGCTAGAAATAAGAGGAAATTACAGTTGCTTGAATTGGAAGAATTGAGATTAGAGGCATATGAAAATGCCAAAATCTATAAAGACAAAACCAAAGCCTTCCACGATAAGAATATCTAGGAAATCATTTCAGGTTGGACAAAAAGTTCTTTTTAATGCTCGTTTGAAATTATTTCCAGGAAAATTGCAAACTAGATGGCTTGGCCCTTTTGTTGTTACTAATGTTTTTCATCATGGTGCAGTAGAAATCAAAGATTTTGATACCAACAAAACTTTCAAGGTTAATGGTCACAGGTTAAAACCATTCTATGACCAAGCTTATGTGACCATGATTAAAGACATATTCTTCGAACAAGCAAGAAGAAAAGAACGTCGAGTCAACGACATAAACTAAAGGCGCTACTTGGGAGGCAACCCAAGGCTATCTTTGTTCTTTCCCTAGTTTATTTTCTATTGTTTTTAGTTTTGATATTTTGTTTTACTTTTCAATTCTGCCATGTCATTTTTTTTTCTAGTTTGTGTCTATGAGTCATTAAACTTAGAGCCATTAATATTTCAGGAACAGATTACTTAAGAGTCTCTGAGTTATGCTAACGATTCTGTCTCATTTTCTCTTTGTGCATTGCTGCAGCCATTCAGTGAAGCTAATAAGCAGACAGACAGCAACATCATCACAAACATTCAATATTGAGGACAACTTTCAGTTATGAAGAGTAGAAATAAATATTGAAAGACAGCATCATCACAAACATTCTGTAAGCTCAGAGTCTACTACTTACATGACCAGCTAAGTTTCTCTTTCCTTTCTTAACTGTGTTTTCATCGAGGACAATGAAAAGTTTAAGTGCGGGGGGGATTGAATATTTGAAATTGGTTTGGTTTTTGTGGAGAGAATGCTATTTGAATGGATATTTGGCTGTAAATGCATTGATTAAAATAGCTCATTTTTTAGTGGACTGCTCCTAATTTAGAGGAGGTACTGCCGAATTTAAGATTAAAAATCTTGTTATTTTATATTGCTAGTTTCATAAATAAATGAAGGAACTTTGGGTTGGTCAGCAAATAATAATAATAAAAAATCTTTTATTTATTGCATGATGTGGATTATATACATGAAAGATAGCTTAAACCCCTATTTGGTATGGTTAGTAAAAGTTTTTATTTCTCACTAGTAATTTTATCATGTCTCAAAGCCTACCATTAACATCACCCAATATTGAGCCAATTTGAGCTTAAGTTTGTTTTCTTATCATATAAAACTCACAAATGTGCCCTGTCCAGAAAACAATTGAAACACCTTTTGGGATTAGTAGAGCATATTGTTAAATTGTGATGTAAAGTGGAAGGGTGGTTGTTATTATTTGGTGGTTTTCTAATGAAAAGTTTTAGATTTGAAGGCTCTGCGTCTGGGTTTAAAAAGTGATTCATATATATATACATAAAAATAAAAAGAATAAAAGAAAAAAAAAAAGTTCATAATCCAGTTATGTACGTGTGATGTTTTTATCTCGTGCTTAAGTAGTTCGAGTAAGCAGATCCGTAGGGGTATCTTAAAACCTAGTGCCTTGGGCCAATTGGACCGGGAGTCACTGATCGAACACTCGCTATAAGAACTATTTGACAGAGACAAAGAATTAAGAATCCTGAGATTAAATAAATAAATAAATAATAAAAAAAAAGTATATCTAAGTTCAATGTTGGAGATGTGTGATATAAATGTACTACTAATGTGCTCTACTAATTTCGACTTGTACCACTACAAGCCTAAACATATCTCTCACCTCTATTTTACCTCGTTCCTTTACATTTCATAAAAGTTATGATGATCAGAGACATCTAATAAAATACATAAAAATAAAGGTGAGAAACGAAAATGATACGACGTCGGACATTGGGGGTGTTAAAATCTTTATAAATGTCAAATATTTTGTCCATGCTTGCTGGGAAATGCTTATTTTAGTTGTATTTGTTGATTGGTTCAAAGATTCCAAATAAGGAGACTTTGTGGGTATGTCTACTACAAACCCTCACGAAGTCATACTCGTCCTCTAGGGGACAATGAGTCAGGTTTATTGCTTTTATAGGTTAGTTCTATTTAGTTAGTTCGAGGGCGATCAAAGACTAAGTGTGGGGGAATTTGATAAGTGTATAATATACCATATTTTTAGTTCCTAATATTAGTCTTATAATCGTTTTCTTTTATTTATTTTAAGAAATTAGGTTCTTATTTTATGTTAGTATTTTATTTTATAGCTGTTATTATAATAATTGATACTTCATAATACTTTGTTTGATTTTAATAGGAAAGAAAGTGGAGTATGAAGTGGATTTGGCTAATGTAGATCATCAAAGGAGGCCCAAATTGTGTGGTTATCTAATTCACATTCAAGTTCTCTTTGATCATCAAATAAAAGAAGCAAAACAAAAAGGAAAAAAAGAAAAAAATAATAAGAAGATAAGGAGTTAGGCGTGAAGTCAGTAGAAGACCCAAATCACAAAGAAAAGATAATCATCCAAATCCCGTTAATCTCGCAATTCTATCTAAATCCTCCGATGAGTAAGGCGATTAAGATATCAGATTCACAAGATAGAGTTTTGGCCAAGGTGGTTATAAATACAGCCCGTATTTCTCTAATTAAAAACACACAACTTAACCAACAATTATAAAAAGAGGAGATAATTCGAGTAACCACAATTGGGCAATTTGAACAGCAAAGATAGCCATTGGAGGAAGCTTAGTCTCGAATCCAAGATTGATTAAGAACGAAGGTGAATTGTGGGTTCGAAGCCGAGTTTATCCGCATGTTCTTGGGAGTATAGTTCATAAGTCTTCTTACTCAATTGTTCCATTTTACCGTTACTTTGGATTATTTATAATAAGTTCGAGTAGAGTTACATTGATTTGATTATTGGTGTGATAAATTGGTAGTTGATTTAATAATCTATTTGCATAGTTTATTTCAATTTAATGATTATTTGAATTTGCTTATCTTAATTATTAAATTTGTGATCCGTGCCATTAATGGCACCTTTAGGCTATGTTTTCTTTATATTTCTATGCTCGTTTTTAGTCGTTTATGTCGTGTTTTTAGGGAATAATGCTTGATTTGCGTGTTTGTGTGTTAGTTTAGAGAAATGCGTGCTTTTAATGGTTTTCGTATTATTTTATTCATTTCTCGGCTATTTCCCTCGCTTCTCCGTTTGCTTGACTTGTTTTGTAGGTGTGTCGAGCTTCCCGGGATTTAATCATCAAGGAGGGAGCTCAAGTGAATTTAAGGAATTTAACGGAGCCAAGTTAGGGGAGCCAAGTACGCAAGTCAAGCCAATCCAAGAAACAAAGGAAAATGAAGGCTTGCAAAGTATCAAAAAGGACCTTTGTGCATTGTTTCGGCCATATCTCGAGTTATACAGATTGGATTGAGGTGATACCCATTGGTTGGAAACTAGAATTGAAGATCTTTCCAATGATAGGTCGCACGCCTTTGTAAAATTCCTATATTGAGAGTTACAACCTTCCAAAGGTGGCCCTGCAAATCTGCCGCAACCTATTTATGCCGATTTTGGACAGTAAGTCCCCAAGGGCTGGCCGCGAGAACCACGCGGGCACGGCTTTTGGGATTTCCACTCCCCTCCGCGGGCGCGCCCGATTTCTACGAGGGCGCGGGCTTCCGGGTCTTTTACGATTTTAAGCTTCTTTTCTCCTTTTGTTTATAGGTAGTTCTCTGGGGTTTTCATTATCATTCATTCATGTAATTCCTAGTCTTAAAATAATTTTCTCTCTCTTATGTTAGTAGCTTCTCCCTCTAGATTAGGCTAGATTAGGAGTAGTTTTAGAGAGAGAAAGTGAAGGATTTCAATGGTGATTGAAAGATTGAAGATACAAGGGTGACAATTGTGTTCAAGATCTTCTCTATTATCAATGAGCTTTCTTAACTCTATCTCACCTTAATGCTTTGTTTAATTTCATGTTTGTTTGGATTGATTTTGATGTTTGATTAGTGTAGTTATTCTTCATATATTGTTGATCCTTGTATTCCTTAGTTGTTAGTTGATAGATGATGATTCTTGAATAGTTGTTTGGCTAGTAATTGGGTGAAACTTGTATGATTGATTAATTGTTATTAATTTGGGATTTGTGTTGATTGATTGTTGAGATTAAAGTGATTAATGAAGGTTTGCATGTGTGTAATTCGATTAGGCCTCGAGAATTATGCTAGATTGCATTGTAATTGCTAATGACACGAATAATTTATTTAGTAATTGCAATTATCGATTGGTTTTGATTGTGATTCTCTTAGTTTGTTATTCATAGTGAACCCTAGCTTAACAATTAGGAGATAGCTCTTTGATTCCTATATATTGCTCTTATCATTAGTCTTCACAAACTTTGATTGACTTGATCTTTCCAAGTTGTTGCAATTGACATGATTACTTGTTGATCCCCGTTCCTAGTGTTTTATTTCTTTGGTTACTTGTTTTGTTAGTTGTTAGTATTCTCCCTTTACCCTTTGATTTTGACCTAGCTTAGGCGCATAATTGAAAGTTCTTGAACATTACCGTTCCTTTGGGTTCGACCCTTGACTTGCCTCTATATTCGTATTTAGGTTTGTTAAGTGTTTATAAATTTAGTTTGACCGAGGGAAGATTAGATAACGACCTAGTTTTACCCTCGTCAATATGGCGCCGTTGCCGGGGAACGGTGTCTATTTTTGAGTGTTTTTTTATTGCTTGAGTCAAGGTCTTTGTGTATACTTTTCTTTTATTTGATTTTTGTTTGTTTTGTATAAAATGGAAAATACCTCATTTCCTCAATTAGAGGATGAACCATTTTTGGTGTACTTTAATAGACTAGAGAACTTCATTAGTTACCATGGTTGTGATATTTGGGAGGCTTGCGAGATTTGTTATCATAATTTGAATGAGAAAACTAGAGACATTGTTGAAAACATGTTTAATGGTGGATTTTGGGCATTGTCAATCGATGATGCATGGGACTTTTATATATGGTTTGCTAGAGATAGTTGTGATCGTGGTCTTGGTTATTCAAATGCTTCCATTGATGATTGTTATGGTCCATGTTTCATGAATGATGAACCTTGCATGCATACTTGTGCCCCCATTCCCCAATTTGATGATGCCACTCATATCTCTAATGTTGATCCTTGCATGCTTGCACATAATTCTTTCCCCAATGATGCTCCTCAATGCTCTTCATCTTTCCAATCTTTAGATCCTACCTTTAAGTCTTCTTATAATCAAATTGGTGGATCATTGAGAAAATTGGAGATGAATTCTAATTTGGAACCAAATGAGATGTGATATTTGGAGATTGTGAGAAGCCTAATGGAAATGTTGAAAAATTTGGAAGAGAGTAATGAGGGTGTTTTTAGGAAGAATGAGGAGATGGAGAGTCAATTGTCATCAATATTGAATGTAAATGAAGTTTCTACCACATTGGTAGGTATGGAAGACGATGATGATGATTGTTTTGAGAGCTCCAAAGTATGTGAGGAGGATGTTAAAAAGCCCATGAGTGAGGAAAAGGGTGTAGAGATGGATGTTCCTAAAGAGAGTTTGCATTTTGAACCTCCTTCAAAATTTGAATTTCGTTCCATTGATCCTTTAGATGGAGTTGAAGAGAAACTAAAAATGTTGGCTTCTCTTAATTTTGAGGAAAAGGTAATTTAATTTATGAAGGATGGGACATTGCAATTTTTGAAGCGTGAAGAAGTTGTGAGGAAAGAGAGTAAGGACGAGGAGGTTGAAGTAGTTTCCATGGGAGATTGGATGTTTGAGGGTGATGAGGACCAAGAGGTTTTGAGTGTTGAAAAACCAATTGGTGAGTCAATTCTCCCACCCACCTCTCTTGATTGTGATTTCATTCCTCCATTCCATAATTTTGAAAACCAACCTTCTTCCACCCCATCTCCTTTGATTAACAACCATGGTTTCTTTGAGGGTGAGGCCTTGAGCTTAGATGATTTTGATGAAGAAAAGGTCCCTTATGATAAGGTTGAGGAGGTAGAGCCTACTTTTGATGACTATGAAGATGAGAGTGAAGGGTTTGGTGAGGTTGAGTCTCCAACTCCTATCTCAAATCTTAAACCATTGCTTTCTTCTTTCACCTTTGATGATCATTTCTCTTCTACATTTTCCACCATTGAGAATGGTGAGGCCTTTTTAGAGGGAGATTGTACTTCTCATGTTTATTTTGAGCTACCTCCCAATTTTAACCCCTCAACCCTTTGATGAGCTTCCTTTGAACCTTGATGATTATTTGAAGCTTTTGAGAGCTCATTTAGGGTGTGAAGTTTTTGAGGAGGGTGTGATTGAGAATAAGCTAAATTTGAATACTGACGAGTTGGAGGAGAGCCCTTTGGATGTGAGTTCATTGGATGAGAGAGCTTGTGTTTCAATAGATAGTGGTGTAAGTGAACAACTAATTCCTATTTCTTTATCTTGCACCTCATTTTCAAGAAATCTTGATCTTATTCCCTCCTATCCCATGTCATTACCTTCTTTTCTCATATCCCTTCCTCTTGAAAAGCCTTTAGTCCCCCAAGTGCCTCATTTGATGACTTTTGAGGACGATGGTTGGATTTCCAACCAAAAATATTTTGTTGAGAAGAGTATGCCTTCTTCTTTTTCTTTTATTTCTCTTCCTTTTTTCTTATATTCTTGTTTTTCCCTTCTCTCTTTCTTCTTCTTGGCATACTTCTTCTCAACTCCATAGGTGTGCATTAAGCTTGTTGCATGCCTTTATTTTGCCATGTGCATACTTACTTTCCTATGAAATGTGTAGTAGTGCATTTGACAAGCTCTTGTGTGCGTTGAATTATTATTTTCTAGAGCGGTCAAGCTTGGACCATAAGCAAGACTTTCTCGGGAAGTAACCCGTGCTCTAGATTAGATTTTATTTTCTTTTTAGATTAGATTTTCTCTCATGGAAATGTTTGTGTGCCTTTTTCTAGGTACATGACTTGATATACTTTGGTGTTTCGATTTGGATCAAGAATCAAGGAAGCTTGACACCTATTTTTGCTAGCATATGGAAACAAGGTTCAATTCTTGAGAATTTAGCTTTGAAAGGTCTAATTGGGTCAATTGTGGGTATTTACACCCACCTAAAATCCAGTAATATCCTTCTTTTCTCTTTCTCTAATGGTTGATGCCATGTTGGACATATGTTGGTTGGTTGGATTGATCTCCTTGTTTTCCCCTCCCATGGATTATTTGATTTATGTTTGAGTGTATAATCTCATTCAATATTGGGGGAGGGTATTTTATCATGTTTGATGCGATGTTGATTCATATATGCTATGCACCTTTGTATATGCTTTTCCATGTTCTTTTATTTTGAAAAACTCCAAAAAGATTTTTGTTTTTATCAACGAAAATTTTCAATGTGTTTTGTTTTGTTCTTGCTTTGGACATAATAACAATTGGACTTGTATAATTGAATGCTTTTCTTCCTAAATGGTAGTGGTGTGCACGGTTTGAGATTATGTTTGGTTGATTCTAGGATAAAGCATGCTAAGGTAGTTTTCTAGAAATAGGGGGATCATGAAGCCGGATTCTACTTGTTTGTGGCATGTTTGGTAGTTGCTCCCTATCTTCGATTTGACAACCTTAGTGAGTTTTTGCTACAACAATGTGAGATTCATACTTTTTCAAGCTTTCAACATGTTCTTGTATGAGCGGCGTGGATCCTTGACTTTCGCAAACCTAATATTGAATCTTAACGCATGATTCCTAAGACCGAGACCAAACCACCTAGGGAGGACAAAGGCATCTTTTCGGGGAGGTATTTTTCCTTTTTCTAGGATATTGTACTTCTTTTTACTTTTGGGTTTAGGGATACATTTGCCAACTTGCTAGCCCTTTGAGCCTTTTTCCCTTCTTTTCAAGCCACATCTTTAGATCTTGAGCCTTTGTTTCATTTTCATCTTTGGGTTTTTGTGAAGCAGATGGTCATATTGGAGATTGTGGTATATAAGTTTGGTTATTGGTTAAAAATGAAAGCAAGTTTGTGCTGTGTATATTTTGTGAATAATGGATAGTGAATAAATGAAAAAGCCGTCCAAAGTAAAAAAAAAGAAGGATAAAGAAAGTGCAAAGTTGAAAAAGCCGTCCAAAGTTAAAAGAGGTGAGGACAAAGCACTAATATAATAAAGAAAAATGAAACAAAAAAAAAGTGAAAATGAAAAATGCAAAAATATTTTAATGTGAGTATTCTTCCTTTTTGAGCATTGAGGACAATGATCCATTTAAGCTTGGGGGGAAGCATTCTCACGCTTTTTGTGTATATGTTTGTGATCTTAGCTTTGAATAAGCTTGGGGGTGTTGGTATTTTTGTTTGGTGATTACTTGGTTATGGTGTAAAGAAATGCGCAATCTTTGCTTCACAATTTAGGTTAACCACCAAATTTTAAATTTCGCCTACCTTAACCCTTTTTTCCTTACGTTACAACCTTTGGGAAGACCTTTTGAACTAGGGGTTGAGTCATTCATCGGTGGAGGGAATCATGGGTTATAGCCTAAGGAAAGGGGTGCGAAGTCAAGATGTCGAGTAAGCCAAAAATTTGATCTTTTTCCGGTTCCTTCGTGGAATCTATGAGACGCTCACTAAGGGGAGATATGAGATTAGTAGGGGGAACGCGGTAGGACCGTTTGGGATGAAAGTGGATTGTGATAACTAGTTCCTATGCTTAGCATATTTATATTTCAATCAACCTTAGGTATCTTGGAGCGTGCACTCCCTTACTTATTTAGAAAGATTTGCGTTCATTTATGCTTGTACATTTTAAAAAGTCCTTTCATGAACATGTGTTTGCTCTTCTTTTCTTTTGATTTCCTTCTTTATGCTTTGCCTTGTTTGTATTATTATGAGAGTTATGGGTTAATCTTTTAGGAAACCTTTACTAGAGCATCACCCGTCCTCTAGGGCGATCTAGGGGATTAAATGGCTTGTCTTTATTTGCTAAAATTTACCGTGATTCCTATGAAAGTGATTTAGTGTATATTCTCATCCTCTATCTTTCTTGTTTCTTTATTTGCTTGAATAAATTCATCATTTTTACCTTGGGTTGGATTTTATTTTGCTCGAGGACGAGCAAAAGTTTAGCTTGGGGGAATTTGATCCGTGCCATTTATGCCACCTAGCCATGTTTTCTTTATATTTCTATGCTCGTTTTTAGTCGTTTATGTCGTGTTTTTAGGGAATAATGCTTGATTTGCGTGTTATTTTAGAGAAATGTGTGCTTTTAATGGTTTTCTTATTATTTTATTCATTTCTCGGCTATTTCTCTCGCTTCTCCGTTTGTTTGACTTGTTTTGTAGGTGTGTCGAGCTTCCCGGGATTTAATCATCAAGGTGGGAGCTTAAGTGCATTCAAGGAATTTAACAGAGCCAAGTTAGGGAAGCCAATCACGCAAGTCAAGCCAATCCAAGAAACAAAGGAAAATGAAGGCTTGCAAAGTATCAAAAAGAACCTTTGTGCATTGTTTCGGCCATATCTCGAGTTCTACAGATCGGATTGAGGTGATTCAAGTTGGGTTGGAAACTAGAATTGAAGAGATTTACAATTATTGGTTTTATTATGTCATACCATTCCTATATCGGGAGTTACAGCCTTCCAAAGTTGGCCCTGCAAATCTGCCGCAACCTATTTCTGCCGATTTTGGGCAGTAAGTCCCCGAGGGCTGGCCGCGGGCTCCCCGCGGGCGCGGGCATTGGCCGCAGGTGCGGCTTCTGGGGTGTCCAATCCCCACCGCGGGCGCGATTGATTTCTCCGAAGGCGCGGGCTTCCGGGTCTTTTACGATTTTAAGCTTCTTTTCTCCTTTTGTTTATAGATAGTTTTTGGGGGTTTTCATTATTATTCATTCATGTAATTCTTAGTCTTAGAATAGTTTTCTCTCTCTTATGTTGAGATCTTCTCTCTCTAGATTAGGCTATATTAGGAGTAGTTTTAGAGAAAGAAAGTGAAGGATTTCAATGGTGATTGAGAGATTAAAGATACAAGGGTGACAATTGTGTTCAAGATCTTCTCTATTATCAATGAGCTTTCTTAACTCTATCTCACCTTAATGCTTTGTTTAATTTCATGTTTGTTTGGATTGATTTTGATGTTTGATTAGTGTAGTTATTCTTCATATATTGTTGATCCTTGTATTCCTTAGTTGTTAGTTGATAGATGATGATTCTTGAATAGTTGTTTGGCTAGTAATTGGGTGAAACTTGTATGATTGATTAATTGTTATTAATTTGGGATTTGTGTTGATTGATTGTTGAGATTAAAGTGATTAATGAAGGTTTGCATGTGTGTAATTCGATTAGGCCTCGAGAATTATGCTAGATTGCATTGTAATTGCTAATGACACGAATAATTTATTTAGTAATTGCAATTATCGATTGGTTTTGATTGTGATTCTCTTAGTTTGTTATTCATAGTGAACCCTAGCTTAACAATTAGGAGATAGCTCTTTGATTCCTATATATTTCTCTTATCATTAGTCTTCACAAACTTTGATTGACTTGATCTTTCCAAGTTGTTGCAATTGACATGATTACTTGTTGATCCCCGTTCCTAGTGTTTTATTTCTTTGGTTACTTGTTTTGTTAGTTGTTAGTATTCTCCCTTTACCCTTTGATTTTGACCTAGCTTAGGCGCATAATTGAAAGTTCTTGAACATTACCGTTCCTTTGGGTTCGACCCTTGACTTGCCTCTATATTCGTATTTAGGTTTGTTAAGTGTTTATAAATTTAGTTTGACCGAGGGAAGATTAGATAACGACCTAGTTTTCCCCTCTTCAATTTGCAATTCGGCATTGATTGTTATCTTTCAAGTTGTTAGTTGTGAATTATTGCTATCTATGTGGTTTGTCTTAGTTTGAATCGTATAGGAGAGTAGTCCCTAATTTTAAATCAAGTATGCAATTATGGTTTGGTTTAAATTAGAAAGCAGTTTCAGTCTAAATAATATGTCATTTAAGTGATTAGATTAGTTAGGACTAATGAGGTCTCTTAGATATTGATGCTGCCAAGACTAATTCATGCAAGCTGAGACTATATTTGTGTTGATTAGATTGGTTTATAGTCGATTTTGGCTTAGTTCGGAATTGGTTTCAAATAAGGGAGATAGGGAGTCTTTGTTACTAAAGTCTCTACAGTTAGTCTAGTAATTAAGTTGATTAATTGTGCATGGCCGGTTAATTATAATCACTAATAGTTTAATTCGAGTGAAGTTATGAATAGAGTTGGTTAAGTATGTCGTCAATTGTATATAGTAGTTTAGATCCTATTTTTCATGGTAGTATTAGTTGACTATTATCATTTAAACCCCCCCAATCTCATGTACATAGTGTGAATAATACTCTTTTATGTATATAGTTTACGTTTCGAGTTTATTTTGAGTTTATAGATTTAATTAATCTCCTCGTGGGTTCGACCCTTACTTACCCTTTTTACTAGTTGTTAATATTTTTGAGGATTAAGTTAAGGTAAATTATTAATTAATTTTATATGGGAAACGACACGTATCAAACCGCCAAAACCGCAAGTAGTAAGGAGATACCTAGTCCACCGTGGGCACGATTGCCGTTGTTGAGGGCATGGAAAGGCATCCTTCTAGCCTTGTCCAATTTCCTGTAGATAGCTGGGAGATGCTTATCCGCGAGCGCGGTCATCTGGTTGTGTAAAAACCATATCATAAGCTTCTCATGTTATAATTTACAAGATCGAGCTGTCAAGATTGCTTGCTCATAATTGTTGATGGTGTTGATTTGATGATGGAATAATTGAGGCTTATGACTCTTGGCGATGATGAATCAGAGTAGCCAAAGGAATGGAGAAGAGGGTGGAGTTCGTGGGTTTGACTTTTATTTGGGGGGATAATTTTGTTTAGGCAAATTTGTCAGAAAAAACCTTTTAAAAGCTTTATTTTGTAAGAAAAAACCTTTTAAAGCATTTTTTGTTAAAAAAACCACAACGATCAATTTTTTTGTCTAAAGAAACCTGAGGCCACTTTTCAGGCGTTGACTCCAATTTCCCGACGTTGACTCTCTTATTTTCCTAATCGTAGCCAAATTTTATTATTTGCACTCCACCTTTTTATCTTCCCTCATATTTTCCCTCCAACTCCACTCTATTCTCTCTCTTCTTTAGCTTCCATGAATGCTCTGTAATTCCATCACATCAGTTCGCCTTTCTCTCTCTCTCTCATCTGCATGCAATTAATTCTTCAACAATAAACTTAGGTAAGTTTAAATACACTTTAATTTGTCTGGGAAGAGGAAAAAATTGGGGCTTTTTTCAAAAACTCTAAACTAACGAAATTCTTCTTTGCAATGGCTAAAGGTGGACGAAAGGTGAGGTTTGGACGCAAATCAAGGTTCCCCAATTACGTTGTTAAGCACAAACCAAGGTACGCTCTTCAACGACTTCGCACTGATAAAGTATAAATTGCATAAAATTAGGCAAAATTGTTAGGGTTAAGCAGAATGATTGCACGAAAAATTCACCTAATTGTCGTAATTGTTGGCGAATTTGTACTATGTTGTTGATGCTAAACCCACAAACATAGCTTGATTGCTGAATTTGTTGAATTGATTTGTTTAAATGTAGCCCTGATATGTTGAATTTTTTCAATTTTGTGTTGGTGAATTTGTTTGTCAGGTTTAATGGTAGAGTGAATGTGTTTGAACCTTGGTTTAAATTCATGGATCCAATTAACATTAAGATGTACTATGGTGGGCATTTTGTGACTAAAAATAACAAGATAACTTATGAAAAGAAGCCAAATGTGGGCCCATCTAAGTGGGGGATTGCATTGCGTGTGAATGTGGAGGAGGTGTGTTATTTTGAGTTTGTGTATTGGATTAAAAATTACTTGGGATTTGCTGAGGTGGGGGATATTTGGTTTAGGAAGAAGGGTTGTACATTACACAGTGGCAGGGCTAAAATTGAGGGGGATAAGGACATTTCTGCGTTTCTTGAGGCACCTGAAAAGGATGGATTTTATCATCTTTATGTTGTGCATGCTGACCAAGTGGAGGGGGTAAAAAGGAATTATTATGGCCCAGGTGTTGGTGTTATATAGATAGTGAGAGCAAAGAGAGTGAGATGGATAGCAATGAGGTTGGTGAGTCATTAAATAATTCAAAGGGGGGTCCTTAAACACACATGGTGCATGTGAACCCAAGTGAAAACCCTAGATCCGCTTCCACTTCTCAAAGTCTTCCTCCAAATCTCACTGCTGCTTAATGTGCTTTAGCAAAGCTCCCCATTAAATCAGCCACAAAAAAAGCACCCACCCAGTTCATTAACTTAGTAACTCCTCCTACTTCAAACACCACAAACACAGTACCTGCTGCTGTTCTGCCACTCCTTACTAATAGTGAGCATGGACATAGCTTAGAAGCCAACCTAGAAATTAGGCCAGAACTGAGCATAGAAACCAATGAAGATCAAAATTGGCAGCAAATTATTCCATTTCTTGGGGATGATGATGATGATCCTGATAGGGCAGATGATGAAGGAGGTGAAAATGATGGGGGAGCTGATGATGCAGAGTTATGTGATGATGACTATGAAGATAAGGATGATGATGATTTGTTCAATGAGTATGTAGGTCATGACATAGAAGAGAGGGTTACTATGAATTTAGGGGGGTTGTTTAAGGCCGCAGAGCAAAATGAGGTTGACTCTGATAATGATGATGGCCTGCATATTGGGAATGAGGAAGACATTGTTGATTCAGATGATGAGGTGGTGAGTGTTGTTGGATCTGATGATGAGGAAAACATATACCCATTGTTCAATCCTGCTAGTGATTTTAAAGGGAAGGTGTTGTTAACAAAAGGGCTCAAGTTCCCTAGTAACAAGGTATTTAGGAGGGCATTGCAGTACCATGCAATTGAACATGGACATGACTACAATTTCTTGCACAACAATAGAGTTAGGGTGAGTGTGTACTGTGCATGCAGATGTTCATGTCCTTGGAAAAGAGCCAGGATATTGGAATGCAATAAGGGATGAAAAAGAAAGTGCAGATTTAAGATTCATTGTAGGAAGTTGATGGGTGAGGATACTTGGCAAATAAAAAGTCTTAGGTTGAAGCACATTTGTGGACATCAGACCAAGAACTCCAAGATTACTTCTCAGTACTTAGCAGAGAGGTATCTAGATGATTGGACAGATGATCCAACTTGGAAGCTTGTTGCATTTGTAAAAAGAGCAAGAAGAGAGTTTAGAGTGGAAATAAGGTATTATTTAGCTTGGTATGCAAGGGAGAGAGCATTCAAAATGATATTTGGTGATGCTAATTTGGAATATGAGAAATTATGGGATTATGCAGTAGCTATTTTGAAGTACAACCCAGGAAGTACATCTGGTGTGAAGGTTGATGGAGTTGAGAGGCCTCAACCTGTTTTCCAGAGACTATATGTCTGTCTTCAAGCCTGCAAACAGGGGTTCTTAGCTGGATGCAGACCTATTTTAGGTGTGGATGGTGCTCATTTGAGAGGACCTTACCCAGGCATATTGCTCACAGCTGTTGGGAAAGATGGCAATAACATTATCTTCCCAGTAGCTTGGGCAGTAGTTGAGGTTGAAAATGCTGACACATAGAGATGGTTCCTGGAGTTGCTTAGGAATGACATAGCATCAGTAGCAGATTCAATTACTTGGGTACATGAAGCAGATGAACTCACTTATATGAGTGATAGGCAGAAGGTATGGTGTTAATAAACTTTGTGATATTTTTGAACTGACACATGCTAATGCTAATAAATTGACACATGGTTATGCTTGTTATTTTTGATATCATTACAGGGATTAATAGATGCATTTGCTGCTGTGATGCCAGGTGCAGACACAAGATACCGCTGCAGGCATATGGAGCAATTTTAAGAATAAATTTCCTGGTACTATGTACAAGGAACACTTCTGGAAAGCAGCAAGGTCCACCACAGAGGTAGTGTATGTCATTATTCTTATTCTGTGCTTTTTCATTTGACATGCCAATTATGAAACCGAGTTTCTTCCATAAATTCCCTCCCCAGCATCATTTCAACAAACAAATGGATGCAATCAAAGAGTTGAGTGCAGATGCATTCAATTATTTGAAAGGGATTCCTCAAAGTCAGGAATGCTCCTTATAAATTGTTGTGAAAGCTTCAACAATGTGTTAAGGGAAGCAAGATCTAAGAAAATTCTTTAATCTATGGAGTGGGTGAGGAGATATGTCATGGGCAGATTTTTTTCAAAAAAGGAAGGTCTCAAATCATTCAAAGATGTCATTATGCCCACAGTTCTGAAGTTTGTGCAGCGAGGAATGTAGCAAGTGTCTCACATGAGAGTGATCAAGCTGATCTCATGGAGTTTAAGGTGGATGACACAGAGGACACATTTGTAGTGAAATAGGAATCCAAGTCATGCTCTTACAACAGATGGACACTCATGGGGATTCCATGTTGGCATGCTCTTGCTTGCATTAAAATGAGAAGACTTGAGTTGACACCTTTATCCACCCTGCCTATCATGTGCAAACATACACTAAAGCATATGCTCCCTCTTTCAAAGCAATGCCTGTCCATCAACAATGGGAAGTTACTACTTACCCTAGACCTGTACCACCTCCAGCTAGAAAGCTTCCAGGCAGACCATCTAGTAAAAAAAGAAAGAAAGAGGCTGGAGAAAATGAAGAGAGAAAGAATGTAAAAAGGGAAAAGCAGAAAAACAAATGTCCTAACTATGGTGGGTTGGGTCATTACAAGAACAAATGTCCATCTCCAGAAATAATCAAAGAAAAGAAGAAGTCAGGGAGGCCCAAGAAGAATGTTGCAGCAGGAGAAGGAATGACAGACAATGATGCTACACCAATAGCATCACAGCAGCTCACTCAAGCTACTCAACAGTCCATCAGACTTTCTGCACCACAATAATTTGTGTCACTTTTTTTAGGAACAATTGTAGTGCACTTTTGATGTCAAGATCTGTTTGTGATCATAGTATGTATGTGATCATTGTTGCTTTTTAAAACTTAGTTTTTTTGTGAACAAAAAATTAATGTAGGATCTACTTATGCTAACAGATATCTTGAAGTATTTATGTATGAAATGAAGAATCTTGATGCAATTTTTTTGTTGTAGTTGGCTGCCCCTTGCTCTTTTTTATGTTTGTTTGTCCCACTTTTACTCAAAAAAATAGTATGTAATAACTCATGCTCAATAATAAAACATAATAGATTCCAAAATAGATTGCTTTTATATTTCATAAATAAGGGGTACAAAATACACCACCACTAATTTCTGTTACCATTTCACATACATTAAAACACCACCACCCCTGCCATAGTCTGCTACCCAATTAGCAATTTATACTAACCTAAAAACACTTACAAAACAACCACATTGCTTATCTTAAGCCCCTACATAATCAGCAATCTAATTACCAAAATATACCTTCCCCTAAGCATTGTAACTACCCAAACATTTTCATCAAGACCACACTAACAACCACAGACACAACAAACACATGTGGCAGCTAGCTTAAACCCTCCCTCCTGCATCTCTGGCCCCGAACCTCTTTGCATCTCCCTTTGAAGATTGTTGTGCTCTTCAACGCAAGCAATTCTAGCCTTCACAATGGTAAGTTCAGTTGCCCTCCTATGCCTCTCAGCAAGTATCACATTAATCACTTCACGCCGCCAGTCCGTTTGCTCCTCATCCAGCCATTTGAAAGTGTTGCATCCTCGTTAACCGGTGTCGTGGTTGTACTTTTTCCAAGCTTCGAACCTTCTTCCTGGATTCTCATGAGTCCAGGAAGTTCTCTTCGCACAAGAAAAGCCACATCCACAAATCACCATTTTCCTACAAAATCAAACACGAAAACAGAGGCATTACAACAAATAGAAGAAGAACAGAGCGCAATTGGGGAAGAAATTGGTGAACAACCCTAGATTAGAGCGCAATTGGGAAAGAAATTGTTGAAGAACCCTAGACTACCTACCAATTGCTCAGATTTGGGTAAAAAGTTGTCCTAATTTGGAAATGAGTGATTTGGGGAGGTTAGACCTAGATATATATAAGGGGGAAAAAGGGGGCTAAAAAAAGAGAGGGAAAATCAACTAACTGTTGGCTACAATTAGGAAAATAAGATAGTCAACGCCGGGAAATTGGAGTCAACGCCTTAAAAGTGGCCTGAGGTTTCTTTAGACAAAAAAATTGATCGTTGTGGGTTTTTTTTAACAAAAAATGCTTTAAAAGGTTTTTTCTTGCAAAATGAGGCTCTAAAAAGGTTTTTTCTAACAAATTTGCCTTTTATTTACTTTCTTTCCCTTTTCTTTTCTATTCATTATTTCTATTATTTCCTTTCTTTTCATTTATTTTCATTTCACTTTATTATATTTTTTCTCTTTTATTAGCTTGTTTAAATAACCTTTTGGGTTATTACTCTTGGACCTTTTAACTAACCTAGATGATATTAGTTTGATCCTCTGTTTTTATTTTCTCTCTCTTAGGGTTAGATTAGGATTTTCTCTCTCTAGTTAGGAGTAGTTTTAGAGAGAGAAAGCTCGGATTTCTTTGGAGATTTGAGATATTGAAGAAGCAATTTATGGATTCTCTTCTCATATATTAAATGAGCTTTTCTAACTTTCTCTCATCTTTATTGCTTGTTTAATTCTTATTTTTTCTTAATTGTTTGTTGATTTGAGTAGTTAATGAGTTTACTAGTCTGATTCTTGCTTTAATTCTTGTTTTACCTTACTTTCCATATTTTTGTTCATCATGATTGCTTATATTTTGTTATAGGGAGATGAATGAAGGTTATGTTGATGAATTGAATGATTGATTGTGATTTGTATGCAATTGAATCTTTGTTATTATGTATGGATAATGTGTTGGGGTTTGGTGAGTCCGACTCACCGTGGAAACAACCCCGACCCAAGGAACCACTCGTAATTAATAAAACCATAAAGCATAAATAAATAAGCACAAGAAAAGGAAGAACGAATCATACCCTTGAAGCGAGCTTCGCCTTCTCAAAACGGGCTCTTACTAGAAAGCCTTGAGCACCGCAAATGCCGTGCCTCCAACGGTATCCACCCACAAAGGACGAACACGACTTTTTAGGTCCGCTACCTTGGAGTTAGCAAGGTCTGACCAAAACCCAAGTGTTAATGGAGTTAAAGAGTTTTTCCCAAAATATGGAATGCTCTTTCTAACGCCCACTCAAGCACTTTACTCCAAATCCCAAGGTTGGTATTTATAGAGGAGAGTGTGAGTGGGAATTTCTATCCCATCAATGTGGGATCATGAATTCCACAAATTAATTTAAAGCTAAATTAAATGAAAATTGCAAACTAATAATAAATCTACAAGTGGCATTACCATTTGAAATGGGTTGGTGAGGACCACATGGAGAGTAGGGGACCATACTTGCACCCCACTCAATACTCTCCTTGTGCCACATGTCCTTACCCACTTGCTTCCATATTCCTCAAGCTTCCCCATAGTGACCGGCCCTATGGCCCAGCCACGATCCCAGCCCGAGCCCAGCCCCCCACCAAGATGCGGGCTGCTGCTATGCGTGGAAGCCACGCACTTGGTGCGGGCTTGCTGCTGTGCGTAGCTGCTAGTGCGTGCGCTGTTAGCACGCCTAGCTTGCGGCAGCTAGCTGCTGCTGTGCGTGGCTGCTAGCACGGTGCGCTAGCACGCACCTTGCTAGCCATGCTAGGCTCGGCTTGGTGCGCTTGCTAGCCACCTATGCTTGGACATTTTTTGCCCCTAGCATTCGGATGCTCGGGGCACTCCGATGCTAGGGGTATATAGGGAATATGGTCAATTTATTATTATTTTGCGCGTCTCGTCTTTTTATTATTTTTTACTCGAATTCCGACGATCGGTTTCGACGCTCCAAGCTCAAATTACCGACGTCTAAATATTTAACACTCAGGCGACGAATTAATTTCTTCCGAATTAATTAGTCGAGTCGGTTCGTATATTTTGCTTGGGTGTGACCCAAAGGGTTCAGTCAAGATTAAGCTGTAATATTAATTATATTAATATTACTGATCGGAAGCGGCCTCCATCCAGGCATTCCGATCACTTGACCTTACTGAATATATTAGCTTTCTAATAATTCTGAACCCGCTATTAGAATAATACACTTGTTCGAAGGACACCGTTCTTTTCAATCTCCCTCTTGTCCTTCCGGACAAGTGTGTATTTAGTGTATAGCCCCTTTCCTATGTCTCTTCATGAACTACAGAGTAAGATTACTCGTCATCTCTGTTACGTCCAGAAGTGTTTCTCGAAATCCGAGTTTGACTGTCAATAAACAGATGATTTCTAAAATCCATCTGAGCACGGCCATGCATTTTCTGAGTCTCGCTCTTCGAGAGGCCTTGTAAACAACAAGACATGTTCCCTATTGTTAGTAGGGGGACATTTCCAGTCTTGTAATGTAGCTTCTCTTACTAAGTGGACCTAGCCGCCCGATATCTGTAGTTATAATCCCCAGTTACGGCAGACGTTTGGCGGATACCAAAGCGGACTAGTACTCAAACAAGAGACCTCCCACTACTCATGGTCAAGGAAAAGAGTTCCGATAGTAATAATGAGAAAAATACTTATGACAATTTTAAATCTCTTAAAGTATTCTCATAGGTCGATCCAGTATGGTTCTAAACCAATACCTGTGCAAATGATTTATATCCTCATAGCACAAGAAACGGTGCTATAAATCATACTACACACTAATCTCTAATGGTCATTAATCGTCCACAAAAAAATGACCTTGATTAGGGATAATTTTTGATTAAAATATTCAATGTTCACTTAATAGGTGTTTCTTTATCCAAGCCATTGACTTGATACCCTATTTTGAATATTTATTAAAATCGAATGGACTCATTATTTAATTCTAAACCACAATAAAATAGAGACGGAGTGAATTAAATTGCATGAAAAATTTTAATTACTCTTAAAACTGAATGGTTCATCATAGTGCTTTACATTAACATTGTCCAAAATTTAATTAAAACACTATAATATGGAAATCAAAGCCAGTTTGCGACATGCTTGATTCCCATTGCCTCAATGTGTTTGTTGTGCTTCACTTGAGACAAGGATTTAGTAAGTGGATCGGCTACATTGTCATCTGTTCCCACTTTGCAAATTCTGATTTCACCCTATGTCTTCCATTCTCGAATCATGTAAAATCGCCTCTTGACATGTTTGACCTTCTGATGTTCTCGTGCCTCTCTAGCCTGAGCAATAGCTCCATTGTTGTCACAATGGAGGTCTATTGGAACCTTGATGGAGGGTACAACACCAAGTTCATCAATGAACTTACAAAACCAAACTGCTTCCTTGGCTGCCTCAGACGCTGCCAAGTACTCGGCTTTAGTTGTAGAATCAGCGGTTGTGCTTTTCTTTGCACTCTTCCAACTAAACGCTCCTCCATTGAGACAGAATATGTATCCGAATTTTGACTTGGAGTCGTCTCTGTCTGTCTGGAAGATTGCGTCGGTATATTCCTCAACAACCAATTCATCTTTACCGCCATAGACCAGGAATTTATCCTTGTTCCTTTTCAGATACTTCAGAATATTCTTGGCCGCAGTCCAATGCGCCTCTCCTGGATTGTGACTTGGAGTCGTCTCAAGGCGTACGATACATCCGGCCTAGTACATATCATGGCATACATGATCGTTCCAATAAGCGAAGCATATGGAATACGACTCATCCTTTCTCGCTCATAAGGTGTCTTTGGACACTGCTTCTTGCTTAAGGTTATGCCATGTGACATGGGTAAGTGCCCTCTCTTGGCTCTTTCCATTTGGAATCGAGCTAGTACCTTATCGATGTAAGTACTTTGACTCATTCCTATCATCCTCTTTGATCTATCCCTATAGATCTTGATGCCTAGTATGTACTGAGTCTCTCCCAAGTCTTTCATTGAAAAACATTTCCCGAGCCAAGCCTTTACAGACTCTAACAATGGAATGCTATTTCCAATGAGCAAAATGTTATCGACATATAAGACTAGGAAGACGATGTCACTCCCACTAACCTTCTTGTAAACACAAGACTCATCTGGATTCTTGATAAAACCAAACTTACTGATGGCTTCATCAAATCGCAGATTCCAACTTCTGCTTGCTAGCTTTAATCCATAAGTGGACTTCTTAAGCTTGCATACCTTCTTAGGATTGTTCTGGTCGACAACACCTTCAGGCTGTGTCATATACACAGTTTCTTCAAAAATTCCATTGAGGAAGGTGGTTTTAACGTCCATCTTCCATATTTCATAATTGTAAAATGCAACAATCGCTAGAAGAATTCGAACGGACTTAAGCATAGCTACTGGAGAAAAGGTTTCATCATAATCAACGCCGTGAATTTTCCTGTAACCTTTTGCTACCAACCTTGCTTTGTAAATGAATACATTTCCATCTTTGTCGGTTTTCATCTTGAAAATCCATTTATATCTGATAGGTGTGTAACCTACGGGTAAATCAACCAAGTCCCATACTTGATTTTCAAACATGGAGTCCATTTCGGATTTCATGGCCTCTTGCCATTTTGCAGATTCGGGGCTCGTCATAGCTTGAATGTAGGTTGTCGGCTCATCTCCATCCACTACTAGGATGTCCTGATCTTCGGTTAATACAACACCGAGATATCTGTCAGGTTGAGATCTTGGCCGAGTTGACCTACGTAGGGTGATGGACTGAGCATTTGCATTGTCGATTTGACTTTGCATATTTTGAATTTGACCAATGTCAATAGATGCTTCGTGAGCACTTTGATTGTCAATTTTTCCTTGTTGCTCGTCCTCTCGAAGTTCGTCGAGTTCGATTTTCCTCCCACTTGTCATTTTGAAGAGATGCTCCTTCTCCAAAAAGACACCATCATGAGCAACAAACACTTTGTTCTTGGATTTGTTGTAGAAGTAATACCCTTTGGTTTCTTTTGGATAACCCACAAAGTAAACCTTGTAAGATTTCGGATGAAGTTTTTCAGAAATGAGTTTCTTGACATATGCTTCGCATCCCCAAATCTTGAGAAAAGACAACCTTGGAGGTTTATTTGTCCATAATTCATATGGAGTCTTTTCCACTGTCTTTGACGGAGCACGATTCAGTGTAAGTGCCGCAGTTAAAAGTGCATGACCCCAGAAAGAGATTGGAAGTTCACTAAGACCCATAGTCGATCGGACCATGTCTAACAGGGTTCGATTCCTCCTTTCAGATACTCCATTCCATTGACGAGTTCCCGGAGGTGTCAACTCTGAAAGTATTCCATGTTCTTTCAGATGGTCATCGAAT
Source organism: Chenopodium quinoa (assembly GCF_001683475.1). Taxonomy (NCBI): domain Eukaryota; kingdom Viridiplantae; phylum Streptophyta; class Magnoliopsida; order Caryophyllales; family Amaranthaceae; genus Chenopodium; species Chenopodium quinoa. The sequence goes on from NW_018742400.1 coordinate 58,982, forward strand.
TCTTGGCTCAAATATTTGCCACCTCGATCCGATCGAAGCACTTTGATTTTCTTGCCGAGTTGGTTTTCAACTTCGTTCTGAAATTCCTTGAATTTATCAAACGATTCAGATTTGTGCGACATTAGATAGACATAACCATATCTACTATAGTCGTCCGTGAAGGTTATGCAATACCGATAACCACTCCTTGCGGGTGTACTCATTGGCCCACATACATCGGTGTGTATTAGTCCTAACAAGTCACTGGCCCTTTCTCCCAACTTGGAGAATGGTTGTTTTATCATCTTGCCTAATAAACATCCTTCGCAATTCTCAAAGGATTCTAAATCAAATGAGTCAAGAATACCTTCTTGAAGAAGCTTCTTGATGCGTTTGATGTTAATGTGGCCAAGACGACAGTGCCACAAGTAAGTTTGACTAGACGGTGTAGTCTTAGCTTTCTTTGCATTAGTATCAAACATTTTGTCTAAAAACACGTGAAAGTTTCATTCCATAAATATATTCAAGACATCAAAACAAAATTCTTGGTTGATGAAAACGACGTCCAACGTCGGAAATACATCAAAAGTATGGTGCATAAAAATAAATAAGTTCTACTTCTTTAGACAAAACATGAGATTACAAGTTTTCTTGGATAGATCACCTTCATCCTACTTGTGTACTCATTTCCACATGAAAAATCACCGCTCACTTGGTTCCTGAAAAAGGAGTGTATTGTGAGTCAATTTTCCGGTATCTAATACCTTTTAAAATTGCTTATATTCAAGTGTTTAAGATGATACCTGAGGTTGAGGTTACTTTTCCTTTCGCCTCATCATCCAGATACTTGCTGCATTCTCTTTTGTAGTGTCCGGGGTTACCACAATAGAAGCAGCGCATCTTCCTCTTGTCTTTGAACTCCTTCTTCCTTGGTCTAAGGGCAAAGTTAGCCTTCTTGCAAGAATAGGTCTTTTGGAGCTCTTGGATGACTTCTCTTAAGGACAGTGTATCCCTATTGGCGGTGAGACGCATTTTAAGCTTTACATATCCCGAGTGAAGAGAGCTAAGAAGCATGTGAGCCGCTTGCTCGTCTTCCACTAGTTTGCCAATTAGCTCCAGATGGTTGAATAGCCTTGTTATGTTAATTACATGAACTTGAAGTGGAATTCTGGGCCTAAGTCTCGCATTGTAGACTTTTCCCCACACCTCTTGTCTTTCTTTCGAGAGAGAACCATCTTGCGGTGGCTTGATCCTCATTTTGGAGAGTGACCTAGTCACATCCTCCACGTGACCATCATAATTGTCCCTAGCACTTTTGGTGACCCTCAAATTGACTACACCCTCAAGAGCTTTGAGCATCATGTCCGGAAAATAGCTGGAGAAAATCTCCTTCCATTGAACCGGGATGGAGTTTTCCATGAGTTTCGAAACTCTCTTGCAATCCATGCTCCATTCTTCATGAGCTTCATCACTCATGATCCCTTTCGAGTAGAAACTGGGAATCGGAATGTCCAAGATATGCTCTAGGTAGCAATTTCTGAGTGTCTTTCGGAGTTCATCTTCCCATTCCTTAAAGTTCACCAAATTGAGCAAAAATGGTAACTTTTCAGGAAGTTCCGGGTACATAAGGTCGTTGTCATTAGTTAAAGACATGATTCTACAATTGAAAGAATTTTAATGAAAAACCATTCAAAATTACTTAAATAAGATGGAATTTTATTCATGCAAATTTTCAATACTTATTTAGCGTCTTATTTACACGTAAAATGGTCCATATTTTGTGAAAATAAGGCGATTCCAAGATCCGAAGAAACAAAGAGTGGTTACACCCCTTAACGATCCAAGAGATAGTCAACTTCATAAGGTCTAGAACCAAATAAGGGTTTGGGGATGAAGGTACAAATCCAACCTAAAAGAGATTGAACCTGCCCTAATAATAGGCCTCTACTTTATTCTGATCGTATTTATGTGCGCTTTCTAACTAACATGCAATCAATAGGATTAACCCTAAACCTGTTCATCTATGTTGGTTGAATTTAATGCACAAATAAAATTATTATTGGCGATCACTTGAATTATAATCACAATTAACCCTAACAAGATTATTAATATCTTATTAAGCTTGATTACAAAAACCAAATTCCCTTTAAACATGCATAAAAGGCGTGATCAAGCAATAAATATAAATATCAAGCAACATAATAATAATCAAAATAATCATCAGGATAATAATAATCATGAAAATAATAATCATAATAATAATCGTTATAAATAAAATAATAATAATAATATTCATAATAATCATAAATTATAATCATTATAATCACAATCATGTTCATGTTAATATTAAAGCATAATAATAATAGCAAGATCCTAGGCATGATACTAACAAGATTAATAACAAACCCTAGCATGTCACTAAGAAATAAAAATAAAATCTTTAACCCTAACATGATACTAGCAATCATAAATATTAGAAAGAAAATAGGAAGCATCGCTATTTTAATCATATTAAATATTAAATTTACCCTAGACATGATACTAGGAATATCATAATAACAATTTAAACATGATTTCTACATCATAACATCAATTAAAACCATTAAAGCACTTACTTTGATGCCTCGTACCTCTTTCTAATAACAAAATACACACGTTAGTAACTTCAAGGAAAATAGTAAAACAAAATATTAAATTAAATAATTGAAATAGAGATTTGGGACCAAACCCTTAGAAATTAAACCTTTCACGTCTAGGGCGAAGGCGACTTCGAATATGGCTAGGTGTTTCTAGATCTTGCGAATGCGGAATTTTGTATGTAAAAAACTAGTTTAGAAAAAGAAAGTGAGATGGAAAGATGGATGGATGAATTAGAAGAGAATGAGAATTGAAAACTAGTTGTAGGTGAATCAAAACGGAGTTTTTAATACGTTATTTATGGAAAAAATCAGCCAAAAAGATAAAATTAACAGAACAGAGTCCTGGCGCACCAAAAACAGAGCTGGCGCTAGCACCAGCTAATTGGCGCCAGGCGCCAAAATTAGCGCCAGGCGCCAATAGCTGGCGCCAGGCGCCAATAGCTGGCGCCAGGCGCCAGGCGTAGCTCTAGGTGCCAATGCCTGGCGTCAGGCGCTAGTCCTGCATTTGACGCGTTTTTGAAAATCAGATAAGTTTTGCCGTACTGGAGGATAAAATCGTATATTTTCCTCAAAAATGCTCTTTGATTTTAATTAAAACTCTGAAAACTCAACAAAAGTCAATTTGTCAATGCTAATTGAATTAAGAATTAAAAAAACCTTCTAGAAGAATCTAGAAGACTAAAACCACTCCTAATTGCATTAGGAATGATAAATCATATTAGGCCCTCCCCTAGATCATTGGGCCGTATATAAGGCTCAAACCGGGCCCAGTTTAGTAAATTGGCCATAATTTCCTCAATATTCATCGGAATTAGGATTATAATATATCGTTGGAAAGCTTTTGTCAAGCCCAATCCAACTACACCATTATTGGACCCATATCACGGACCAACCAAACTAGATTGGCCGATTTCTTAAAAATAAGTTTTCAAAAACAGAGAGAAGAGAAAAAAAATTAAAACTTCCCGCAACACTAAACTTTCCACACTTTTGCTTCATTCGATTGTGATTCGACGTGAAAGGTACTCATCACTGGGTTTTGTTTTGGGGAGACACAAATGGGTGTCTACAGAAGCCCCCACTTTGACTGAGTTTGGAGAAACGCATGTTTCGAAAACAAAAGTCAAAGTAGCGATAGGGACGGAGAATGACTCAGAACATTCTGTGATCCTAAACCATTCTTGTAACGCCGATACCTGCAAACTAGCGTTAGTTAAACAGATAAAAGAGTTAAGAAACGCGTATCTTGCACCATCGAGCACACGTCTTTGAAAGTAACCGATTTGCTGCTTCTGTTGTTTTGATGACCTCCTGTAACCTAGAGAATGCCATCTCGCTTGAAAACCGCTACGCCTGTAACTGCTTCCAATTTGGAAGACTGTTTCGCCTGAAACGATCCTCATCCGCTTTGATATTATTTCACATCTAAGGGAATACTATCGAAGATTATTTCTCTCGAAACAATCCTCATCCGCATTGATAATATTCCACGTCCAAGGGAATACTATCGAAGATTGCTTCTCTTGAAACAATCCCCATCCGCATTGATAATATTCCACGTCCACGGGAATACTATCGAAGATTGCTTCTCTTGAAACAATCTCCTTCCAGATTATAACCATTTTCCACATCTAAGGGAACACGGTCGAAGACAACTTCGCTTGAAATTACCTTCAGTTGTTTGTGACAACCCTCCACAAGCAAGGGAATGCCATCGAAGATATCCTCGCTTGAAGCCATCCTCATTCTTTGCGATAATTTTCCAAAGAGAATTACCGAAGACCTCCGCTCGTCAATCTCTAAAAGCCCGCTTGAACTTTGCTTCCGCTATGCCTGTACGTCGGCGCTTCCGTTGCTTTGAACCTTTACATCGATGCCCTTTGCGAATGAATGAACCATTATATCGGTGCCTTTTACGAATGAACCAGTATGTCGGTGCCTTTTGTCAATTAGCCAATGCTTAGGCGCTTTAAGCTGAGTGAGACGATCTTTCATCAGGTCGATCACTTTATGCAATCAAGCCGATTACTAAAAATCATGTCAAATTGCTTAGAGGGGCTAACTTGCGTACCAAGGAACCCACAATATATGTTACAAGAAGATAGAATAATCCCAGCGAGTGGCTGAGTGTTCTGGTGCTGCGAGGTTGTTTGAGCATGTCAGAGGGAACTAGTTCCCCTTTCTTATCTTACACGATCCCTGGGCAATGCTATGTAGAGGAGATATTGCCGTCGTTAAATCCAGCTCCTGTACCGGCTGAGAATGTGGCGGTACGATTTTTCGGCTCTTATCTCTCGTTAAGTAGCCTCCAAGTAATGCATATATTATGTCCACATATATTATGCATGTTATTGACTTATTTCTTTGTCAGCTCTCGCACGAGGTGGTTTTTACTTGTGTTTTTTATTATTTATTTGACTTTGTATAGAACTTTGCCTTTTAGTTAAACTCATTTTTAGACATATTTTGTATATACATACTATTATGAGTTTATTTATGTTTGCTATTATTATGCGCATGTTTGTGTGTGCAAGAAAAGTGTGACAAAAAATTTTGCGCAAAAATTCCGTTATTTTTATTATTGATGGAGGGTATCCGACTCTCTCCCCCAAAAGAAAAAATGAAAAAAAGGAAAAGTCAAATAAAAGCTTGTGTTGTTAATAAATTTTGGAAATTAATCTAACTAAAATCCAAAAAGAATAATATATTAATAATATAATAGCTATATTAATTAAAAGAAGAATAAAAAGATGTTTAGAAAAGATAATCGGGGCCGTAAAGTCATTAGTCGACTCGGATTAAGGTAAAAACGCAATTTAAGAAAGCGCGGATGACTGGCATATTAGCGCCAGTTGGCGCCACGCAATTGAGTGTAGCGCCAGGCGCTCCACTTGGCGTGTGGCGCCAAGATTTGGCGACTGGCGCCAATCGCGGAGTCTGGCACCAATTGACGCTGTCTCTGTATTTCATCTTGATTAAAATTGCTCGTAATTTGTTTATAAATAGCCCCTGCCCAGCCGATTCTTCTCATAATTCCAGCGAATAAAATAACTCTTGGCCTTAGAAAAATAATATCATATCTCTAGTCACCAAAACTTTCACCCAATACACTCATGAATGGTGTCGATCTCTTAATGCTTGAGACGGAAAAAAATTAGATTTGTTTCACTTGGGGGGAATTCATGGAATCAAAGGGGTAGATATTGACTTAGATTTCATTCATACCGCTCTAGAATTTTGGAATGTTGATACTCATTGCTTTAGAATAGGGTATGATGAGATTAACCCTTTGCCAGAAGAATTTGGTGCTATTTTAGGCTTCCCTGCATTAGACCTCATAGTAATCCCTAGAGTTGATGCATATTATTGCAAGGATTTTGAGCGCTTCTTCAATTTTAAAAGAAAGGGACTTATCAAAAATAGTAGATGGCAACATAGTTAATTTGAAAGAATTTGCACGCCATTATTTTGATAAGCCTCTTTCTGAATCTTTTCATATATATAGAAGAAGGGCTTTTTTATTTTGCATGCTTAATCAATTTTTTCTTAGTAGTGGTAAAAATAATGAAGGCTAACCAATTATAACCACCGTACTAGAACAAATTAAATCAGGGAGAAATCCAATGCCATTGATAGTTGGAGAGACTATGATTAGTCTTGATGAATTAAAAAGGAACCCAAAAGCACCTTTTCGCGGCTCTCCAATTTTATTACAGGTAGAAAAATAATATTTTTAATTACAGAAATAAAAAAATATATTTTTGTATTGTAATAATAATTTATTTGCATTGAATTTTTTTTTTTTTTACAGATATGGCTAATGGAAAGGCTAGAATTAATTAGCCCTCCGGACAATATTGAGAAGTACACTCCCAATTGCTTCGTGAGAAGGAAGAAACGCTTCCCTAAAATTGGGCACCATGGGTGGAGAAAGATGTTTGAATCTCGCAATTTTGCTATCAAGTGGGACGTCCCATGGTGGAAAATAGAAAGGATGGTTGGTGCCAACAAGCAACCTTTTTGCCGTCTTCCAAGTTTGTCTTGTATGACTTATTATTATCCCTGCAGGGTAAAAAGACAATACGGCTTGTTCCAGAATATTCCTTCCGGGGATCTTCGTCCTCCCTATGAGTACCATGTCTCTCAGGAAGTAGACAGATTTGATGTTTACTGGAGTGCTAGACCTTTATGGGAAGTGATTACCCAAAAGGTTCCTCCTTCTTTTCCCAATGATGTGAAGAAGTGGTTGCTGAAGAAACCTTCAAAGGATTCGAAGAAAAATCAGGGTAGAACTGATGTGAAGAGTCGTCTAGGTGACAGGGTGACTCCCGCCAAGGAACGTTTAGGTGAAAGAGTTGAATTCAAAACACCTCCAATGCCTAGGAAGAAAAGTACTACCAAATATAAAGGAAAAAAAGGAAAGCTAACACCACAGAGAAAAAAGCTTGGGTAGAAAAGAAGCATGGAGTCCTAGCTGACGGGAAACCATCTACTCTAAAATTGAATGTAGGTCCTCTAAAGGATGCCTACTAACTAAGGTTATGGATGAAGAGGAGGAAGCAGACAACAATTGGAAAAGGGCTAGAAAAGAAAGATTAGGAGCATTGCTTAATTTCAATTTATTGGACTTAGTTTATATTTTTCATTTAAAGTTAATTTATTTCAGCTTTATTAAAATTCCATCAATAATGTAATTTTATTTTATTAATGAAATTTTAGCTTTTAATTAAATTATTTACTTTAAATTTATTTTATAAAGCAATGAAAACCGAAAAAATTAATTTTCCAGAAATTCTTCGAGTATTGAAGTCGAAAATTTTCTGAAAAACACCGAAATTTGTCCAGAATTTGTCCATGAATTGGCGCCGCTTATTTGAAACTGGCGCCAGGCGCCAATTCCATCGGCTGGCGCTGATGATTGTTGGCTGGCGCCAGAGCTTACTCTGCGACGTCGATATTTTGCCGATCTTCTGTCTTGAGTATCCTACTCAAGTAATTATGGGCAGTATTTCTTAAGTTGGTCAAGATTTGTCATGTTCGAGAACTCATTGCCATCCATATCAGTTAGTTTTGCTGCACCTCCTGACAGGATTGTTTTGACAATGTAGGGTCCAGACCAATTAGGTCTAAATTTTCCTCTTGGATCTAAAACATTTTTCCTTAGTGCTTTTAACACCAAGTCTCCAACTTTGATATTTCTTGTCTTGACCTTCGTATTAAAATGCCTAGCCATGCGAGTTTGATAACACTGAGTGTGATGTAGAGCTTCTAGTCGTTTCTCGTCGAGTAGAATTAATTCTTCATATCTTGCCCTAGTCCATTCAACTTCATCGAGTTTACTCTCTAACGCAATGCGTAGGGACGGTATTTCTAGTTTGACAGGTTGTACGACATCCATTCCATATACCAAGGAAAATGGCGTATTTCCTGTTGATGTGCGAATTGACGTGTGGTAACCCCATAATGCGAAGTGAAGTTTGTCAGGCCAATCCTTATAATTTTCCGTCATTTTCTCGATGATAGTCTTTAGGTTTTTATTAGCTGCTTCGACTGCTCAATTTTCTTGAGGCCTATAAGGGGAAGAATGATGATGTTGAACGCCGTATTTTTGTAGCAATTCTTCACATTCGGCTTGAAAGTGAGTTCCATTGTCACTTATCATTTCATGTGGGATTCCATATCGACAAATTATATTTCTTTCGATAAAGCGTGCTACATGTTTTGTAGTGAGTTTAGCGTATGACTGCGCTTCGACCCACTTTGTGAAGTAATCAATCGCTACTAAGATATATTCGTGGCCTCCTGTTCCTGGGGGAGTGATCTTACCAATGATGTCAATTCCCCATGTAGAGAATGGCCATGGAGATGTGTAGGTGTAGAGCAAGGATGGGGGAACATGTTGTAAATTGGCGTAAATTTGGCACTTAGGGCATCTTTTTACATATTGATGGCAATCCCTATTCATTGTAGTCCAATAATATCCTTCTCGCATTATTTTTTGGACTAACATTTTGCCATTTATATGAGTGCCACAAATTCATTCGTGGACTATCCTCATTTCTCTTTGTGCATCCTTTTTTCCTACACATAAGAGAGCTCGACCCTTAGGTACCCTTTTATGTAGCTCGTTGTCTATGAGTACATATTGGGAAGCCAAAAGCCTTAATGCTCGTTTTGCTCTTTTGTCAGCATGACGAGGGTATTCTCCTTTGGTGACATAAGTGAGTATATCTGTGTACCATGGTTCTTCTTCTTCTTCTTCTTCTTCTTGGACTACTTCGTCGTCTTTTATAGCCTGGATGTATGCTGGTTTGTGCCTTTTTTCTATAGTTAAAGGCATTTGCTCGATTTCCGTGGGAATTCTAACCATTGAGGACAATCTTGCCAAGGCGTCAACAAATTGATTTTCTTCCCTAGGCAGATATGTGTATTCTACCTTCTCTAACCGATCGGTAAGAGTTTCTAGATAGGTTTGGTAAGGGGCTAGGCTTTCGCTCCTTACTTTCAACCTTTTAGATATCTGATTGATAATCAAAGAAGAGTCTCCGAATATCCTTAACTTTTTTTACTCCCAATGCCAAAGCCGTTTCAAGGCCCACCACACATGCTTCATATTCAGCAGCATTGTTAGTAACGTCGAAATCAAGCATTATGGAGATTGGAACATGCTCTTCTTTAGGTGATACTAGTAATACTCCAACGCCACATCCCTTTTTGTTTGAGGCTTTGTCGAAGTATAAGGTCCAAGTATCGTCTTCAGTAACCATTAGGTCTTCGTCTGGAAATTCATTGTCTTGTATTGGCGTCGAGTCTTCTATTGGGAAGTCTGCTAGAAAGTCTGACACCACGGATCCTTTGATAGCTTTTTATGGCATGAACCTTACATCAAACTGGGCTAGATTGACTATCCATCTCGATATGCGTCCATTGAGTGTAGATTTCTCAAATAGATACTTGATTGGATCTAATCGGGAGACTACGAAGATGGTATGCACTAGCATGTAATGTCTTAACTTGTTTGTGGCCCACACCAAGGCGAGGCACAACTTCTCGAGTGGCGTATAGCGTGCTTCGTATTTTGAGAATCTTCTTGCTTAGGTAGTAGATTGCATTCTCTTTGCCTTCTACTTCTTGTGCTAGCATAGCTCCCATTGTCTCTTTGGTAACCGTCAAATATAACCTAAGAGGTATTCCGGGGAGCGCTGGTGCTAATACGGGAGGATTTGCAAGATAGGCTTTGATCTTTTCAAAGGCTTTTTGACACTCGTCATCCCATATTACTGGTACATTCTTCTTGAGATTTTTGAAGATTGGTTCACATATTGTCGTCAATTTTGATATGAACCTACTTATGTATTGCTACCGGCCAATAAATCCTTGAATCTGTTTCTCAGGGCGGTAACATTGACATGATTGCTTTGATCTTGGTTGGGACTACCTCTATTCCTCTAGAGCTTATGACATATCCCAAAAGCTTGCTTGAGGTGACTCCAAAAGCACACTTAGCTGGATTCAACCTCATATTATATTTTCTTAGCCTTTCGAAAAATTTCCTTAAGGCTACTTGATGGCCTGGACGTTCTTTGATTTTACAATCATATCGTTGACATATACCTCGACTTCTTTATGCATCATATCATGGAGTAAGGAAGTTGCTGCACGTTGGTAAGTAGCACCCGCATTTTTCAACCCGAATGACATTACCGTGTAGCAGTAAGTGCCCCATGGTGTTATAAAGGTTGTTTTCTCCATGTCTTCTTCTGCCATGAGAATCTGGTTGTAACCTGCGTACCCATCCATGAACGAGAGGAGCACGTGATTTGCCGTGTTATCTACCAGAATATCGATGTGTGGCAAAGGGAAGTCGCCCTTTGGACTTGCCTTATTTAGATCTCGATAGTCGACACACGTTCTTACCCTTCCATCTTTCTTCGGAACTGGGACGACGCTGGCGACCCATTCGGGGTATTTGGATACCTTAATGAAACCTGCAGTTATTTGTTTTTGAACTTCTTCTTTTATTTTAAGAGCTATGTCGGGTTTCATTCGACGTAACTTTTGTTTTACGGGTTTCATTCCTGGAATTAGTTGTATAGTGTGTTGAGCTATTTCTCTATTAATGCCTGGCATATCTTCGTATGACCAAGAAAATACGTCGATAAATTCTTTAAGTAAGTTAATTAAATCAGTTCTTTCTTGTTTATTCAGTGTTAATCCGATTTTAACTTCTCTTTTATGGGTTGAATCATTTGAGATATCATCCGTTTCAGTTTCTTTAATTACCAGTGTTTTCTTTTCGAGTGTTTCCATTGCTTTAATAATTTCTTTGTCTTTTTCATTGTTAGTTAAGAAATGCTCGTCATCTTTGGTTAGAGAAGAACACGAGAAATAAGGAGAAGAAGAAATATTATTATACTCTGAGATCATTACATCAAAGAGTGATATGTCCTCAGGGACTTGATCACTAACTATTCTAGGAGAAGAAATAGGAGGGGGAGGTGCTACTACTAAAGACTTAGAAGACTCTAGGGAGAAAGACTCCAACTTAGACTCTGACTCAGACGACTCTTCAAACATCATCCCTTGCCCTGTCGTGATGGATATCTTCCTTCCACTTGGAGTAGTCACTTTGATAGTCTTGAGCCACCCTTGTAGTGATCCTTCAGCTGGAGTGATTAACTTCGAGGGATCGAAGCTTTCGCTTTGTAGGACTGTTTGAATGAGCGAGGAGTTATCTTCTCTGTAAGTTGGCTCATTCTTTTCTTGCCCAAACAGTAATCCCATGACGTTAAAGTCAAAGCATGGGGGTGCTTTCTCCTTGTGGACAGGAGTTGGGATTTCATTAGTGAAGTAGCAATCTACGAAAATCTCAAATCCCGGTTGTCTTATGCCGTTTACAACAAATGGCTCGGGAAATTCATGGCATGGATAGTCCTCTCCTTCTTTTATAAATTGACCATTAAGCGTAAGAGGGTACTGATCCATTGGGATTGCTTTCTTTTGAATGCGAGCGTCCCTACGTGCCTTTGACTTTTCCTAGGTTCGCTTGAAATCTTTCCGAGTCGGTTCAAAACCAAGTCCGAAAGTGTCTAACTTAGGGAGGCCAGGTGACTCCAGCGGTTTTGTCGTTCCTTTCTTCTTTCCTAGGGTCATCCCAGGAAAATGTCCTTGTTTCTTCAGCATGGCATTTACAATCATGTTGGAATGGGGGTCACGGCAAAGAGGGGTCCTTTCATCCTCCTAGATTAAGGAGACTTCTTCGTTAAAGCCCCATAAGTCTTCATCATCCTCGTCATGCTCCACATTAATGATTGGATTCTCTATAGACTTGATCCTCATAAGCGAAGCATCGATGGTGATAGGAATTCCCCCAACTATAGCTTTTACTTATTGGTGGAGAGATGAGGGGAAGACCTTTAGGTCATAAAGCCAAGGGCGTCCCAACAGAAAATTGAACGAAGCTTTAATGTCTACTACTTGGAAAGTAGTATCATGTTCTATTGCTCCCGCCGTTACATTCAGAGTAATTTTGTCGAGAGCTTGACGACGAGTGTTGTCATAGGCCCTTATTCCTTGTGTAGACGGAGTTAAATCTTCGTCCCTTATGCCTAGCATCCTCGCAGTTCTAAGTGGACAGACGTTGATGGCCGATCCATTGTCTACAAGAGTCATAGGAACATTCATCCTCTTGAAAACTACTGTGAGGTTTAATGCCTTGTAATGTTTGTCACCTTCTGGGGGTAAATCCTTGTCAGAAAAGGTGATCAAATTAATTGGACTAGGAAGATCACTTGTGGGGAAGTTGGCTAATCCCTTAGGAGTAGTGTGAGAATCTATCCCAATTTTTTCTAAGGCATTCATTACAGCCAACCTATGTTCTCGAGATGTTGCCAAAAGTTTCCATACGTTCATCTCAACTTTTGTCTTCTTAAACTGTTTAACAATATCATTGTATTCAATGATAGGTATGGGAACTTGTTGTGTGGTCGGCATAGGTTGTGTTGAAACGGGAGGTTGCATTCTCCCAGATCTTGTGAGGACGTCTATCGATGAGTCTTCTTCAGCCCAAATGTCATCCATGGCGTATGACACAGAAGGTGGAGATCCTATTATGTCTTTTAGATAGACATCTTCTTCATCACTGTCCCAAACTCCATTAATAGTTGCATCGTCTTCTTGTGGAACTTGGACTAGTTTCTTTTCATCAATCATTTTCTGAACCAAATCCTTGAATTTGAAAAAGTTTTCTATAGTGTGAACCCCTGATTGATGATACTGACAGTAATACCTATATGTCCTTTTCAATGATTCGAATGGTCTTGGTTCGAGAGGTTTGATCTCGCCACTCTCGGAGAGAATTTCGAACATTTGTGCATATGGGATCCCAATTGGAGTGTAGATTCTATTACTCTTCTTGGGTTTTTCAGTGACTTGTAAGGAAAAACGCTTCGCCTCTAAGTCGTTCTCTTGGGTGTGAATTCTCTCTTGGGTTCATCTTTCAGAAGTGGAACCTCATCATGTTTCTTTTGGGGTTCCTTTATAGCTTTGAGAGCTTCACGTAGTAAATGCGATACCTCCATCATAGACAGTGTGAGCAATTGTATATCTTCCTTACTTGCCGGTTCTGGAAGGTTATCTTTGACATCAAAGAAGGTTTCCTCCTCCTTTTCTGTGGCATATATTTCTTTGACAGGTCTAATGAGAGACGAGGGGTCTACCTCAGTTTCCTCGTCAGAGATAGCCAGGGCATGAGCGAGAGGTGCATTATCAATGCTTGGCTTCTTACTGGCAGGGGGCAACGACAGCTTGTTGTTGTCGATTAAGTCTTGGATAGCTTCCTTAAGCTTCCAACAGTTTTCAGTGAGATGGCCCCTACCTTGGTGATACTTACAGTGTGCATTGGGGTTCCAATTAGCAGACCTCTTTTCGACTGGTGGGTCCCCAAATGGTCTAATAGGAGTTATAAGACCTTTTGCATTTAACCGATCAAATGCGGTGTCATAACTCATGCCAATAGGAGTAAAGTTTCTCCTAAATGGTTTCTTTTGTCCTTGATTATTCATAGCAAGGACTTCACCTAAATTAAAAGTGCTAACATGGTTTGAGTGGGTGGTTTTGGAAGAAGAAGGATTGTCATTCTTCTTTCCTTTCCAGCCATTGTTGGAGTTATTATTGGCAGCTTTTAACTTAGCTAGGTCATCTTCAATATTAATCCCAATGTCATAGACGGCCTTGAAGGTATGGAGATTATTTTGATACTTGAGATGCTTGGAATATTATTCTTGAAGGTTCTTCATGAAAAACCTCACAGACTCTTTTTCACTTGGCACCTCAATCATCTTAGCTGAGGTTTCCTTCCATTTGTTAAAGAAAGAGGTGAAACCTTCATTCTCTTTCTGCTTGAGGATTTCAAGTTCCCTATGGTTAGTCTCAACCTGAATGTTGCACTTGTACCTATCAACGAAAGCGTTTTCTATGGACTCCCAGGTAGAGGTCTTTTCTTTCTCGAGAGAAAAGAACCATTGTTGGCAAACGGTCTCGAGAGATAGTGAGAACAGAGAGGGGAAAACTTTCTTATCGATACCCTTAATACTCATTATTGTTTCGAATGCTCTTAAATGAAAATAAGGGTTATCAGTTGCTCTGAATATTGGGATGTCGTTGGCATTGAACTTCTGCGGAAGAAGATCTTTGTCCAGCGAGACCCCTTGTGATGTAAGTCCTTGAAACTTGTAGTCGCTAGATAGCTTGCTTAGACTCTCTTGCATGAGGTCCATCTGTTGTTGCTTCACGGGATCATCGATCTTGAGTGCTAGGAGCTTCAACGTCTCAATCACGGTAACTAGTTGGTTCCTAAGCTCGTTGACTTCTTCTTGTGTTGCCATTATAGTCTTAGCTTTCCTCTTACGAGCTATGGATTTGTCGAAAAGTTGGACTTGTACGAAAAGGTTTTCTTTGATTAACCGTCCTTCCTTCCTTGACCACGTGCTGTAATTTAAACCATTTTGCGTTTTAATTACTTGACTCGAATCAACTTGACTTTACGGTTTATTTTAAGGAGGAAAAAATAAAAAAAAATGAAAAATAAAAAATGGGTGCATATTTTTGGCAAAAATAACATACATATTTTAGGGAACTAAGTATAGTAAAATTGGAGGATTAATATCCGACTTACCCCCCTAAAAAAATGACGGAAAAAACGCGCACGCAAGACTCTCTTAGACATGGTCAAAGTATGTGTATTGGTGTGTGCGTTGAGTGTAAGTGACATGCTTGGACTCTTGTGTAAGACCATGGGACGTAGTGCCTAAACTCGATTAACGACCCAACCAAGTACTATTGACAGCAAAACTTAACCAAATTAATTAGCAAACTGATTAATAAGACACTAGGTGACTCGACCAATAATCCGAACTGTCGGCCAAACGACAGAACTGGCGTCACACTGTGTAGCTTGGCGCCAGACGATAGAGCTGTCGCCAGGCGCCACACTCCACGGTGTGGCGCTACAGCTCAGACTTTGGCACCAATATTGGAGCTTCAGTTTGGGACTGTTTTCGGTGTTATTAATCAACTGGGGTATGCCTAAAGTCGTACTAGGTCAATTCCGATTAAAATATTAGACTTTATTAACTCAAATTAATTAATTAATTAATTAATTAGGCAAAGTTCTTTAAGTCATTAATTTATTTAATCTCAACACAAGTCAAACAAACGGTTAAGAGAAATATAGAATATATGCACGACAAATAATGCACATTAGTCAAGTAGGCACAATATGATGCAATGAGTTCGCAACCTAACCATGGCTCTAGTTCTCTAAAGTTTGGGATATGGTTTAGTCAATAGAGGGTCCATGGTTAATTGTCCGGATGCACTGTGCGGAAGCCTAACCGTGAAGGGTTGGCGCGAGTGGATGGGACACCGCGAGTTTTAGAAAAAACCCTCTTCCATGGTTTGGTGAATTCAACATCTCGGATGTACCCTTTGTTGCACAGAGCGTTCAATCGGGTAGATGGAGCATGAATTCCCAGTGGGCTATGTCCATATGTAGAACACATATGAGTTTCAGAAAAGTGAGAAAAAATTCAATCAGGAAGTAGGATCGAGCAAACAATATGAAAAACCGGTCGAAATTAGAACGCATATTTCTGGCTCGGTATTGGGGGAAATTGGCGCCAACAATCAGAGACTGGCGCCAGCTTTTAACTGTAGCGTCTGGCGCCAATATTGGCGTCTGACGCTATGACTAAAATGCTGGCGCCAAGCTCTGGCCTCTGGCGCTACTTCCCACATGCCTCAGCTGCTTTCTGTGCTCGATAAAATTTTCCAGTTTCGCGCGATGTTATTCCGGTCCTAGTTGTGAAAGATATTTCTCAAATTTCCTACGTGTAAAATCCTATGTTTTTAACTTATTACAGATGGTCTTTCTAATGAGATCTTTTTTATGCATATGACAATAATGTTAATCAAAATTACGCACATGAAATACTTAAAATGTTTCGAGTCTCATCCATTCATTCTAAATCATTGCCGAAACAAATTCAGGAATTAAAATAGAAATCTTCTCCAGTGGAGTCGCCAAAAACTGTAGGGAATAATTTCAAGCGTTAACCCGTAGCTTGAACCCCACTGTGATCATACACTAAAGTACGATGGCGTCCAAAAGGGAAGAAGATAGAGCAAAAGAGTCGCCAACAAGTTTTAGGAACTTGTAAACCGTTCACAGGGTGAAGGTTACACCCCTTAACGATCCAAGAGATCGTCAACTCCATAAAGTCTAGAACCAAATAAGGGTTTGGGGATGAAGGTACAAATCCAACCTAAAAGAGATTGAACCTGCCCTAATAATAGGCCTCTACTTTATTCTGATCGTATTCATGTGCGCTTTCTGACTAACATGCAATCAATAGGATTAACCCTAAACCTGTTTATCTATGTTGGTTGAATTTAATGCACAAATAAAACTATTATTGGCGATCACTTGAATTATAATCACAATTAACCCTAACAAGATTATTAATATCTTATTAAGCTTGATTATAAGTACCAAATTCCCTTTAAACATGCATAAAAGGAGTGATCAATCAATAAATATAAATATCAAGCAACATAATAATAATCAAAATAATCATCAAGATAATAATAATCATGAAAATAATAATCATAATAATAATCGTTATAAATAAAATAATAATAATAATATTCATAATCATCATAAATTATAATAATTATTATCATAATCATGTTCATGTTAATATTAAAGCATAATAATAATAGCAAGATCCTAGGCATGATACTAACAAGATTAATAACAAACCCTAGCATGTCACTAAGCAATAAAAATCAAATCTTTAACCCTAACATGATACTAGCAATAATAAATATTAGGAAGAAAATAGGAAGCATCGCTATTTTAATCATATTTAATATGAAATTTACCCTAGACATGATACTAGGAATATCATAATAACAATTTAAACATGATTTCTACATCATAACATCAATTAAAACCATTAAATCACTTACTTTAATGCCTCGTACCTCTTTCTAATAACAAAATACACCGTTAGTAACTTCAAGGAAAATAATAAAACAAACAATTAAATTAAATAATTGAAATAGAGATTTGGGACCAAACCCTCAAAAATTAAACCTTTCACATCTAGGGCGAAGGCAACTTCGAATATGGCTAGGTGTTTCTAGATCTTGCGAATGCGGAATTTTGTATGTAAAAAACTAGTTTAGAAAAAGAAAGAGAGATGGAAAGATGGATGGATGAATTAGAAGAGAATGAGAATTGAAAACTGATTGTAGGTGAATCAAAATGGAGTTTTTAATACGTTATTTATAGAGAAAATCAGCCAAAAAGATAAAATTAACAGAACAGCGTCCTGGCGCACCAAAAAACAGAGCTGGCGCCAACACCAGCTAATTGGCGCTAGGCACCAACATTAGCGCCAGGCTCTAGGCCTAGCTCCAGGCGCCAATGCCTGGCGTCAGGCGCTAGTCCTGTTTTTGACGCGTTTTTGAAAATCAGATAAGTTTTTCCGTACAGGAGGATAAAATCGTATATTTTCCTCAAAAATGCTCTTTGATTTTAATTAAAACTCTGAAAAGTCAACAAAAGTCAATTTATTAATGCTAATTGAATTAGGAATGAAAAGAACCTTCTAAAAATCTAGAAGACTAAAACTATTCCTAATTGCATTAGGAATGATAAATCATATTAGGCCCTCCCCTAGATCATTGGGCCGTATGTAAGGCTCAAACCGGACCCAGTTTAGTAAATTGGCCATAATTTCCTTAATATTCATCGGAATTGGGCTTATAATATATCGTTGGAAAGCTTTTGTCAAGACCCATCCAACTACACCATTATTGGACCTATATCATGGACCAACCAAACTGGATTGGCCGTTTTCTTAAAAATAAGTTTTCAAAAACAGAGAGAAGAGAAAAGAAAATTAAAACTTCCCGCAACACTAAAATTTCCACACTTTCGCTTCATTCGATTAAGATTCGACGTGAAAGTTACTCATCACTGAGTTTGGTTTTGGGGAGACACAAATGGGTGTCTACACTTATACAAATTAGAATCTTTTCTAGCTAATTGATTCGGTGTTCATAATTGTGCTTTCAATCAATTGTGCGAAAGTAAGTTGGTTAAGAGTCTAGATTCTTCCATGCCTATGCAAGGTGTAAGTTGGGTCTTCCCGTCGTTGGCGATCCTTCCTTAGATGCCCATGGCCCTTTAAAATCCTAAGATTTTACACTTGTTAGGGTGAATTAGGATTTGAATTCCTCACTGTTTTGGGGACCTTGAATTAGTATTAATTCTATCATTATAAGAAACAAGTAGGAGTCGCCAATGAGATTTGGGAAAACCCATAAACCTCGATCATGCCTTTCTGCCATGTGGATTTCATGGGATAATTAGTACAAATCGTAAGTTCACCCATGCCCCAATTGGTCTACATAAACCAGAAATGAGTTCGGGAGTGAGGGTACTAAAATAACGTTCTCTTTAAAGGAGAATCGCTATTCTAGCCCTAGTGCAGCCTCTACTAGCTATTCCTTTTTTACAATTTCATCACCAAACAATATATGCAACGTGATACCTAAAACTAACTTAGTTAATTTTATTTACAAGCATTAATCACGAAGGAATTACATTGCAAAGTCGTTATTCTTTATTTAATTAAAATTCGTGAAAGGAGCAAAAGTAAACAAGGTTCGCCATGGATTAAGTGGTCAATCAATCAATTAATTATTCAATTCAAATCTTATTTAACGCAAGATACTATGTGGAATTGATTAATTAAATATCATTTTAAAGTGGTCAAACAACACTATTTTATTGATTAAAGTTCTTTTAAACAAGAAAAGTAGATGTGATTTATCTAAGTGCTCGGGAATTTACCACTTCTCTTTGCTAGATATCCGTTTAGAACACTTATGAACTCCTTCTTGTTTGGGAGCCTCCACTGTAGTACCAAAGATTAAGAGGGGTGAATGTTTAGGACAAGAGGGTTTGGTAGCACAAGTTCACAAGAGTTTTTACTAGGAATTTAGGTTTATTTATGTGTGTTTAAGCCTCATATTAAGCCCCTATTTATAGGGAATGGGTAAAATTAGGGTTTTAAGCATTCTGCCGCAGCAGGTGCGCATCTGGATGAGTTGCGCGCGACATCCCAGCGAAAGTGATTTTGTTGCGCTGCTATGGGCAGCGCAACAAAATGTGTTGCACGCGGCATTATGATCAGTGCCATTTATGGCACCTTTAGGCTATGTTTTCTTTATATTTTTATGCTTGTTTTTAGCGTTTATGTCGTGTTTTTAGGGAAAACTGCTCGATTTGCGTGTTTGTGTGTTAGTTTAGAGAAATGCGTGCTTTTAATGGTTTTCTTATCATTTTAATCATTTCTCGGCTATTTCTCTCGCTTCTCCGTTTCTTTGTATTGTTTTGTAGTTACGTCTAGTTCCCGCGAATTTAATAATCAAGGAGGGAGCTCAAGTGCATTCAAGGAATTTAACGAAGCTGAGTTTGGGAAGCCAAGCATAGTGTCAAGCCAAGCCGTGCAAACTCCACAAGACCCAAGAAGCCGCACATCGCAGCAGCCTTAGCTTTCTTACGCGTAGCGAGCAGCCATGCACCCTGACGTTCATCCGCGCAACAGCACAGCCGCGGGCTCTACTGCAGCGGGCGCGGGGTCTGCCACTGCTGGCGCGGGTTGCTGCAGCCCAATTTTGCCCATTTTCGACCAAGAACTTCCCGAGGTTTTCTCCTCCACGAGCGCGACCGATTTCTTTGCGGGCGCGAGTTTCTTGGTTTTACTTGCGATTTCGTTTATTTTCTCCTTTTGTATATATATATTGTATGACCTTCTTTATTATTATTTGATGAAATTCTTTAGATTAGAGTAGTTTCTTTCTCCTATAAGGAGGATTAGGTTAATTTAGGAGTCTCTCTCTCTCTAGATTAGGAGTAGTTTTAGAGAGAGAAAGTGAGGGATTTCAACGGTGATTGAGAGATTGAAGATACAAGGATGACAATTGTGTTAAAGATCTTTTCTATTATTAATGAGCATTCTTTACTCTATCTCACCTTATTGCTTTGTTTAAATTCATGTTTGTTTGGTTTAATTTTGATGTTTGATTCTTGATACTGTAATTGTTCTTGTTATATTATTGATCCTTTATTTAATTTCTTTAGTTGTTAGTTGATAGATGATGATATTTGAGTAGTTGTTGGCTAGGAATTGGGTGAAACTTGTATGATTGATTAATTGTGATTAATTTGGGAATTGTGTTGATTGATTGTTGAGATTAAAATGATTAATGAAGGTTTGCATGTGTGTAATTCGATTTGACCTTGAGAATTATGCTAGATTGCATTGTAATTGCTAATGGCACGAACAATTAATTTAGGAATTGCAATTATCAATTGGTTTTGATTGTGATTCTCTTGATTTGTTATTCATAGTGAACCCTTGCTTAAAAATTAGGAGACAACTCTTTGATTCCAATTGATTGCTCTTATCATTCATCTTCACAACCTTTGATTGGCATGCTCTTCCCAAGTTGTTGCAATTGACATGATTACTTGTTGATCTTCGTTCCTAGTGTTTTATTTCCTTGGTTACTTGTTTCGTTAGCTATTAGTATTCTCTTATACCTTCGTCTTAAACCTAGCTTAGGCGCATAATTGAAAGGGCTTGAACATTATAGTTCCTTTGGGTTCGACCCTTGACTTGCCTCTATACTCGTATTTAGGTTTTTTAAGTGTTTTTAAATTTAGTTTAACCGAGGGAAGATTAGATAACGACCTAGTTTGACCCCTCGTCAAAATGGCGCCGTTGCCGAGGAATGGTGTCTATGTTTGAGAGTTTTTGATTGCTTGAGTCTAGGTCTTTTTATATACTTTTCTTTTATTTGATTTTTGTTTATTTTGTGAAAAAAGGCATGTCTATCATTTCCTCAATATGACAAGGAGCCTTTTTGTGAATATTTCATTAGACTTGAGGGATTTTTAGACTATAATTGTTGTAATATTTGGGAGGCTTGTGAGATTTGTTATTTTGGTTTGAGTGAGCAAACAAGGAGTGAAGTGGAAAGCATGCATAATGGTGAATTTAGAGAATTGTCAATTGATGATGCTTTGGATTTTTATGTTCATGATAGGGGTAATCATAAGTCTAATATTGATATGAAATGTCTTGATTCTTCTAATATTAGCATGAATTCCCATGATTTGTCATATGATCCCTTAAGTGAACCTAGAACATTTGATCTCAACTCTATTTCCCCTTTTGTTCATGATAGTGAAGTACATGCTCAAGTTGATGCTAATAGAGTGTTTCAATATTCTTTATTATTTACCATGACATCTTGTGATGTGCTTTGTTCCCTTAATGATGAATCTCATGTGTTTGATTGTGCCCCCACTCCCCAATGTGATGTATATGCTCATAATCTTAATGTTGATTCTTCCAATCTTGGTTGTACTTCTTCTTCTCTTGTTGAGCCTCAACCTTCTACATCTTTTGAATCTCTTGTTGATATATTTGAGTCTCAAATTAGGTGCATTGAGCTTAATAATGAGTTTTGACCTAGTAAGGAGATGATTCTTAATTCTATGAGAGGTCAATTAGAGATAATGAAAAAGAATGAGGAGCGTCTTGAGGAAGGAAGGAGAAGAAAAGAAGAGTTAGAAAGCTAACTGTCATCCTTGATGCTTATATGTGAAAAATCTCAATTTAATGTGTGCGTTGAGGACGATGATGATGATTTTGAGCAACCAAGAGAGTGTGAGGATCCCATTGGTGAGCATTTGAGTGATGGTGAAGGAGTTGAGAATGAAGAGAGTGTCGATTTTGATAACCTCAACCCTACTTCCCATCTTGATGAGTCTCTTATGCATGGTTGTGTTTCTTCAATTCATGAGTATTTGGACTCGATTGAGGTTATGACAAATGTGTTCTTTGAGTGTCAAATGAAAACCTATAGCCTTTTGAGTGAGTTCATTAAGAATGCTTCATGGGAGAGAGATGAGTTTGAAATGAATTTGCATCCATTCATGCATGGCTTTAAGACTTTAGGCTTTAAGGAAGTTGAGGGAGTTGTTGTTCATGGTTGTAGTGAAGGAGATTATGTAGTTCCTCTTGGAAGTTGGATGTTTGAGGGAGATGATGATCATGAGTGATCTTCTTTTGTGGATTCTATGATTGATTTTCATGCTCTTATTGGTGATTTGAGGCATGGTGGTGAGGAAGAGTTCATTTGTGAGACTATAGCCCCTATTCCCTCCTCTCATGTCCCTTTTTCAATAAATTTCAACCTTATTCCCTACACTATTATATCCCTCCCTTCCTTTGTTGATGAGCCTATTGGGTACCCCCTTGTCTATGATGATCTTAATGCCCCTTATTCGTTTTCTATTGAGGAAAAGGGTGATGTTGCCACCCAAAAATATTTTAGTGAGGAGGATTTGCCTTTTTCTTTTTCTTTCCATTATTTTATTCCCCCTTCTTCTTCTTCTTATTTTCTTATTTTTCCTTTTGATCCCTCTTCTTCTTTCTTTTGGCACTCCCTTCTCACTTGCGTGCAATAATCTTGTTGCACGTTCTTATCCCGTCATTCGCCTACCGTTTATCTTATGAAATGTGTAGTAGTGCACTTGACAAGCTCTTGCATGCGTTGAATTATTATTTTCTAGAGCGATTAAGCTTAGACCTTAAGCAAGCCTTTCTCGGGAAGTAACCCATGTTTTATTGCTTTCATTTTCTTTTGTTTTCAGAATAGATTTTCTCTCATGCAAATATTTTTGTTCCTTTTTCTAGGTACACGACTTGATATACTTTGGTACTTCGATTTGGATTAAGAATCAAGGAAGTTTGACTCTTATGTTTTCTAGCATATGGAAGGCAAGGTTAAATTCTTGAGGAAATTAGTTTTGAAAGGTTTAATTTGGGTCATTTGCGGGTATTTAAACCCACATAAGTCCGGTAATATCTTGTTGAAGCATTGTTGGACATGTGTTGGTATTGTTGGATTAATCTCCTTGTTTTCCCTTCCCATGGATTATTTGATTTATGTTTGAGTGTAATATCTCATTCAAGCTTGGGGGAGGGTATCCTATCATGTTTGGTGGGATTTTGGTTCATATATGCCATGCACATTTGTATATGCATTTCCATGTTCTTTATTTTAAAAAATCCCAATAAGATTTTTGTTTCTATCAAGGAAAATTGCATTGTGTTTTGTTTTGTTCTTGCTTTGGACATAATAATTTTGGACTTGTATAGTTGAATACTTTTCTTCTTAAATGGTAACGGTGTGCATGGTTTGAGAGTACGCTTGGTTGATTCTAGGATAAAGTATGCTAAGGTAGTTGGTTAGAACTAGTGGGACCATGAAACTGGATTCTACATGTTTGTGGCATGTTGGTAGTTGCTTCCTATAGTCGATTTGACACCAATAGTGAGTTTTTGCTACATCCATGTGAGGTTCATTATTTTTCAAGCCTTCAACATATATTTGCATGAGCAGCATGGATCCTTGACTATTGCAGACGTAATCTAGAATCTTGACTCATAATTCTCAAACTCGAGACCAAGCCATCTAGGGAGGACAAAGGCATCATTTCGGGGTGGTAATTTTTCTTTTCTTGGTTCATTTTATTCTTTTAATTCATTGGGTTTATATTTGCCTTCTTGCTAACCATTTGAGCCTTTTCCCTTCTTTTCAAGCCACATCTTTAGAACTTTGAGCCTTTTGTTTCTTTTTGTTAAATTTTTTGTTTTTGTGAATGTAGGGAATATTTCAAGCATTACCCAAAACTTGAACCCCACTATGATCATACACTAAAGTACGGTGGTGTCCAAAGGGAAAGAAGATAGAGCAAAAGAGTCGCCAACAAGTTTTAGGAACTTGTAAACCGTTCACGAGGTGAAGGTTACACCCCTTAACGATCCAAGAGATTGTCAACTCCAATAAGTCTTGAACCATGACTGGTAGTTCGGGGATGAAGGTATAAATCCAACCTAAAAGTGATATAACCTGCCCTAATAATAGGTGTAGGGAATATATTTCAAGCTTTAGTCCCACTAGCTTGAACCCCACTATGATAATACACTAAAGTACTGTGGCGTCCAAAAGGGAAGAAGATAGAGCAAAAGAGTCGCCAACAAGTTTTTTAGGAACTTGTAAATCATTCACGAGGTGAAGGTTACACCCCTTAACGGTCCAAGAGATCGTCAACTCCATAAGGTCTAGATCTAAATAAGGGTTCGGGGATGAAGGTACAAATCCAACCAAAAGAGATTGAACCTGCCCTAATAATAGGCCTTTATTTTATTCTGATCGTATTCATGTGCGCTTTTTGATTAACATGCAATCAATAGGATTATCCCTAAACCTGTTTATCTATGTTGGTTGAATATTAATGCACCAATTAAATCTATTATTGGCGATCACTTGAATTATAATCATATTAACCCTAACAAGATTATTAATTATCTTATTAAGCGTGATTACAAGTACAAATTCCCTTTAAACATGCATAAAAGGCGTGATCAAGCAATAATTATAAATAAACATCAAGAAACATAATAATAATCATAACAATAATTATAATTATAATAACAATAAATATCATCATCATAAGAATAAATTATAATTGAAATAATCATGATAATAATCATAAAATAAAATAATCATCATCAAAATAATAATAATAATGTTCATAATAACAATTATAAATTATAACAATTATAATCATAATCAAAACAATTATAAAAATAATCATAAATCATGTTAAAGCATAATAAAAATAGCAAGATCCTAGGCATGATACTAACAAGATTAATAACAAACCCTACCATGTCACTAAGCAATAAAAATCAAATCTTTAATCCTAACATGATACTAACAATCATAAATATTAGGAAGAATATAGGAAGCATCGTAACAATCATATTTAATATTAAAATTACCCTAGACATGATACTAGGAATATCATAATAACAATATAAACATGATGTCTACATCATAACATCAATAAAAACAATTAAAGTACTTACTTTGATGCCTCGTACCTTTTTCTAATAACAAAATACACACGTTATTAACTTCAAGGAAAATAATAATACAAACAATTAAATTAAATAATTGAAATAGAGATTTGGGACCAAACCCTCAGAAATTAAACCTTTCATGTCTAGGGCGAAGGCAACTTCGAATTTGGCTAGATGTTTCTAGATCTTGTGAATGCGGAATTTTGTATGTGAAAACAAAGTTTAGAAAAGAGAGAGAGAGAGAGAGAGAATAATCAAGGAAATCTTGATGAGAGTTGGTGATTGAAAACGGAGTTTTTAATACGTTATTTATAGAGAAAATCAGCCAAAATGATAAAATATCAAAACAGAACACTTGGCGCACGTAAAACGAGATTGGCGCACCTAAAACAGAGCTGGCGCCAGCACCATCTTATTGGCGCTAGGCGCCAATGGCTAGCACTAGGCGCCAATAACTGGCGCCAGGCGCCAGGCCTGGTTCCAGGCGCTGATTTCAGAAATTCACGCGTTTTTGTTTTTATCATATCTTTTGATCTGGAAATCCAAATAAGACATATAATATGTCGTTGGAAAGATCTTAAAGTTTACTTTCCAACCCAATTATAATCATATTTAAATATTTTGTAGATAAAAATATATGGCCAAAATAGTGGAAGGGTGTCAGTTTTGGATAAAGTTTCATGTCTCATTCATATCTTTTTCGTTATAACTCGGATATAATATTATAATATATAATTGGAAAGATAATTTCAAGACATATCAAACCATATAAAATTTGAATAAATATTATGAGGCACGAAAATAAAATCTGAATATATTCCACTTTGTACAAAACAAGGATTCTTAAAAGGAGTAGTTTTATTCAATTTCAAACTCTTTAAAACATAATTATCAATCCTAACTCTATTAGGATTTAAAAGAACCTTCTAGAGTATTCTAAAAGACTATAATCAATCCTAATAGCTTTAGGAATGATAATTAATAATAGGCCCTCCTCTAGATCATTGGGCCGCATATAAAAACCAAATCGGGCCCAGTTTAGTATTTTGGCCATAACTTCCTCGATATTAATCGGAATTGGGCTTATAATATATCGTTGGAAAGGTCTTTTCAAACCCCATTTAACTACACTATTATTGGACCCATATCATGGACCAACCAAACTGGATTGACTATTTTCTTAAAATAAGTTTTCAAAAACAGAGAGAAGATAAAAGAATTAAAACTATCCGCAACACTAAACTTTCCACACTTTCACTTCATTCGATTATGATTCGACATGAAAGGTACTCATCACTGGGTTTTGTTTTGGGGAGACACAAATGGGTGTCTACAATAGGCCTCTACTTTATTCTGATCGTATTCATGTGCGCTTTCTGACTAACACGCAATCAATAGGATTAACCCTAAACCTGTTTATCTATGTTGGTTGAATATTAATGCACAAATAAATCTATTATTGGCGATCACTTGAATTATAATCAAATTAACCCTAAAAAAGATTATTAATTATCTTATTAAGCGTGATTACAAGTACCAATTCCCTTTAAACATGCATAAAAGGTGTGATAAAGCAATAACAATAAATAGTATCAAGCAACATAATAATAATAATAAAAATAGTCATAATCATATCTATCATAATCATGTTAAAGCACAATAATAGCAAGATCCTAGGTATGATACTAACAAGATTAATAACAAACCCTAGCATGTCACAAAGCAATAAAGATCAAAGTTTTAACCCTAACATGATACTATCAGGGAAGACAATAAAAGGCATCATAAAAATCATAATTGACATTATATTCTTTACCCTAAACATGATACTAGGAACTTATTGTTGTCATTCTAAACATCAAATTAAGAAAAACATCCTAACATGATACTAGGAATCATAACAACCTAGACATGATTTCTATATCATAACAACAATAAATAAATTAAAGTACTTACTTGGATGCCTCGTATCTCTTTCTAATAACAAAATACACGCGTTAGTAACTTCAAGGAAAATATAAAACCAAATAATTAAATTAAATAATTGAAATAAATATTTGGGACCAAATCCCTTAGAAATTAAAACCTTTCACGTCTAGGGCGAAGGCAACTTCGAATTAGGCTAGGTGTATCTAGGTCTTGTGAATGCGGAATTTTGTATTTTTAGAAAAGGCTAGTTTAGAAAAGAGAGAGAGAGTAATCAATAATTTCGTGATGAGAGTTGATGAAAATTCGTGAGAATTGGTGAATGAAAACGAAGTTTTTAGAAGGCTATTTATAGAGAAAATCAGCCAAAAAGATAAAAAAAACAGAAACAGAGTTCTGACGCGGAAAACGAGGTTAGCGCCAGACGCTGACATTAGCACCAGGCGCTAACGCTAGCGCCAGGCGCCAAGCTTAGCGTCAGGCGCTAATGCTCGCGTTTGGCGCTAATTTAATTATTGACGCGTTTTCTAAAATCAGATAGAAATTGATCGTACAGGAGGATAAAATCGTATTTTCCTCAAAAACATTCTTTTATTCTGATTAAAACTCTAAAAAGTCAACAAAAGTCAATTTATCAATGCTAATTGAATTAGGAATGAAAAGAACCTTCTAGAAATATCTAGAAGACTAAAATCATTCCTAATTACATTAGGAATGATAAATCCATATTAGGCCCTCCCCTAGATCATTGGGCTGCATATAAGGCTCAAACCGGGCCCAGTTTAGTAATTCGGCCATAACTTCCTCAATATTCATCAGAATTGGGCTTATAATATATCGTTGGAAAGCTCTTTTCAAGCCCTATCCAACTACACTACTATTGGACCCATATTATGGACCAAACAAACTGGATTGACTTTTTTCTTAAAATAGGTTTTTTAAAAACAAAGAGAAGAGAAAAAAAATTAAAACTATCCGCAACCCTAGACTTTCCACACTTTCACTTCATTCGATTACGATTCGACGTGAAAGGTACTCATCACTGGGTTTGGTTTTGGGGAGACACAAATGGGTGTCTACAGTGAAGCAAATGGTCATGTTTTTGGAGTTTGTGGTATATAAGGTTGGATATTGGTTCTATTTGTAAGCAAGCTTGTCTTTTGTATATATTGTGAATAATGGCAAATGAATGATGGAAAAAGTCATCCTAAGTCAAAAGAGGCAAGGACATAATAAATGAAAAATTGAAAAAGTCGTCTGAAGTTATAAGAGGCGAGGAAATTTTCTTTGAATATATGAAAAAAAGGAAAGGTGAAAATGAGAAAATGGAAAATATTTTGATGTGATTCTTTTTCCCTTTTCAAGCATTAAGGACAATGCTTCCTTTAAGCTTGGGGGAGAAGTGTTTACACTTTTTGTATATATGCTTGTGGTTATAGATTTGAATAAGCTTGGGGGTGTTAGTTTGTTTTTGTTTGGTGACTTCTTGATTATGGTGTTGAGGATTGATCACCCTTTGCTTCACTAATTAGGAATGCCGCCAAATTCTGAATTTTAAGCCTACCCTCACCCTTTTTGCCCTTATGTTACAACCATTGGGGAAGACCTTTCGACCTAGAGGTTGAGTCATATATCAAGGGAGGGCATTATGAGTTATAGCCTAAGGAGAGGGGATGCATTGTCAAGACGTCAAGTAGCCCAAAATTATCTCTTTCCTTCGTGGAACTTTTGAGATGCTCACTAGGGGAAGATATGAGACTAGTAGGGAGAATACGATAAGACCGTTTGGGATGAATGTGAATTGCGTTTCTCTAGTTCCTATGCTTAGCATATTTATGTTTCAATCAACCTCGGCTATCTTGAAACGTGCACTCCGTTACTTATTTAGAAAGATTTGCATTCATTTGTGCTTGTACATTTCGAAAAGTCCTTTCATGAACATGTGTTTGCTCTTTTTTTCTTTTGATTTCCTTCTCATGCTTTGCCTTGTTTGTATTATTATGAGAGTTATAGGTTAATCTCTTAGGAAACTTTTACGAGAGCATCACTCGTCCTCTAGGGCGATCTAGGGGTTTAAATGGCTTGTCTTTAGTTGCTAATGTATATTCCCACCTTCTCTAGTTTTCTTGTTTTTTTCTTTGCTTGAATATTCCATCAATTTTCCCTTGGATTAGATTTGTTTTGCTCGAGGTCGAGCAAAAGTTTAGCTTGGGGTAATTTGATCTGTGCCATTTATCGCACCTTTAGGCTATGTTTTCCTTATATTTCTATGCTTATTTTTAGTTGTTTATGTCGTGTTTTTAGGGAATAATGCTCGATTTGCGTGTTTGTTTGTTGGTTTAGGGAAATGCTTGCTTTTAATGGTTTTCTTATCATTTTATTCATTTCTCGTCTATTTCTCTCACTTATTCGTTTCTTTGTCTTGTTTTGTAGGAACATCGAGTTCCCGCAGATTTAATAATCAAGGAGGGAGCTCAAGTGCATTCAAGGAATTTAACGGAGCCGAGTTAGGGAAGCCAAACCAAGCCAAGCAAACTCCGCAAGCACTAAGAAGCCGTGCATCGCAGCAGCCACAACTTTCTTACGCGCAGCGAGCGGCCACGCACCCTGCAGCTCAGTCGCGCAGCAGCACAGCCGTGGGCGAGGGCCCTGATGTCGTAGGCGCGTGGTCTGCAGCAGCAGGCGCGAGTTGCTGCAGGCCAATTCTGCCCATTTTCGACCAAGAACTTCCCGAGGGCAAGCTGCGGGCACCCCGAGGGCGCGGGTTCTAGCCGCGAGGGCAGGTTTCAGCCGCGGGCGCAGGTTTGGGGGTTTTCTTTTCCGTGGGCGCGGTCGATTTCTCTGCGGGCGCTGGTTTGTGTGTTTTACTTGCGATTTCGTTTATTTTCTCCTTTTGTATATATATTGTACGACCTTCTTTATTCTTCATTGATGAATTTCTTTGGATAAGAGTTGTTTCTCTCTCCTCTAAGGAGGAATGGATTAGTTTAGGGGTCTCTCTCTCTAGATTAGGAGTAGTTTTAGAGAGAGAAAGTGAGGGATTTCAATGGTGATTGAGAGATTGAAGATACAAGGGTGACAATTATGTTGAAGATATTCTCTATTATCAATGAGCATTCTTAACTCTATCTCACCTTATTGGTTTGTTTAAATTCATGTTTGTTTGGTTTAAATTTTATATTTGATTCTTGATAGTGTAATTGTTCTTGTTATATTGTTGATCTTTGATTTCTTTAGTTGTTAGTTGATAGATGATGATAGTTGATAGTGTAGTTGTTGGCTAGGAATTAGATGAAACTTGTATGATTATGTAATTGTGATTAATTTAGGAATTGTGTTGATTGATTGTTGAGATTAAAATGATTAATGAAGGTTTGAATATGTGTAATTCAATTAGGCCTTGAGAATTATGTTAGATTGCATTGTAGTTGCTAATGACACGAACAAATAATTTAGGAATTGCAATTATCGATTGGTTTTGATTGTGATTCTCTTGATTTGTTATTCATAGTGAACCCTAGCTTAACAATTAGGAGATAGCTCTTTGATTCCAATTGATTTCTCTTATCATTATTCTTCACAACCTTTGATTGGCATATTGTTCCCAAGTTGTTGCAATTGACATGATTACTTGTTGATCCCCGTTCCTAGTGTTTTATTTCCTTAGTTACTTGTTTCGTTATTTGTTTGTATTCTCTCTTACCTTCGTCTTCAACATAGCTTAGTGTAGACACCCAAATGTGTCTCCCCAAAACCAAACCCAGTGATGAATACCTTTAACGTCATTTGATTATCAAACGAGGTGAAAGTGTGAAAATTCTACTAATGAGGATGCTTTTATTAAAATATCTCTTCTGTCTGTTTTTGAAAATATTTCTTTTCTTACCCTATTTTTGAAAACGTTCATTCCAGTTTATTTTGGTCCATGATATGGTTTCAATAATGGTGTAGTTGGATGGGGCTTGAAATGACCTTTCCAACGATATATTATAAGCCCAATTGCGATGAATAATGAGGACGTTACGGCCAAAATACTTAACTAGGCTCGAACCGAATCTTACTTACGGCCCAATGATCATGTGGAGGGTCCAAAGGTATAATAAATAGGATTAAGTAGAAGCTTCTATAAGTTTCTAAAGGATCTTAATTATCCTCTTTGAAAAGATAAGATTAAAGAATTTGAGTTAAATAAAAACTTTCCTTTTATAAAAACTTTTTTTTTTTTTAAATCCTAATTCTATTAGAATTTAAAGATGTTCAAAGACAGTCATATATTATTTTTGTGCCTAATAATCTTTATCCAAATCTTATATTATTCAATATATCTTGAAATTATCTTTCCAATGATAAATTATATTATTAATTCCTAGTTATAACGAAAAAGATATGAATGGAATAAGAAACATTATCCTAAACTGACACCCTTCCACTAATTTCGGCCATATGTTTTTATATGGGACATATTTTAATCTAATTTCAATTGGGTTGGAAAGAATACTTAAAGATCTTTCCAACGATATATTATATGCCTTATTTGGACTTCTGGATCAAAAGATATGATAAAAACAAAATCCGCAAAAACTGTTGTCCATCGAGTTTTATTTCGATTCGAATTCAGATTCTTTTTTTATTTTTCGAATCTCTTTTTTCCTATAAATAGAGGTCATATATCCCCTTTTTCAATCATAAACTTTAATCAACTCTCAAATAAAACTCTCTAATTCTCTTCTCTCTCTAAGCTAAAGCTTATTTTCTCTCTCCCTCTTTCTATGCCTAGCCTTCTACAAACACAATTCCTCATACATTAACACTAGACACACCTAGCCCAATTATAAGTTTCCTTCGCCCTAGATGTGAAAGGTTTGATATTTCTGAGGGTTTGGTCCCAAATCCCTATTTCAATTATTTAATTTAATCATTTTTATTTATTATTTTTCTTGAAGTTACTAACGTGTGTTATTTGTTATTAGAAAGAGGTACGTGGCATCCAAGTAAGTAATTTAATTGTTTAATTGATATTTTGATATAGAAATTCTGTCTAGATTATTATTTTGACTCCTAGTATCACATTAGGATTTTTTATTGCTTCCTAGTATCATGTTTAGGGTAATGATTAATGTTTCTAATATCATGTATGATTAAAGAAATGCTTCCTATCTTCTTTCCTAATAGCATGTTAGTATCATGTTAGGGCTAAAACTTTGATTTTTATTGTTTAGTGACATGCTAGGGTTTGTTATTAATCTTGTTAGTACCATGCCTAGGATCTTGCTATTATTATGCTTTAACTTGATTATTTTAACTATGATTATTATGATTGTTGTTATTATTATTATTATTATTATTATTATTATTATTATTATTATTATTATTATTATTATTATTATTATTATTATTATTATTATTATTATTATTATTATTATTATTAGTATTAGTATTATGTTTCTTGATGTGTTTACTCCAAACTAAATTAATTAAATTAAATATAAAGAGTCGAGTGTTTAGAATTGGTTAGAAAGTATGTCGAGTCAATTGAATTGTTTAAGTGTGGAGTCTTGATTAATGAATTTAAGTTGTATGTTTATTTACTTTAATTAGTTGAGCATGTCAGGTTTTGTGCATTGTAGCTTGTATGTACTCAACTTTGCTGATTGCGTGCTTTTGTGTGTTTTCTTTTGGTCATGGCCTTCGCCTTTCAATGACCCTGTGATGATCCAATTATTACACTTGTATTATTGGGGAGCAGTATTGCACAGGTTAGCTTGATGATGTGAAGTTCGGTGATTTGACACACGCATTGTCAAGGGATTGGTGTGATTGAGAGTATTCGTTCTTTGTGTTGAACTTATTTATGTTTTAATACTTTAATTATGTTTAGGGACTTTGATTATTGGTTTGGTTTTAAATAAGGGCCTTTATGGTTCCAATTTGTAAGCTTTGACTTATTAGGTTTCTAAATTATATTATTTTAATATTTAAGTTGGATTTCTGCTGCAATACTTTGATAAAGCCTTAACGTTTTAACACGTGGCGGTAACATGCCAATGGTTCTCCTCTATTTTTATTTAAAGTAAGTGGTTTGGAAAAGGGAGAATTATTGGGGTGTTACACATTTTTACAGTCTCGTTCTACGAGAGGCCTTGTACACAACAAAGACATCTTCCCTATTTTAGTAGGGGGACATTCCCAGTCTTGTAATGTAGCTCCTCTCACTGAGAGGACCTAGCCGCCCGAGTGTTGCCGTTATAATCCCCTATTACGGTATACGTTTGGCAACATCAAAGCGAACTAGTACTCAAACAAGAGAACTCACAATACTCATGGTCGAGGAAATAGGTTCCGATATCCATAATGAGAAGTATACTTATGACGATTTTAATCTCTTAAAGTATTCTCAAAGGTCGATCCAGTATGGTTCTAAACCAATACCTGTGCAAATGATTTATGACATTCATGTCCTCGTAGCACAAGAAACGGTGCTATAAATCAAACTACACACTAATCTCAATTGGTCATTAATCGTCCATCGTTTAAATGACCTCGATTAGGGATAATTTTCGATTATAATATTTTAACGTTCACTTAATAGGTGCTTCCTTACCAAGACTGGTCTTGATACCCTATTTTGAATATTTCAAGAATCGAATGGACTCATTATTTAATTCTTACCACAATTAAATAGCAAACGGAGTGATAAAAAAATTGCATGAAATTTTAAATTACTCAAAGACCTGAATGGTTCATCTTATGATAAATGATTTTTCCGAATGTTTTAAGAGTATCACTCTTTATAAAACATCTATAGAAATCACACCCATATCTAATATGCTTTATTTCTTTCATGCAATTGTGAATGTTGTCGTTCACTTATTGCATAGGTTTAGTTGTAACTACTTTGCTAATCTTAGCATCTTCATTACTAATCACTTTCATAATAAGATGATAAAAATTGAGAGTGTAATGGATTATATGTGATTTAGGATTTATTGTCCAAGTGATAGCTCCCACTCATTTTCATGATTGAGACCTTCAACTTGACAACCTACAATTATTAACGTTCAACAACGAACTTTCCATAGAACATCTTCTTTATTATCACCATTAAGGCAACAATATTCTCAACCTATATTTTAGTAGACTTCCTGATGATGCTTTGCTTGGGTTTCATTCCAAACGGCTCACAATGATTTGGGATACCCTAATCACTTGTGATCATGGAAATTTTCCTTAAATTCCTGCACATTACACATGGATCCATGTCCATGTTACCATTCTCAAGCCACGACTCATTTTAAGCTCGTGCTTATAAACGGCTTCCTTGTTAAGGATCTAATCCTTGTTAAGGCTTATGCTTGCAACATAAATTCTCAAACTGTATTTGTTTCCACAAGTCAAGAACTCAACCTGTTACTTATCCAAGTAGTCTGGATGTTCTTGGCCATAATCTAACGAGCTAATACATAGATTCAGGTTGATTGGTGCTTCACACATACTTCACATGCTCTAAGAAAGTAATTCATGCGAAGATTCCATATCACAACGTACATGATGGATTAAATTGCAGAGTAATTCTCAATCTTATTCCATCAATTTGTCATTTTAGCTCATTCAGTTTCACTGAGTCTTTGCTAAACAGTTTGCCGTGTGATATGGTTGAAAGTCTCTATTAGAGTCTTTCATGTTTGACTTAGTATTTATCCTAGATTATACTTAGTTCAAACATTTAATTAGTTTTATACATACGGGTCGAAAGTCTTTCAAAGTTGTTCAATTCATGTTTAACACGGTAAACTCCTTTACACGTTCAAACATTTTATTATGTCTATATAATAGAACTTAATACCCAATACGTACTAAGTATCATCTTTTGCTTGGTCCATTTTCGAAAATACTTTCAAATCTAAGCATTTGGCATTTGATAGTTATTTCACAATAGAGTTCGTAGACTTCTTATTGGACCTTTATATAATTTACTTTTACTCCCGCTAAACTTCTTATTCGTAAGAATTTCTATGTTTCTCCATGAGTCAATCCTCTTATTAACTTCATGAGAAAACATGTTCCAATTCCTATATGCAATGCTTCCATTAATCTTATGACGGATTCCTTGAGCTTGCTTTTAAATCTAGCATTTACTTAGATTTTCAAAACCCTTAGACTATTTTCATAGTCACTTCCAAAATCTTATTTTAGGAAGGCGGTTTTGGTATCTATTTTGCAATATTTCATATGAGCAATTTTGCTAAAACAATCACGAAAAGACTTTAGCATTCTGATTGGTGAATAGGATTTTATTAAAATCAACTTCGTGAATTTAATTGTATCCTTTTCAACCAATCTAGCTATGTATGCATATACATTTCCACATTTGTTTGTTTTCTACTTGAAAACTTATTTGCAATTGATGGGTCTTTCACCCTTTATGCAAATTAATCAAGTTTCAAACATGATTTTCAAACATGGGGTCTGTTTCGGATTCTCATGGCCTCTAACCATTATTCGGAATTTAAATTTGTCGTACCTATCTTACAAAACATTATTTACTATCTAATAGTAAATAGTATGCTTGTAAGTCTTAGTTTTATTTCTAACTTAATAGAAATTTATAGGATTCAATCCAAGCCTTTGGTGAATTCTATACCTATACAGGGCAATTGCATCAACCACTGAGTTTCAAGGTGTAGACACCTAAAAATGTCTCCCCAAAACCAAACCCGATGATGTACACCTTTCACCGCCATTATTTGTCGGGTTGAATATTTAATCTTTGGAGTACTTTAATCCATATTCTATCTAATACATTTCATAAATCAACCTATTTCCTAGGTCATTTCCCTAAACCAAAACTTGTTATCCACTCTTCGTGTCCACATTGCAAAACCGAGAGAAACTGATTTTATGGCTATGTAATTTTGATCCAATTATTATTTGGTTGATAGGCCTTGAAATAATATTTCTAACCATATATCATAAGCCCAATTCCGAGCTATAACGAAAAAGATATGAGCAAACTAAACTCGGCCCAAAACGACCATATCTTAAAATCTACAAATCATTTTAACCTAATTCTAATTAGGTTGTAGATTAGACTTGATAAGCTTTCCAATGATATATATATGCCTTATTCCAAGTTACGGATCAAAAGTTATGATGATTTTAAAAACGCATAAAAAACTGGAATCGTCGCGCAGGCATCAAAACCACCGTGTCACGCGGAAAAGTGACGTGGCACGGGGCCTGGTACCGTGACACGGGAATTCTCAACGTGTCACGGTGCCTGGTGCCGTGACACGGGAATTCTCGTGCTTATTTCCGCGTACTTTTCACGCGAAAATTCCCCGCGTCACGTGAGATGATGACGTGGCACGGGGTATGGTACCGTGACACGGGATTTTTCACCGTGTCACGGTGCTTTCCCGTGTCTTTTCCTCATTTCTTTCCCACGCGCTTAAGAATCTGGTCGCAAAAATCCACCATGTCACGACATGTCTTCCCATGTCACGGTGCACATCTCGTGACACGGGATTGCTCCTTGTTTTCTCTGCGTAATCCCTAAAAGCGTTTTCACTTCTCATAACTTAATTATTTCCCGCGTCACTCAGTTTTCCCTCGTGTCACGGGATTTTCTCCCGTCTGACGGTGCCTGGCACTGTATCAAGGTGTTCTATGCTGTGTCGCGGTGTTATTTTTTAGGGATTTTATCTTTTTAGGGTTTCGTGTGTTCCCTCTACTCATTTTCCCTATAAATAGGAATCCCCTTTCTGCAGTTCGGCGCATCAAATCCTTCTCTCTTTCTCTCTTTTACACCAAAAATTATTCTATTCTCTCTCTCTCCCATATTCTAGGCTTTAAACCTATATTCCTAATTACACCATTCTTCCCTTAAGCACTCCAAGGAGTCCATACTTAACCCGAGGTTCTGTCCTTAAACCAAGGCGTGAAAGGTACACATAACTGAGGGTTAGGACCAAATCAACTCTACTTTTTATTTAATTTAATTTAATTTCTATTTATTATATATATTTTTTTATTGAAGTTACTAACAATTTATTCATGATGTAGCGATTTAAAGGAACGCGCGGAATGTGAGTAATTAATTAATTTAATTACTTATTTTATTTTTAATATTGCTAATATCATGATTAGGTTTATTATTATTTTATTTGACTAACAATATTATTGTTGAATTGCTTCCAATATTAATGTTTATTCTATTATTTTTATTGATCACCATATTGCATGTTTAAACGAAATATGTAATTGAAAATCACGCCTAATAAGATAATTTGGATAACCGGTTTAGGTTCCTTTTTAATCTTGTTATTTAATTCAAGTGATCACAAATATTTTAGAATTATTTGTTGCATTAATATTCAACCAATTTAGCATAATAATAGTTTGGAGCAAATTAAATCTTTGTTTGTATGCCTTTGAGATCGCATGAATCACTTTTCACTATAAGAATCGAGTAGAGGCCAATACGGGCGAATGTGACTTCATGAATCACTTCGTACCATCATCCCCGATCCTCCTTTCGTGGTTCCGAACCATATGGAGTTAGTAATCTCATGGATTATGAATGGGGTGTAACCTTCACGGGTCAATCGTTGTTGCCTATCGTTGTCCCTTATTATGGTTACCTTTTTATGATTCGTGAACGGTTTACAAGTTCCTTAAAAACTTGTTGGCGGCTCCCTACTTTCCTTGTCCCTAATCGTATATGTCAATTCCCACTTCCTATGAGTGCCAAGCATATTCACAACATGCTTAACGTAGGCACACTTCGAGCGACGCCTACACAAGGCGCTTCCAAAGCCCTTTTAATTTGTTGATCTTACTCCAACATTTCTGATGTTTTGTGCGTAATGAATTCTCTTTTAAGGCACTTGTAAAGTCCTTTTGAGTATTCTTGATCAAGCATTCTCACGAAGTCCTTTTAAGGTCTTCTGAGATTCTCAGTTCTAGTTTGTTGCTAAGCTTGATGGTCATCGAGTTCATTTTCCTCCCACTTGTCGTTTTGGAAATGTGTTACTTTCCATAAAGACACCAGTTAGAGCAACAAATACTATGTTCGTGGTCTCACTTGAATGCTT
Organism: Chenopodium quinoa; assembly: GCF_001683475.1. NCBI lineage: Eukaryota > Viridiplantae > Streptophyta > Magnoliopsida > Caryophyllales > Amaranthaceae > Chenopodium > Chenopodium quinoa. Next base: position 97,196 of record NW_018742400.1, read on the forward strand.
ACAAAGAGACATATATATTGTCTTTGGGTAAAAGTTCGTCGTAAAACAAACAGTTAGCTCCCTCTTGAGCTATCTTAGCCTTTAATGAGCCATTAAGCTCCCACTCAACCACCTAGCTCTTGCTAAGCCGGTGAGCTCCCACTGAGTCACTTAGCTCCCACTGAGCCAGTGAACTCCCACTGTGGCTAAGAGTTTTAGACATATTCTTGAAAAAACATTTAGAAGATAATTCTATCCATAACTTAATATGGCATCCTTTCTTAGCTTCGACATTTTGTTTAGTGTAACATTAGTCCTTTGTGCAAATCTTAAGAAATTTATAGGAAGGGATGTGATCCATCATTGTTCGAGTCATTTTAAGTGGCATCGAGGTCTCTATGAAGACATACTATGTTCTTCGTGGAGTTATTTATGAAAATTTCAATTTCATAACTTTGTGATTGTCACGCTTGGCTCAAGCAAACATCGCTCAATCTAATCTAGATGTTTTGATATATTGCCAAGTCGATTCTGTACTTCACTGAACTCTTGAACTATTCAAGGTCAAGTTTGTTCACGTTTGATAAATCTAGCCATATTCTTTCAAATTCTTTGTGAACGTTGAAGTAAATGAATCCTCTTTAGCTTTCGGAGTCAATTGTCTATACCAAGAACAATAGCTCTTTACTTTGTCGGTTTCAACAAGTAAGACTTGCTTGTCTTAGAACGATTCCGAATCGATCAACTATCAAGAGACTATCTAATAGAGCCTTGAGTACATTCTTATCAATGAGACATTGCTAAAGATGTTCGGAACGCAAATCATGCCCATGAATTTGAGCTTTTTCTAGTTTATCATGTTAAGATAATGTTTGTTTATAATAAAGCATTCTTGACTCATGATTTAGACAACCATGCAATTCAAATAAATTTACAACTATTGCTCATTGCTTTGAAGGTGAGTCTTTCTGTGTGTAACGGATCAATTGCTAATTATGGAACACAATAATCATTTATTTGTTCCAGCCTTAGCTTAAAGGTCTTTAAACAAAGCATACGTCCTTACAACTGATGTAGCACCACTTGCTTCATTCTTAGCTTATAAGTCGATAACTTAGCTTATCTTCAATAGTTTGAGGTCACTTTCAAAGTGGAACACTCAAGCAGTATCCGATACTTGTGAAGATAACAAATTGCTAAGTTAACTACAATAATATGAACTCATGGGTTGAAATGAAATCTTATTCCTTTTCTTCGTTCCTCGTTTCCTATATTTCTTATCATACTTTATCTCATAATTTTTAAGAACCATTTCTTTAAGAGTCTTTGATTTTTATACTTTGTTAGGAATAATTTAGCATCTAATGCACCGTAAAACAAAGTTCCATCTTTTCCTTTAATTCACGCTTCAATTACTACATCAATGAGTCCTACTCATCTATGTATTAAGTGAAAAGATATGTTGGTTGTCAATATTGACAATTTGAGTTTGCAACTCAATACTTCATGTTTTATCAAAACTACCTAGTATTTTGAATACATGATGTCCAACCGTCCTTTCGGACTTTGTTATAAAAGTCATTTATGAGAATTGTATTTTAGAAATGCTTTACTTTTCTTTGAGAACCATTGTCAAAGATTTCCTTTACCAATCATGGAAAACAATACAGTTTGATTTGGAATTCTACAAATTTAAGTGCAAAGTATAACCATTTATCAAGTAAATAACATAATAAGTTTGAAAATTAAAAGGTATTCATGCAAATCTTCAATCTTATTAAACGTCTTATCCACACATTAAAATTGTCCCCATTTGGCGAGAATAAGTCGATTCCAAGATCTAAAGAAACAAAGAGTGGTTAAGCATGCTTTGGCTTGTCTTAACACTCATTCTCTTAAGGTAAGCAACGCTTTGCTAATGGCTCCAAGCCACTCTTGGTTGAATAAATCGTCACATCTAATGCTCTCTCAACAACTTATTCACTTTTCCACGACATGTTAGGACACCATCACTCATATCGTTGAGTAGAACCAAAACCAACTTGCATACTCGGTATGCCTTACGCTCCTTGGATAGGTAGTGATGCCTCGCTTTGGCGTAGCCCACCACTACCCTCATTTGGTTGGTAAGTGTTATTTTGGAATGGCAAGTTTTACTCAATATTTAGGGACCTAGGGTTTCTATGTTGGTTGATTTAAGTGAACTTAATTAATCATCACAACATTCGAAATCCTAAACATGCATCTAACATATAATTCATATACATAAACATATATATATCGAAAAACATAAATAGATATGCATTTGGCAACTAGCATGACCCCTTGATATCTTAAAATCTTCAAAAGGTCTTCATTTGCAACTTCATGGCTTCGTCTTCCAAGAATTGACCAAAATAAATGCAACTACTAGTATCTACGATTAGGACTAATCTAAATATTAAGGTACAAAAATACTCAACGGTTCGCAGACTGTATTTAGATTTACAAAAATACATCACGGATCACAGTCCGTATTTTCTATCCTAATCGAGCCACACTAGTTGCCATTTCAAAAAACCTGTGAGAGAATATACATTCCATTCATCCATTCACTATCTGTGAATGGCCCATGCATTTTACAACGATAAACAAGTAACAATGCATAAACACGCGTGAACTAGTAACTAATCTAGGTGTTTAATCCAATTAACACTCCTAATTAAAACTAGTCAAAGTTGTTTTAACCGGTTCTGTAAATAAGCGCAATTAATATTTGAAGCTCCCACTAAATTCCGCATCAAACTCAATTAATCCAATAAATTAAGCCGATAAAACCCAAAATTTTTCAAAATAAATTTTGCCAATGCCGCTCAAAACCCGATGCTTAGCCTCCAAAATTTTAATTAAAATAATTAAAATAAATTAAAATAAACAAAACGGCCGAATAGAAAAATTAAAACGAGAGGAAAAATTCATCGACTACCCAAGGCTTGCCTAGGAGCCTCAGCCTTGCGTGCTGTGATGCTGCTGGGCACTGCTTGGCAGTGAGTCCTCGATGCACGTCTAACTGCAGCTGCCTAGCACTGCTGGTACTCCTTGCATCCAACTTGCACACCCCTCATGCACCAAGTCAACACACAACTCTTCACACACACCTAGCACACACGCACCAAACGCAGCAGCCTCGTCCCTTGGCAGCCACATGCAGGCTGTGCGAGCAGCCCAGCTGGTCGAGGGATACATGTGGCTATTATGTCTTGGTTTTCGTGCTTGTGCCTCAGGATTAATTCCCGATTTTGTGTGAAATCTCTAATCAATTCTAAATTAATTTTAGAATTAATTCATTGAGAAAATTTAAACAAGTCTAACTTAAAATAAAATTTCAAAGTGCATCTAACCAAAATAACTCCCAAGAACCATTCTTTAATTAAATTGGTTTAACTTGGTGCAACAAAAATAAGAGGGCAATTACTCACTATTAATTTAATTAATTTAAATTAATCTTGAGTTTTTGACAAAATAAGAGGGAGTTGGAAAAATGAACATAAGTTCAATAATTTTATGTGAATCATAACAATGTAAAGATAAATAATTTTCTATCACAAAGTTTCAAACTTTATGACTTCAACTGTAATACCCCGTATTTTTATACGTATTTTATTTAAAATATGTATTTTATAAAGTATTTGAATAATTTTAATATTTTAATAATGGAATTTTAACTAATATTTTTATAAAAGGAAAGTTTATTTAATTTCTTTATTTGTAAAAGTTGGGGTTTTATTTTAAGAAAGTTTAATTTTAACAAGTTTTATTAGGGAAAGGGATTAGGGAAAACTAAAAGAGAAAAGTTTAGGGAAAAAGGGATTGGTTGAGAAGGGGTATAAATATCCCACTTATGAGGCAAATCAACTTTGCCCAGATTGGAGAAAACCCAAGGTAAACTTCTCTCTCTCTCGTCCTTATTTTTCCTACTTTTTCTTTTCCCCTTCCCCTTTCTTTTTTTTACGGATGCTCTTTGCTACCCCCACCGCTGCTATATGTTTAATTATGTTTAAGTAAGCAATTTCTACTAGTCGTGGAAATTTTAAGATCGTACTCAAGGTACGTTCGCGTACTTAGCATATTTTGATGATGTAGAATCATGCTAGGCTTGATTTCAATCAATTACAAGTAGTACCATGTTAAGGTTTATGTAAGGAATTGTGAATTAATGGTGTTGGTGATTGAATTGTGAAGCATGAATTATTTGTGATGGTTTATGGATTGGAAAATTATATTTTGGGCATGTTGTGTTTGAACCACACTTTTATTTATGGCGTGCTAGAATGCATGATTAATTAAACTATATGTTTAATTATGTTTGGAATATTGAAAAGGAATTTTATTATGGTTCAAATAATTTTTATTGATGCTTTATGCATGAGGAATGAGCTATATAAGTGTCTATGTACACAAGAGATAAATTGTATGTTGGTGCCTTTGTGCACTTAAGGTATGTTTAACACCAAGGGATAGGATTTTTTGCGCTTTATGCGTTTAAGTTTTCTTTGACACTGAGGTAGAATTAAAAAGGGTTCAACATTAAATAATATGTGGTCACTAATTATTCAAGAATTAAAATGGTATGTTTGGTTGATTGAATAATTATTGTTGATTGATTTATTATGCTTAAAGAGTCATCACCAAGTCCAATAACATGTAAATAACGTAAAGTGAAAGAGATTACGCACCAAAACTCTTGGAACGTATATACCTTCAGTATGAGCAATGGGGGAGTTATGGGGTTTTATATTTAACCATAACTTCTAATGGAGTACAGGACGTTGTACATTCCTTTTTATTTATTATTATGCGCAAGAATTCCGCCACCTTTGAGTGGTTTTGTCGCTGGCACGATTAGCTCCCGTGTAAGTTAACCTCAATTTATTTGGGGGGGTATAGTTGAAAACCCGTTCAATGCGTAATCAACGCTAATTGAATTATTTATTATCTAGTTAAAGTGTCTTGTTGATTTTTGTGTGTGCTTGTAAACAGGTGCATTTAGGTAAGTGTGTGTTGATAGGTGAAAGCATGGTAGTGTGTTTAATTATGCTTATGTACTCAGCTTTGCTGATTGTGTGTGTTTGTGTGTTTGGCCATGTCTTTATCTTGGCCCTATGATGACCCATTTTTAATGGAGAGTAGTGGGGACAAGTAGAGATAAGCTTTTCAAGTATTGAAGCATATTCAAGACGGGGCATGAGTGAAGAGTGAATCTTGCTAGTTTCCGTTAGTTTACGATGTGTTTTATGCTTTAATTATTTATGACCTATTCTGTGTGGACTAACGCAAAGGTTTGATTTTGGAACGGTTTTGAATAAGGGCCTTTAATGGTTCCAAGTTGTAGTTTAATTTTATTTGACTTTGTTTGTTTTGGTTTTAAACTTTACTTTCGTTTGGTTGACTTTTGAGTTGACTTGTTTAAACGGTTTTTAATTTTAAGTCTTCCGCTGTGTATCTTTGATAGTTGCCTTAGCCATTTTCACGGTGGCGGTAATCTTAGATATTCCTAAATCGTATTTTAAAGAGTAAAGTGGGTATTTAAAGGAAAGGAATTTCTAGGGTGTTACAGAGTGGTATCAAAGCTTTGGTTGAGATTTTAAATTACCACTAACCCAAAAACGTTTTTCTTACTATGATTTAAACTTGGCCAAGTGTTACTTTAATTATGCAATGTTATTTGTTCCGATTTTATTTCTTTTATTTTTTTTCTTTTTAGGGGCCGAATTTTTTTTTATTTAATCTTGGTCCGATTTTTTTTTTTTGTTTTTATTTTTATTTTTTAGGGGGACACTCAAATTTTTTTTAGAGTGTCCAAATTTTTTTTTAGTAGGGCCGAAAGTTTTGGCCCCCTTCCCAGTAATTTCGATTTTTTTTAGCAGGGTAAAAATATTTTTAGTTTGTTAATTTTGCAGGGAGCAAGGATTGAGGTAAGAATTATGTGTTAAAAGCTTTTATTAACATGTTGGTGAGGTTGGGTAGGAAAATAAAGGGCATATAGGCTAGAATTTAATTTCTTCCCTATGTGCATAATTTTATTTTGGGTGTTCAAGCATGTTGTATGACTAGATGTTTGTTTATGAAAGCATGCAATATGTGTGTTATTTTATGTGATCCTTCAAAATTGTATGATTGAACACCGAACTTAATTTCCTACAAGACTGTATTATTTATTTTATTTTTTTTGGGAAGGGAATTCTTTTCTAAGCCTTTTTCTCTACAGGATGCCAATCTTTCCTAGCAAATATACACAAATGGGATCACTTGTAAAGAAACATAATGAACACCCCTACGACTTTGTAGAAAAGATCAGATACTTTTGTTCCTACATGAGCAATGTCTTACGAGACAGAGTTTATGACACCCCTAATCGTATTTCGGCTATGATTTTCCATTGTCTTCTAGAGGAGCCTCCTTACATTGCTGTCAAACAGAGATTTTCTGATTTTTACCTTCCAGGAGACATCCCAAATTACCATAAATACAAAGAAAATTATGGCCAGTGGTATCCAGATTATGCTTTCTTGACTAAATATCTTGTAAGAGTGGAAAAGGCTCATTGTCAGCACTTAAATCTTCCCTACCCTGACTACTACTACGAAAATCTAGTACGGAACAATCCTCCTCCTAATCAACAACCAGGAAATTCTTCTTCTTCTTTGTCAGGGGGTAGTTAGGCAGAAAATGGAGAACAACAAGAGGGAGATAGTTCACTTATGGAGATTTCTAATCCTAATCCACCTCCACCTCAATAATAATAGATATTTCATCGGATGAGGAGGAAGAAGGGGATTTTGTACAAGTAGAACCCGAACCTGAGTCACCTGAACCAATGGAGGAGTCAAATGATTCTGATTTCGATCTTTCAAGCTACAAACAATCCACTGACAAAAGGGACAACGTTCGAAAGGATTAGATTTTATAACTTTCCTCGTCATGAATTCACAGTCTTTATTTCAGTTATTATTATTTTAGTTTTAAATTAATAAGTGGCATGACCACATAAGTTTCTAAAAAACAATTTTTATTTTAGTAATTTTAGTCTATTTTAATTAATAAGATCTCATTTACTTCTTTGTCAAAATTTTTATATTATTAATAAATAAATTCATTTATTTTCCAAATCTTCCATTCCACACCACTACTCCAATAGCCAAAATTCCAAGCAAATTAATTCCAATAAATATTTCTAAGCTATGGGAATCTATGGGAATTTTTTTTTTTATCTATATGATTCTTTATTAAATGTATGGTTGGTTAGCAATCAATAATTGATTGACAAAGCTACAAATTTAGGGAATTCTTAGCTTTCGCTATCCCAATTTGTTAGCTTCAAATTTTACTGTGAATGTTTAAAAGGTGCTAGGTAATAGATGGGTGTATGTCTTGAGAACTAACCATAGCCATTTCTAATATAGACCCTTGTCCTTGATTCAAGAGAAGCAAAATGGCAGGGGGGAGAAATTCTGGTAATGGTGGAAACAATTTGATTGAAGTAGTGAGGCAATTGGCAGCAGTTGCCCAACAATTGGCAAGAAACTCAAATGGCAATGGGGATGCTCAGGGGGAGCTCTTTAAAAAGGTGGCACAAAGTAAGCCACCAACATATCAAGGGGAGCCTGATCCTACCATATTGGAAAACTGGTTGAGGGAATTTGAGAAACTATTTGGAGCTGTGGGATGCCCTGAAAACTTAAAAGTGAGTTGTGCTACTTATTTTCTGAGGGGTGAGGCTGACCTTTGGTGGCAACAAAATGAGACTACCATTAGAGCGCTACCTGGGTTCAATTGGGCTAAGTTCCAAGAGAAAGTGAGAGACAAGTTTTATCCTAGATTTTTGCAGATTCAGAAAGCCGAGAAATTCTCAAACCTTAAGATGGAAAAGATGTCAGTTACGAAATACTACACCAAGTTTATTGAGTTGTCCCGTTTTGCTGAAGAGTATGTTGCTACGGAGAAAGCAAAGGCTAGGAAGTTTGAGAGTGGTTTAACTACTGATTTGTAATTAAAGCTGTGCGGGCAAGTATTTGAGACCCTAGATGAAGTATATGGAAGGGCCGCACACCTTTATGCATTAGAGGAGAAGAAGAAGAAGGAGTTAGCTGAGATAGATGGAAGAGAGAAGAGGAAGGAAGTGGGGCAGGTTTCTGGTAACCAACAGGGAAAACAGAATGGTTTTAAGAAGCAGAAGTACCACCATAACAATAACTTTCACAACAATAATAACTTCCAGGGTAATAACCGTCAAGGAGGACGTAACAACAATGGAGGGGCTAGAAACAATAACCCGCAGAATTACAAGAATGGGAGGATTTATTTTTGCAAGAGGTGTAGAAATAATCACCCAAGGAAGGATTGCGAGGGAAATTTGGTCGCTTGTCGTGTTTGTAATAAACTTGGGCATAAGGAGTATGAGTGTTTCTCCAAGAATAACAATGGGAACAGGCAAAACAACAATAATTCAAGAGGAAACCAGAGGAATTTCCAAGGGAACATACAACAACAACTTTACTAGGAATAAGGGAGTGCAACAGAATGGAGTGAAGAACAGTAACACCACCAGTGGGAACAGCCAACAGAAGGGTGGAACTGCAGGGAAATTGAATGTTTTGAGTAGGCATGAGGCGGATGCCACGAAAGATGTTATCACTGGTACTTTTTCTTAACTCTATTCCTGTTAATGTATTGTTTGATTCTGGTGCAACTTTCTTTTTTTTCTAAGGGTATTGTTTCAAAACTTAAAGACTATTTAAAGACAATAAAAGTAGTAGATTTACCTATAACCATTCCGACAGGTGGGGTAGTGAAATGTACCAAAACCTTTAGAAATGTGCCTTTAGAAATAGAAGGAAAGATATTCCCGTCTGACCTTATTGAGTTTGGGCTGAGTGACTTTGATCATATTCTAAGAATGGACTATTTGAGTAAGTATAATGCTGAGATTAGTTGTAGATCACAGAAAGTGAAGATGGTCACAAGCGGAAATGAATCAGTGACTTACTGGATGAATGGTAAAACCAAGTGCCCAAGGTTAATTTCAGTGCTAAAATTAGCAAAATACATGAAGAAGGGACATCCAGTATATTTCTGTAGTGTTAGGAATATGGACCATGAACAGGTGACAAATCCTGAAAATATAGAAGTAGTCAATGAATTCCTGGATGTATTTCTAGAGGAGATTCCTGGAATGCCACCTAAGAGTGCAATCGACTTTACCATAGATTTAGTTCCCGAAACAACCCTAATATCCAAGGCACCATATCGAATAGCACCTGCAGAAATGAGTGAGTTAAAGGAGAAATTGCAAGATTTATTGGAAAAGGGATACATTAGACCAAGTGCTTCTCCTTGGGGAACGACAGTTCGATCTATTTGTGAAAAAGAAGGATGGAAGTATGAGGTTGTGTATTGACTACAGGGAACTAAATAAATTAACCATAAAGAATAAGTATCCCTTACCAATAATTGATGATTTGTTTGACCAACTAAAGGGTGCCACAGTGTTTTCAAGGATTGACTTGAGATCTGGGTATCACCAATTGAGGATTGCTGACGAGGACATTCCTAAAACCGCATTTAGGACAAGATATGGACACTACGAGTTTACAGTTATGCCTTTTGGATTGACAAATGCTCCAACAATCTTTATGGATTTGATGAATACGGTGTTTCATCAATTTATGTATAAGTTTGTAGTAGTGTTCATAGATGATATATTGGTGTACTCAAAGAGCAAGGAAGAGCATGCATAACACCTAATGGCAATTCTGCAAACACTAAGAGAAAACCACCTTTATGCGAAATTCTCTAAGTGTGAGTTTTGGTTGGAAAAGGTAGCCTTATTAGGACATTTCGTGTCCAAGGACGGAGTAGAGGTAAACCCAGCCAAAATAGAAGCTGTTAAGAGTTGGCCTACACCCAAGACAGTATTTGATGTGTGAAGTTTCTTAGGTTTAGCATGGTATTATGGCGTTTTGTCAAGGATTTTTCCAAGATTGCTAAACCTATGACTACCTTGATGAAGAAGGAAAAGAAATTTGAGTAGGACGATAAGTGTGAAGAGGCGTTCCAACTCTTGAAACACAAACTAATTACAACACCAGTGCTTACACTTTCGGATGATAGTGGACTGTATGATGTGTATAGCGATGCATCAAAGAATGGTTTAGGGTGCGTGCTTATGCAAAATGGAAAGGTGATTGCATATGCATCGAGGCAGTTAAAGACCCACGAAGTAAACTATCCAACCCATGATTTGAAATTAGCTGCAATCATTTTTGCACTAAAAATTTGGCGCCATTATTTGTATGGAGTGAAATGTAGAATTTACACAGACCATAAGAGCTTAAAGTAAATTTTCACCCAAAAGGACTTGAACTCTCGTCAAAGGAGATGGTTAAATTATACGACGTATTATGATTTAGACATACAATACCATGAAGGGAAAGCGAATGTGGTTGCGGATGCTCTAAATTGTAAAACTAGTCATGGATAACTCGTTAGTAGTAGCTAATGAGTTATGTAGGGAAATGATGAAATTAAATTTAGAAGTTGTAGAATGGGGAGTACCAGTGGGTATTCTTGCGAGTCTAAGCATCCAACCAGCAATATTCGACGAGATTCGAGCCAACCAAGAGGGAGATGTAAAGTTGGATAGGATTCGCGAGAAAATTAAGCAGGGAAAAACTACAGACTTCAAGATTCACGAAGATGGGAGTTTGAGGTACAAAGATCGATGGTGCGTACCACAACAATGTGAGGAAGTGAAGAGAAAGTTTATGGAAGAAGGCAACAATATACCTTACTCAGTACACCCGGGAGAAGACAAGCTATATAAGGATTTGAAGAAGATATTTTGGTGGCCTAGAATGAAAAACGAGGTTGCTGAGTTTGTGGCAAAGTGTTTAACATGTCAAAAGGTGAAGATAGAGCACAAGAGGCCTCAAGGGACTGTGTAGTCATTAGAAATTCCAGGATTGAAGTGGAATTGCATTTCAATGGATTTTGTGACTTACCTTCTTAAGTCAAAGAGTGCAAATGATACCATTTGGGTAGTGGTGGATAGACTTACAAAATCAGCAGTGTTTATACCAATGAAGGAAACTTAGAAGATGGAGCAACTTGTGAAAGCTTACATAAAACATGTTGTGAGGTTACATGGGGTTCCAAAGGATATTGTATCTAACAGAGATTCCAGGTTTCTCTCAAAATTCAGGAAAAGTGTACAAGAAAATTTTGGTACAACACTTAAGATGAGTACGGCATTTCACCCTGCCACAGATGGGAAAACTGAGAGAGCCATTCAAACCTTGGAGGACATGTTGAGATCTTGTGTTATAGACTTCCAGGGAGGATGGGAAGATAGATTGGATTTAATTGAATTTTCCTACAATAATAGTTACCATGCGAGCATAGGAATGGCACCATTTGAGGCTTTGTATGGGAGGAAATGTCGTATGTAGTCCAATTTATTGGAACGACATTAGTGAAACTATGATCCTAGGGCCTCAAATGATTGAAGATACAGTTAAGCAAGTAAGGGAAATTCAAGCTAAAATTCAAGCAGCTCAAGATCGCCAAAAGAGTTATGCAGACTTAAAGCGAAGGGAAGAAGAGTTCGAAATTGGTGATAAGGTGTTGTTAAAGGTGTCACCAATGAAAGGAGTGATGAGATTTGGAAAGAAAGGAATGCTCGGTCTAAAATACATTGGTCCATATTAGATATTGCAAAGAATAGGCAAAGTAGCTTATAGGTTAGCCTTACCTATGGAGCTTAGTAAAGTACATAATGTATTTCATGTATCCCAATTGAGAAGGTACATTCCTGATAAATCCCATGTGCTAAAACCCGAAACCATTGAGTTAGATCAAAGCTTAACTTATGAGGAGAGACCTGTCAAGATTCTTAACAGTAAAGTGCGTAGTACACGCAATAAGAACATTAAGATTGTGAAAGTACTTTGGTCTAACCAAGAATATGAGGAAGCCACTTGGGAGGCAGAAGATGAAATGAAAAAGAAATGCCCAGAGTTGTTTCATGTATGTTGAGTTACGGGGGCGTAACTCGTTTTTTTTAAGGGGGTAGAATGAGGTAGAATTTTGCGCTTTTTCCCTATATTTTACTTATTTTTGTGCTTTTTGCACAAATTTTATTAAGTATTTTGAGTTTTCGTGCTCTCAAAGAGACATAAAGGAGTAAAGGAATGACAAAAAGTACAACAATACTATACATAAAAAGGAAAAAGGTTTGAAATTCGTTCCCCAAGTTTCGGTATGAAACATTTTTTTAGAGGGGTAGACTGTAATACCCCGTATTTTTATACGTATTTTATTTAAAATATGTATTTTATAAACTATTTAAAAAATTTTAATATTTTAATTATGGAATTTTAACTAATATTTTTGTAAAAAGAAAGTTTATTTAATTTCTTTATTTAGAAAAGTTGGGGTTTTATTTTAAGAAAGTTTAATTTTAACAAGTTTTATTAGGGAAGGGATTAGGAAAAACTAAAAGAGAAAAGTTTAGGGAAAAAGGGATTGGTTGAGAAGGGGTATAAATATCCCACTTATGAGGCAAATCAACTTTGCCTGGAGTGGAGAAAACCCAAGATAAACTTCTCTTTCTCTCCTCCTTATTTTTCCTTCTTTTTCTTTTCCCCCTTCCCCTTTCTTTTTTTACGGCTGCTCTTTGCTACCCCCACCGCTGCCAGCCATCGGCAGCAGGTGGCCGCCGCTGCCAGCAGCCAGCAGCCGGTGGCTGCCTTCTTTTTCCCTTTTTTTTCGAGTGTATATATAAAAAAATCATAGCTTTATTATTTTAATTTAATCTATGCTTAAATCTAAGTGTAAATTATGAGTTTTGGGATTTGATTTTTAATGTTTGATTATAATTATTATGTCAATAAATTTTCAGATTTGATTTTAATTAAAAAAGCCCCACTTTTTGAAACCCTAGGTTCTTGATTTATGAATTATTGAAGGGTTATGATGTATATTGGTTTAGATCTTTGTTTTAAGTGTTTTAAGGCTTAATTACAGCAAATTTTAATTAAAATAAAGTGCTGGAATTTTATGTAGAACACTTACTATTATGTTTCTTGAAGGAATTTTAATTACCCATTAATTGGGACTTAATTATGGTGTTTTAAATATAATTTCAGCTTACTTTAATTAAATTATGAGGGGTTTTAAAATAGTATATATATTGCTGGAAATTTGTTTAGAGTGGATTTCAATACTATATTATGATTTTAATGTGTAGGAGACTTCGAAGTAAGCAATTTCTACTAGTCGTGGCAATTTTAAGATCGTACTCAAGGTACGTTCGTGTACTTAGCATATTTTGATGATGTAGAACCATGCTAGGCTTGATTTCAATCAATTACAAGTAGTACCATGCTAAGGTTTATGTATGGAATTGTGAATTAATGGTGTTGGTGATTGAATTGTGAAGCATGAATTATTTGTGATGGTTTATGGATTGGAAAATTATATTTTGGGCATGTTGTGTTTGAACTGCACTTTTATTTATGGCATGCTATAATGCATGATTAATTAAACTACATGTTTAATTATGTTTGGAATATTGAAAAGGAATTTTATTATGGTTCAAATAATTTTTATTAATGCTTTAAGCATGAGGAAGGAGCTATATAAGTGTCTATGTACACAAAGGATAAATTGTATATTGGTGCCTTGTGCACTTAAGGTGTTTTTAACACCGAGGGATAGGATTTTTGGCGCTTTATGCATTTAAGGTGTCTTTGACACTGAGGTAGAATTAAAAAGGGTTCAACATTAAATAATATATGGTCACTAATTATTCAAGAATTAAATTGGTATTTTGGTTGATTGAATAATTATTGTTGATTGATTTATTATTTTTAATAGTCATCACCAATTCCAATAACATGTAAATAACGTAAAGTGAAAAAGATTACCCACCAAAACTCTTGGAACATATATACCTTGAGTATGAACAATAGGGAGAGTTATGGTGTTTTATATTTAACCATAATTTCTAATGGAGTACAGGACGTTGTACATTCCTTTTTATTTATTATTATGCGTAGGAATTCCGCCACCTTTGAGTGGTTTTGTCGCTGGCACGATTAGCTCCCGTGTCAGTTAACCTCAATTTATTTTTGGGGGAGGTATAGTTGGAAACTCGTTCAATGCGTAATCAACGCTAATTGAATTATTTATTGTCTAGTTAAAGTGTCTTGTTGATTTTTGTGTGTGCTTGTAAACATGTGCATTGAGGTAAGTGTGTGTTGATAGGTGAAACCATGGTAGTGTGTTTAATTATGCTTATGTACTCAGCTTTGCTGATTGTGTGTGTTTGTGTGTTTGGCCAGGTCTTTATCTTGGCCCTATGATGACCCATTTTTAATGGAGAGTAGTTGGGACAAGTAGAGATAAGCTTTTCAGGTATTGAAGCATATTCATGACGGGGCATAAGTAAAGAGTGAATCATGCTAGTTTTCATTAGTTTACGAAATGTTTTATGCTTTAATTATTTATGACGTATTCTGTGTGGACTAACGCAAAGGTTTGATTTTGGAACGGTTTTGAATAAGGGCCTTTAATGGTTCCAAGTTGTAGTTTGATTTTATTTGACTTTGTTTGTTTTGGTTTTAAACTTTACTTTCGTTTGGTTGACTTTTGAGTTGACTTGTTTAAACGATTTTTAATTTTAAGTCTTTCGTTGTGTATCTTTGATAGTTGCCTTAGCCGTTTTCACGGTGGCGGTAATGTCTTAGATATTCCTAAATCGTATTTTGAAGAGTAAAGTGGGTAATTAAAGGAAATGAATTTCTAGGGTGTTACACCAATCAACTAAAAAATGATTAAATCAATAAAGTTTAACAAAAATTCATGGAATTTAGTAACATAAAGTTTCAATTACTTAACATAATTAAAGATTGAATCTTTAGTACTTGGAAGCCTCAAAGAACAACAATTTCACACTTAATGCAAATAGTTTGCAATTATGTGAAAAATAAAACCAAGCATTCAAGCACAAATTACCACCAAGTAATCATGCCTAAAGAGGTTTAAAATTGCATATAAAATATGTATTGAACCAATTACATAACCAACATAGATATGCAATTAATTTTCAAGGTTAGAAAGACTTAAAATTTTTCGTCAAAATGAAAAATCCCTCGAAAAGTGCATTTCTGGTCGTTTTTTGGCTAAAAATCGAGTCCTACAAAAATAAAACCATTTCCAGAATGCCTTTTCCACCCAAAATTCACTATTTTTGGGTCAAAATCTGGGTTTGAGGCTGATGATAGCTTTGATACGAGGTTAAAATAAATAAAACGAGCTACTAATCTAATTAGCAACTTAAGACCAGAAAAATTAAGCCATAAAAACACCTTGAAAAATATTATGATTTTAAAAATAAACGAGCGAGGCTCCGATACCGCTGTTGGGGTTTGGTAAGTCCAACTTACCGCGGAAACAACCCCGACCCAAAGAACCACTCGCAATTAATAAAACCATAAAGCATCAAAGGATATAATCGGAATTTACCTTTGTAGCGTTCTTCTCTCTCAAAGTCGGGCTCTTACTTGAAAGCTTTAAGCTCCGAAAATACGTGAGCCTCCTACGGAAATCCACCCGCAAAAACTACTAGCGACTTTTAGGTCCGTTACCTCGAGGTTAGCGAGGTCTGACCAAAACCTGAGTATTATGTGAGTTTAACAGTGTTTGCTAATGCAATGCTCTATTGAACTCCTACTCAAGCAAGCAATTCTCATGCCATGCTTTGGCTATTCATAAGGAAGGATAGCTTGTGAATTCCACTCATCATTCAATGTGGGACTTTTCACAAAAAGATCCCACATGGAAAGATTAATGAATTCAAACCTTAGTTAAATAAACCAAGGAACAAGTAACAAGTGTCACATGGTTAGGTGAGGACCATTTTCCCACTTGGTCCCCAAGGCATTTCACATGCAGTGTGAACTAACCATGTGTCACCCAACCTTGAGCCCCAAGTTGGGTTTGGTTGGGCCATTTTATTTTGGCTCGTGTCCATGACCCATCGCCCCGGGTCCACGGCCCTTGCCACATGTGTCGCCATAGTGGCGCGCTGCCACGTGGCACCCTGCCACTTAGTGGTTGCCAACGTGGCGGCTGCCATGTGTGCGGCCACATGGTGTTTTTCCATGTGTGCTGCCACGTGGCACGCTCCTATTGGGAGCGCTTTCCCAGCCTTTCAAGTGGCTAGTATTTTACTTGTTACTTGAAGCATTTTCCCATCTTGCCAAATCCTAAATTTTGGCTCGTCATTTGAGATTTCTAACGCTCGGTTTCGACGCTCCAAGCTCGAATTACCGACGTCTAAATATTTAATACTCGGGCGACGAATTAATTTCTTCCAAATTAATTCGTCGAGTCGGTGTGTTTACTACTAAGGGTGTGACCCGAAGGGTTCAGTCAAGATTAAGCTGTAATATTAATTATGCATTAATATTACTAATCGGAAGCGGCCTCCACCTATCATTCCGATCACTTGACCTTACTGAATATATTAGCTTTCTAATAATTCTGAACCAACTAACGGAATAGTACACTTGTTCGAAGGACACCATTCCTTTCAATCTCCCACTTGTCCTTCCGGACAAGTGCACAATTAGTGTACAACCTTTTTCCTATATTGCTTAATGTCTCTTTATGAATTATAAGGTAAGATTTTTTCGTCATCCTTATTACGTCCAGAAGTGTTTCTCGATTCCGAGTCCGATTGTCAATAAACACATGATTTCTAAAATCCATCCGAGTACGGCCATGCATTTTGTAATCCCCCGTATTTTTTAAATAATTTATAAATGGAATTTTATTTCATTTATAATATATATTTGTATTTTTCCGGAATTTAATTTCAAAAGTTTCAATTTTTAATTTGGGTCAAAAATTATTTTGGTACAAATTATTTTTACATACCATCATTCTATAATTCATGTCCAAACAATCAAAGTCCTCGATGTTGATTCTTACGTCGTAAACGGTTTTATATTATTGGATTTATTGTTAAATTGCTTCCAATATTAATGTTTATTCAATTATTATTTTTTATCACCATATTGCATGTTTAAAGAGAATATGTAATTGAAAATCACGCTTAATAAGATAATTTGGACGACCGATTTAGGTTCCTTTTTAATCTTATTGTTTAATCAAGTGATAACAAATAATTATAGAACTATATGTTGCATTAATATTCAACCAATTTAGCCTAATAATAGTTTGGAGGAAATTGAATCTTTGTTTGTATGCCTTTGAGATTGCAGAAATGTTTTTCACTATAAGAATCGTGTAGAGACCAATATGGGCGAATGTGACTCCATGACTCACTTTGTACCATCATCCCCGATCCTCCTTTCGTGGTTCTAAACCATATGGAGTTAGTAATCTCATGGATTATGAATGGGGTGTAACCTTCACAAGTCAATCGTTGTTGCCTTTCGTTGTCCCTTAATCGTGGTTTCCTTTAATGATTTGTGAACGGTTTATACGTTCCTTAAAAACTTGTTGGTGGCTCCCTACTTTCCTTGTCCCTAATCGTATTATGTCAATTCCCACTTCCTATGAGTGCCAAGCATATTAACAATATGCTTAATGTAGGCGCACTTCAAACGACGCCTACAATTTGGCGACCCCACTAGGGAGGAATCTTGGTTATTTATCAATTTGAGTGATCAGTATTTAATTAAGATGAGTGGATGAGTCTTGAAAGATTCTTGAAAAATATTCCTGCGATTAATTTGGCATTTTTGCATAAGCATAGACGTTTTAACGTCGCATTTAAATCTGTCCCGTAGGAAAAATTGAATAACTTGATTGTGAACGAAGGAAAACAGGGCACCAGTCAGATTTTCTGACTGCCGCGCCACGGCAGATGCTGCCGTGTCATGGCGCCGAACACCGTCACATGGTGTGCAGCACCGTGACACGGTATAATCTGTCGTGTCACGACAGTCCTTAAATCTGTCTAGTGGCTTATTTTCTCTTCTCACAGTCAACTTCCTTCGGTTTTTCTGAAAAAATGTGTGTGTTCTACATATGTCTTAGCCCCGGCGGATTTAAGCTCTATCAACCCAAAAGTGCTCATGGAAATAAGGGTTCATCCGAGTTATTAAATCCACCCAAACCATGGAGTCGAGTTCGATTTCATCACGAACTCGCGAAGCCTCCCGTTGGCATACACCCTTAAGGGAGGCTGCCTTGCTAACGCATCCAAACTCTTAACCATGGTACCCTTTTGACACTCAAAGCTTGACCAATAGTTGAACATAGATCTTGACCTAAGGTTGCGAACTCTTTTTACATCATCGTGACTAAATGCTACGTGGTTTATTTGGTGCTAACCCACATCTGTTTGCTCATTTTGTTTAACCTATGACCGAGGGTTTTTATTTCCACATAGTAATTAGTATGGACTTAAAATTGATTAAAACTTGGAAATTGCGCATAGTTTAGGCCGAAAATTGTGCACCGTGTCACGACAGGTCTGCCGCGCCACGGTGTGCAATGCCGTGACATGGTAGTTTGTCGTCTGAAGGTGCACTGTACCGTGTCACGACAGTCAGCACCGTGACATGGTGCATTGTACCGTGTCACGACAGTCAGCACCGTGACACGGTGCCGAGGAGGTTTGTCCAGTCAGTCTTTTTGGTCTTTGTGCGTGTTTATGTGGTTCGTATGTCTGGTTTGATGTCATGTCTAGCTGTACAGTCATAACACGTGTCCATAACCTCACTAAATCACTCACATGTCGTGTCAAGTTCACACACTTTTCTGTTAGTCGTGCACCATTTTATGACAGTACTTTAGGATGGTCTTGTGTCGTTTTTTTTTCGTTTTTTTTGGAGTAAGTCGGATGGTATCCTCCCATACATATTTTTTTAGAAAATAAAGAAAATTTTGAAAAAAAAATAAAAATTTCTTGCTTTTTTCTTTTTCGGATGGTCAAGATTAAGTCTAGTTATTAAAGGTGTGTTTGTTTCGATGCCACATCACTTGGTCAAGAAGCAGGGGTAGATTGTGATGGTTCGAGTCAATACCTCAACAACCTCTTATACCAAAGAGGCATACAAGGAAACTACCACAATCATCTCCTCAAAGTCCGTCTCCAGTCTACTTTCAACTAATGGATACTATGGAGGATATTAAGAACATTAACAAGACCATTGAGGTGTTGTCTAACATGATTCAAACACTCACCACTAGGGTCAACACGGTAGAGCAAGACAATCAAAACAATGTCACTGCGGCTGTAATGGACAAGATCAAAGAACATATGAGTAAGATTTCTGAAGAATTCACCTATGTGGAGCAACCTGTCACCTCTTTTTCCATAAGGGACAAGCTTCCCGAAAAATTTTCCACTGCTGACATTCCCAAGTTCAAGCCTACCGATAATCCGCTGTTCCACTTGAAGGCTTTTTCTACGACCATGGCTCTTAAAGGATTAGATGTGACACTCTTCCCTACTATGTTCCCTCTTTCCTTGGAGCATGCTTATCAACAGTGGTTCTACTATTTGGAATCCAAACATGTTGCGACTTGGGAGGATGTTACTAAAAGCTTCATGAACCGTTACAAGTGTGACATCCAAACCAAGACTTTTGAACGTGAACTCTCCATTCTCAAACAGATGGAGAATGAAGGCTTCACTATTTATCTAAGCAGGTGGAGAGAAACAACTGCACTCTTGGTGGATCCTCCCAAGGAGAAAGAGATGGTTCGCCTATTTATTGCAAATCTGACTCATAAGTACAAGCAGCACTTAAAGTTTCCGCCTTTGAATACCTTTGAAGTTGTGAACAATATTGGGATCAATATAGAAGATGAGCTGATGAAGACTGTTGGTAGCAGCAACAACAACAACAACAACAACAACACTTGGGAAAACAAGAAGAACGACACTCCTTCTTCTTTGTCTTCCAAGCCTAATAATGCTACCAATAGCGTCAATGTCAATGACGTGTTAGCTCTTAATGCTCCCACTCAGATATTCCAAAGGCAAAGGAGGGTTTACATGCCTTTGGGAATATAGGGAATATTTCAAGCATTACCCCAAACTTGAACCCCACTGTGATCATACACTTAAGCATGGTGGCGTCCAAAGGGAAGGAAGATAGAGCAAAAGAGTCGCTAACAAGTTTTAGGAACTTGTAAACCGTTAACAGGGTGAAGGTTACACCCCTTAACGATCCATGAGATTGTTAACTCCAATAGGTCTGGAACCATGACTGGAGGTTCGGGGATGAAGGTACAAATCCAATCTAAAAGAGATTAAACCTGCCCTAATAACAGACCTTTACTTTATTCTTCTCGTATTCATGTGCGCTTTCTGACTAATATGCAATCAATAGGTTTACCCTAAACCTGTTTAATCTATGTTGGTGAATATTAATGCACAAATAAATCAATTATTGGCGATCACATGAATTATAATCAAAATAACCCTAAACAAGACTATAAATTATCTTATTAAGCGTGATTACAAGTACCAATTCCCTTTAAACATGCATAAAAGGTGTGATCAAGCAATAACAATATGATAAACGTCAAGCAACATAATAATAATCATAATAACAATAATCCAAATAATCATAATCAAAATAATCATGTTAAAGTATAATAATAATAGCAAGATCCTAGGCATGATACTAACAAGATTAATAACAAACCCTATCATGTCACTAAACATCAAAGATCAAAGCTTTAGCCCTAACATGATACTAACATGAAATTTAAAAAGACAATAGGAAGCATCACAGAAATCATATTGATATAATTAAGAAACTTATTTTTACCCTAAACATCATACTAAGAAAAGCATCCTAACATGATACTAGGTATCAAAATAACAACCTAAACATGATTTCTATATAATAATAATAATGAAAACAACTAAAGCACTTACTTGGATGCCTCGTATCTCTTTCTAATAACAATATACACACATTAGTAACTTAAAGGAAAATATAAAATCAAAGAATTAAATTAAATAATTGAAATAGAGATTTGGGACCAAACCCTCAAAAATTAAACCTTTCACGTCTAGGGCGAAGGCAACTATGAACTTGGATAGGTGTGTCTAGATCTTGTGAAAGCGGAATTTTGTTTGAGAAAAAAGAGAGAGAGAGAATATCAAGAAATTCTTGATGAGAGTTGGTGATTGAAAACGGAGATTTTAGGAGGCTATTTATATAGAGAATCAGCCAAATATGATAAAAAGGAATCATAGTTTGAAGAGGAATAAAACACGACGCTGTCGCCAACAACATGACCTGTCGCTAGCTGTCGCTAGGCGACAGGCCTGTCGTCCGGCGCTGCAAGACAGGTTTTTTTTTTTTTGCGGATATTGTTTTTATCATATCTTTTGATCTAGAAGTTTAAATAAGTAATATAATATGTCGTTGGAAAGATATTGAAATTTACTTTCCAACACAAGTAGAATCAAATTTAAATATTTTTTAGATAAAAAGATATGGCCGAAATAGTGGAAGGGTATCAATTTTGGATAGAGTTTCATATTCCATTCATATCTTTTTCGTTATAGCTCGGATTTAATATTATAATATATCATTAGAAAGATTATTTCAATATATATCCAAAAATATAAAATTTTGATAAAGATTATGAGGCATAAAAATAATATTTGAATATATTCCACTTCGTACAAAACAAGGATTCTAAAAAGGATTAGTTTTATTGAATTTCAAACTCTTTGAAACATAATTATCAATCCTAACTTCATTAGGATTTAAGAGAACCTTCTAGAATATTCTAGAAGACTATAATCAATCCTAATAGCTTTAGGAATTATAATTAATAATAGGCCCTCCTCTAGATCATTGGGCCGCATGTAAAAACCAAACCGAGCCTAGTTTAGTATTTTGGCCATAACTTCCTCATTATTCATCGAAATTGGGCTTATAATATATCGTTGGAAAGGTCTTTTCAAGCCCTATCCAACTACACTATTATTTGACCCTTTCCATTGTATCCTATCAAAAATCAAAAGATTGCTAAAAGACTTTGCTAGTGATTTTTTTAGGGTTTACCTAAGGCTTGATGTTTTTTTCTTAGGGTTAACCTAAGGTGATTGACTTACTTGAGGTTGACTCAACGTGATTGACTGACTTGAGGTTGAATCAGCGTGACTGATTGACTTGAGGTTCACCCAAGGTGAATTGACACGTGTGACTCATGACTCGTGTGTGCATGGTATTGTGATGTGCGACTCGAAAATGTAAAAAAGCAAAAATTCTTCGTCATTTTTGTGGAGGGTACTGAATTTCTCCCGAAAAAGAAAGACACGAAAAAAGAAAGAAGCAAAGTTTTTGAAGGTGCATGTTAAATGAGCTTAATCCATTAACGTTGTCTCTCATAGTACAAGGATTGTAACATCTTGGACTATCCTAGTTGACTCGATAATGAAAATATTTAGGTAACTTAGGTGCGGAGGCTAAGTACTTCATACTTTGTGATGCAATGATGATTGATGTTGATATGACAAGGCATGCTTAAGCGTTGTGTTAATATTTCATGACAAAGGGCTCCTAAGGGAAGTATATTTGGTCATGTATCTGTGATGTGTGTGATGGTGATACTAAAGTTAGGTCGCAAAGGCTAAGTGTGTGGAAAAAGATATTATTTCAAGAAGAGTCAAATGGTGGTGACTCTTATGCTAGGTAAGCTAATGATGTAGGTATTAAGCCCCCAAGTCTAGCTCTAAGTAGATAGGGATGAGCATAGGAGATCCCTTGATAAGATCATGATGTGTGAATATGAATGTGAATGCATTTTTATTACGGTCGCACCTCGATGTGAGGTTGCCTACGTATCCGTTAGGAATCAGGCCAAACATAGCTCTAGCCAAACCTCGCACAAGTGTGTGTATACCTCAAAAAGGTCTTTTTAAGGGTTGTAACGTGGTTAGGCTAAAGTTTGAAGAAGAAGGGGATAAAAGGCTCAAGAGCCTAGATAAGCCCCAAGGTGTGCAATTTTGCTTTTGAATATTTGTATTTTCATGCTTGAGGTTTCTCACTATTTTGCTTTATTTATTTTATTTTTATAAGTGTCGCCAATCCCGATCATGCGGTCTATCACTCACTTCGCATTCATGTTTCTCAGGCACGGTACCAAGCACTCGATAAGAGACGCAATCTGAGACGTGTTCATATCAAAGACATTGGAACACTTACCCTTTTGTACACTTTTATTTTTTTTTTATTGATTTTTTTTTTTTTGAACTTTTGAAATCACTCAAGCTTTTTAAAATTTCATAAGTTGCACACTATCCCATCCCAAGGTTAGGTAGATGTGGGTTGAAAAAGAAAGGTCTATCGTTAGACAAGGCTCAAAGTGGTTTATAAAAAAGGATTGTATATTTGAAGGGTTAAAGGTGATATGATGTGGATACAAGGAGTGCCTCAAATAATTAGTATACCTTGTGCTTAGTTTGACATGGATAATTTTTTTCAGCAATGTAATGAAATGATCATATGCAAGAAAGTAAATGCTCATTTTATTAAAAGGGAAAAAGAAAAAATCTACAAAATAAATCTAAGAAAAAAATAGAAGGTTCCTATGGTAGACTTATTGGGGAAAGGAAGAATAAAAAAGAAATAGAAAAAGAGGTCATGAAATCATGTTGTTGACGCTCGCCTCTTGTCTTGTGTTATTTTCTTCATCATCACCCAGTATTCTCGCTAGCTAAAGGCAATGGGATCTTGTTTGCTTCTATGAGATCTTGAATGAGATTTTGAAACCTGTAGCATTCATCGATGGTATGACCATTTCCTTGATGGTACTTGCAATAGGAATTGGGATTCCATCTTGAAGACCGCTTTTCTGGTGCTGGATCCTCGGTAGGGGTAATAGTTTTGATTAATCCTTGATCATAGAGACGATCAAAAGCAACATCATAGGTCATTCCAATGGGTGTGAATTATCTTTTGGGTTTCTTTTTAGATCTTTGATTATCCATGGCTAAGACTTCATTGTGATCAAAGGTACTAACATTGTTACTAGAGTGGGCGTTTTCAGAAGAAGAAGGATTGTCGTTCTTCTTTCCTTTTCAGCCACTGTTGCTATTGTTACTAGCCTTGGCCTTTTTGTCACGCGGAGTAACATGAAGGAGATTTGAATCAATGAGGTCTTAAACATGATCTTTGAGGGCGAGACAAACTTCGGTGGTGTGACCACGACCTCTATGGTATCGGCAATAAGATTTTGGGTCCCAATTGGGATACCGTTTTTCAGGTGGAGGGTCTTGACTGGGACCAATGGGGTGAATGAGACCTTGATCGTGAAGACAGTCAAAAGCTGTATTGTAAGTCATTCCTATTGGTGTGTATTCTTCAATGGTCCGTTTCGCCCATGGCTTAGGAAATACGATTTTATCCTCCTATACGGAAATTTTTATCTGATTTTAGGAAAACGCGTGATTTTCTAAATCAGCGCCAAATGCCAGCTGTAGCGCCTGGCGCTGACGTTGGCGCCTGGCGCTGACGTTGGCGCTGGTTCAGTTTTACGTGCGCCAGAACTCTGTTTTGATATTTTATCTTTTTGGCTGATTTTTCTTATAAATAATGTGCTAACAACTCCTTTTTCGATAACCATTTTTCAATTATAATCATCTAAAACCAGTTTTCATCAACAATCTACCTTTTCTCTCTCTCCCTCATTTTCTAAACTAGCTTTTTACATACAAAATTCCGCATTAATTAGATCTAGATACACCTAGCCATATTCGAAGTTGCCTTCGCCCTAGACGTGAAAGGTTTAATTTATGAGGGTTTGGTCCCAAATATCTATTTCAATTATTTAATTTAAATGTTTGATTATTAATTTCCTTGAAGTTACTAACGTGTGTATTTTGTTATTAGAAAGAGGTACGAGGCATCAAATTAAGTACTTTAATGGTTTTTTATTGATGTTATGATATAGAGTTCATGCTTAGGTTGTTATTATGATTCCTAGTATTATGTCTAGGGTAATTTTAATATCAAGTATGATTAAAAGTATGATGCTCCCTATGTTCTTCCTAATAATTATGATTGTTAGTATCATGTTAGGGTTAAAGCTTTGATTTTTATTGCTCAATGACATGCTAGGGTTTGTTATTAATCTTGTTAGTATCATGCCTAGGATCTTGCTATTATTATGCTTTAACATGATTATTATGATTATTGTTTGATGATTATTATGATCATGATTATAATTTTTATTATTTTTTATGTTGCTTGATTTTCATTGTTTATTGCTTGATCACGCTTGTATGCATGTTTAAAGGGAATTTGTACTTGTAATCATGCTTTATAAGATAATTTAATAATCTTGTTAGGGTTAATTTGATTATAATTTCAAGTGATCGCCAATAATAGTTTATTTGTGCATTAAATTCAACCAACATAGATAACAGGTTTAGGGTTAATCCTATTGATTACATGTTAGTTAGAAAGCGCACATGAATTCAATCAGAATAAAGTAGAGACCTATTATTAGGGCAGGTTCAATCTCTTTTAGGTTGGATTTGTACCTTCATCCCCAAACCCTTATTTGGTTCAAGACCTTATGGAGTTGATGATCTCCTGGATCGTTAAGGGGTGTAACCTTCAACCTGTGAACGGTTTACAAGTTCCTAAAACTTGTTTGCGACTCTTTTGCTCTATCTTCTTCCCTTTTGGACGCCACCGTACTTTAGTGTATGATCGCAGTGGGGTTCAAGCAAAGGGGATTAACGCTTGAAATTATTCCCTACAGTTTTTGGCGACTCCACTGGGAAGGATTTCTATTTTATTTCGTGAATTTGTTTCGGCAATGATTTAGAATGAGTGGATGAGACTCGAAACGTTCTAAGTATTTCATGTGCGTAATTTTGATTAACATTATTGTCATATCCATAAAAAAGATCTCATTGGAAAGACCATCCGTAATGAGTTAAAAACATAGGATTTTACACATAGGAAATTTGAGAAATATCTTTCACAACTAGGACCAAAATAACACTGCGCGAAACTGGAAAATTTTATCGAGCACGGAAAGCTGCTGAGGCATGTAGGAATTAGCGCCAGGGGCTAGAGCATTGGCGCCAGAATTGTAACTGTAGCGCCAGATGCCAGCATTGGCGCCAGGCGCTACAGCTAAAACTTGGCGCCAAGCTCTGTTTGCTTGCGCCAAATTCCTCCAATACCGAGCCAGAAATATGCGTTCTAATTTCGACCAGTTTTTTGCATTGTTTGCTCGATCCTACTTCCTGATTGAATTTTTTCTCACTTTTCCGAAACCCATATGTGTTCTACATATGGACTAACCCTCTGGGAATTCATTCTCCATCTACCTGATTGAACGCTCTTAGCAACAAAGGGTACATCCGAGAATGTTGAATTCACCAAACCATGGAAGCGAGTTTTTCTAAAACTCGTGGTGTCCCATCCACTCGCGCCAACCCTTCACGGTTAGGCTTTCGCGCGGTGCATCCGGACAATTAACCATGGACCCTCTATTGACTAAACCATATCACGAACTTTAGAGAACTAGAGCCATGGTTAGGTTGCGAACTCATTGCATCATATTGTGCCCACTTGACTAACTTAGCATTACTTGTTGTGCATATATATGATTTCTTAACCGTTTGTTTGACTTGTGTTGAGATTAAATAATTTAATGACTTAAAGAACTTTTCCTAATTAATTAATTAATTAATTAATTAGAGTCAATAAAGTCTAATATTTTAATTAGAATTGACCTAGTACGAATTTAGGCATGCCTCTGTTGATTAATAACACCGAAAACAATCTCAGATTAAGGCTCCAACATTGGCGCCAAAGTCTGGACTGTAGCGCCACTCTGTGAAATGTCGTCTGGCGCTACACTACACAGTGCGACGCCAGTCTTGTCGTTTTGCCAACAGTTCGGATTATTGACTGAGTAATCACCTAGTGTCTAATTAACCAGTTTGCTAATTAATTCGGTTAATTTTCGTTGTCAATAAAACTTTGATGAGTCATTAATTGAGTCTAGTCACATAGTCTAGCCACATGGTCATGACAGGAGTCTTAACGTACCACCTACACTCACTAGTCCTAGCACACACTATGAGTACACATCACTATGACCATATCATAGGTTCATGCATGAGTCGGTTTTTTCCGTCATTTGAGTCGGGAGGTACATTCTATTCCTAGTTCTTCATACCCCTCCATCTACATCATTTTCCTTCACATTCTCTTCCAATCTTTCTTCACTTCCTCCATCCATTGCATGTTGAATAAAGTTTGAGTCAAATAATTAACAATGAATATTCCCAAATTCCTTTTCCATAGTACTTGGTCGAGGAGAGAAGGGCGATTAATCAAGGACAACCTCTTTATTCAAGTTTCACTTTTTGAAAAACCAATTCGTCAAAAGAGGAAGGCTAAAAAGATAATGGCAAGTCAAGAAGAGGTTAATGAACTTAGGAGTCAATTGAATGACGTGACTGAGATGTTAAAGGCTTTAACCCTCAAAATTGATGACCCTGTGAAGGAACAACAATTGAACCTCATGCAAGAAAGTTTGAGAAAGCTATCTAGTGACTATAAATTTCAGGGCATGAGTTCACAAGGGGTCTCGCTGGACAAGGAACTTTTTCCGCATAAGTTCAACGACACTGACATCCCTAAATTCAAGGCAACAGATAAACCTTACTTCCATCTAAGAGCTTTCTAAACCATAATGAACATTAAGGGTATCGATAAGAAGGTTTTCCCCTCTCTGTTCCCACTATCTCTTGAAACCGTTTGCCAACAATGGTTCTTCTCCCTTGACAAAGAGAAAACCTCTACCTTGGAATTTATAGTAAACGCTTTCAATGATAGGTACAAGTGCAATATTCAAGTTAAAACCGACTATAGACAACTTGAGATGTTAAAACAAAAAGAAAACGAAGGGTTCACTTCTTTCTTCAACAAATGGAGGGAAGCTTCTGCTAATATGGTCAAAACTCCCACTGAAAAGGAATCATGTGAGGATGTTTATCAAGAATCTCCAAGGGAAGTATTCAAAACACTTAAAGTACCAACACAACTTGAATACTTTCAAGGATGTGTATAATATAGGCATTGACATTGAAGATGACCTTCTGAAAGATAATAGTGCGAGAGGAAAGAAGAACGACCATCATTCTTCTTCCTCTCCCATTAATGAGGTGCATGCTACGAACACCAATAAATCGCGAATCCAAAGGTTAAAAAGAGTGTTCACTCCACTTGGTATGAGTTATGAAACAGCTTTTGAGAAGCTACATCACAAAGGACTATTCATGCCCATAGGGACTATCAAAGATCCAGTTCCAGAAGCCAGGCCACCCAAGTGGGATCCTAATAAGCACTGCAAATATCATCAAGGAAAGGGTCACGACACCGAGGAGTGTTGGAAACTCAATGTAGTTATTCAAGATCTGATCGATAACAATGAAACTCCCGAGATTCTAGCAATTGAAGAGGATCAAATATCCTTCGATCCATCAGTTCTTATCACACCTGTAGGAGAGCCCATGATCGAGACAACTTATATAACCTCTCTCGATGAAGTGGCCATGATTGGGGAGGATGAAAGTATTTTCTTGGATAATACCAGGGAAGACTCATCACGTCTAAAAGAGAACGTTCGAAAACTTCAAGATGTCATTGCCATGCTCTTGAATGTGGTAGAAGGACTAGCAAATCGGGTGATGGTCATCGAAAAAAATCCTCGTCAAGGGTTTAATGAAGAATTCAATGCTCCTAAGCCACGGGCAAAACGGACCATTGAAGAGTACACACCAATAGGAATTACATACAATGGAGCTTTTAACTGTCTTCATGATCAAGGTCATATTCACTCCATTGGTTCCAGTCAAGACCCTCCATCTAAAAAACGTTTTCCCAATTGGGATCCAAATTCCTATTATCGATACCATAAAGGTCGCGGTCACACTACTAGAAAGTGTCTCGCCCTCAAGGATCGTGTTCAAGACTTCATTGATTCAAATCTCCTTCACGTTCCTCCGCGCGACAAGAAGGCCAAGATTAGTAACGATAGTAATAGTGGCTGTAAAGGGAAGAAGAACGACTATCCTTCTTCTTCCGAAAACACCTACTCTAGTAATAGTGTTGGTACTTTCGACCTTAGTGAGATCCTAGCCATGGGTAATCAAAAGCAACCGAAAAGGGAATTTACCCCTATTGGAATTAGCTACGATGATGCTTTCGATCGACTCCATGCCAAGGGAATCATTACTCCTATTGGACCTCTTTAAGATCCCCCGCTTGGGAAGAGAGTGCCTAGTTGGAATCTAAACAAACACTGAAAGTACCATCAAGGTAGGGGTCATGCTACTGAGACCTGTTGGAAGCTAAAGGAGGATATCCAACATTTGATTGATAATAACAAGCTTCCCATACCTCCAGTTAACAAGAAGAGCGAGTGATGATAAAGGAAACAACAAAAGACAAGAGGCGAGCTTCAACGACAAGATTTCGTGACCTCTTTTTTCTATTTCTTTTTTATTTACCCTTTCCCCAATAAGTCTAGCATATGCACCTTTTTATTCTCCTTAGATTTATTTTGTAGGATCATTATATATTTTCTTTTAATAAAATGAGCATTTATTTCCTTATATATGATCATTTCATTATATTATATTAAAAAAAAGGAAAAAATTCGTGTCGAATTAAACATAAGGTATACCAATGATTTGAAGCACCCCTAGTAGCCACATCATATCTCCTTTCACCATTCAAATATACAATCCTTTCTTCATAAACCACTTTGAGCCTCGTCTAACGATGGACCCTTCATTTTTTAAACCTACATCTACCTAACCTTGGGATGGGATGGTGTGCAACTTATGCAATCTAAAAAAGCTTGAGTGATTTCAAAAGATCAAAATAAAAATAAAAGTAAAAAATAAATAAAAGTGTACAAAAGGGCAAGTATTCCAATGTCTTTAATATGAAAATATCTTTGATAAGAACACGTCTTAGATTGCGTCTCTTATCGAGTGCTCGGTACCGTGCCTGATAAACATGAATGCCAAGTGAGTGATAGACCGCATGATCGGGATTTCCCACACTTATGAAAATAAAATAAATAAAGCAAAAAAAGAGAGCTAAAAAAGAGTAGAAACTCAAGCATAAAAATATAAAGATTCAAAAGCGAGGTTGCACACCTTGGGGGCTTATCTAGGGTCTTGAGCCTTTATCCCCTTCTTCTTCAAACCTTTAGCATAACCACGTTGCAATCCTTAAAAAGACCTTTTTGAGGTATACATACACTTGTGCGAGGTTCGGCTAGAGCTACGTTCGGCCTGATTCCTAACG
Organism: Chenopodium quinoa; assembly: GCF_001683475.1. Lineage (NCBI taxonomy): Eukaryota > Viridiplantae > Streptophyta > Magnoliopsida > Caryophyllales > Amaranthaceae > Chenopodium > Chenopodium quinoa. The sequence goes on from NW_018742400.1 coordinate 127,573, forward strand.
GATACGTAGGCAACCTCACATCGAGGTGTTGCAGTATTTAACATGCACTCATATTCAAATTCACACACTTACACCATGATCATATCAAGGGATATCCTATGCTCATCCCTATTCATGTAGAGCTAGACTTGGGGGCTTGATCCCTACATCATTAGCTTACCTAACCTAAGAGTAACCACCATTTGACTCTTTTAACAAATAATATCTTTTTCCACACACTTAGTCCTTGCGGCCTAACTCTAGTGTCACTTTCACACACTGCACAAATACATGACCAAATTTACTTCCCTTAGGAACCCTTTGTCATGGAATCTTAACATAAAGTTGAAGCACACTTTGTCATATCAACATCACTCATCAATCATAATTGCCATTGCACATAGAAGTATGAAGTGCTTAGCCTCCGTGCCTAAGTTACCCAAATACTTTCATCATTGAGTCTACCATTGAGATAGCCTAGGATGGATTAATCCTTGCACCTTGAGAGATAGTATCAAATGACATTTGACTAAGCTCATTCAACATGCACCTTCAAAACTTTCAATTCTTTTTCGCGCCTTTCTTTTTCGGGAGAAAGTCGGTACCCTCCACAAAATGACGGAAATTTTTTGCTTTTTTGCATTTTCTAGTCGCACGATCACATTACAATTCACACACAAGTCATGTACACATTAAACAGTTTGAGTCGAGTCAACCTCGAGTCAATCACAGCGAGTTAAGTTTATGCCTTGAGTCGTGTCAAGTTGATGAGTCAAGCAACATTAAACCTTAGGTCAACCCTAAGATAATTGAAGAAATTTGCAAAGTTCTATAGTCAAAAATAAATACAGGTGAAGCAGAATAGGGGAGACCCTACTCCAGCGCCGGACGAAAACATCTAGCGTCTGGCAATAGATTTCAGCATCTGGCGACAGAGTCAATTCTTGGAGCCAGAGATATTTCAACAACGACAAAGCTAGAAGCCTCTCAGAAAGGTGATTTCGACCTCATACAACAATTTCGGGTTCCTTGGTACGCCAGTTAGCCCCTATATGCAATTTGACATGATTAAGTAGTCGGTTTGATTACAATTGCAATAAGTGATCGACTTGACGAAAGATCGTCTCACTTAGCTTAAAGCGCCTAAGCGTTTGCTTATCACAGACATAATGGTTCACAAGCAGCAAACCGACGACGTATTGGCATAGCGGAAGTAAAGTTCAAGCGAGCTTTAGAGATCGACGGGCGTTGGTCTTCGGAAATTTTTTCTTCTTCAGAATATTATCGCAACAAACGTTCAAGTACCGAAGCTCTATTGTTCAGAGACGCGTGAACATCTCTATCAAAGCTCTTTGCTCCAGAGATGCATGGGCATATTATTCAAGCTCTTTTGTTCAGAGACGCGTGAACATCTCCATCAAAGCTCTTTGCTCCAGAGACGCGTGGGCATATCATCAAAGCTCTTTTGTTCAGAGACGAGTGGACATTTCATTCAAGCTCTATTGTCCAGAGACGCGTGGGCATATCAAGCAAGCTATTTTGTTCAGAGACGCGTGGACAATCCTTTTCAAGCTCTTTTGTTCAGAGACGCGTGGACATTTCCTACAAGCTCTTTTTCTCAGAGACGCGTGGGCATCCTATTACCAAGCTCTTCATTCAGAGACGTGTGGACACATCATTCAGAAGGACATATCAAAAAAAAGGGAAGCTCTTTGTTCAGAGGCGCGTGAACATATCAAAAAAAGAAGCTCTTTGTTAAAAGACGAGTGAACATCGAAACAGCAAGATGGCGTTCCATAGATTGTGGAAAGTTGTCAAAAAGCAACTGAAGGTGATTTCAGGCGAAGTTATCTTCGATAGTATTCCCTTGGACGTGGAATATTATCAATGCGAATGAGGATAGTGTTCCCTTGGACGTGGAATATTATCAAAGCAAGGGAGGATCGTTTCAGGCGAAGCAATCTTCTAATTTGGAAGCAGTTACAGGCGTAGCGGTTTTCAAGCGGGATGGCATTCTCTTGGCAGGATGTCATCAAAATAATCGGTAACTTTCAGAGACGTGTGCTCGACGGTGCAAGATACGCGTTTCTTAACTCTTTTATCTGTTTAACTAACGCTAGTTTGCAGGTATCGGCGTTACAAGGGTGGTTTAGAATCGCAGAACGTTCTGAATCATTCTCCGTCCCTATCGATACTTTGACTTTTATTTTCGAAACTCGCGTTTCTCCAAACTCAGTCAAAGTGGGGGCCTCTGTAGACACCCATTTGTGTCTCCCCAAAACCAAACCAAGTGATGAGTACCTTTCGCGTCGTATCATAATCAAATGAAGTGAAAGTGTGGAAAGTTTAGTGTTGCGGATAGTTTGAATTTCTTTTCTCTTCTCTCTGTTTTTTAAAACTTATTTTAATAAAACAGACAATCCAGTTTGGTTGGTCCATGATATGGGTCCAGTAGTAGTGTTGTTGGATGAGGCTTCACAAGAGCTTACCAACGATATATTATAAGCCCAATTCCGATGAATATTGAGGAAGTTATGGCCAATTTACTTAACTAGGCCCGGTTTTGAGCCTTATATACGGCCCAATGATCTAAGGGAGGGCCTAATATGATTTATCATTCCTAATGCAATTAGAAATGGTTTTAGTCTTTTAGATTCTTCTGGAAGGTTCTTTTCATTCCTTATTCAATTAGCATTGATAAATTGACTTTTGTTCACTTTTCAGAGTTTTAATTAAAATCAAAGAGCATTTTTGAAGGAAATCAATTTTATCCTCCTGTACGGCAATTTTTATCTGATTTTAAGAAAACGCGTGATTTTCTAACTTAGCGCCAAACGCCAGCTGTAGCGCCTGGCGCCAGCGTTGGCGCCTGGCGCCAACAGCCAGCGTTGGCGCCTGGCGCCAACAGCCAGCGTTGGCGCTGGTTCGGTTTTACGTGCGCCAGAACTCTATTTTGATATTTTATTTTTTGGCTGATTTTTCTTATAAATAATGTGTTAAAAACTACTTTTTTGATAACCAGTTTTCAATTATAATCATATAAAACTAGTTTTCATTAACAATCTACCTTTTCTCTCTCTCCCTCTCCTTTTCTAAACTAGCTTTATACATACAAAATTCCGCATTCATTAGATCTAGATACATCTAGCCATATTCGAAGTTGCCTTCACCCTAAACGTGATCGGTTTAATTTCTGAGGGTTTGGTCCCAAATATCTCTTTCAATTATTTAATTTAATTGTTTGATTATTATTTTCCTTGAAGTTACTAACGTGTGTATTTTGTTATTAGAAAGAGGTACGAGGCATCAAAGTAAGTACTTTAATGGTTTTTTTATTGATGTTATGATATAGAGTTCATGCTTAGGTTGTTATTATGATTACTTGTATCATATCTAGGGTAATTTTAATATCAAGTATGATTAAAAGTATGATGATTCCTATGTTCTTCCTAATATTAATGATTGTTAGTATCATGTTAGGGTTAAAGCTTTAAATTTTATTGCTTAGTGACTGCTAGGGTTTGTTATTAATCTTGTTAGTATCATGCCTAGGATCTTGCTATTATTATGCTTTAACATGATTATTATGATTATTGTTTTGATGATTATTATGATCATGATTATAATTTTTATTATTTTTTATGTTGCTTGATTTTTATTGTTTATTGCTTGATCACGCTTTTATGCATGTTTAAAGGGAATTTGTACTTGTAATCATCTTAATAAGATAATTTAATAATCTTGTTAGGGTTAATTTGATTATAATTTCAAGTGATCGCCATTAATAGTTTATTTGTGCATTAAATTCAACCAACATAGTTAAACAGGTTTAGGGTTAATCCTATTGATTGCATGTTAGTCACAAAGCGCACATGAATACGATCAGAATAAAGTAGAGGCCTATTATTAGGGCAGGTTCAATCTCTTTTAGGTTGGATTTGTACCTTCATCCCCGAACCCTTATTTGGTTCAAGACCTTATGGAGTTGACGATCTCCTGGATCGTTAAGGGGTGTAACCTTCACCCTGTGAACGGTTTACAAGTTCCTAAAACTTGTTGGCGACTCTTTTGCTCTATCTTCTTCCCTTTTGGATGCCACCGTACTTTAGTGTATGATCACAGTGGGGTTCAAGCAAAGGGGATTAACGCTTGAAATTATTCCCTACAATAAACATCACCCGATTTGCTAGTCCTTCTACCATATTTAAGAGCATGGCAATGACATCTTGCAGTTTTCGAACGTCCTCTTTTAGACTTGACAAGTTTTCCCTGGTCTTATCTAAGAAAATACTTTCATCCTCCTAAATCATGGCCACTTCATCAAGAGAGGTTATATAAGTTGTCTCGATCATGGGCTCACCTACAGGAGTGATAAGGAGTGAAGAATCAAAGGATGTTTGATCTTCTGCGATGGCTATAATATTGGAAGTTTTATTGTCATCGATCAGATCTTGAATAAATTCTTTGATTTTCCAACACTCCTCAGTATCGTGACCCTTTCCTTGGTGATATTTGCAGTGTTTATTAGGATCCCACTTAGGTGGCTTGGCTTCTAGAACTGGGTCCTTGATAGGTCCTATAGGCATGACTAGTCCTTTGTCGTGTAGCTTTTCAAAAGTTGTTTCATAACTCATGCCAAGTGGAGTGAACACTCTTTTCGACCTTTGGATTTGTGATTTAGAGGTGTTCGTAGCATGTACTTCGATAATGGGAGAGGAAGAAGAAGGATGGTCGTTCTTCTTTCCTCTCGCACTATTATCTTCAGAATGTCATCTTCAATGTCAATGCCTATATTATACACAACCTTGAAAGTATTCAAGTTGTGTTGGTGTAGGGTATATTTCAAGCATTACCCCTAGCTTGAACCCCACTGTGATCATACGCTAAAGTACGGTGGCGTCCTAAGGGAAAGAAGATAGAGAAAAAGAGTCGCCAACAAATTTTAGGAACTTGTAAACCGTTCACGAGGTGAAGGTTACACCCCTTAAAAATCCAAGAGATCGTCAACTCCAATAGTTTTGGAACCATGACTGGTAGTTCGGGGATGATGGTACAAATCCAACCTAAAAGAGATTAAACCTGCCCTAATAATAGGCCTCTACTTTATTCTGATCGTATTCATGTGCGCTTTCTGACTAACATAAAATCAATAGGATTACCCTAAGCCTGTTTATCTATGTTGGGTGAATATTAATGCACAAATAAATCTTTTTTTATCGACCACTTGTATTATAATCAAATTAACCCTAAATAAGATTATTAATTATCTTATTAAGCGTGATTACAAGTACAATTTCCCTTTAAACATGCATAATTGGGTGATCAAGCAATAACAATAAATAAATATCAAGCAACATAATAATAATAAGTATAATAATCATCATAACAATAATTATGACAAATATAATCATAAATCATAAAAATAATAATAATCATGTTAAAGCATAATAATGATAGCAAGATCCTATGCATGATACTAACAAGATTAATAACAAACTCTAGCATGTCACTTAACAATAAAAATTAAATATTTAGCCCTAACATGATACTAACATGAATATTAGGAAAGAGAAATAGGAAGCATCGCAGGAATCACAATTGTCATATATGATATTGGAAATTTTAGTTGTTACCCTAAACATGATACTAGGAATCATTGTTGTCATTCAAAACATCAAGCATCCTAACATGATACTAGGAACCATAATTACAACTTAGACTTTATTTTTATATCATAATATAAATAAATCAATTAAAGTAGTTAATTGGATGCCTCGTACCTCTTTCTAATAACAAAATACACACGTTAGTAACTTCAAGGAAAATAATAAACAAAACAAAACAATTAAATAATTGAAATAGAGATTTGGGACCAAACCCTCATAAATTAAAACCTTTCACGTCTAGGACAAAGGCAACTTCAAATTTTGGCTAGCTATTTCTAGATGTTGTGAATGCGAAATTTTGTATTCAAATGGTTAGTTTATAAAAAAGAGAGAGAGAGAGAGTATCAAGAGATTCTTGATGAGAGTTGGTGATGGAAAACGGAGGTTTTAGGAGGCTATTTATAGAGAAAATCAGCCAGACGGATAAAAAAACGAATCAGAGATTTGACGAAAATAAAATGACCTAGCGCCAAACGCTGGACATTAGCGTCAGGCGCTAAGGCTAGCGCAGAGGCTAAGGCTTGCGCTAGACGCCAAGCATTAGCGCCAGTCGCTAATCTTGTCGTCAAGCGCTAGAAACCAGTTTCACGCGTTTTCTTAATTTTGATAAAATTTAGCCATACAGAAGGGAAAAATCGTATTTTCCTTAAAAACACTTCTTTTATTCTGATTAAAACTCTAAAAAGTCAACTAAAAGTCAATTTATAAATGCTAATTAAATTAGGAATGAAAAGAACCTTCTAAAAGAATCTAGAATACTAAAATTAAATCTAATTGTATTAAGAATGACAAATTAATATTAAGCCCTCCTCTAGATCATTGGGCCACATATAAAGATCAAACCGGGCCCATTTAGTAATTTGGCCATAACTTCCTCATTATTCATCGGAATTAGGCTTATAATATATTGTTGGAAAGTTCTTTTCAATCCCGACAAAACTAAACTATTATTGGACCCTTGCCATGGACCAAACCAAACTGGATCGGCTGTTTTCTTAAAATAGGTTTTTAAAAACAGAGAGAAAGAAAAGAAATAAAATCTAACTGCAACACTAGACTTTCCACACATTCATTTCATTTGATTATGATTCTACGTGAAAGGTACTCATTACTAGGTTTGGTTTTGGGGAGTCACAAATGGGTGTCTACAGAAGCCCCCATTTTGAGTGAGTTCGGAGAAACGCAAGTTTCGAAAACAAAAGTCAAAGTATCGATAGGGACGGAGAATGATTCAGAACGTTTTGCGATCCTAAATCACTCTTGTAACACCGATACCTGTAAACTAGCATTAGTTAAACAGATAAAATAGTTAAGAAACGCGTATCTTGCACCGTCGAGCATACGTCTCTAGAAGGTAACTGATTTGTTGCTGCTGCATTGCTGTTGTGTTGATAACCTTCCACAAGCTAGGGAACGCCATCTTGCAGTTTGTTTTAATGATCTTCAGCAAGCTAGAGCTACCGCCTGAAGACTTTTATGCCTATAAATGCCTCCAATTCCGCCGTGATAGACTTCTGCAAGCTAGAGAACCCTATCAAAGATTACTTTGCCTGAAACGACCTTCTAGCGCTTTGTGACCATCTTCCACAAGCCAGGGAACACGATCGAAGATAACTTTTCCTGAAATCATCTCCTGTTGTTTGTGACAACTCTCCGCAAGCTAGGGAACGCTGTCGAAGATATCCTCGCCTGAAGTCATCTTCTTTTGCGATAATATTCCGAGGAAAATTACAGAAGACCAACACCTGTCGATCTTTTTGCTATACCTATGCCTATACGTCAGCGCTTTTGCTGCTTGAATTGTGAACCAGTATGTTGGTGCTTTTGCTGCTTTTGAATTACGAACCAGTATGTCGGTGTCCTTACTGTTTATGAACCATTATGTCGGTGCCTTTTGCCGTATGAACCATTATGTCGGTGCCTTTGCTTTGAGCCAATGTTTAGGCGCTTTAAGCTAAGTGAGAGGATCATTCATCAGGTTGATCACTTTATGCAATTGTAATCAAGCCGATTACTAAATCATGTCAAATTTCTTAGAGGAGCTAACTGGCGTACCAAGGAACCCAAACTTTGCTATAAGAGGTTGAAATAACAGTTCTAAGTGGCTGAGCTTTCTGTCGCTGCTAAAATATTGTTGGCGCCACAATTTTGGCTCTAGCGTCCGGCGCCAAAGCTGTCGTTTGGCGCAAGAGTCGGGATTTCCGTATATACCCCTTTTCTTCCTCATTTTGCCGCTGCTGCTGCTTGCTCTTTGAAAATCGCCGCGAAACTTCAATTTGGTTGTTCTTGCTCGTTTCTCAACCAAATTTTCTCTAATTTGTTGCATCTTTCATCTACTTTCCCGATTTATGTAAGTTTTCTTCAAACTCACTCCGGTTTTGATGAATTTTGCACATGTTTGTGCACAAATTTCTTGAAAATTCGAAACTTAAATTGCTTAATTCACTTTGTTTGTCAAATTTTATGCCATGAAATTGCTTGATTATGTTTATATATTGCCTTGGGAGTAATTTGAGACTTGTTTGACTCAATTTGGTGAAGAAACGAACAAATCACCATTGTTGGACCTCTTACGGTCGGGAAGACAATGTGGCTTGTTCTTGATGTTTTTGCTAGCAATTCTTGTCCAATTTGTCACAATAATTACCATAGTATTGCAAGAAATTATTTGGATGCTTGAAAAATACCGTATATTCTCAATTTGAAATTGTGCTCTGTTTTAGTACTACGTACTTTGTTTTTGCAAACATAGTATCATGCGGCTAGGCAAACCTTAGATACTAGAGAACCTTAATTTACATTGATTTTGAACAATGTAGTATGGCTAGACAGCGAGGTTTGGGTTCACGGTCCCGAGACACACGACGAGAGCATGAGCCCGTAGAGGAGGATGCCGACCTGTCCACTTCTCTCGGTCCCCTCCCGGAGTGGGATGAGCGGACTTTGAACTTCTCCCCCGTCCACCACATTTCTTAGAGGGTGCGGCGTAGGATTACTGCTGGTAGGACGCGTTGCCATGGCTCGGGCATCGATACTTTGGGCGACCTGTATAGGATGCACATCAGCGTCGATGGAGATGTGAGACTTCTCTGGGAGTCTTGTGGGTTGACTGCGCTGTTCGAGGCCGCAGAGGCCATGATTGCTTCTGATAGGGGTCACCGCGTTGCTCGCGCCCTAGTGGATTTCTTCTGGGACACCACCAACACTTTCCACTTTCCTTGGGGTGAGATGATGGTCACCCCGACCGACTTCAGTCTCATAACGGGGATGGAGTTTAGTTCCACTGCGCTGCCGTTTGACAGCAACATCAGCGTCTTCTCTCCTGAAATTAAGGAGTTGTTGGGTCCGATTGCTGTTCAGGCTCGTGCTGAGGTAGAGTTAACTCAGTTAAGTACTAAGGGTATTCGTCGATCGACTCTGACGGCGGCTTTTGAGGATGATGCGACCACCTAAGAACAGCGGGTGCACATCTTTGCACTTATATAGCTGTCAGGGACGTTTTCCCCTTAAGGGTAGTAGAGTGCTGCTTTACTACCTGCCCGCGGTCCGTGATCTTCACTTGATCGGGACTTATGACTGGGCCAGCTTGGTCTATGCTGATTTTGTTCGAGTGTTGCGAGACTCATGTCAACACCGGTCCTTCACGGGGAACGTTGCTCTGTCCAGCTTCTGGAGAGTCGTAGAGTTATACTTTATCTCCCATAAAGTTTAGCTCTAAGCTTTGGTTAGCACTTGCTGATAGTTTTTGTCTTTTGCAGACTTGGTTCTACGAGTACTTTCCTTCGATTGCGCTTGCGAGACCGTCGCCACGCGGGTTTCCAGTGAGCGCCTGTTGGGGAGGCCGCCGCGCTCGGATGTCTATCGCTTATGATTGAGATCAGATCCTCTCGGTATGGTTCTTTTCATAGTTGAACACTTTTGTATTATCTTTGGTAGATTCTCATCTCATAGGCATTCTTCGCAGGAGCCTGATGTGCAGTACTGGCCGTGGAACGGCTTGGTTGTCCTTGGGTTAGATGCGCAGTATGCCGTTGAGCATCTCTACTTCTTAGGGACGTATGGAGTGGTTGCGTACCTTAGAGAGAGGGTTGCTATTCAGCATTCCTCAGACACTTTCGTCGTTCCTGCACCTCCGCCGCGTCATATGTTCAATGACGCGAGGCTGGTGAGCATGTCGGAGAGGGCTGGCACCCCTTGGTGGTCTCATGCAATCTCTGGGAATTGCTATGAGGAGGAGGTGCTGCCGATGTTAGCTCCGTCCCCTGTTCTGTCTGAGGAGGTGGCGGTATGATTTTCATATTTTAGCTTTTTCTAAGTAGCCCTAAGTGATATTTTACTAACTTTGATTTGCTTTTGTCAGGCTGGGCCTACTGAGTTCGTGCCACCTCGTGTGTCTATCCATTACCAGGGGATATACGGGCCGATCGAGGAGATGATTCCTCCGGCTCCTAAGGATCAGCGCTTCGTAGAGCAGTCGATTCCTCGCCACCAGTCTCGGGTAAGCTTATTTATTTGCAATTTGTTCATATATGTTATGCATTGTTACTGACTTTATTTCTTTGATAATTCTCGCGCGAGGTGGTCACGACGATGGCACGGTGTATAGACACCATCCGGAGCCAGTTTGTTCAGATGAGGAATGTGGCTACGTGTCGTCGTGATGACTCTGTTGAGGAGGTAGCCTTTTCTCCTTATTTCTACATTATTATTTCTATTTTGATTGTTTCTGACTTGGTTTCTTCTTGCAGGGTCAGCCCATTCCTTCTCGTACCCGGACGAGACCTGAGGTCCGAAGAGACCCGACGAGGTCTACCTCGAGACGTCGTTGTATTGGCTCTAGCGGTCGGGGTGGTCGTTCTCAGGCTGCTCGGACCGAGGCGGTGGAGGGCTCAGGCTCTTCATCTGAGGGCACACGTGCTGAGCTGGTAGGCCAGGGAGAGACTACCTTGGCTCCTAGAGGTGGTGGGATGTACGAGGTCGGCTCGTCATCGCAGCAGCCTCTGCAGCCTCAGCCTTAGGACGTTCTTGGGTGGACGGGTCCTGTGCTGAGTTTTCCACCTCCCGAGGGGACTGGAGCTGGAGCTGGGGCTGGAGCTGGAGCAGGTTGAGAGCTTACTCCTTGTACAGCACAGTTATATGATATGATGGGCGTCTCTCATAATTTGCGTCCTCCGGCGCCGTGTTTTATACCTGTGTTTTTTTATTTTGACTTGTATAGAACTTTGCCTAATTGACTCAATTATTTGACATACTTGTATATCCATATTACCATGAGCTTATTATTTAGCATTTATTTTTCATTTTTATGTGTATATTTGTGTGTGCGAAAAAATTGTGATAATTAATAATTTTGCGCAGAAATTCAGTCATTTTTATTATTGGTGGAGGGTATCCGACTTTCTCCCCCCCCCCCCCAAAAAAAAGAAAATGAAAAATAAAAAATTGGACTTACAAAAAACTTAAAATTAAGTCTAAATAAAAAAAAAAAAGAAAACAAATATAATTAATATATTAATTAAAAGGGTATAAAAAAGGATAAAAAATTGTAAAGCCATTGTTCAGATTTAAATCAGCCAAAAAACGCGGTTTTTTGAAAAGCTTGCTGATAAGACACGTCAGCGTCACGTGGTGCCATGCGTTTTGCGTTGGCGCCAGACGCTACTAGTGGCACTTGGTGCCAGACTCTGGCGTTTGGCGCTGTGAGCGCTGACTCCGAATCCTTTTCGGATTGAAACTGTGCCGATGTTGTGTATAAATAGCCCCTGGTCTGCCACTTTTCTTAATTATTTCAGCAGATTAAACATGGTCTTAGCTTTTGAAAAATAATCATATCTTTAATTACTAAGAGTTTTACCAACTTCACTCACGAATGGTGTCGGTCTCTAACTGCCAAGGAGAGAAAAAAATTAGATTTTTTTCATATGAGGTGTATTTATGGTGTCAAGGGGGTAGATCTTGATATAGACTTCATTTATACCGCCTTAGAATATTGGGATGTGGATACTCATTGTTTTAGACTACGGTGTGATGAAATTAGCCCTTTACAGGAAGAATTCGGTGCTATCTTAGGCTTCCCTGCATTAGATCTTGCAGTAATCCCTAGAATAAATGAGTATTATTATAAAGATTTTGAACGTTTTTTTTATTTAAGAGACAAAGATCTAACAACTATTGTGGATGGTAGCATAGTTAATTTGAAAGAATTTGCACGCCATTATTTTGATAGACCTTATTCTGAATCTTTTCATATTTATAGAAGAAGGGCTTTTCTCTTTTGCATGCTTAACCAATATCTTCCCACTAGTGGTAGAACTAATGAAGGCCAGACAATTATATCAACTGTTTTGGAGCAAATTGAATCCGGGAGAAATCCAATGCCATTAATTGTTGGAGAGACTATGCTTAGTCTTGATGAATTGAAGAGAAATCCAAAAGCACCTTTTCGGGGCTCTCCAATTTTATTCCAGGTAGAAAAATAATATTTTTAATTATAGAAATCAAAAACATTTTTTTGTATAGTTATATTAATTTATATGCATTGAATTTTTCGCAGATGTGGCTAATGGAGAGACTAGAATTAATTAGTCCTTCCAACAATGTTGAAAAGTACACTCCAAATTGCTTTGTGAGAAGAAAGAAACGCTTCTCTAAGATGGGGCGCCATGAATGAAAGAAAGTCTTTGCCTCTTGCAACTTTGCTATCAAGTGGGTCATCCCTTGGTGGATAATAGAGATGATGCATGGTTGGTGTCAACAAGCAACCTTTATGTCGTCTTCCAAGCTTAACTAAGATGACTTTTTATTATCCCTGTAGGGTAAAAAGACAGTACGACCTACTTCAAACAATTCCTTTTGGGGATCTTTGTCGTCCCTATGAATTCCCTGTTTCTCAAGAAGTAGAAAATTTTAATGCATATTGGAGCGCTAGACCTTTATGGGAAGTGATTACTCAAAAGGTTCCTCCTTCCTTTCCCAATGATGTGAAGAAGTGGCTTCTCAAGAAACCTTCATAGGGCATGAAGAAAAATCAGAGTAAAATTGATGTGAAGAGTCGTTTAGGTGACAAGGTAATTCCCGTTAAGGAATGCTTGGGTGAAAAAGTTGAATTCAAAACACCTACGATGCCTAAGAAGAAGATCTCTACAAAGGATAAAGGGAAAAGAAAAGCTGACACTTCAGAAAAGAAGGCTTGGGTAAAGAAGAAACGTGGAGTCCTAGCTAAGGGAGAAACTATTTACTCCAAAATTGAATGTAGGTCCTCTAAAGGATTCCTACTAGCTAAAGCCATGGATGATGAAGAGGATGCAGATAAAAATTGGAAGAGAGCAAAGAAAGAGAAGAAAGATTGAAGCATTTCTTACTTTCAATTATTAGACTTAGTTTTATATTTAAAGTTAATTTGTTTTATTAAGCTAAATTTAAATTCCATCAATAATGTAATTTGTTAGTTTATTTTATTAATGAATTTTTAATTAAATCATCTCCTTTAAATTTAATTTATTAAAGCAATGAAAACAGAAAATTTAATTTTCCAGAATTTTTTTTTTTTAGTACGGAAGTCGAAAATTTTCCGAAAAACACCGAAATATTCCCAGGATCTCCCAGAAGAAACGGCTCAGCTTCTTTACAAATGGCGCCAGCTGCGGCAGTCTGGTGTCAAACGACAGACGCTATCGTCTGGCGCTAAGGTTCATCGGCCGGCGACGGAGCTTTTTCTGTGACGCCGATGCTTCGTCGAATTTATGTCGAATTTATTTTTAAATCTGGGATGCAAGGTTTGCAAAAAGTAAAGTGGCCGCACCATGTAAAGGGTTGCCTACGTATCATTTCCTCAAGAATGAGGCCAAACATAGCTATCTTGAGTATCCTACAAAAGTAATTATGGGTAGTACTTTTTAAGTTGGTCAAGATTTTTTATGTTCGAGAACTCATTGCCATCCATATCAGTTAATTTTGTTGCACCTCCTGATAGGATTGTTTTGACAATATAGGGTCCAGACCAATTAGGCCTAAATTTTCCCCTTGGATCTAATATATTTTTTCTTAATGCTTTTAACACCAAGTCTCATACTTTGATGTTTCTTGTCTTGACCTTCTTATTAAAATGCCTAGCCATACGAGTTTGATAGCATTGAGTATGATGTAGAGCTTCTAGTCGTTTTTCATCAAGTAGAATTAGCTCCTTATATCTCGCCTAGTCCATTTAACTTCATCGAGTTTACTTTCTAATGCAATGCGTAGAGATGGTATCTCTAGCTCTACAGGTTGTACGACATCCATTCCATAAACCAAGGAGAATGACGTATTTCCTGTTGATGTGCGAATTGACGTGCGATAACCCCAAAGTGCGAAATGGAGTTTGTCAGGCCAATCCTTATAATTTTTTGTCATTTTCTCGATGATAGTCTTTAGGTTTTTGTTAGCTGCTTCAACTACTCCGTTTGCTTGAGGTCTATAAGGAGAAGAATGATGGTGTTGAATTCCATATTTTTGTAACAATTCTTCACACCCAGCTTCAAAGTGAGTTCCATTGTCACTTATCATTTCATGTGGGACTCCACATCGACAAATAATATTCCTTTCGATAAAGAATGCTACATGTTTTGCAGTGAGTTTAGCATATGATTGAGCTTCAACCCACTTTGTGAAGTAATCAATTGCTACTAGGATGTATTCATGACCTCCTGTTCCTAGAGGAGTAATTTTACCAATAATATCAATTCCCCATGTAGAGAATGGCCATGGTGAAGTGTAGGTGTAGAGTAGAGATGGAGGAACATGTTGTAAATTGGCGTAAATTTGGCATTTAGGGCATCTTTTTACATATTAATGACAATCCCTATTCATGGTAGTCCAATAGTATCCTTCTCGCATTATCTTTTGGACTAGCATTTTGCCATTAACATGAGTTCCACAAATGCCTTCGTGGACTATCCTCATAGCTCTTTAAGCATCCTTTTGCCCTACACATAAGATAGCTCGACCCTTAGGTACCCTTTTATGTAACTCGTTGTCTATGAGTACATATTGGGAAGCAAAGAGTCTTAATGCTCGTTTTGCTCTTTTTTAAGCATGAGGAGGGTATTCTCCTTTGGTAACGTAGTTAAGTATATCTGTATACCACGGTTCTTCTTCTTCTTCTTCTTCTTCTTCTTCTTCTTCTTCTTCTTCTTCTTCATCTTGGATCACTTCATCATCTTCTATAGCTTGAATATAATTCGGTTTATGCCTTTTTTCTATGGTTAGAGGAATTTGCTCGATTTCCGTAGGAATCCTAACCATTGAGGCTAGTCTAGCAAAAGCATCAGCAAATTGATTTTCCTCTCTAGGTAGATATGTGTATCCTACCTTTTCTAACTAATTGGTGAGAGTTTCCAGATAAGTCTTGTAAGGGGCTAGACTTTCGCTCCTTACTATACATCTTTTAGAAATCTGGTTGATGATTAATGAAGAGTCCCCGAATATTCGTAATTTCTTCACTCCCAATGCCAAAGCTGTTTCAAGGCCTACCACGCATGCTTCGTACTCAGCAGCGTTGTTGGTACGTCGAAATCTAGCTTTATGGAGATTGGAACATGCTCTTCCTTAGGTGATACTAATAATACTCCAACGCCACATCCCTTTTGGTTTGAGGCTCCATTGAAGTATAAGGTCCAAGTATCATCTTCTCTGACCATCAAGTCTTCATTTGGAAATTCATTGTCGTGTATTGGCGTTGAATCTTCTATTGGAAAATCTGCTAGGAAATCTGAGACCACATATCCTTTGATAGCTTTTTGAGGCATGAATCTTACATAGAACTAGGCTAAGTTAACTATCCATTTTGATATGCGCCCATTGAGTGTAGACTTCTCGAATAAATACTTGAGTGGATCCATTCGGGAAACTACAAAGACCGTATGCAAGAGCATGTAATGTCTTAACTTAAGTGTGGCCCATACCAATGCGAGGAACAATTTCTCAAGTGGTGTATAGCGTACTTCATACTCGATCATATTTTTACTTAGATAGTAAATTGCATTTTCTTTACCTTCTACTTCTTGTGCAAGCATGGCTCCCTTGGTGACCGTTAGGTACAACCTGAGAGGTATTCCTGAAAGTGCTAGTGCTAATACGGGAGGATTTGTGAGATAGGCTTTGATCTTTTCAAAGGCTTTTTGACACTCATCTTCCCATATTACTGGTACATTCTTTTTGAGCTTCTTGAATATTGGTTCACTTATTGTTGTTAATTTGGATATGAACCTACTTATGTATTGCAACCGGACAATAAATCCTCGAATTTGTTTCTCGATTTTGGGCGGTGGCATTGACATAATTGCCTTGATCTTGGTTGGGTCTATCTCTATTCCTCTAGAGCTTTTGACATAACCTAAAATCTTTCCTGAGGTGACTCCAAAAGCACACTTGGATGGATTCAACTTCATGTTGTATTTCCTTAGCCTGTCAAATAATTTTCTCAAGGCTACTTGATGGCCTAGGCGATCTTTTGATTTTACAATCATATCATCCACATATACTTCAACTTTTTGTGCATCATGTCATGGAGTAAGGCAGTCACTGCTCGTTGGTAAGTAGCACCCGCGTTTTTCAACCCGAATGACATTACCGTGTAACAGTAAGTACCCTATGGTGTTATGAAGGTTGTTTTTTCCATGTCTTCTTCTGCCATGAGAATTTGATTATATCCCGTGTATCCGTCCATGAACGAGAGAAGTGCATGATTCGCTGTATTATCTACCAAAATATCAATGTGTGGTAAAGGGAAGTCATCCTTTGGACTTGCCTTATTTACATCTCGATAGTCGACACACATTCTTACCCTTCCATCCTTTTTCGGAACTGGGACAACTTTGGCCACCCATTCGGGGTATTTGGATACCTTGATAAAACCTGCAGTTATTTGCTTTTGAACTTCTTCTTTTATTTTAAGAGCTACGTCGGGTTTCACTCGACACAACTTTTGTTTTACAGGTTTCATTCCTAGAATTAGCGGTATAGTGTGTTGATATTTTTCTCTATTAATACCTGGCATATCTTCATATGACCAAGCAAATACATCGATAAATTCTTTAAGTAGATTGATTAAATCGGTTCTTTCTTGTTCGTTAAGTGTTAATCCGATTTTAACTTCTCTTTTAATGGTTGAATCATTTGAGATATCAACCGTCTCAGTTTCCTCGATTATCGGTGTTTTCTTTTCAAGTGTTTTCGTTGATTTAATAATTTCTTTGTTGTTTTCATTGTTAGTTAAGCAATGCTTGTCATCTTGGGTTAAAGAGAAACACGAGGAGTAAGCGGAAGAAGACATATTATTGAATTCGGAAATTATTACATCAAAAAGAGAGATGTCCTCAGGGACTTGATTGCTAACTATCCTAGGGGAAGAGATACAAGAAGGAGGTGCTACAACTAAGGACTTGGATGACTCTACAGGAAAAGACTCTGACTCAGACTCAGACGACCCTTTAAACATCGGTCCTTGCCCTGTCGGGAAATCATTCATGGCATTGAAAGGGATTCCGTTTTCCTTTTTGATGGCATGAATTTCTTCGATTGTCTTGATGAGAGATGAGGGATCAACATCGTTTTCCTCATCAGAGATGGCCAAGGCATGGGAGAGAGGTGCATTGTTGATGCTTGGCTTCTTACTGGCAGGGGGCAATGGTAGTTTGTTGTTATCAATTAAATCTTGGATAGCTTCTTTAAGCTTCCAACAATCTTCAGTGAGATGGCCCCTACCTTGATGATATTTGCAGTGTGCATTGGGGTTCCAATTAACTGTCCTCTTCTCAACTGGTGGGTCCCCAAATGGTCCAATAGGAGTTATAAGACCTTTTGCATTTAGTCGGTCAAACGCGGTGTCATAACTCATACCTATAGGAGTAAAGTTCCTCCTAAATGGTTTCTTTTGTCTTTGGTTGTTCATAGCAAGGACTTCATTCAAATTAAAGGTGCTAACATTGTTTGAGTGGGTGGTTTTGGAAGAAGAAGGATTGTCGTTCTTCTTTCCTTTCTAGCCATTGTCGGAGTTACTGTTAGCAGCTTTCAGCTTAGCCAGGTCGTCTTAAATATTAATTCCAATTTCATAGACGGCCTTGAAGGTATGGAGATTATTTTGGTATTTGAGATGCTTGGAGTACTTCTCTTGAAGGTTTATGACGAACAACCTCACAGATTCTTTTTTGCTTGGTACTTCAATCATCTTAGCAGAGGTTTCTCTCCATTTGTTAAAGAAAGAAGTGAAACCTTCATTCTCCTTCTGCTTGAGTATTTCAAGTTCCCTATAATCAGTTTCAACTTGAATGTTATACTTGTACCTATCAATGAAAGCGTTCACTATTGACTCCCAAGTAGAGGTTCTTTCTTTCTCAAGGGAGAAGAACCATTGTTGGCAAATGGTTTTAAGAGATAGAGAAAACAAAGAGGGAAACACTTTCTTATCAATACCGTTAATGCTCATTATAGTTTCAAAAGCTCTTAGATGAAAATAAGGGTTATAAGTTACTTTAAATTTCGGGATGTCATTGGCATTGAACTTCTGCGGAAGAAGCTCCTTGTCCACCGAGACCCCTAGTGAACTAATGCCTTGAAACTTGTAGTCACAAGACAACTTGCTCAAACTTTTTGCATGAGGTCCATCTGTTCAACTCACAGAGTCATCAATTTTGAGGTTAAAACCTTCAACGCCTCAGTCACAGTAATCAATTGGTTCCTGAGTTCATTAACTTCCTCTTGAGTTGCCATTATCTTCTTAGCTTTCCTTTTTCAAGCGATTGGTTTGTCGAAAAGTTGAACTTGAACGAAAAGGTTGTCTTTTATCAAACGCCCTTCCTTTCTTGACCACACGCTGTAAATTAAACCATTTTTGTTTTAATGACTTGACTCAAATTGACTTTGACTTTACGGGTAAAAAGCAAAAATAGGGTGTATTTATTTTTTTGAATTAAGTATAGGGTTCAAACAAGTGGTTTAATTGGAGGATTAATATCCGACTTACCCCCCTAAAAAAAATGACGGAAAACACGCGCATACAAGACTTTCTTAGACATGGTCAAAGTGTGCATACATATTACTATATTAGTGTGTGCTTTATATGGTGAGTGCAAGTGACATGCTTTGACTCTTGTGTAAGACCATGGGACTTAGTGCCTAGACTCGATTAAGGACTTAACAAGGTATTATTATTAATTAAAATTAATTGAATTGACTAGAAAATTGTTTAATTAGATATAAAGTGATGGCTCGAGCAATATACCGAACTGTCGTCAAAACGACAGGACTGGCGCCACACTGTGAGGTGTAGCGCCAAACGTCAGAACTGTCGCCAGGCGCTGCACTCTAGAAAGTGGTGTTGCAATCCAAATCTCGGCGCCATTGCTGGAACGTTGATCTGAGACTGCTTTTGATATTATTACTCTAGGGGGTATGCCTAAAGTCGTACTAAGTCAATTCTGATTAAATTATTAGACTTTGATTACTCAAATTAATTAATTAATTACACAAAGTTCTTTTAGTCATTAATCAGTTTATTTAGTCTTAACACAAGTCAAACAAACGGTTAGGAAAAAACACATAGAGTATGCACAACAAAAAATGCACAATTAGTCAAGTAGGCACAATATGATGCAGTGAGTTTGCAACCTAACCATGGCTCTAGTTCTCTAAAGTTCGGGGTATGGGTTAGTCAAAGAGGGTCCATGGTTAATTGTCCGAATGCACCGCGCGGAAGCCTAACCTTGAAGGGTTGGCGCGAGTGGATGGGACACCGCGAGTTTTAAAAAAAAACTCGCATCCATTGTTTGGTGAATTCAACATTATCGGATGTACCCTTTGTTTCACAAAGCGTTCAATCCGGTAGATGGTCAAAGAATTCCTAGAGGGTTATGTCCATATGTAGAACACATATGGGTTTCAGAAAAGTGAGAAAAACTCAATCAGGAAGTAGGATCAAGCAAACAGTGCTAAAACTGGTCAAAATTAGAACGCATATTTCTGGCTCGGTATTGGAAGAACTTGGCGCCAGCGAATAGAGGCCGGCGCCGCAATTTGGCTTTGGCGCCTAGCGCCAAAGTCAAATCATCAGCGCTAAACTCTATTTTTTTTACGCTAGTTCCTACATACCTCAGCAGCTTTCTGTGCTCGATAAAACTTTCTTGTTTCGGGTAGCATTATTTCGATCCTAATTGTGTGAAAATCCTATGTTTTAACTCATTACGGATTGTCTTTCCAATGAGATCTTTTTTATGCATATGACAATAATGTTAATCAAAATTACGCACATGAAATACTTAGAACTTTTCGAGTCTCATCCACTCATTCTAAATCATTGCCGAAATAAATTTCAAGAATTAAAATAGAAATCCTCCCTAGTGGAGTCGCCAAAAACTGTAGGGAAAATTTCAAGCATTACCAACAGCTTGAACCCCACTGTGATCATACACTAAAGTACGGTGGCGTCCAAAGGGAAAGAAGATAGAGCAAAAAAGTCGCCAAAAAGTTTTAGGAACTTGTAAACCGTTCACGAGGTGAAGGTTACTCCCTTAACGATCTAAGAGATCGTAAACTCCAATAGGTTTGGAACCTTGACTTGTAGTTCAGGGATGAAGGTATAAATCCAACCTAAAGAGATTGAACCTCCCCTAATAATAGGCTTCTACTTTATTCTGATCGTATTCATGTGCGCTTTCTGACTAACATACAATCAATGGATTACCCTAAGCCTGTTTATCTATGTTGGTTGAATATTAATGCACAAATAAATCTATTATTAGCAATCACTTGAATTATAATCAAATTAACCCTAAAAAAGATTATTAATTATCTTATTAAGCGTGATTACAAGTACAAATTCCTTTTAAACATGCATAAAAGGCGTGACCAAGCAATAACAATAGATAAATATCAAGCAACATCATAATAATCAAATAATAATAAGTATAATAATCATCATAACAATAATTATGACAATTATAATCATAAATCATAAAAATAATTATAATCATGTTAAAGCATAATAATGATAGCAAGATCCTAGGAATACTACTAACAAGATTAATAACAAACCCTAGCATGTCACTAAACAATAAAAATGAAATATTTAGCCCTAACATGATACTAATATGAATATTAGGAAAGAAAAATAGAAAGAATCGCAGGATTCACAATTTTCATATATGATATTGGAAATTTTAGTTGTTACCCTAAACATGATACTAGGAATTATTGTTGTCATTCAAAACATCAAGCATCATAACATGATACTAGGAATCATAATAACAACCTAGACATGATTTCTATATCATAATATCAATAAATCAATTAAAGTACTTACTTGGATGCCTCTTACCTCTTTCTATTAACAAAATACACACGTTAGTAACTTCAAGGAAAATAATAAACAAAACAATTAAATTAAATAATTGAAATAGAGATTTGGGACCAAACCCTCATAAATTAAAACCTTTCACATCTAGGGCGAAGGCAACTTCGAAATTGGCTTGGTGTTTCTAGATCTTGTTAATGCGGAATTTTGTATTCAAAAGGCTAGTTTAGAAAAAAGAGAGACAGAGAGTATCAAGAGATTCTTGATGAGAGTTGGTGATGGAAAATGGAGGTTTTAGGAGGCTATTTATAGAGAAAATCAGTCGGACGGATAAAAAACGAATCAGAGGTTTGATGAGAATAAAAGAACTTAGCGCCCAACGCTGAACATTAGCGCCAGGTGCTAAGGCTAGCGCAAGACGCCAAGCATTAGCGCTAGGCATTAATTCTGTCGTCAGGCGCTAGAAACCAGTTTCACGCGTTTTCTTAATTTTGATAAAAGTTAGCCGTACAAAAAGGAAAAATTGTATTTTCCTTAAAAACACTTCTTTAATTCTGATTAAAACTCTAAAAAGTCAACTAAAGTTAATTTATCAATGCTAATTAAATTAGGAATGAAGAGAACCTTCTAGAAGAACCTAGAAGACTAAAATCAATTCTAATTGCATTAGGAATGACAAATCAATATTAGGCCCTCCTCTAGATCATTGGGCCGCATATAAAGATCAAATCGGGCCTAGTTTAGTAATTTGGCCATAACTTCCTCATTATTCATTGGAATTGGGCTTATAATATATTGTTGGAAAGCTCTTTTCAAGCCCGACCCAACTACACTATTATTGGACTCTCTCCATGGACCAAACCAAAATGGATCGGTTGTTTTCTTAAAATAGGTTTTCAAAAACACATATAATGAAAAGAAATAAAATCTAAACGCAACACTAGACTTTCCACGCTTTCACTTCATTCGATTATGATTTGACGTGAAGGTACTCAGAACTAGGTTTGGTTTCGAGGAGACACAAATGGGTGTCTACAGTTGGTATTTAAGTGCTTTGCATATTTTTCTTGAAGGTTCTTGATAAACATCCTTACATACTTTTTTTCGGTAGGCAGCTTAACCATATTAGCAGAAGTTTCCCTCCATTTGTTGAAGAAAGAAGTGAACCCTTCGTTTTATTTTTTGTTTTAACATCTAAAGTTGTCTGTGGTCTCTTCGTCTTGGATGTTGCACTTATATCTATCTATGAAAGCATTTGTTATGGAATCCAAAGAAGAGGTTTTCTCTTTGTTAAGGGAAAAGAACCATTGTTGACAAACGGTTTCAAGAGATAAAGAAAACAAGGAATGAAAGACTTTCCTATCAGTCCCCTTAATGTTCATTATGGTCTCAAAGGCTCTTAAATGAAAATAAGGGTTATCAGTTGCCTTGAACTTTGAGATGTCGTTGGCATTGAACTTCTGCTGAAGAAGCTCCTTGTCCACCGAGACCCCTTGTGAGCTAATGCCCTGGAATCTATAGTCATTGGTGATTTTGCTCAAGCTTTCTTGTATGACCTCCATTTGTTTTTGCTTCACAGAGTCTTTGATTTGGAGGGTTAAGGCCTTCAACACCTTAGTCACATCTGCCATTTGCTTCTTAAGCTCATTGACTTCTTCTTGACTTGGAATTATCTTCTTAGATTTTCTTTTTCGACCGACTAGTTTATCAAAAAGTTGAACTTGAATAAAGGTGTTATCCTTGATTAATCGCCCTTCTCTCCTTGACCAAGTACTGTGGAAAGGGAAATTAGGGATATTAACTGTTAATTATTTGACTCAAACTCTATTCAACATGAAATAGATGGAAGGTGGTTGGAAGAATGAATATTGTGATATGGGGAAAGCATGCAGAGAATGGAAAGATGATGTAGATGGAGAGATATGACAAAACTAGGAATAGAATGTACCCTCAACTCAAATGACCGAAAAAACCGACTCATGCATGAACCTAAGACATGGTCATGGTGACATATACTCAAAGTGTGTGCTAAAACTAGTAAATGTAGGTGACATGTGAAGACTTGTGTCGTGACCATGTGGCTAGACTATGTGACTAGGCTCAAGCAAAGACTAAGTTAAGACCTCACGTATATGCATTAAACTGGACGGGCTGTGGTATTTTAGTTAAACATTTTGATCTGTGACTCTGATTGGGATGAAACCAACGCCAAATTAAAGATAAAACTCGGGCTACAGATCCATAGGTTTTACGACTCACAGTTCTTTCTAGAACTCCGGCTATGACAAAAACGAATTGACGCTTGTGCAGTATACGGGAATAAAAATCCGAGTTGACTCAAAGGGAATATGACTCGATTTTACGTTTATTTTTTAGTTCAAATTAATTAATTAATTAATTAATTAAGCAAAGTCCCTTAGTCATTAGTTAGTTTATTAAGACTTATTTGCAAACACAACTCAAACCAAATGGTTTGTTTAGTCACATAATAAGTATGCACAAGTAAGAGATGAACAAGTAGTCCAGTAGTCACAACATGATGTAATGAGTTTGCAACCTAATCATGGCTCTAGTTCTCTAAAGTTCACAAAGTCGCCAACAAATTTTAGGAACTTGTAAACCGTTCACGAGGTAAAGGTTACTTCCCTTAACGATCTAAGAGATCATAAACTCCAATAGGTTTGGAACCATGACTTGTAGTTCGGGGATGAAGGTATAAATCCAACCTAAAAGAGATTGAACCTCCCCTTATAATAGGCCTCTACTTTATGCTGATCGTATTCATGTGCGCTTTCTGACTAACATACAATCAATGGATTACCCTAAGCCTGTTTATCTATGTTGGTGGAATATTAATGCACAAATAAATCTATTATTGGCAATCACTTGAATTATAATCAAATTAACCCTAAAAAAGATTATTAATTATCTTATTAAACGTGATTACAAGTACAAATTCCCTTTAAGCATGCATAAAAGGCGTGATCAAGCAATAACAATAGATAAATATCAAGCAACATCATAATAATCAAATAATAATAAGTATAATAATCATCATAACAATAATTATGACAATTATAATCATAAATCATATAAATAATCATAATCATGTTAAAGCATAATAATGATAGCAAGATCCTAGGCATTATACTAACAAGATTAATAACAAACCCTAGCATGTCACTAAAAAATAAAAATGAAATATTTAGCCCTAACATGATACTAATATGAATATTAGGAAAGAAAAATAGGAAGCATCGCAGGAATCACAATTGTCATATATGATATTAGAAATTTTAGTTGTTACCCTAAACATGATACTAGGAATCATTGTTGTCATTCAAAACATCAAGCATCATAACATGAAACTAGGAATCATAATAACAACCTAGACATGATTTCTATATAATAATATCAATAAATCAATTAAAGTACTTACTTGGATGCCTCGTACCTTTTTCTAATAACAAAATACACACGTTAGTAACTTCAAGGAAAATAATAAACAAAACAATTAAATTAAATAATTGAAATAGAGATTTGGGACCAAACCCTCAGAAATTAAAACCTTTCACATCTAGAGCGAAGGCAACTTCGAATTTGGCTTGGTGTTTCTAGATCTTGTGAATGCGGAATTTTGTATTCAAAAGGCTAGTTTAGAAAAAAGAGAGACAGAGAGTATCAAGAGATTCTTGATGAGAGTTGGTGATGGAAAATGCAGGTTTTAGGAGGCTATTTATAGAGAAAATCAGTCGGACGGATAAAAAACGAATCAGAGTTTTGATGAGAATAAAACGACTTAGCGCCCAACGCTGAACATTAGCGCCAGGCGCTAAGGCTAGCGCAAGACGCCAAGCATTAGCGCTAGGCATTAATTATGTCGTCAGGCGCTTGAAACCAGTTTCACGTGTTTTCTTAATTTTGTTAAAATTTAGCCGTACAGAAAGGAAAAATTGTATTTTCCTTAAAAACACTTCTTTAATTCTGATTAAAACTCTAAAAAGTCAACTAAAGTTAATTTATCAATGCTAATTAAATTAGGAATGAAGAGAACCTTCTAGAAGAATCTAGAAGACTAAAATCAATTCTAATTGCATTAGGAATGACAAATCAATATTAGGCCCTCCTCTAGATCATTGGGCCGCATATAAAGATCAAACTGGGCCTAGTTTAGTAATTTGGCCATAACTTCCTCATTATTCATCGGAATTCGGCTTATAATATATTGTTGGAAAGCTCTTATCAAGCCCGACCCAATTACACTATTATTAGACTCTCGCCACGGACCAAACCAAAATGGATCGGTTGTTTTCTTAAAATAGGTTTTCAAAAACAGATATAATGAAAAGAAATAAAATCTAAACACAACACTAGACTTTCCACGCTTTCACTTCATTCGATTATGATTTGACGTGAAGGTACTCAGAACTAGGTTTGGTTTCGAGGAGACACAAATGGGTGTCTACAGTTGGTATTTAAGTGCTTTGCATATTTTTCTTGAAGGTTCTTGATAAACATCCTTACATACTTTTTTTCGGTAGGCAGCTTAACCATATTAGCAGAAGTTTCCCTCTATTTGTTGAAGAAAGAAGTGAACCCTTCGTTTTATTTTTTGTTTTAACATCTAAAGTTGTCTGCGGTCTCTTCGTCTTGGATGTTGCACTTATATCTATCTATGAAAGCATTTGTTATGGAATCCAAAGAAGAGGTTTTCTCTTTGTTAAGGGAAAAGAACCATTGTTGACAAACGATTTCAAGAGATAAAGAAAACAAGGAATGAAAGACTTTCCTATCAGTCCCCTTAATGTTCATTATGGTCTCAAAGGCTCTTAAATGAAAATAAGGGTTATCAGTTGCCTTGAACTTTGAGATGTCGTTGGCATTGAACTTCTGCTGAAGAAGCTCCTTGTCCACCGAGACCCCTTGTGAGCTAATGCCCTGGAATATAGTCATTGGTGATTTTGCTCAAGCTTTCTTGTATGACCTCCATTTGTTGTTGCTTCACAGGGTCGTTGATTTGGAGGGTTAAAGCCTTAAACACCTTAGTCACGTCTGCCATTTGCTTCTTAAGCTCATTGACTTCTTCTTGACTTGGAATTATCTTCTTAGATTTTCTTTTTCGACCGACTAGTTTATCAAAAAGTTGAACTTGAATAAAGGTGTTATCCTTGATTAATCGCCCTTCTCTCCTTGGCCAAGTACTGTGGAAAGGGAAATTAGGGATATTCACTGTTAATTATTTGACTCAAACTCTATTCAACATGCAATAGATGGAAGGAGGTTGGAAGAATGAATATTGTGATATGGGGTAAGCATGTAGAGATTGGAAAGATGATGTAGATGGAGAGATATGACAAAACTAGGAATAGAATGTACCCTCAACTCAAATGACCGAAAAAACCGACTCATGCATGAACCTAAGACATGGTCATGGTGACATATACTCAAAGTGTGTGCTAAAACTAGTAAATGTAGGTGACATATGAAGACTTCTGTCATGATCATGTGGCTAGAATATGTGACTAAACTCAAGCAAAGACTAAGTTAAGACCTCACGTATATGCATTAAACTGGACATGCTGCGGTATTTTAGTCAAAAATTTTGATCTGTGACTCTGATTGGGATGAAACCAACGCCAAATTAAATATAAAACTCGGGGCTACAGATCCATAGGTTTTACGACTCGCAATTCTTTCTAGAACTTCGGCTATGAAAAAAAACAAGTCGACGCTTGTGTAGTGTACGGGAATAAAAATCCGAGTTGACTTAAAGGGACTATGACTCGATTTTAAGTTTATTTTTTAGTTCAAATTAATTAATTAATTAATTAAGCAAAGTCCCTTATTCATTATTTAGTTTATTAAGACTTATTTGCAAACACAACTCAAACCAAACGTTTAGTTTAGTCACATAATAAGTATGCACAAAAAAGAGATGCACAAGTAGTCCAGTAGTCACAACATGATGCAATGAGTTTGCAACCTAACCATGGCTCTAATTCTCTAAAGTTCGGGATATAGGTTAGTCAAAGAGGGTCCATGGTTATGAGTCCGGATGCACGGTGCGAAAGCCTTACCTTTGGAAGGGTTGGCGCGTGTGGATGGGACCCCACGAGTTAAACTCGCTTCCATGGTTTGGTGAATTCAACATTCTCGGATGTACCCTTTGTTGCCTCGAGCGTTCAATCAGGTAGATGGAGCATGAATTCCCAATGGGTTATGTCCATATGTAGAACACATATGGGTTTTAGAAAAAAGAGAAAAACTCAATCAGGAAGTAAAATCGAGCCAATGCTAGAACTGGTCGAAATAAGAAATCATATTTCTGGCTCAGTATTAGAAGAACGCAGCGCCAGCCAATAGGGACTGTCACCGCGATATAGCCCTGTCGCCTGGCGACATAATTTTTGCTCGGCAACAGAGCTATATCTTCGGCGACATGCTCTGTTTTCTAGATGCTAGTTCCTACATGCCTCAGCAGCTTTTTGTATTCTTAAATTTTCCAGTTTTTTTTAGCATTATTTCGATCCTAGTTGTGAAAGATATTCCTCAAACCTGCCCTAATAACTGGCCTCTACTTTATTTCTTCTCGTATTCATCTGCGCTTTCTGACTAACATGCAATCAATAAGTTTACCCTAAACCTGTTTAATCTATGTTGGTTGAATATTGATGCACAAATAAATCTATTATTGGCGATCACATGAATTATAATCAAATTAACTCTAAACAATATTATTAATTATCTTATTAAGCGTGATTACAAGTACCAATTCCCTTTAAACATGCATAAAAGGTGTGATCAAGCAATAACAAAATGATAAACATCAAGCAGCATAATAATAATCATAATAACAATAATAAAAATAATCATAATCAAAATAATCATGTTAAATTAAAATAATAATAATAATAGCAAGATCCTAGGCATGATACTAACAAGGTTAATAACAAACCCTAGAATGTCACTAAACATCAAAGATCAAAGCTTTAGCCCTAACATGATACTAACATGAAATTTAGAAAGACAATAGGAAGCATCACAGAAATCATATTGATATAATTAAGAATCTTATTTTTACCCTAAACATCATACTAAGAAGGCAACTTCAAACTTAGCTAGGTGTGTCTAGATTTTGTGAATGCGGAGTTTAGTTTGAGAAAAGCTAGTTTAGAAAGAGAGAGTGAGAATATCAAGATATTCTTGATGAGATTTGGTGATCGAAAACGGAGATTTTGGGAGGCTATTTATAAAGAAAATCAGCCAGATATGATTAAAAACGAATCAGAGTTTGAAGAGGAATAAAAACCAACGTTGTCGCCAAAAAATGACCTGTCGCGAGCTGTCGCCAACAACATGACCTGTCGCCAGCCGTCGCCAGGCGACAAGCATGTTGTCCGGCTCTGCAAGATAATTTTTTTGCGGATATTGTTTTTATCATATCTTTTGATCCAGAATCCCAAATAAGTCATATAATATGTTGTTTGAAAGCTCTTGAAGTATACTTTCCAACCCAGTTAGAATCGGATTAACATCTTTTGTAGAAAAAAAAGATATGGCCAAAATAGTGGAAGGGTGTCAGTTTTGGATAGAGTTTTATATTCCATTCATATCTTTTTCGTTATAGCTCGGACTTAATATTATTATATGTCATTGGAAAGATAATTTCAAGGTCTATCGAACCTTATAAAACTTGGATAAAGTTTATGAGGCACGAAAATAATATTTGAATATATTCCACTTTGTACAAAACAAGGACTTTAAAAAGGAGTAGTTTTATTCAATTTCAAACTCTTAGAAACACAATTATCAATCCTAATTCCATTAGGATGTAAGAGAACCTTCTAGAATATTTTAGAAGACTATAATAAATCCTAATAGCTTTAAGAATGATAATTAATAATAGACCCTCCTCTAGATCATTAGGCCGCATATAAAAACTAAACCGGGCCCACTTTAGTATTTTTGCCATAACGTCCTCATTAATCATCAAAATTGGGCTTATAATATATCGTTGAAAAGGTCTTTTCAAGCCCTATCCAACTACAATATTATTGGACCCTTTCCATGGACCAAACTAAACTTGAATGTACGTTTTTCATAATTAGGGTAGGAAAAGAAATATTTTCAAAAAAAGAAAGAAGAGATATTTTAATAAAAACATCCTCATCACTAGACTTTTCACACTTTCACTTTATTCGATAATCAAATGACGTGAAAGGTATTCATCACTGGGTTTGGCTTTGGGGAGACACATTTGGGTGTCTACAGGGATTGAGCTACGATACTGCTTTTGATCGCTTGCATAGTCAAGGACTGATTATGCCAATTGGACCCTTTCTAGAACCTCGACCAGAGAAAAGAACTGCTAGCTATGACCCCAATGCTCATTGAAAGTTTCATCAAGGCAAAGGTCATACTACTGAGAAGTGTTGGAGGTTGAAGGATGCAATCCAAGACCTGATTGATGCTAATCAGCTTCCTGTCCCTCTAGGGGCAAGAAGCCTAATATTCAAACAGGTGCCCTTTCTAATGCTTTGGCTATCATGGGAGATGAAGTCTCCTTTTATCCGTCAATACTCATTCAACCTGTGAGTGAACCTCTACCAGAAGTTGTATTCGTTTCACACTGTGAAAAGTGAATGGAATTTGGGATAGTGACGATGAAGACGTCTATCTCAAAGATATCCTGTTCATCTCTTGGCACTAGTGAAGATGTTTGGGGAGACCTTGAGGTCAAGGTTCTCACTAGAAATGGACGGTTGAAACAGCCTAGTCCACCTCCACCTCTACCGCAATCAGAACCAATAGTTGATCCCATCGACCCTGTGAACTACGATGTGACCAAACAATTACAAAAGACTAAAGTGGAAATGAATTAATGGAAGCTTTTGTCCACCGCTTACGAGCATCAAAAGACTGTGATGAATGCTCTGGTGAAAATAGGAGTTGATAATGATATGACTCCTCAAGGACTGGTCAGCTTTCTCACTATTGAATTGCCAAGTACCAGTATTCTGAATTCCTTCTTTGACAGGGATCTGCCCCCGGAAGGGGACTATAGGAGTCGTTTGAAGTGTGCCTATGTTAAAGAATGTGTGAATATGTTTGGCACTCATATATAGGAAGTGGGAGTTGACATATACGATTAGGGACAAAGCAAAGTAGGGAGCCGCCAACAAGTTTTTAAGGAACTTGTAAACCGTTCACGGATCATAAAAAGTTGTTTATGGTAAAAATACCCTAGACATGTGGACCAATGAGAGAAAGCCACGTGTCAAACCCAGGCTAGTCCATGTGGCCCAATGGCCATCTAACACGTGTCCCCTTCAGATATCTTCTGAAAGTGCATCCTTTAAGGGTCCAATTTCCTAGAACGCCGTAAAACGGCGCAACCCACTAAAATCTAGGTCAAGTGACCTAGAAAGGGGCACACCATCCAACGACCCTATAAATAGGGAGATATTTTCCCCTTTTGGGACACAATCAATCATTTATTACACCTACATTCTCTCACATCAGAGAAACATCTGAGCTTGGAATCCAAGCAGATACCCACCTAAATTTCCGCACTCTTTATCATTCCTTTTCAAGTTACTAACTTGATCGTCGGAGGTGGAGCTCCTACAACCGGAGTCTCCATGTTTTTGCAGGTACAGTTCGAGCCGGACCAGTCTTTGTGACCTAACTCTCCCGAGGGACAAAAACATCCAAAACATTAGGCGTCGTCTGTGGGGAGAGTACCTGGAGGATGGTTCAAGAGTCTGTACCACCTCTTGAACGTCCAGTAGACAAGCTGGAGGTGTTTACTGACCAAGAGGACGATGATCCTCAGGTCGAAACCTATATAGCCAATGATGGCTATCTGATAACCAAGCGCATCTGCCTAGGGACACTCTGGAACGCGGTGCAAGCTAGGCGAGTACAAGTCGACCCCTTGGTCAGCTGGAAGGGGAAACCCATAGGACCGGTGGATCTGCTCCAGTCACTCGAGACGAACTCATGAAATTCATGACTAGTTTCAAGGGTGAAATCAAGGATCTGATCACCAAGAGCCGGGTTGGCCCAAGTATGGGTCAGTCGGCAAGGAAGACTCCTCTAGAAAAGAGGAAGCTAGTCAGGGGCAGGCAGCCAACTCCGCATCAAAAAGAGAAGGCAGCCAGGACCCTTGACTGGTCCAAGATTCTTCTGCCCAAGGGGAATACCAACAATACCCGGGAAACAAAAAAATCCACTCTTGATGCACGGGAGATCATCACCCGCAAGAGGAATCAACAGTTGTCTGAGTCAGCTTCCACTTTAAGCTTTCCAAACAGCTTTAAGAATACATCTGCAGGGAATGTACAATCCTTGCATGAGAGCCATATAGGCGGTAATACCGTCCATTATGGCCCTCAAATGATTGGGAATGCACCGTACGTACCGCCTATGGTCTACGGCCCGTATTCTCCCCATTTCATGCAGTCGACTCTCTTCGGAGGTCAGGCGACATACAATAATGTCCAGCCAATGGACTGGCAGCTTCGTCTACTCTGCCTGGGTGAACAACCTTCTGCGTTCACCCACGAAATATCCAAGGTGGCATAGCCGACCAAGGTTAAAAATGTGTTGGTAGGTACTTATGATGGTACCTCCAACCCGGAAGATCACCTCATGGAATAAACCAACCTCATGTATTTACAGGGGTTGGACGATGCCACTTAGTGTCGATGCTTCCTAGCTACATTGAAGGGCATTGCCCAACAATGGTTTGGCAACTTGCCAGCCGGTTCCATTAACAGTTTCAAGAAGCTTGCCTTCTTGTTTGCTTCCAACTTCGCAATGAACATCCCTGCGAAGAAAACAAGTCTCGACTTAAGCACCATTAAGTAGGGAGAGAGAAAAGGATTACGCTCTTACGTCAGGCAATTCTATCTGACTAGAATTCAAATTCAGGGACTATCTGACGAAGTAGTCTTTGCAGACTTCTTTAAGGGTCTGAGAGACGAGTCAACCTTTAATTTCGACCTTGTCAGATAAGGGGCATTTACCCTACAGGCGGCCCTGAGGGAGGCGGAAAGCTATATTCAAGCAATCGACCTCTGCTCGCCTGGTAGTTAGTCGAACTCTAAGAAGTCTGACAGACAAAAAGACAGTCGGCCTGCTCAACCGATAAAGAAAAAAAGATGAGAGAAAGAAGAGAAAAGAAGTCTGGGCGGTGGATGATTCTGACCAGTCGTCCTTGAAGAAAAAGAAAGAATTTAAACAGTACGTTCCCAAGTACGAGTTTAACAAGGATTGCAACTCCATCCTCATGGAGATCAAGGACCGGCTGTCTCTAGAGAAGCCGAATCCAACGAAAAGTTCCATTCAATCAAGGAATTAAAATAAATTTTTCCAATACCATGAGGAAGTTGGCCATGACACCAACAACTACTTCAGCTTTCAGCGGGCGTTGGACCGTCTGGCTGACAAAGGGATGTTAAAGTCCTACATTTCTAAGTCCAAAGGGACTAATAAGAAGAACCCGGGGCAGTCATCTAAGACACCCCACTATTACAAAAATAGGCAAAGAGACCCGTTCAAATATGCCTTAGAGACCGCACTTGGACGGGTCTTTATCTCAGGGGTCTGTTTGATTAAGAGACCGCGTCTAAGAAGGGGTCTGTTTTTTGTTTTTTTTTTTTTTTTTGAAGGAAGAAGGGGTCTGTTTTTAAGAAAGAAGAGAGCCAATATTTGAGAAATGGGGTATGTTATCCTACTAATTTTTAGTATTAATTTATAGGGGAAGAGACATGTCCTTAAAGAAATGAGGTCTCCCTGCCATATATATAATAGATCCCATATCAAAGAAATTGGGTCTCTTTGATCACTATTTTAATTAAAAAAAAATGGCGGTTTATTATTTTGTATTGAAATTTGAAATTTATAATTTAAAATTTGAAATTTTATACTCTATTAAATTTGACCAAAAAAAAAATGCAAGTAAACCAAATCAACAAAAGAATGTGTAATTGCTTAAAATTAATCATCAAAAAAATTTTATTATCTGAATGAAATTGTTACAAGTTACATTTATAAACTAATTTGAAATCTACAAATACGAACTAATATTATAACAGGAGGAATGTATTATGCCGATTTGCAGTCCTCAAAGCTCGAATAAACCAACGATATCTACAATGTCATCTGCAAGTTCAATTGACAATTTATAACAAACAAAATTTAGAAAAGATTAATCTCAATTTCATCCATTAAAACAATAAGTCAATAAAGTAACAAAAATGAATTAGTAACACATCTGACATCTTTAAGCCTCTCTAATTCAAAGAAATCCAACTTATCAATGCTAAGCGTAGCTAACCTCAATATTTCCCAACAAGCTATGGACAGCACCTTAATTTTGCAACAACATACCAATAAAGTACTTCAAATCTGCAATTCATCAAAAATTCAAATATGTAATTATAAGTAATTAAAGTAAAACTTATGAATTTCAACAGCAAATTAACCCACGGTAATTGGAAATTTGTACTTATTAATTCATAAGAAATTATAAAAAAAAAAAAAAAAAAGCACTTTCATACTCCGTATCTTCTTATTCTACATTATACATGAATTTTAAGAACTTACAAAAAAAAAACAAAAAAAAAAAAAAACACAATCCACCAATCCATTAATTCTTAATCACAAAATAAAGCAAATTGACATCAAATTAATCGAGCAAATTAAAGTAGGACAATCAAAGTTTTAACACATACCTTTATCAAATTTAGATATCAGTAACGATTTCTAGTCTTCTTGTTCTTCAATCGACCACCGCTATCGACCTGCCTTCACTTATACTAACGTTACCACCACTAACCACCGATTGTCGCCAAATAATTTTTCACCGCTATCGACCCGCTAATATTGTTTCCTAATATTGTTTTAGTGTGACTTGGAGAGGAAGGAGAGGATAGAGATTGAGAAAGATTAGAGTTAGGTGGAAATGACGAGGAAGGACAGAGGAAAAACCCACGTTATCGCAGCCTGAGCCGTGGTAGCATGTCCTACCAGCAGTGATCCCACGTCGCACCCTCTCAGAAATGTGGTGGACGGGGGAGAAGTACAGAGTCCGCTCATCCCACTCCGGGAAGGGACTAAGAGAAGTGGACGGGTCGGCATCCTCCTCTACGGGCTCATGCTTCCGTCGTGTGTCTCGGGACCATGAACCCGAACCTCGATATCTAGCAATACTACATTATGCAAAATCATCATAAATTAAGGTTCTATAGTATATAAGGTTCGCCTAGCCGTATGATACTATGTTCGCAAAAAACAGAGTACGTAGTACTAAAACAAAGCACAATTTCAAATTGAGCATACACGACATTTTTCAAGCATCCAAACAATTTCTTGCAATACTATGGTAATTATTGTGACTAATTGGACAAGAATTGCTAGCAAAAACATCAAGAACAAGCCACATTGTATTCCCGACCTTAAAAGGTCCAACACTGGTGATTTATTCGTTTCTTCACCAAATTGAGTCAAACAAGTGTCAAATTACTCCCAATGCAATATATAAACATAATCAAGCAATTTCGTGGCATAAAATTTGACAAACAAAGTGAATTAAGCATAATAAGTTTCGAATTTTTAAGAAATTCGTGAACAAACATGTGCAAAATTCATCAAAACTGGAGTGAGTTTGGAGAAAACTTATATAGATCGGGAAAGTAGATGAAAGAAGCTTCGATTTGCAACAAACTTGAGCGAATTCGGTTGAGAAACAAGCAAGAACGAGGGAATTGAATCTCAGCAGCGATTTTTGAACAAAAACGAGCAGATCAGCGAAAATGACGAAGAAAGGGATTATACGGAAATCCCGACTCTAGCGCCACGCGACAGGATTTGGCGCCTGTCAATAGGGTTTAGCGCCTGGCGCTAGTTCCAGCGCCTGGCGCTAAAGTCAAATTAAATTTGTGGCGCCAGAGGAATTTTAGCGGCGACAGAATGCTCAGCCACTCAGAACGGTTATTTCGACCTCTTACAGCAATTTTGGGTTCCTTGGTACGCCAGTTAGCCCTCTAAGCAGTTTGACATGATTTAGTAATCGGCTTGATTACAATTGCATAAAGTGATCGACCTGATGAATGATCGTCTCACTTAGCTTAAAGTGCCTAAGCATTTGCTCATCAAAAAGCACCAACATAATGGTTCATAAACAGCGAAGGCACCGACATACTGGTTCACAATTCAGAAAGCACCAACGTACAGGTTCAAAAGAAGTAAAAGCGCCGCCATATAGGCATAGCAAAGCAAAAGATCGACAGGCGTGGGTCTTCGATAATTTTCCTCGGAATATTATCGCAACAAATGAGGACAGCTTCAGGCGAGGATATCTTCGACAGTGTTCCCTAGCTTGCGGAGAGTTTTCACAAACAACTGGAGGTCATTTCAAGCAAAGTTATCTTCGATCATCTACCCTGGCTTGCGGAAGATGGTCAAAAAGCGCTAGAAGGTCGTTTTAGGCGAAGCAATCTTTGATGGGATTCTCTAGCTTGCAGAAGTCTATCACGGTGGAATTGGAGGCAGTTAAAGGCGTAACAGTCTTCAAGCGGTATTCTCTATCTTGCAGAAGATCGTAAAAAAAAAACAGCATGATGGCGTTCCCTGGCTTGCGGAAGGTTGTCACAACAAATACAGCAACAGCAACGACTCGGTTACCTTCAGAGACGTGTGCTCGACGATGCAAGATACGCATTTCTTATCTCTTTTATCTTTTTAACTAACGCTAGTTTGCAGGTATCGGCGTTACAAGAATGGTTTAGGATCGCATAATGTTCTGAATCATTCTCCGTCCCTATCGATACTTTGACTTTTATTTTCGAAACTTGCGTTTCTCCAAACTCAGTCAAAGTGGGGGCTTCTGTAGACACCCATCTTTGTCTCCCCAAAATCAAACCCAATGATGAGTACCATTCACGTCAAATCATAATCGAATAAAGTGAAAGTGTGGAAAGTCTAGTGTTGCGTATAGTTTTTATTCTTTTCTTTCTCTCTGTTTTTGAAAACCTATTTTAAGAAAACAGTCAATCCAGTTTGGTTTGGTCCATGGAAAGGGTCCAATAATGTTATAGTTGGATGGGGCTTTAAAAGATCTTTCCAGCGATATATTATAAGCTCAATTCCGATGAATAATGAGGAAGTTATGGCCAAATCACTAAACTGGGCCCGGTTTGATCTTTATATACCGTCCAATGATCTAGAGGATGGCCTAATATGGATTTATCATTCCTAAAGCAATTAGAATTGATTTTAGTCTTCTAGATTCTTCTATAAGATTCTTTTCATTCCAAATTCAATTAGCATTGATAAATTGACTTTGGTTGACTTTTTAGAGTTTTAATCAGAATAAAAGAAGTGTTTTTAAGGAAAACACGATTTTTCCCTTCTGTACGGCTAAAATTTATCAAAACTAAGAAAACGCGTGAAATTAATTACTAGCGCCTGACGACAAGATTAGCGCCTGGCGCTAATCTTGTTTTATTCTCTTTGAAACTCTTATTTGTTTTTCTATCCGTCCGACTGATTTTCTCTATAAATAGCCTCCTAAAACCTCCGTTTTGAATCATAAACAACAATTATTTTTCTTATTCTCTCTTATTTTCAAGATTTTTTCTCTCTCTTTTCTAAACTAGCCGTTGTCTCATACAATATTCCGCATTCACAAGACCAAGAAACACTTAGCATTGTTCGAAGTTGCCTTCGCCCTAGAGGTGAAAGGTTTTAATTTATGAGGGTTTGGTCCCAAATCTATCTTTCAATTATTATTTAATTTAATTTTTTCGATTTTATATTTTCCTTGAAGTTACTAACTGTAGGCGTCATTTGAAGTGAGCCTACGTTAAAGCATGTGTGAATATGCTTGGCACTCATAGGAAGTGGGAATTGACATATACGATTAGGGACAAGGAAAGTAGGGAACCGCCAACGAGTTTTTAAGGAACTTGTAAACCTTTCAGGGATCATAAAAGGCAACCACGAATAAGGGACAACGAAGGCAACAACTATTGACCCGTACACCCCATTCATAATCCATGAGATTACTAACTCCATATTGTTTGGAACCACGAAAGGAGGATCGGGGATGATGGTACGAAGTGAGTCATGGAGTCACATTCGCCCGTATTGGCCTCTACTCGATTCTTATAGTGAAAAGTGATTCCTGCAATCTTAAAGGCATGCAAACAAATATTCAATTTGCTCCAAACTATTATTAGGCTAAATTGGTTAAATATTAATGCAACACATAATTCTAAAATATTGTAATCACTTGATTAAATAACAAGATTAAAAAGGAACCTAAACCGGTTGTCCAAATTATCTTATTAGGCGTGATTTTCAATTACATATTCCCTTTAAACATGCAATATGGTAATCATAAAAAATATAATAGAATTAACATTAATATTGGAAGCAATTCAAAAATAATATCGTTAGTCAAATTAAATATAAAATAACCTAATCATGATGCTAGCGACAAGAATAAAAATAAGAGTAATTAAGTGATTAATTACTCACTTTCCGCGCGTTCCTTTAAATTGCTACATCATGGATAAACTGTTAGTAACTTCAATAAAAATATAAATCAAATTAAAATAATTTAATTAAATAAATGTAGAGATGATTTGGTCCAAACCCTCAGTCAATTATACCTTTCACGCCTTGGTTTAAGGACGGAACCTCGGGTTAAGTATGGACTCCTTGGAGTGCTTATGGGAAGGAATGAAAGAATAAGAAGGCTAGTGTTTAGGGTCAAGAGGGAGAAAAGAATTATTTTGTGATCAAGCTTGTTGATGATTGGAAAAGGGGTCATATGACCTCTATTTATAGAGAAAAAAAGAGGGTCGAAGAATCAAGAAAAGATCCGAATTAAATCGAAATAAAGCTCGATAGACAGCAATTTTTGCGGTTTTTGTTTTTTATCATATCTTTTGATCCAGAAATCAGAATAAGATGAATAAGATATCATTGGAAATCTATTGAATTCTACTTTCTAAAAAATTGTAATCATATTAAAATATTTTGTATAACAAAAGATATAGCCGAAATAGTGAGACGGTGTCAGTTTTGGATAGAGTTTTTTATTTAATTCATATCTTTTTCGTTATAGCTCGAAATTGATATTATAATATATCATTGGAAAGATAATTTCAAGGGATATCCAACCATATAAAATTTGGATAAAAACTATGAAGCACGAAAATAATATCTGTCTATCTATGAAAATCTTTCAATTCGGATATAAATAGGATTTTCAAAAAAAGGAGTTTTATTCAATTTCAAACTCTTTAATCTTATATTTTCAAAAAGGATAATTAGGATCTTTTAGAAAATTATAGAAGCTTCCAATTAATCCTAATTGGTTTAGGAATGGGATTAAATAATTTGGACCCTCCACATGATCATTGGGTCGTAGGTAAGGTGAGCTTAGGTTAGGTTTTGGCTCGGTTTAATATTTTGGCCATAACTTATTCGTTATAAATCGGATTTGGGCTTATAATATATTGTTGGAAATATCTTTTCAAGCCCCATCCAACTATTCAATCATTGGACCCAGATTATGGACCAAAATAAACTGGAAGAAACGTTTTTATACAAAGGACACGAAATGAATGATTTTAAAGGACTCGAAATGAATTATTTTGGGTTTAAAGGCACGAAAAGAGGAAAATAAGTTATGGTTTGGGGAAATGGGATAGGAGTTGGGTTGGTTTATGAAATATAAATATGTATTTAAGCACTCCAAAGATTAAATACTCAACCCGACCAATAATGGCGATGAAAGGTTGTTCATCATCAGGTTTGGTTTTGGGGAGACATTTTTAGGTGTCTACAGAAGCCCCCACTTTGACTAAGTTTGTAGAAGCGTCAGTTTCAAAAACGATAGTCAAAGTACTCGATAGGGACGGAGAATGATTTAAGACGTTCTGCGATCCTAGATCACTTTGTATACGCCGATACTTGCAGAAAATTGTTAGTTCTACCGATAAAAGAGTAAAGGGATAGAATGCTTATCTGGCATCAGTGTATCGGTGACAAATGAGTTTGGTAGTTTCCTATGCTTGAAGGAATCCACCGGATGACATTTGTTGAAATGCTTTCCATGCTTGAGAAAAGCCGACAAATGAGTTTGGTAGCTTTCTAAGCCTGAAGAAACCTACCGGATGACACTTTCCATGCCTGAGGAAAGTCGACATATGATTTTGGCGTTTTTCTATGCTTGAAGAAATCCACCGATAATGCTTTCCATGCTTGAGGAAAGCTGATAAAGGAATTTGGCGGTTTTCTATGCTTGAAGAAATCCACCGGATAATAATTTCCATGCTTGAGGAAAGTCGACAGATGATGAGATTGCAAGTCTCTGTGTATCGAGAACCTTGCGTCATGAAATGATGGTGGTTCGATTGTCCCCGAACGTGGGCTGTAGATGGTCCGCTTGTCCCCGGACGTGGGCTGTAGTTGGTTCGCTTGTCCCCGAACGTGGGCTGTAAATGGTTCGCTTGTCCCCGAACGTGGGCTGTAGATGGTCCGCTTGTCCCCGGACGTGGGCTGTAGATGGTCCTCTTGTCCCTGGACGTGGGCTGTAGATGGTCCGCTTGTCCCCAGACGTGGGCTGTAGTTGGTTTTCTTGTCCCCAAACGTGGACTGTAGATGAGACCTGCAAAAATAAATTTGCCAATGGACTCGTATATATTGTGATTGACTTAAACACTGACTTGACCAAGTTTGACTTGATGTGACATTACATGTGTATGACTTGTGATTGTGTGTATATAGTTTGAGTGTGTGTGTGTGCAGACACAAGCAACCAAAAATGCAAAAGCAAAAATTTTCCATCATTTTTGTCATGAGACGAGTGGAGGGTGCCTACTTTCTCCCAAAAATTTTCCATCATTTTTGTCATGTGACATTTAGGTGTCTACACTAACGCATGTATTTTGTTATTAGAAAGAGATACGAGGCATCCAAGTAAGTGCTTTAATTGGTTTATTGATATTATGATATAGAAATCATGTTTAGGTCATTATTATGATTCCTAGTATCATGTTAGGATGTTTTATTGCTTCCTAGTATCATGTTTAGGGTAATAACTATGAATTCTAATATCAAATATGACAGTTATGATTCTTGCGATGCTTCTTATTTTCTTCCTAATATTCATGTTAGTATCATGTTAGGGCTAAAGATTTAATTTTTGATGTTTAGTGACATGCTAGGGTTTGTTATTAATCTTGTTAGTATCATGCCTAGGATCTTACTATTATTGTTATGCTTTAACATGAACATGATTATTATTATTATTATGATTATTATGATTATTATGATTATTATTATTATTATTACTATTATTATTATTATTATTATTATTATTATTATTATTATTTGATGATGATTAATGTTATTATTGTTATTTTTATGATTATTATGTTGCTTAATATTTATTGTTATTGCTTGATCACACCTTTTATGCATGCTTAAAGGGAATTTGGTACTTGTAATCACGCTTAATAAGATAATTAATAATCTTGTTTAGGGTTAATATGATTATAATTCAAGTGATCGCCAATAATAGTTTTGTTTGTGCATTAATATTCAGCCAACATAGATTAAACAGGTTAAGAGTTACACATATTGATTTCATGTTAGTCAGAAATCGCACATGAATACGATCAGAATAAAGTAGAGGCCTATCATTAGGGCAGGTTCAATCTCTTTTAGGTTGGATTTGTACCTTCATCCCCGAACTACCAGTCATGGTTCCAAACCTATTGGAGTTGACAATCTCCTGGATCATTAAGTGGTGTAACCTTCACCTCGTGAACAGTTTACAAGTTCCTAAAACTTGTTGGCGACTCTTTTGCTCTATCTTCTTTCCCTTTGGACGCCACCATGCTTAAGTGTATGATCACAGTGGGGTTCAAGCTAGGGATAATGCTTGAAATATTCCCTATAGCGCTCGACTACCCTTGTCAGGAGAAAAGGTCCTAGATAGCGAAATGAGAACAAAGATGCGCACCCGCTGCTCAGAGGTGGTCACATCATCTCGGAAGGCCACTATAAGTAGGGTCTGACGAATGGATTGGCCGACTCAGCACGGGCCCGGACAACAATATGTTACAGCAGCTTGTCCACCGATGGTGATATGAGGGTAATATCCTTACCCAAAGGAACCACCGTCGACTTGAACTCTAGTCCAGTTATCACAGAAAAGTCGAGGGGAGTGACGGTCATCTCACCCCATGGAAAATGGAACGTGTTGGTGGTGTCCCAAAAGAACTCCACCAAAGCACGTACGATAAAGTGGATTAACCATAAAAAGTAGAGGGCCCTAGTGGCCTGCAG
The DNA here is from genome assembly GCF_001683475.1 of Chenopodium quinoa. Taxonomy (NCBI): domain Eukaryota; kingdom Viridiplantae; phylum Streptophyta; class Magnoliopsida; order Caryophyllales; family Amaranthaceae; genus Chenopodium; species Chenopodium quinoa. Next base: position 168,916 of record NW_018742400.1, read on the forward strand.
CAAAGGATTCAAACCACATGACTCCCACAACGCGCGCAGCTCCGTGTTGTTGAGGAAGCAGGTGTCATATAAATGACCGATGGTATCGTTTCCCAAACCATGGCAACAAACCCGCTCATCAGTCATACCGCGCCAAACGCGCTCTGAAATGTGGATTTTAGGCGCGAAATACAGAGTCTTCCCATCCCACTCAAGGAACTCCCCAAGGCTAGTGGAAGTCCCCTCGCCTATGTCAACAGGCTCGTCCTCCCAGTGAGCCCCGCGAGAACGAGAGCCAGATGCTCCACAACGAGTCATGCTAATCATATTCAAGAACATAAAATTAACATTAAATTTATGGTTCTATAGTATCTAAAGTTTGCCTAGCCGCATGATACCATGTTCGTAAAAAAATAGAGTACGTAGTACAAAAACAAAGCATGTTTTTTATTCGAAAATAACAAGCATTTTTTCAGCAATCAACAATTTTTCGCAATATTATAGAAAATATTGTGCCAAATTAAGCATGTAAAGCAAGTAGAAACATGAATAACAAGCCACAATATGTTCATGAACTCAAGGTGTTCAACAATGGAAAATTCCTCGTTTCTTATAAAAATTGAGCCAAACAAGTTTTAAAATACTCCGAAGGCAATATACAAACATAAATAAGTGGTTTAATGGCAAGAAAATCAACAAACAAAGCAAAACAAACAAAATTTATTTTGAATTTTTTGAAAATCCGCGAGCAAAAATGCACCAAATTCACCAAAAATAGAGTGAATTTGAGGAAAAATTACATTGATCGGCAAACTAGCTAGAGATGACAAGCTTTGATTTGCAAAACAACTTGAGCGGATTTCGTTAAGAAACGAAGGAGAACGAGCAAAGTGAAGATTTTGCGAACTCGTGCAAAAAAAAAGAAGTGCAGCGGCGAAATGAGGAAGAAGTGGTTTAAATCCGAAAACCCCCGACTCCGTCGCGACGTGATAATCCTGGCGCATCACGATAAGCCTGTTGCAGCAAGCGCCAGTCTTCTTTCCTCAGCAATTCAACTACTTAGGCCCCATATTATTTTATGTAGACCTTATTTAACAAATTGGGTTCCTTGGTACGCCAGCTAGCCCCTATAAGCAAGTTGAAATGATTAGTAGTCGGCTCGATTACAATCGTAGTAAGTGATCAACCTAATGATGATCGTCTAACTTAGCTTAAGAACCTAACATTGGCTCATCGCAAGCACCAAGATATTAGTTCATAGGAAAATACAACAAAGCAACAGTATGGCAGATATTAAAGAAAAGCATTAGCAAACTGAGGATCGTACAAGCAAAATGATCTTCAACGACGTTCCCTAAGATATGGAGGGTTGTCACAAACAACTGAAGATGACTAAAAGCAGAGTCACCTTCGACAATGTTTAGTAGCTTGTGGAGAATTGTCACGAAAACGAGAGATGGCTACAAGCGAAGTTATCTTTGACGATGTTCCCTAGCTTACGGAGGACTGTAACAGAAAAAGTGAAGACAGCTACAAGTGGAGCTGTCTTCGACGATATTCCCTTAGCTTGAGGAAGGTCGTAAAAAATGCAGCAAAAAATGGTTACTCAAACGATGTGTACTCGACGGTGCAAGATACGCATTTCTAACTCTTTTATCTGTTTAAACTAATGCTAGTTTGCAGGTATTGATGTTGCAAGAATGATTTGGGATCGCAGAACGTTCGGAATCATTCTTCATCCCTATCGCTACTTTGACTTTTGTTTTTGACACCTATGTTTTTCCAAACTCAATCAAGGGGCTTCTATAGACACCTTATTGTGTCTCCCCATAAACCAAACCCAGTGATGAATATCTTTCACGATATTGATTATCAAAAGAGGTATAATATGAAAGAGTCTCTGATGCATCTGCTTTTAATAAAAATACTTCATTCTGTTTTTTAAAATATTTCTTTCGTACCCTGATTATGGAAAATGTCCAGTCCAATTTAGTGTGGTCCATGATATAGGTCCAATAATAGTGTAGTTGGATTGGGTTGAAAAGAGCTTTCCAACGATATATTATAAGCCAAATTTCAATGAATAATGAGGAAGTTATGGCCAAAACAATAAATTGGGCCCAAAATGATTTTATATGGCCCAAGGATCAAGTGGAGAGCCCATTAATTATTATTCCTAATGTTATTAGGATTGCCTTTAATTTTCTAGAGTTACTAGAAGGTTAATTTTAAATTCTAATGGAATTAGGATTAATAATTATACTTTTATTTATAAAAGATAAAGAATTTAATTTGAAATAAAACAAGTGTTTTTAAACATAAAGCTGATTTTAATTAAGATAATTACGGAGTCTAATTACCTAATTTTATTAGGAAAAGGACTCCATGCAGGACTTGATCATAATCGCACCATCGCACTGCAAAGAGCCTATCGCATCGCGATAGGGGCTGTTTTACTTCAAGTTAAAATCTGACTCTTGTCTAAACGTTCTGGATACTTTCTCTATAGGGGGTTATTTCCCCGTTTTCAATCATAAACAATCGCCTAAACCTAATTATCTTCTCTCTCAAAGCTAGAAGCTTGTTCTTTCTCCCTCTTTCTAAGCGTAGCCTTTTTTAAATACAATATCGCATTCACGAGTCTTAGATGCACCTAACCAAGCTCGAAGTTGTCCTCGCCCTAGACGTGAAAGGTTGATAATTTCTTGATGGTTTGGTCCCAAATTCTTATTTCAATTATTTAAATTAATTGTTTGATTTAATATTTTCATTGAAGTTATTAATGTGTGTATTGTTTTGGTAGAAAGAGATACGAGGCAACAAAGTAAATAGTTTTATTGCTCTATTTCTTTAGAAAGCATGTTTAGATTATTTTGATTCTTAGCATCATGTTAGGATGTCTTTAATGCTTTCTAGTATCATGTTTAGGTTGCTTCCTATTTTCTTCTATCATGTTAGTATCATGTTAGGGCTAAATCTTTGATCTTTAAAGTATTTCTTAGTGACATGCTAGGATTTGTTATTAATTATATTAGTATCTCGCCTATGATCTTGCCAATAATATTATTATCCTTTGAGAATATTATTGTGACGATGATGGTTGTGTCTAAAATTATTATTATTGTTGTTTCTTGATATTATTTCTTGATCACGCCCTCTCTTGCAGGTTTAAAGGGAATTTGTATTTAAAATCTTGTTTAATAAGATAATTAATAATATTAATTAGACTAATATGCTTTTAATTCTAATATGATTTTAATTCAAGTGATCACCAATAATAGATTTGTTTGTGCATTAATATTTCACTAACATAGATTAAACAGGTTTAGGGTTCAATCTCTTTTAGGTTGGATTTGTACCTTCTGTTTCGGGGTTTTCTGATGTCCTGCGGGAGAGTTACAATTCCGAGACTGGAACCAGACGCCTGTACCTGCAAAATAACGGAGACTCCTGTGAGCTCCGCCTCCAACGGTCAAGTTAGTACCTGATTAAGGAGTAATTAATGCGGAAATTAAAGTAATAAGGTCTCTCTAGGTGAGAGTGTTTAATGTAGGTAATCTGCTTTGTTAGCGAGATCAGCCGGTTATTAATGTGTTCCGTAATGTTTTCGCGTCTCCCTTAATGAGGATTAAGGGAGGTATTTATAACCTTGGGAAACGTGTCCATCCTAGGTTTAGGTAAACCTAGGGCTGATTGGGCTTCCCTCGGAAGTTGGGCCTGGGTGGTCGGGTTCTCCATTAGGCATGGAGTATGCCACATGTCGTGACATAACAGGTCCAAGGTGGACGAATAAGCGCGTGCCACGTGGCAAGCCCTGACAGTTCCAACTAGGAGACACTTGGCAGGACCTGATTGGTCCACGTGGCGCACTCCGATTGGTAGGAGCAAAATCCCCTAATCATTTGCCCCTCACAAGTGGCACGTGATTGGTCACGCGTTACATGTGACAGGTGTCGCACTGTAACGGGCGACGGCCAGCTACAGGTGTCAGTCGGCGAAAGGACGAGAGATTATCCCGCCCAAATTTTGAATTCTGAAAGTAACCCTTCGCCTTCTCACTTCGCCTATATAAGGGAGAGTTGCCTTGAGTCATTTTCACACTTTGAGAACTATTTGAGAACATTCGGGCCCCTGAACTTGCTCTGACATTTTGGACTTTTTCTGCCTACCGCCTGTTCTGACAAGCCGACTGCACAGGATTTTCAGAACTTCATCAACCGTCACTCGTTCAGGTAACTCAGTTCTCTTACTCTTAATTTTCTTTTTATTTTCTGAAATGGCACCACGGAAGCACACGACACGACCTAGGTTAGTGATCAGCCGGTCACCGGGGACGGCTGAATCTAGGACTAGGAGTGCCGCCTGCCCTTTTCCGGACCCATCTTTTCCCTTTATACAAAGTCCGACTGTATCTGTGTCTATGCAGAGCAGGATGGCCAGAACGAAAAAGACAGCTAGGATCTCAAATTCAGACGGCTCCTCCCACAGGGTGCCGATTAGTGAAACATCTGACCAGGCGCCAGATGTTGAAGTGAGACAAGGCGGCCTGGATGCCGGCAATTCTGTGGGGGGAGTCATAGTGACCCCTTCCAATTTAACAGTTAAAAAATCTGCTCCTTTTCAAAGAGAGGAGGCGGGCCCCTCCGGGAGAGGGGAGGAGTCGTCCTCTTCAGACTCGTCCGAGGACGATTCCTCGTCAAGCTCTTCTGGCCATGCTTCTTTGGGTACATAAGAGAAAAACAGCCGCCTGCAAGAGGCGAGACTTTCTCACGCAGTTGAGAAGGGGGACAATTGGGAGGAACCATCCGCCTCTTACCGAGAGCTAAATACCCCCTACTACTGCACGGTACCTCGGGGCCGAATCACAGCCATGCAAGAGAAAGTGGAGAGCTTTATTGCAAACCACACCATGGGACCCGATTTTCTAGTGTTTGTGCCGGATCCAGAAGACACAGTCGTCTGGCCGGCTGGTTCCAGTTACGAAAGCTCCTGCTTTGGCTGCTACGAGGCGGCCATCAAGGCAGGGCTTCGCTTCCCATTACATCCGGCTGTTCAGCGGATTTTGGATGGGTATGAGTTGGGGTTATGGCAGTTAGCCCCAAACTCTTGGGTCAACGTACTCGGCTATGTGGCCGGGTGCGAACTGCACGGGGTGGAGCCGAGCTTCGAGGCTTTCTCCCATATGAACTATCTCAGCCGGACCCCTAAGACAGGCGGTACCGGCTGGTATCAATTGACAAGCCACAGGGGCTACCTCATGACGAGAGGTAAAGCAAACAAGTGGAAGGACTGGCGGAGCACCTTCCTCATCATTGAGAGTTCTGACATTAAGCAGAACAAGCGCTTCAATAGGTGGAACAGGAATCCGCCCCTTCTTGCAGGCGGCCGTAGCATGCCGCCTGTTCCCCCCAAGGCTAAGAAAGAGATCCTTGATAAAGGACTCTTTAAAGTAGAGTCGAGGGTCGACTCTACTTCAGGGGTACGAGAGCAAGTACCCCTGCACTGCGTCCCGAGCTTCAAGTGGCTCTATGAGGAGTACTTTTTGGCCGCCTGCGGCCTCAGCAGTCGGTGCTCAAGAGGTAGTCGGCCTGTCGAATACTCTGTTGTTTCATACATTTGTTGTTTATCTTTTATTAACTTTGCTGTTTGTTTTTGCAGCTGACGCCATGAGCAAAATCACCGCCTCCAAGACTGCGGCGGCCATGTTGCGGGCCTCTATTATGAAACAAGCTTCAACCGACTCCCCCAAGAAGGGGGCACCCTTGGTGAGCTCCGAACCTTTCACCCTCTTTTTGGAGTGTTTATGCATATACTGACTTTTTTCTTCTTTTTTTAGACGGGTGCTCCAAGAGCTTCATCTTCCCAACAGCCGGACCCCAAGGCCCGGAAGACGACTGTTGGGAGCTCTCCTGGTTCTGCCAGGAAACAGGTGGCGGCTGAGAAACAGCCGGCCACTTCTTCTAAAGCTCCAACTGGGCCGCCTAGAGGTATGAAGTTGTCCTTGTAAATTTTAGACTTGCTCCTTTTTTTACTAAGTCTAATCCGTTTGTTTATGCTTGATGCAGCCGGCCCCCAGGAGCCTGACTTGGCAGAGATGGCCAAGTCTATGATCAGGGCAGTTCCTCCAGCTGAAAGGGAGGCGGTCAGGGGTGTCGGCAACCTTGACCTTGACGGGATTGCAGGGGTCCTTGCTGAGGTATACTTAGCATTTTTTTTTTTGAGTATTTGAATTTCTGGACGACTGTTTTCTTTTTTGGAAACTGACGCCTGTTTTTTTTTTTTTTTGTACTTAGGCCCTGCTCCGAGTTAACGGCCTTCGCAAGCCGCTTGATCGGAAAAACAAAGAGGTAAAGGCTGCAAAAGCTATGGCCGCCTCTGACTGTGATAAGGCAATGTTTCAAATTGCCCAAAATGAAGTACTGACCATTGATATTCTTTATTATCAGGCGCAGGCTACCGCCGCTGTTCGGGCTCAGTTAGAGGCGGCCCAGAAGAAGAATGACGAGCTGGAGGCGACCATCACAAATCTCCAGGCCGAGCTGAAACCTCTTCGCCTGAAAATGTACTCTTACGAAGCCATGGAGAAATCCTTGGCGAGCGTAAAGGAACGCCTGGTGACCCAGGAGAAGAGTCTTACCCAAGAGCTCTCGGAAAAGGCCGAGCAAGAGAAGAAAGAGCTGGTCCGGGAGATGATGAAAGACTCCGCTCAAATCCAGCGCATGACCTGGGGCCGCCTCTTCCCCAGTGCTGACTTTGCCTCTTGGGAAAGAACGTACCGCCAGTGCTCGGATGCATATAATCAACAAATCCTGGCGGCTGCTGAAGAAGAGGCGTTGGGGGAGGAGTCGGAGGAGGAGGAGCCGGTAGTGGCGCTTGTGCCGCTTGGGGGTAAGGCATCAAAAAAGGATGCAGATGAAGCCGAGTCCAGCAAGAAGAGTGCTGACCAGGCGGCAGCTGCTAATACTGAACTGCCCCCTTCTTAAGCTTTATGTATTCTTTCCACGGCCTGCGTGCCGTTTGCTTTGTATTTACCCGGCCAGGGGGCCGGGGCTTTGAATATTTTGCTGGTCTTTAATGACCGGCTTATTTTTAATGAATTTTTGTTTTGCTTCAAATTTGTCTAAGTATTCCATATCTAATTGGAATTTGTCTAAGTATTCCATATCTAATATCCAATTGTTTACTAGACCGACTATTTTACATGGCCGAACGTTGCAGACAGGTACGGATAGTTAGTGCGCCGCCTATGCCCCTGGACGACTGGTTGTCTGTTTCCAGGATAGACGATCAGTCGGCCATTATCCAATTGGTATTCGAATTATTTTGTCTGGATCCTTTTTAGGCAGGCGGGCCTGTCTTTTTGTAATTTTAACCAAGTAGGAAAGTGGTCTGACCAAGTAAATAAAGTATTACCTAGTCGCCAAGGAATTGAGTAGTAGAGAAAACAAGCGGCGGGCACCGGTTGTTTCCCTTTATTGCCAATGTTGTTGGCTTTTAACTCATAATTTTTTAACCTAGCAAGAGTAGTGATTGAGGGCCTCTGCTTGTTAAAACAGGCGGACGACTCATACCTTTTAGGCTCCGTACTAAGTTTGAGTGACTATTAAGTTAACATAGGAGTTACTTAGTATTCGTCACAATCTAGATTGAGTATTAGAGGTACCAGGCGGCGGAGGACGGCTGATCCCCTTGATTTGCCAATGTTTGTTGGCTATTAACTCAATAGGTTACCTAGTAGGAATAGGGGTTTGAGTGCCCCTGTTTGTTAAAAACAGGCGGACGACTCAAACCTTTCAGGTTCCATACCAAATTTGAGGGAGTGACTTATGAGATAACGTTGGAGATACTCAGTCGCCGTCACTTTTGTTTGAGAAGTAGAGGTACCAGACGGCGAAGGCCGGCTAGACCCCTTGATTCGCCAATGTTTGTTGGCTATTAACTCAATAGGTACCCCCTGTATTTATCCCAAGTAATACATGCGGTCATCTGACTCAGATGTCAACTGCTACCACTGGTTTGGTTAGTGATAGAGTTATCCTTGTCTCAAAAACGGCTACGTGGTTGCCCTTGGGGACAGTCGTATAGGTGCCGTGTAATTAGTTTATAGAACAATGTTCCACCCAAAAGGGAGCTGCTCTCTGCGACGAATTTCATCCGGAGGGATGCCGCCGGACGCCTGCTATGATGTTGGGACAGGTCGTATTAGTTTTGAAGATTGGATCAGTTGGCTTGGCGCCTGGTCTGATCATTCGGCCTGTGGCCTTGGTAAGTTCTTGGTGAACGTAGGTGCTAAGTAAAAGGAGGGTAGCCGCCTGTTAGGCACAGGGTCGGCCAGGCCCTTATCTTTTTAGCTAAGTATTGTGAGTAAAATACTCAATGGAGAGTAGCCGACTGTAAAGGTACAGACGACATGCCCCTCTGAAGATAGAGTGAAAAACTCAATGGAGAGTAGCCGACTGTAAAGGTACAGACGGCATGCCCCTCGTAGTACAAAATTGAATAGTAAGTGCAAACTTTTATTAAGTAGCTCTTGACTATTTGCATCATTCAAAAGAAATATTTCTTAAGATTATCTACATTCCAAGTTCGAGGCAACGGTTGTCCGTCTGGTGTTTCCAGACGGTAGGTACCGTCCCTGACTTCCTCATAGATACGGTAGGGTCCTTCCCAGTTGGGAGTTAGTTTGCCAGACTCATTAGCCCTACCAACTGCTTCCATTTTTCTAAGTACAAAGTCCCCTACTTTGAGTGGACGCCTGTGTACTTTTTTATTGTATGATCTAGTCATTCTCAGGCGATAGATCTCATGGCGCAAGACAGCATTGCCCCTCTTTTCAGGAAGTGAGTCTAATGTCAGGCGCATGGCTTCCCAGTTTGCCTCTTCGTCATATAGCATCACTCGAAGAGTCGGCTCGTAGTGTTCTATTAGAAGAACAGCTTCCGCACCGTAAGTTAGGAGGAATGGAGTTTCTCCAGTCGCCCCTTTTTCAGTCGTCCTAATGGCCCAGAGAACATGTGGTAGTTCATCCGCCCATAGGCCGCCTGCTCGTTCAATCTTTTTCTTGAGACCGTCTGAGATGATTTTATTAAAGGATTCTACCTGGCCGTTTGCTTGTGGACGGCCGATAGATGCAAAGTAGTTTGCAATTCCTTGATCACCCAACCAGCTTTTGAGAACAGGCGTCTCAAATTGGGGACCATTATCAAAAACCATAGACATGGGAACCCCGAACCGAGTGATGACGTTTTTCCAAATGAATGAAATTACATCTTTCGTCTTGATTCCCTTTACAGCCTCTGCCTCTACCCATTTAGTGAAGTAGTCGACGGCAACAAGTATGTACCTCCTTCCGCCTGTAGCAGGCGTATATGGACCCAGAATGTTCATGCCCCACTTAGCAAACGGTAGTGGGCTGTGAATGGTAGTGAGGTCAGTAGCCGGACGGTGAATTAGTTTGCCAAACCTTTAGCACTTGTCACATTTTTTCACCATCTCCATTGCATCTGCTTCCAAAGTAGGCCAAAAGTAGCCCTACCGCCTTGCCCTTTGAGCAAGCATCCTACCACCTATATGAGAAGCACAGTAACCAGAGTGAAGATCATCTAGTATCTCTCGTCCCTTTTCTGGAGTAACACACTTTAAGAATGGTTGAAGGTACCCCCTCTTGTGAAGTTCTCCCTTTATCATTTCAAAATAGGTGGCTCGTTTTTTCAGTGCTGCCGCCTGTTGAGGATCATCCGGCAGTGTACCGTTTGTCAGATATGCCCTGATTGAATCCATCCAGGTTGAGCTTCTGTCTAGGATTCCAATAGGGTTTTCCTCGATGCTTCTCTTCTCCATTACTTCCCAAAAAACAGTTCGAGGAGTATCAGAGGAGGCGGATGATGCTAATTTTGACAGTGCATCCGCCTGGTTGTTTTCTGATCTCGGCACTTGGATCAGATGGAAATCCTCAAGGGAGCCGACTGCTTGTCGGACCGCCTGTAAATACTTGATCATGGCCGGATGGGTTGCTTCGTAATCGCCATTGTACTGACTCACTATCAATTGTGAATCGGAACAGGCGTCTATTTTTCTTGCCTCTGCCGCCTTGCACATGCGGATCCCGGCTAGTAAAGCTTCATATTCTGCCTCATTGTTTGAAGCCTGAAAACTGAAGCGTAGAGCATACTCGAACCTGTCGCCCTCTGGCGACTGACATATGACGCCTGCTCCACAACCATTTGAAGTAGAGCTTCCGTCCACATATACCTTCCATACTTGGTCTGGAACTTGAGAGTCAGGAGGACGAGTCATCTCTAAAATAAAGTCAGCAAAGGCTTGCCCCTTCACTGCTTTTCTAGGCTCGAAAGTAACTTCGAGGCTCTGTATTTCTATGGCCCATTTGATCATTCGGCCTGACGACTCCATGATGGTCAGCGGCCGCTTGATAGGTTGGTCTGTATACACGACGACTGTATGTGCCAAAAAGTAGGGCTTCAATTTTTTAACAGCCATGAAGAGTGCAAGACCAAATTTCTCCACTAGGGGATACCTCAACTCGGCATTTTTCAGTACGTGACTGACAAAGTAGACCGGGAGCTGACAGCCGTCCCTTTCAGCAAGGAGAACAGCGCTTAACGCATGATCAGAGACGGCCAGGTACATGTAGAGAACCTCTTTGGGCAAAGGGCTGACCAGCCTCGGCAAGGAATGCAAGTGAACTTTTAATTTCTGGAAGGCGGCCTCAGCATCCGGCCCCCATTCAAACCTTGCCTTTTTCTTAATTGCCTGGAAAAAGTATAGGCATTTGTCGCCTGATCGGCTTAGAAATCTTCCCAAGGCCGCCAGACAACCTGTTAACTCCTGAACCTCTCGGATGGTACGAGGCGACTGCATGTCAATGACCGCCTGCACCTTCTCAGGGTTCGCTTCTATTCCTCTCTGATTGATAAGGAATCCGAGAAATTTCCCAGACTCAACTCCAAATACACATTTCTTGGGATTGAGCATGACATGGTGCCGCCTGAGTGTGGCGAAAGTTTCTCGGAGGTCCGACAGATGATCTTTCTGAAGTTTAGTCTTGACAATCATATCATCAATATATGCCTCGACGTTTCTCCCAATCTGATCAAAGAACACAGTGTTTATCATTCGTTGGAAGGTAGCCGGGGCATTCTTAAGACCAAACGACATGACCGTGTAACAGTATAACCCCTGATCAGTGAAGAAGGCCGTCTTCTCCTGATCTTTCTTCCATAAGGGAATTTGATGGAAACCAGAATAGGCGTCCATAAAACTCATCAAGGCATGGCCGGCTGTTGAGTCGACCAGGTTATCAATTTTAGGCAGAGGGTAACTGTCTTTGGGGCACGCCTTGTTTAAGTCTGTGTAGTCTACACACATTCGCCAGGTGCCATTCGGCTTTTTAACAAGCACCACATTTGCAACCCAGTCTGGGAAGTAACATTGCCGAATGAACCCTGCATCAAGTAATTTTTTAACTTCGGCGGCTGCCGCCTGACTTCTTTCTTCGCCATGGTTCCGCTTCTTTTGCCGTACCGGCTTCTTTTTCGGATCCACGGCGAGTTTATGTACCGCCAGATCAGGACTAATGCCTGGAATTTCATGGACTTCGAATGCAAAGATGTCCTTGTATTCTTTCAATAGGTTGTGAAAGTCGTCACCAAGGTTTCTCAGAGCAGTCGTCCCAACTTTGACTGTTCGGTCAGGACGTGAGTCGTCTAAGATCAGGTCCGCATGCTCACCAGCCGGCTGAGGGCGGAACTCATCCGGCCGCTCCTCTGCCAATGATTGTTATTTTCTTGCTTTTCTTGCGGACTCTGTCTGGGACGCCTTTCTCTTTTTGCCGCCTGCTTCTTGAACAGGCGCATCCTCCTTGACATTGTCAAGGTTTGTTTTTTCACCACTTGACCCAATGGCCATAACAGTGGGCTTGACATCCGAGAGATAGCACTCTCGGGCCATCCTCTGATCTCCCCTTAGGGAGCCGACTGTTCCATTATCCCTCTCAAACTTGAGCAACATAAGAGACGGGATTATAACAGCCTTGGAATTATTCAGGGTTGGTCGACCCATAATCATGTTGTAGGCCGAGAGTTCCTCTACTACTAGGAACCGGACTACCATGTGTCGTCCTTCCCCTTTTTCGCCCAGGCGAATGGGTAAATCTACTCGTCCCAGTGGGTGGACGACTCCTCCTCCAAACCCTACTAAAGGGTGGGAGGCCGGATGTATGCAATCAGTCTGATATTTCAGTTTCGACAGACATTTGCTGCTGATGAGATCTGAGGAGCTCCCGGTATCTATGAGGATTCGGCCAACTCTCTGGTTGGCCACTTTACATTCAATAACGAGAGGGTCTTCATGCGGCCCCTTACCCCTCCTAGATCCTCTTCAGTGATGACAATCTCAGGAAATGTATATTTGGACGGCCGTTCTTGGTGAACGGAATTTACCTCTAACCACCTATGTTATCTTTGTTGCCCCTAATAGTGGGGCCGCCTCCTGAGAAGCCGCCTGCAATGGTGTAGACGACTGCATCATCTGTATCGGAGCTGTCGGCCTGTTGATTCTTTTTGGCCGACAGCTTTTTTGAGGAAGTGTTCCCCGTAGATTTCTTGACATAAGTGTCAAGATCACCTTGCTCAGCCAGGCGGTCTAGGTACCGCATAAGACTGATGCAGTCATTGGTGTGATGACCAACGTCATCATGATAAGCACAGATTTTATCTTGGTTCCGGTTGTTTGCAGAACCCTTCATGGGGACCGGCTTCTCAATTGAGATCCGTCCCTTGATTTCTTTTAGGATAAATTGGTTATCCTTGTTAAACGCATACTTTGGGGAGTATGGTTTGAATTCTTTTTTCTTTTTCTGGGCCGGCTGTTTAGAGGAATCAGCCGCCCAGACCTCTTTTCTTTTCTCATCTTTGTTAGACGACTGTTTCTGTCGTCCTTCTCTTTTGTCGAACCTTTTCCCGTCCGACTGTTTTATCGTACAAAGATCAGTCGCCTGTATATAGGCTTCTGCTTCAATCAAGGCCTCTTGAAGAGTCGCCACCCTTTTTCGAACCAAATCAAATTTGAAGGTAGACCCGTCTTTGAGACCTCTGAAAAAGTCAGTATAAGCTACCTCATCCGGTAACCCTTGAATCTGTATTCTCATCAGGTTAAACCGCCTGATGCAAGAACGAAGTCCCTCCTTATCGCCCTGCTGAATTGTTCCCAAATCAAGGGTCGTTTTCTTCGCAGGGATGTTCATGGCGAAGTTGGAGGCAAATAAGTAAGCAAGCGTCCTGAAGCTATTTACACAACCAGTCGGCAGGTTGCCGAACTATTGCTGTGCAATTCCTTTGAGAGTCGCTGGGAAACACTTGCACCAAGTGGGATCATCCAACCCTTGAAGGTACATCAGGTTGGTGAATGCCATCAGATGGTCTTCTGGGTTAGTAGTGCCGTCATAGGCGCCTACTAGTACATTTTTCACTTTGGCCGGCTGAGCGGCTTCAGTAATTTCCTTGGAGAAGGCCGACGGCTGTTCACCAAGTCTAAGCAACCGTAGCTGCCAGTCCATAGGTTGGACGTTTTTTGCTGCAGGTCCACCAAATGGAGGTGGCTGCAAAAAATACTGTTGTTGCGGCACAAATGGTAAGTTTGGTACCGCCTGGGCACTATGAAAGCCGGACTGACGGGAGGTGCCGCCTGACTGACTTTCATGGTACGACTGAGTATGCCTCATCGAGGCATTTCGCAAACTGTCTTGAAAGTTTGAAGTAGAGGCCGACTCTGACAATCGGTCACTCTTCTTCTGCTCTAGCAGTAGCCGAGCATCTGTGAATGTTTGCTTCGACCCGTCCGCCTGAATATGACGAACAGGTTTCCTATTTCCTGTAGGATAACGGAATTTTGTGAAATCAAGGGCAGGTGGCTCCCGCTTCCTAGATTTAGGATGAGGAGTCGCCTCTCGCCCTTGAACTGGCTTCCTCTTCAGTGAAGTGGAGGGTTTCTTGGCCGACTGCTCCTTAACTGGAGCAGTCGACTTCTTGTTGATCAACTCTTGAATCTCTCCCTTGAAGTCCCTCATGAAGGTCATGAGTTCGTTCCTTGTGATGGGAGCAGACCCATCAGTCGGCTGTTGCCGAACAGGCGGTGCGCCTGCTGGCTCGCTTCCTGTTTGAAGATGCTCCCGTTCCCTCCTTTCGGTATGACGGGTACGTCGGGCCCTTAGGGTCCCGTCTGAAGCTGTATGAGCTTCAACTTCAAATTCACTTTCGGTATCATGGTCCGACTGAACTTGAGGGTCGTCTAGGGGACGCCTCTCTTCAGGAGTCGGTACAAACTTGGATGCCATCTCTGAAGTACTCTCCCCACAGACGGCGCCAAATGTTTCGGGGTTTTCTGATGTCCTGCGGGAGAGTTACAATTCCGAGACTGGAACTGGACGCTTGTACCTGCAAAATAACGGAGACTCCTGTGAGCTCCGCCTCCAACGGTCAAGTTAGTACCTGATTAAGGAGTAATTAATGCGGAAATTAAAGTAATAAGGTCTCTCTAGGTGAGAGTGTTTAATGTAGGTAATTTGCTTTGTTAGCGAGATCAGCCGGTTATTAATGTGTTCCGTAATGTTTTCCGCGTCTCCCTTAATGAGGATTAAGGGAGGTATTTATAACCTTGGGAAACGTGTCCATCCTAGTTTTAGGTAAACCTAGGGCTGATTGGGCTTCCCTCGGAAGTTGGGCCTGGGTGGCCGGGTTCTCCATTAGGCATGGAGTATGCCACATGTCGTGACATAACAGGTCCAAGGTGGACGAATAAGCGCGTGCCACGTGGCAAGCCCTGACAGTTCCAACTAGGAGACACTTGGCAGGACCTGATTGGTCCACGTGGCGCACTCCGATTGGTAGGAGCAAAATCCCCTAATCACCTTCCTCCTTGAATATCCAGTCACGGTTCTGGATCACTATGGAGTAAGTGATCTCATATATGGATCGTGAAGGGGTGTAACCTTCACCCTGTGAACGGTTTACAAGTTCCTAAAACTTTTTGGCGACTCTTTTGCCCTAGCTTCCTTCCATTTGGACGCCACCATACTTAAGTGTATGATCATAGTGGGGCTCAAGTTTGGGATGCTTAGCTTGAAATATTCCCTACACAGGAGGGTTTTTACTCTTGATGTTAAAATTAATACTATGAATAAGAATGCTAGTACTTCTTCTGCTTATATTGCTGAGTCTATTGATTTATGGCATGCAAGCTTAAGATTAGGTCATGTTAATATTGATTCAATTAAAAGGCTTAAACAATTAAACTTAATCCCACAGTTTTCCAATACTGATTTTTTAAAATGTCAAATTTGTGGTGAAGCCAAGTTTTCAAAGAAATAATTTAAATATGTAGATAGGAAAACTAAAGTACAAGAGCTTGTTCATAGTGACTTTGGTGATTTTAATAATCACGAGAGTAGAGGGGGTAAAAAGTACTACATTACTTTTGTTGATAACTGCTCACGTTTCTCCATGGGAAATCGATGATAATGTTGAGGGTATTCGTATGTATGATTTCCCTCAAAGCCTTAAAACTTTGGTGGAACTTGACCTAGTAGTGCCAAGTGACATTAAACAAGCCAACTCTCATCTATCCTTGTATTTCAACATTAAGAATTAAAAAACAAGTGATTTTAAGTCCATTCATGGCTCCTTTGAGCATCTTCTTTGATATATTTCCCTAAATTCGGGCTTCTCTACTTGATCGGGTGAGAGATTCCTTGCAATTCTTTTCTCTCAAAACCCGCTATCTATCTGATTCATCTTCCCATCTCTAATATAGGTGGACAATTGCAACCACTTCTAAGTAATAGCAATCTAATAATAAATTTCAGCATGTAAAGAGCTAAAAAAAAAAAAGGTCTATTTCTCACCCGCCTCAATGTGTTCAATATGTAGAAGTTTCTGCCCTTAATTAAGAGGGGATGAAGTGGAAGTAGCAGTTTGTGGCCTTTGCTCCAGAGAACCTCAACTTGGAAATTAAAAGATAGTCTATACCAAATCTTTAAGCATGTTTGCTGTCAAGATAAATGATATTTGAGCAAAGAAATATTTTTTTGGCATTTGAAGATAATCAACATAAAGGGTCTAGCATTGTGCTATCATGGAAGAAAAAACACTTGAGGGGCAAGAATAAGACGCCATTTGATGACGAATTTAGCACTAAATAAATGAGTCTGTTAACATTATACTACAGGTACAAGTAATAGAAATACTATATCCGTCCCTTGACCAAGAATCTCCAAGCTACATAATTAGAGGCACAAAGATAATAAATTGAGCTGAATAAGGGTGTAAAGTGTGAAATTGTGATGTAGCATGGAAATTCTAGTCTACAGAGTACATTATAGTTCATTTTCTAATCACAAAGTGTAACACTATAAAATAAGTAGTATGCTAACCACTGATTTAGAATTAACCAGATATGTATGCTGCTACTTGGAAGCACCATAACTTTCTTTCACTATACACCCAGCTACAATTCTCTTACCGCATGGAGGACCAGTAGCACTCCTCTAGGCGATTTATTTACCTGCAACACCCAATTGCGTTGAATGAAGCAAGGGCCAAAGAATTTACATACTGAAATTCAATGGAAAAAAGGTACGTATGAGGAATTTCAGAAGAAAATGCAACTTTGCAAAGCCAAAAGGGCAATTACCCTTCATAAACAGTTTGTTCAAACATCACAATGTCCCCCATACAGGCATCACCTGTAAATTACCCTCTAATGTTAATCACATTGATGTATTACAATATAGATGCAAAAGCGAGAATAATAAAGAAAAACATAGGCACATCAAAATTTCTAAAATTGATACTGTGTTCATACATTCCACCCTATGACATCACAATTATAGGGCACAATATATTTTCCATCTAAATTTCATAGTACCATACTGCATAACAACTTCTTAAAGAACCTAAGCCTAATCATTTTAATGTTTTATTATTTATATCAGTCAATACTCTAGATCATTTATCTTGATCTCCTAAACTTTTTTATTCCTAGCTTGCCACATTTATCTTAAATTAAGTATCTAACACGATATTGTGCTCATACACATATGACATTACGAATTTACGATCATACAACACAAAAGATCTCTGTCTGAATTTCATACTATCACCCAACTTAAACTCTTAAAAAAGGCTAAACAAGATCATTAAGATGCTTTCCTACACATAAAACAATGGAAAACAATTTTCTTGATCTCCTAAATGTTTTGACCCTAGCTAGCTACATTTATCATGAATCCAACTCTACACTTTAGCAAACAAGACTAAATTTATCCAAATTGTTTGAAAAAAAAATCTTAAGTAGAACCCATAAGAAGGAATATAAGTGACATGAAATGTAAAGGAAATTATAGCAAGAGAGACACAACCTTAGAAAAAATTGTATCCAAAACACAATAAATCTTTCATAGTCAACTCCAGATCAAAATCCATCCAAAATTTAGTACTTCATCATCACTACTTCAATTCAATTATCAATTACAATTAATGAAATTGAAAGTAAAACTTTACACAAACTTAATAAATAAAATTAAAATCTTACAGAGTCCTAGTCGATTGAAGTGAGGTCGATATTGATTAGTGAGGCGTGGTCTCTTATATTTTTCTTCTAATCTACAACCACAAATCATAAAAAAGTCTTTTACCAAAAAATAACATATACAATCAATATTTGAAATCGAGAGAAAGAGAGAGAGAGAGAGAGAGAGAGAGAGAGAGAAAACATAAAAAAATCAATAGAAAAGAACAATACATCAACATCTTGTTCATCCTCAAGAAAGTGGAAAACAAGAAGAGGGATACAATGTGAACCTACTATGAACTTGACCAAAAGAAAAGGGAGGGATGCCTAGCTGTGTATACGACGAGAGAGGACTCACTTGATGTGCCTCATTTTGAAGTCGCGTTATCTTTTAATACAATCTCAGATGCGTTAACAGGAGGTGATAAAGATGGCATTGTGGCTATTGTGTTCAGATTAGTTCCACCTGGTACTTTGGCAGGGTAAACTTCCATTATTTCTTCACTCCTCTCATTTAAATAAACAACAGTCTGCATGGTGAGCTGATGATATTCAACAACCTCAGGTGAAAAGCGATTCTCACGAGTATAGAAAGCATTCTCTTAAGCCGACCGAGCCTTATCTGCCAAAAGTGATTCCAATTGGAGTCATTTTTGAATGTAAATCCAAGAGTCAAATAATCTTACTGATAATCTGGTAGGAAATACTTTGATTGAATGGTAATTATAGCTTTCTTCCTCTAGCTCAGCACACCGCTCCTTGGCAAATTTTCACATAAATCGATGAAATTGAAACCAAAAACTAATCAATCGAGTGAAACAATTTTTTTAAAACCTAAATCTACTAATCTACTTGCATCCATAAAAATCGATGTAGTAACTCGGATCAAACAACATTAAAAAAAATCCAAAGCTACATTCCTCAAATCCATATTTGTCAAAAACAACCTCAAATGACATTGAAAGAATAAACTAATCTGAAAAGAAAATCACAGGGAGAAGAAATGAGGCATTCCATTTTGGTGCCATATTCCGAATTCAACCAAACTCCATCTATTTGCTTGCATGCCTATTCCGACTTTCATCACATGAATTAGACTGAATTGCTCCTGATAAGATACAAACCAAAAGCAAAACTCATCATAAACCCTAAATCAATAAAAATTGAGAAACTAAAAACAAAATTAAACTAATCAATTAGGTAATCTATAAAAATCATCAGAAATCCTAAATCAAACTCAAAATTAAAACACCTAAATCCTAACTATTTTATAAAACAAAAATAAAACACCAGAAAAATCAAAAGAATTTTAAAGTCCTATACACAATAAAAAATTTCAAATCATAGAAAAGGGAGAAGAATTAAAACCCTCTTGCTATTTTAGAAGTCTCGTCATCTTGCTGCAAACCAAAAAAAAATCAACAAAATAAAAAACATAAAAAAAAACCCTACCTTTTGCACAATATCCAAATCATGTTCAATCAAAACCACTATAATCAACCAAATTCATAAATTAATGTTAAATGAGTGATAATGAGCTGCGATATAACAAACCAGGAGAGAGAAACAGAAAGCTGAGCTCGATTACTGAGGAGAGAGAAAGAGTTCGCTGGAAACTACGATCGACGGTGGAAGAACCGAGGTTAGAAGCCGTTTCCATTAGAGAAGTCACATAGCTACTACTCAAAAACGATAATCGATAATGAAAATTGAAAGAAACAACAAATTTACAAAAGAAAAAGAGAGCAGAACTCAAAAGCAAAAATTATGGAGACATATCAAAATTTTACAAGAAATTAGGGTAAATCAAAGAACTCACCTTGAGGAGAGAGAAGAACCAAATTGCAAACTGATCATAATCTGAAGACTAAGGAGAGAGAGGTTGAAAAGTGACGAGGAAAAGAAAAACAACACTGTTCACAAGGAAAATGAAAAGAATGGTGTCCATCGAAGTGTGTATTATTCTGATACTGGATTCAGAATTATTAGAAAGCTAATATATTCAGTAAGGTCAAGTGATCAAAATGCTTAGGAGGAGGCCGCT
Organism: Chenopodium quinoa; assembly: GCF_001683475.1. Lineage (NCBI taxonomy): Eukaryota > Viridiplantae > Streptophyta > Magnoliopsida > Caryophyllales > Amaranthaceae > Chenopodium > Chenopodium quinoa. Next base: position 188,522 of record NW_018742400.1, read on the forward strand.
TTCGATTAGTAATATTAATGTATCGAAAAATATTGTGTAGAACGGACTCATGTGAGTCCGTTCTATTAACTGGCCCGCGCTCGGCCCATTTATTAAAGTTCAGCTAGCGCGCGGCCCGAACCTTAAATAGCCTTTTTTTCAAACACATCCATCGTTCCGCCTTCCTCCTCCTTCTTCTCACCCACGTTTTCTGCATGTTCACTCCATTTTTATCAGTTACATTCCATTACTATCGACTTAATTTCACATTTCCAAATAATTCGCATAACTACTTCATTTTTTAGCTTTAATTATATTTGAATGAATTTAATTTTTACGTCTTCATCATAAACCCTAACATTCGTTATTTTTAACTCAATTAATGTCTACCATTTTGTCGATTAAAGATTCTTCTCCCTTAAAAGTTTATCACAAACGAAGTAAACAAGCTCGAAAAAAGGAGAATACATTTGCAATGGCTGAAAGGTTTATTATACTTCAGTTATTTTTTAGGTTATACTGTTTTTTTAAAAAAATCATTTTTATACCTTATTATTTCGTTTTGTAGGGTCGATTCAAAACAACCATTGAAGAAGTGTGGTCCTAAACCTGGGTCTAAACGAAGTCGACCTGTTAGGTGTGAAATTCTATTCTATTTATTTCGCAAAAAGACATATCATTTTGTATTTGTTGTTTCATATTAAATATTTTTTCTTAGGAAATAAACATACATATCTGGTTATTATATTGTAATTTGGTAATAGATTATATTTGTCAAGATTATCTTTTCTTATTTTGCCCTTTTTTATGGATATGGTTGTTTCACTATTCATCATGCTATATTATGATGTAAATATTTATGATTTTTGCATTTAATATTTTTAAGTGAGGAATAAGATTATTATTTTCACGAATTACATTTTATTAGCCAGGAATTAGGATGGTTTAGTCAGATATTAGATAGTTTACTTAAGGAATTGGTGTATTCAAGTCAGACATATATAATTTTAAAAGTTAGAAATTATCAAGTTTTAGTCAGATATTAGCTTACTTATATCATGAATTGATCTATGTTTATCATTCATAAAAAACTAAAATAATCAATTGATGATGTCAATGGTTACAGTTTTGTATTTAACAATTTTAAGCCAGAAATAAGATTATTATAATCAGGAATTAGTTTGCTTTCTTCATATATTAGATAATTTAATTAAGTTCTTGGTGTATTTTAGTCTGGCATAACATTCTAAATTTAATGAATTAGCAAGTTAAAGTCTGAATTAAGAGTAATATAATCAGGAATTAGAATGGTTAGAAAATATATCTCAGGCTTTGGTGTATTTTAGTCAGGAATAATAATTTAAACGTCAGCAATTAGCACGCTTTAGTCAGATATTAGATAACTTTTATCAATTATTAGTCTTTCATTTTACTCAGACTGGTTTTAGTACTTTGTGATTTGCATAAAGATTTTTATAATAAAGATATGTTTATTATAATTAGTAATTATCATTAACATAATTATTATCATGAATAAGAATGTTTTAAAAAGCTCTCAATTTTAATGTGATTTTTTACTTTACAAACTTTCAGTTCTCTTAGTGAAGATAATATTTAAGACTTAGAGCTTGATAATAAATCTGGTCCTAATCATCTTTGTCAAATCATGGAAGATTTAAGTGATTAGCAAAAAAAGGATGTAAAGGAAATTGGGTTTGGTGGGTTGCTTAATATGAAATTGAAGGATAATATCAGTCACCAGTTGTATGGTTATATAGTAACTCATTATATTCCTAAGGCAAGAAACCTGATTGTTGGTAAAAAAGAATATGCCATTCATGTTGACAGTCTTGGGCATTCTTTTTATTGATATACCTGTGAAAGAGATTTCTAAAAACAAGAAAGGCTTTAATCCTGATAACTATTTGAAATCAGTGTGGAGGAAATTTTTGGGTTTGGATGGAGAAGAAGATTTGGAAAAAGAAAATGAATCTGAAACTAACAAAAAAAAGAAGAGGAAAACTGGTGATGAATCTGAAAAAGGTATTGAAAGCAAGAAGAAGGAATCTGAAAAACAGCTCAAAGTAAGTTAAAGAAGACATATGTCAATTTTCTTACTTATCAAGCATTCTTTGAGAAATATAGGGGTGGAGGTTATGAATTCAAGAGACTCTTTGTTATGCTTGTTGTATCTAATTTTTTTAGCTCCAATTAGTGATAAGTCCCCAAATTTTAACATCATAAAGTCTTTGGAAGATGTACGTTTCATAAAGACTGACAACTGGGCTGGTTATGTGATGGATTGGTTATGTACATCTGTAGTAGAGTTTCAGTCCTTTGTTTTGAAGAAGAAAGAAGGACAAGAATTGAAAAGTAAATCAAAACAAGTAAATGGTTGTTTGGTGTCCTTTATAATTGCTTTTTTGCAAAAGTTTGAGTTTGGGACCACTTTAGATAAGAAGTCATTTGTAATGAATTGATCATGTGAATCTCTGAATGAGCAGATTAATGCCGTTGCTGAAAATATTTATTATGGTACTGTGAAATTGTATCCTCTGACATTACCATTACAGTATGTTGGCAAAAGTGAACAGGAGCTTCTTAAATCTTTTCAGCTGGATAACATTGAGTTTAAACTTGAAGATACTGATGATGATGAAGATTCTGGTGGAAATGTGGAAGGTCAGGATGTACAATCTGCCCCAATTGATTCTGGTGGAAATAAGGAAGGTCAGGGTGTACTATCTGCCCCAATTGAGTTGAAAGCTGATGATGACCAAGCTAGATATGTCATGTACAGAATTCCTAAAGAGTACCCAACTGATGATGAGATTGATAAAATGGATATTATTTAAGTTTAAAATCTCATCTTTTTATTAATTTATTAAAGCTTTTGATTCAAGAGTTCATTCTGTATAACCTGTTATTATGTACTAACTTTTTTTGTCAATAATTCATTGATTAATATAATATGAATCAGTATTAATTGTAGTCAAAAATTAGTTTAGTTTTATCAGGAGTAAGAAATTTGATATCATTGTTAATATGAGAATGTTGATCAAGAATATGACAGTTTTGTTCAGGAATGGAATTATTTTAGTCAGAAAATAACTTATATTTCAATTAGGAATAACATTGTTTAAATCAGAAATTATATTACTTTAAACAGGAATAACATTATTTTTTGTCAGGAATGTGTTTATTTTGTCAGGAATTAATTTTTTATAGTCAGGAAATAAGGTATCAGCTTCAGGAATAATATTGTTTTATTCAGAAATTATTTAATTTTTATCAGGAATTAGAATGTTAAGTCTCTTTTATGTAGGATATGTTATTATATTTAACTCATTCATTCATTATTCTCTTTTTTTTATTAGGCTGTGAAAAAGAAAATGATGAAATTTGGTCGTGACATGAAGATCATATCAGAGAACCAAATTCACTTTGATATTGATTTGAAGGATGAAGCAATAAAAACTTCACAAGAATCTCAATCTCAAGGAGATGATGATATATATTCCAATCCACAGTTCTTAGCTAAAATTGATGAAATAGTGTTAGCTGCTATGAAGAGAAAAAAGTTAGCCACTGAATTGGATAATTTTGATCGTAAGCTTAAGCCTGATGAAATTGTAAGTTTAATTACCTTTATCTTTATTTTTTATATGAAATTAACTTAAGATTTATGTTTGATATTAATGTTTATTTTATACAGGTGAATAATGTTATTGCTGATCTTGATTTGGAGAAAGTCTTAAGTCAAGATATACCTAAAAGTGATAAATTAGAGGATACAAATAAAGAAAAAGAATTCAATGAAGAAGAAGAAAGTGATATATCTGAAACTGGTATGCCTGAACAGATACCAGAGAAAAATGCAGATGTAGAGAAAGTCTTGACTGTTCACCAAGGACCTGTCGCTGATGTTTCACTTGGTGCAGAAGCTGTTGCTGTTGACAAAGGAACTGATGTTGCTGTTTCAGATGTTGTTGAAACTCCTGCTGTAAATTATGAACCTGGCACAGCAGCAGGAGAAAATGTGGTTAGTTCAGTTGGTGTGGAGGGTGTTCTTGGTTCTTCAACATCACCTCCTATGACACCAAGGAAAGCTAGGGGACTCATTGAAGTTTATTCTGATGATTTGAATGATAATCAGGCTAGGATTTTGCAAGAAGGTAGGAGTTTTTCCATGGGAGCTCATTCTATGACAAAGTTTAATTTAATTACCCCTACTCCTCCTTCTCCTACACCATCAAAGGAGCAAAATGCAAAAGTTTTGGTAACTGATGAAAAAGAAAGAAAAAATGACAAAGATGATGACAACACATCTAAGGTCTATTATTTGTATTTTATTTGAATAATAAATTAAAATAATTATTGTATTTAAATCTGATATTTTATATAAATAAATTTATATATTTTTTATTTCTGTTAGACATATGTTTTCAGGTTTTTACTAAATCTGATGATGTAATTCAGAGTAAAGTTACAAAAGAACATCAATCACCTATTGATGTTGTGAATCAGGTAATTTTTTTTCTTATTTTTTTCACGAGTTAAATTATTCTGGTCAAGAATTAGATTTATTTTGTCATATATTATATAAGTTTTGTTAGCAATTACAATATTTTTGTCAGGATTTAAAATATAGTTGTTGGGTTTTTAATTAGATTTACTGTATCAGGAATAATTATATTTTAGTCAGTTATTAGATGTAAATTATAACTCTAGTTGTTCATCAGGAATAAAGTTGTCTCTGTCAGTTATTAGATTACCTCTATCAGTAGTAAGAATACTTTAGTCAGGAATAATAAATTTTTGAAAAGAAATTAGATTCTTTTTTTAAAAATAATACATTCTTAATTAGGAAAAGATTTATATATTCCGCTATCAGATTACTTTTGGCACTAATAAGAATATTCCTATCAGGAATTAGAATTTTGAGTTCATTAATTAGTATAGGTTATTATTGTTTGTATTTAAGTTACTTGTTTTTTATTTTAATACAATATATTTTTTCTGTAGGAAGCTCGGCCTAGAGATACAACTGCAGTTTTAGATTTATTGAGAAACAAGTATGTTGAAACGGAATCGGTTGCTAATGAATCTGTTCCAATTGAAGTTCTAAAATCTCCTAGTGCTCCTAATCCTACCCTTATTGTAATAGATAAAACTCCTACTCCTACTGCTGCTGATTTGTCTCAAGATGAGTTTATGGAAATAGGATCTCAGCCTCCTAAAACTCACATTCAGTTAATTGATGTGGACAAAATTCCTACTGGTGAAAATGTCCCTCCTAAAATTACATTTATTACTGCTGATGCATATGCTGAAAAAAGGCCGAAAGATCGCAATATCTAAGAGATAGTTACAGCAGTTGGAATTACAGGCTAATTTGGAAGCATCTAGTTTGGATTCAGATTGGGTAGATCCCCCTATTAATAAGATTCCGATTCAAAATCAAGAAATGATTGTCTATAGGAGTTTGCAGGAAAATAAGCCTCTGTATCTGAAAATTTTAAGTGAGCATGAAAGATATATGTGTGACTTCCTCTTTTTAGAAAATATGATGAGAAGAATGAGTTAGATACTATAGGAGAAGATGAGGGAATCAAGGCGCGTAACATGAGTCTGTATGTGCAAGATACTGGTGATGTTATCTGTCAGTTTAACACTGAAGATCCTTCCAAAGCGATATTATTTTGGTGAAAGAGGAGTTTTGTTCGTTGCACCCCTCTGTCTGAATTAATAGTGCTATTCATGATACTTGGGCATCTGCGTTGAATCTTGAAGAGAGCCAAATAGCTGACAGAGAAATATTTCAGTACAAGAGATTTGTTTTTTTTTTTTTACTGTAGTTGCTGTAAGTTTTTTTTCTTTACTTATTATCTTTGGAATTTTTATGTATATAACATAATATATGTTTCAGATTTTATTTTTTTGTTTTGAACGACACTATACAGAGATATTTAGTAAAGAGAGGAAATTACAAAAAAGATGTCAAGAAGATCAAAGAACAGGAAAAAAATTTTAATTCTTTGGAAAATAATCCAGAAGAATATGCGAAGTTTAAGGAGAAGTTGAAATAAATGGAGCTGAATATGGAATTGAAAAAACATGACTCTAATGATGTTTATGTTGCCATTGATCAATGGGTTGATCGTTTTCCAAAGCTCAAACGTAGCTGAAGCAAAGTTGGTAAGTTATTAAATTTATTTTTTGTTTTTACTCAAGTAATATATTTTTAAATTCAAGTACTTGCTGTTATAATCAGGTATTAATCTAATTTTTTCATGTATAAAGATATTTAATGTAGGAATTAGACAATCTTAGAGTTAGAGTGTTGGATTAACATTTTTAAGCTTAACATAATATAAGATAGGAATTTAACATTACAATATTTAATCATGAATTTGATTATTATAATCAGGAATAAAATTTTATTAGTCAAGAATTACTATGCTTAGTTAGGTATTAGATGATTCATCTCAGGTATTGTTGTATTTTTGTCAGGCTTAACAATTTAAGTCAGAAATATGATTATTTTATTCAGGAATTAAGTTATATTGATCAGGAATTAAGTTTTAGTCATGAATTTAACAATCTAAGTATGATATTAATATTTTATAGTCAGATATTAGATTACTTATGTCAGTTATTATTCTACTTTAGTTAGGCATTACACTATTTTATGCAGGAACTATATAGTCTAAGAGTTAAAGTTTTGGATTTAACATTTTCAAGTTGAAGATAATATATTATTACAATATTTAGTCAGAAATTATATTATTATAATCAGTAATTAGATATTATTAATGAGGAATTATCATTATTTAGTCCGGTATTATCAAAGATTTCAATATTTAGTCAGGAATTATATTATTATAATCAGTTATTAGATATTATTAGTTAGGAATTATCAAGTATTAGATTATTCATGTCATTTATCGTTAAGTCAGACATTATAATATAAAACTCGAAAATTAGCAAGTTTAAGTCAGGTATTGGTTTTATTCATGTCATTTATCGTTAAGTCAGACATTATAATATAAAACTCGAAAATTAGCAAGTTTAAGTCAGGTATTGGTTTATAACATATAATAATTTAACTTTTTTTTTGTTTTATTGTTGCAGTTAATCTTTCCCATTTGGTACAAAAATTACTATACTCTAATGGTTTTTAATTTTATTCTTGGTAAAACTCCACGTATAGATTGGATAAATAACAGGACTAACATTGATCGAACTGACTTGGATTTTATAGATAAGTATTTGGTAAGTTTTTTGTCTAGTAACTATTTCATTTTGCTCCTTAAAAATTACACTTTTAGATGCTTATATATATAAATATACATATTTATATTTACAGTTTAGAGTTGTTCATCTTTTTTTGCGAAAGAAAGAACATCCTTTAGCAGAAATAGTTCCTGACTTGCCATGGAATACTCCATCTTTTTCTTGGAAGACTAGCAAAAAAAATTATGATTGTGGGATTTTTGCATTAATGTGTATGCAAAAATACACTGGATTAGATGAAGGACTTCTTGATTTAAAAAAGTAAGTGTTTTTGTCTCTTGATATTTTTTGTGATTTAAACTAATATTTTTTAGTGTTCTTATTTTTGTATAAATTTGCAGAAATAAATTCGGAAGTTTTATAGATGCAGAATAGCTTATACTTTGGTTAATAGAGAAAACAATTTTTTGCGCAAGCAATTGTGGAATGCTTGCATTGAATTTTCTATTAACAAAGACAAAATTTTCAAAGCTCATCATGCAAGGAAGAAGCTTGAGGTTCAATATAGAATGGATGTAACTGCTATACTGAAAGAAAAAGATAGGATATACAACTTGGAGTAGAAGAAACTAAAGAAAATGGAAAAACAGCAGAATATAGACTATATTAGATAATTTTATTTTGTATATATATTACCTTTTTTGTAGTTAAATATTAGGTTCATTTTGGTTGATAAATTTTTGTTTATACAGTTATTTATATATGTATATATTTTGCTTTTCTTTAATATTATCAATCACGTATACAATCGTGTTTTTGCATAAGTTAGATTATTTTAATCAAGAAAAACAAAACTTAGTTAGGAGATAATATTCAAGAAATAAGTGAATATTATCATGGAATAAATCATATTAATCAGCAATAGCATTACTTTGTTCAGAAATTATATTCAAGAAAGGAGTGATGTTTATCAGGAAATAAATCATATTAGTCAAGAATAACATTATTTTGTTCAAAAATTAGAATAATTCTGTCAGGAATAAAAAAAAAGTATAAAAACTTAATTTTGATTATAAATCTAAATATCAAATCAATATATACTAGAATTAAATGTAATATTTTTACAAATATTTTTAATGAATAAAAATTATTTGATGAATGTCTCAATATTAAATAAGTTGTGGATTTGGAGTTTTGGTACCAAACTCATTTGGATCTCTAGTTGTTGTTCTTCTTCTTTCAAAATGCACTCTAATTCTTTTGTTTTTTTTTTGGCCTTCCTTTTGTTTTTGGTCATTTTGGATCTTTTACAGCATTCCTTCTCTCTTGCTCTTCATCAAGCTCACGAATTTTTTCTTCATTTGTTTGGAACACTTTTCTTACAGATTTGTACATTTGTTCCAAAGCATCGTCACATAATCTTGTTGCTTCTTCGTTCCCTTGACATATACTTACAAGGTTGTAGAAATTCTTTGTTATTGATTGCTTCTAAGGAGTGTTTATTAATGAATGATCCTTATTTGCATTTCCTAATAAAAAAAAATTATTACATTTGTCATAAAATAATATAGGTCAGGAATAAATATATCTTTATCAGGAATAATATTATCATTGTCAGTCATAACAATATATATATCAGGAATAAGATTACAATGTCAGGAATAAGATACGTACAGGCATGTATAACATATGTATAATCAGGAATGAGAATCTAAATTTCAGGAATAATTTTAATATTTTCAGTAAAAACAATATTATTTTATCCTTGGGCTAAGTGTTCATGTATCATAAAAAGTTATAAAATATAAAAATTTAATATATTTTATTATCAAAAATTATACAAATTTGACTAAAGTCAAAATAAAGTCATATAAAACTGAAAAAGTATTTAATTGCAACTTCAAAAAGTCATAAAAATCTTAAAAAACTGAAAAAGTATTTAATTGCATCTTCAAAAAGTCATACTAATCAGATAAAACTAAAGAAGTCATATAATTTCAAAGTAATTTATTCCATTATGAAAAAGTCATTAAAAACAGACAAGTCATTATTTCTTCTGTAAAGTTACATGTCAATTATTGTTGTTCATACATAACTAGTTTCTATTTAAAGGCTGTTTAAATCAAGATTTTTTTTATAAAAAAAAATAAAAAAAAAACCCTTAAATTAACAACCTCTATTGTTTCTATATAAGGTTGAGTCTTATTTTTTCTTTTGTACAATCTTGAAGACAATGGCTGATTTCTATGAAAATTTGGCAAAATGTTCTGTTAAGTTCAAATCAATTTATCGGCTTAGTTTGGTAAAAACATTAAGCTTTATACTTATATATTTGTTTTGTATCTTAGTAAATATTTAATGTTTTAATTCTATTTTGTGTGTGTGGGTGTGTGTGTGTGTTTTTTTTAATATATATTTCAGCTACTTCCTGCAGATTGGAAAGGTTTTCTTTTAAGATTCAGAGGTCCAGTTAGAGTCTATCGTGGGAATAATGGCAGATTTTGGGAGGTTAGAGTGTTAAGCGTACCACAAAATACAGGAACCTGTGGTGGTTGTTTTATTGATGATGCATGGACAAGCTTTGTATCATCCAATAATATTGTTGAAGGAGAAAGACTGGATATTTATCATGATAATGATTCAAATTTTTACATTATAGTTTTTCATGCTGATGGTAATGAGAGGGTTCCTACTGAAGCAGAAAATAGAATTAATGTATAAGTTTATTTGTTAAGATTATATTTGTAATAAATAAGTTTATATTTATCAAAAATAATAATATTTGTATAAGGTATAAGATTATGTTTGTCATAATTAAATTGTTTTATGAGAAGTAACAATATTTGTTTCAGGAAAAAGACTATATTTGTGAGGAATAATATAATATTTGTCATGAATAAGTTCTTATAATTAGGAATAATAATACTTTTATTTTATATTTAATTAACAAATAATAAATTTTAAAATAACAAAGTATGTACGTACCTGATTCATTCTCATCCCATATCATTGATTTAGCAAGCTTTGTCCAGCTGTTTCAGAATTTATCTCTCTAGTGTAGCATGTATGATGTACATTTGCATTATCTTGAGAATGTGAAAGCACATCAATCCGGTCTATGTGAAGCACATACAAGAACACATAAACTCATTGTTTTGACAGTGATATATGACTTGATAGGTGTGCATATAATCTTCATCAAGAGAAACATCAAAAAATTTGATGTATTGCATTGAAGTTGGCTTTTCCTTTGCATATGCTCCTAGACTGGTGTCAAATTCCAACTTAAAATCCTTGTGTAAGTTCAGAGTATAAACTTTAGCAGCATGTTTTTAGATTTTTGTTGTTGTTTTTGGTTTCTCAGTAGTACATCTGAAGTTGTCACTCTTTTCAGTGCTTCTCCATCTTCTTACAGTAGCTTCAAATATGTGAAATAACTCCAAAAGTTTAGTGGTTCTGTTGGCCTTAAATGAAATTGCTCTGCTTTTTACTTCTACTCTTTGAGATGAAAGAATTCCCGCAGAGAAAATATCGTTAGCTTGCTCAATGTTGTGCACCATTTTTTTGTAGCCCAAATAACCTATCAAACCACTCTTTTTTTTCTAAATCAATGTTTTTGAACCATCTTGTTCCAGATATCTTCAAATTTTGATTCTGAATCACAGCCACTTAAGCACTCGTGAAACATATTCTTGAATTTAGGGTTGTTTTTAAAAGTTTCAAAGTGTGATACAAAATTCTTTTGTAAATGCCATAGACACAATCTATGTCTTAAATTTGGATACACCTGCAACAATTATAGAACAATTTGATTATTTTCTTCAGTTTTTAGATTTTTTTGATCAGGTATTACATGATATTCATTAGGAATTAGCAAGTTTTAGTCATTACTTAGACAACATAAATCAAATAATTTCATTTTATAGTCAGATATTAGATAAATCATGGCAGTAATTGATATATTTTTGCCAGGTATCAAAGAGTCAAAGTTAGATATTATATAACTCACGTCAGTTATGAATCTATTTTTGTCGGGCATAACAATTTATTAGTCAGGAATTAAAGTGTTTTAATCAGATATTAAATAAATAATGTCAATAATAAACCTATTTTCTTCAACAATTATAGAACAATTTGATTATTTTCTTCAGTTTTTAGATTATTTTGATCAGGAATTACATGATATTCATTAGGAATTAGTAAGATTTAGTCATTAATTAGACAACATAAATCAAATAATTTCATTTTATAGTCAGAGATTATATTAATCATGGCAGTAATTGATATATTTTTGGCAGGTATTAAAGAGTCAAAATTAGATATTATACAACTCACGTCAGTTATTAATCTATTTTTGTCAGGTATAATAATTTATTAGTCAAGAATTAAAGTGTTTTAATTAGATATTAAATAAACAATGTCAATTATTGATATGTTCATTTTATATAGTGTTTTACCCCCATCCCTTGGTCATAATTATTAGTGTTTTTGGCTCTTTAGAGCCACTTTTATTACTAATTGGTATTTTCTAGTGTTTTCGTAGATTTGGTTGACTTTTGTAGGTATTTGCACTTTTGGAGCATTTTTCCGAGATATTATGGAGTATCTACGAGCATTGGAGAAGCACGACCAGTTTCTATAGCCCAGGGTCGGTTAGAGCCATCGATCCGGTGATTAAGGGCTTGGTATATGTGATACCGGGGCATTTGGACCAAGTATTCAAGACCCGAAGAGGAAATCCAGATTGGCCTGGAGAATTGAAGCCCAATAGAAGTCCAAAGAGTAGCCCAAGAGTGCCGCCCGGCCAAAGGAGCTCTCGCCCAAAGGCGTGCCCGGCCAGGCGGGGGAAGTGAAGCTGGCGCCCAAACTCACGCCCGGCCGGGCGCAAGAAACATACCTGGGAGTAAAAAGGTGGGCCCGATCGGGCGGTGCCTCGCCCGATCGGGCGCGTATCATTATTAGGAGGTTTAATCGTCGTTTAAGTTTGTTTTAGTTTAGGATTCTTGCTTAATATAAATTCTTTTCCGTTAAGCAAGTTGAGGATATTCTTTTACTCTTTCTTAATTCTTCTCCTAGATTTTCTCTCTCTACTTAGCTTTTAGATTAGTTTTTCTCTCTACAACTTTGTTCTTTACTCTACTCTTAATTCCAGATTACTTTGGTAATGATTTCTTCTACTTTAATCTCAGTTATTAAATTTAATTCTTTTATCATGTCTTATTTTATTGCTTTGATTAGTTTAGATTTAATTATGTGTGAGTAGTTTCCTTTATAGGGTTTGTGGGGATCCATAAATAATATGAAGGGCTAATTTATTTTTGTTGATTATCAATGCTAGATTAATTTCCTATTGATTGATTTAATGCTCTGTGACTAGATTAGGTCTGATTTTTTATGCATGAGTTTGACAATATTGATTCAAGATTCTAGAGATGAGAATTGATGTTTAGGTCTAGTTTCAATAGGCACGTTAATTTATAAATGGTTAAGCCGATATTCGAGAGATGAGATTTAATACCGGTAGATTAATTCTTTGATTGTAATTCGTAGCGAAAGCCCTTTATGATCTGATTAATTGATACATTGATGTTTGATTATTATGCTTTACCCTGGAATATTATTTATTGGTGAACCTATGCCCTAGGTCTTTTATTCATTGATTTCCTCTATTCTTATTTTTCCCTACTTTTACTCTTATAGTTTAGTTATCCTTTGATTATAATAGATTTGTTACTTAATTATTTAGATTGCTTTAATTAATTAGGAGTAGAAAGATCAGTTTCCTTGTGGATTCAATCCTACTTCCCTATCTATTTTAGTTAATGGTTTTAGAAATTACTTTTGATTAGGTGATACGACTTTAGCCTGTCAAAATTTGGCGCCGTTGTCGGGGAGATGGTTTATTTTTATTTCTGATTATTTTTTGTAGTCTAGGTTATTTATTTTTGTCTTAGAGAACGTTAGTTCTTTGTTTATGCCCAGGTGTTCTAGATCGGGTTACATCCCATTCGATCCTGAGATCGAATGTTCATTCCATAGACAAAAGAATTTCTACGGGCAAATCCTGGCGGGTTCTGGTGATAATAATAATCACCGATTCCCTCCAACTGATTCTAGCGATTTAGAGGTATCTTCAGATCCAAAATCAGAGATGGAGGTACCTAAGAAGCTCAGTGATTATTCACAACCATAGCTCGCAGATTTTCCGCACCTTACTCCCACTCCAGCTCTTGATGGGGTACAGTTCGAGACCAAACCCCAATTTATAACGATGATAGAAAGGAAGCAATTTAGTGGAGCTAAGGGTGAAGACCCAAATCTTCATATTGCAGACTACTGTCAATACTGTAATACCATCAGGCAAGCTGGGGGTCACACAAGACCAAATCAGGGAGATTCTCTTTCCTTTCTCTTAAAGTGGAAAAGCCAAATTATGGTTTAATGGATTAAATAGAACTGCACTTGGTATAACTGAATGGGAAACTCTTGTTTTGAATTTTTATAATAAATATTATCCTGCAGAGAGAACAATTGTGCTAAGGAGTGCAATTCAAAACTTTGCCCAAGAGGCCGATGAAACTTTATATGAGGCTTGAGAGAGGTTCAAGGATCTACAAAGAGAATGCCCCCACCATAAATTTTGCATAATGGCAGTTGATCCAAGCCTTTTACAATGGGATTGGAAATTCATGTAGAATAATATTGGATTCAGAAGCTAGCGGGAGGTTTATGAACCTTAATGTTGATGATGCAGGTCAAGTTATCGAAGATATGGCGATACATAATTCCCAATATGGGAATCCTAGAGGCTTTGCTAACAAGGGGAAGCATAGCGTTGACTCTGTATCCTTTTTACAAGCTCAATTAACCTCTATTTGCAAGAAACTAGATAATCTTAGTACTGCAAATGTAGCTAATGTTTCTGCATTTAATAATAATGCTAATGAGGCTTTCTATGAAAATTGTGGAATATTAGGTCATTGGGAGCAAGATTGCAGGAGTTCTGTGGAGCAAGTCAATGTCTTTCAAGCTGATAGGCAGAATAACCCATACTCCAACACCTACATCCTAGGTACCGGAATCATCCGTACCTTTCCTACTGGAGCACCAATGTTCAAAATCCACCACCTCCACCAGAATCACAAGCGCCATAACAAACTCAGCAGAAATACTACCATCCCAATGCTAGCCAGAAGAACCAACCACAACAACCCTCCTCATCTTCCGACCCTGCTTTGGTAGAAATTAGAGCGATGCTGGCTAATATGCAGAAGCACATGGAGAGTAGAGATGCCCAAATTGATTCGATCCTAGCACATAATAAAATTATAGATAATCAAATTGCGCAAATTTCTGCTTCTCTACAAGCCCGTCAACAGGGAGCCCTGCCAGCACAGCCGACTAGGCATACGGATCAAGCCTATGCAATTACTCTAAGGAGTGGTTCAAACTACGAAGGGCCCCCTATGCCCAGAGATGATGAACCTGTTTTAATAAATAATGCTAATCTTAATTCCATTAAACCTGACAATGTAGCTAATAGACCTGCAGGGATGAAGAATAGTACTAATATACCTGATTTTACATTGCAAGGTACGACTCCATGGAAGATAACAACTCTAGATAAGAGCAGTAATATTCCAAAGCTAGTTATCAAACTTTCATTTCCAAACCGTCACTTGAAAGTAAATTTAGATAAGCAGTTTGGTAAGTTTCTAGAGATGGTTAAAGATTTGCAGGTAACAGTTCCCTTCACTGAATTAATTACACAAATTCCTACATATGCAAAATTCATGAAGGAAATTTTGACAAGAAAAAGGCTAATAGTGAGGTAGAGATAGTAGCTTTCACTGCAGAATGTAGTGCCGTACTTCAAAATAAATCTCCACCTAAAGTGAAATATTCGGTTAGCTTTTCTATCCTTGTCATATTGGCAATCTAATGATTGATAATGCATTATGTGATTTGGGTGCTAGCGTTAGTGTTATGCCTTTGTCTGTGTGTTCCAAACTAAATATGAGTAAACTAAAAGCTACTAATATTACTCTACAAATGGCCGACCATTCTTTTAAATACCCCTTAAGTGTTTTAGAGGATGTTCCTGTTAGAGTAGGTAAAATTTATATACCTGTTGACTTTCTTGTTCTTGATATGGCTGAGGATATGAAAACCCCAATTATTTTGGGTAGACAATTCCTTAACACTGCAGTAGCAATTATAGATGTGAGATGTGGAAAATTGACAGCATCAGTAGGGGATGATAAAATTATTTTTAATCTTAATAATACCCCTAAAACCCCCATGACAGAGGAGAAGTGTTTTAGTGTTGATGTGGTTCAAAATTATTCTAACAAGCCCCAAGCTCTTGTAAAAGATCCCTTGGAGGCGGTATCTTGTGTTACATCCTTTACAGATGAAATAGACAAATGGAAAAAGGAAGTTGATGCAATAGAAAGAGCCCTCACACTGTCGGTCTTGGCTTTGATGATGAGAAGGTGGAATTAAACAAGCAAGCTATAGAAATTGAGCATACAATAAGTGTTCCGCCAGATCGAGTTGCAAGTGCTTCGTGTAATGACAATACGAGGCAACCATCGATCGAAGAGGGATCTTTTGTGCGTAGCATTGAAGAACCCCCCAGTCAAAGTTAAGGAGGATCCACCAGATAAGGTGAATCGGCGTCCCACATGGTATGTCAGGAGGCCTTGTCGTGGCCTAAACATCGCTCGACCGGGTGAGAAACCACCCGACCAAGCGTTAGGCTAAGGGTCCTAGTTCTTATACTTGGTAAGAAGGTCGTGCGGGACCTTGATAAACCAGCGCTCTGCAGGAGGCAACCCGTATTTTAATGTTTTGTAGACTAGTTTTTCTTCCTTTTTCTTGTGAGAGGAGAGAGGAGGGAGTATAATGAGTTTTATGAGTTTTTGTACAGGTTTGAAGGAAAAGAGTTAGCTAAAAACTTGAAGAAAAGAAGAAAGGCAAAAAAACCGTCCACACCCATTTTTCTACTATGGCTTCAAAGAGGGCTCGATCAACTTTTGGGAAGAGTTCTAGTTCGAGGGAGGAGTAGGATCCATATTTGCAACTCCCCTATTGGCCAACAATCCGAAATACTAGCAAGGAGAAAAAGGAATGGCTAGAACACCTTGCCGGGCGGGATGTAATTCCTTCACGGTGGTTACACTGCCCTACTCTTGAATCTTATGGTTTGTATGATTTTGTTTAACGTTTTTTGAATGATATAAGAATGAGAAAATTCTTTGACATGCATTATCCTACATACCGTGAATTAACATGTGAATTTTTGTCTTCTTTGAAAGTTGTAAATAGTAGAAATGGACCGAATTTATTTTTTAGGTTGAACAATAGGAATATTAGTTTGACATATGTTGAATTTTGTAAATTATTTGAATTGAATTCTGAATTACCTTTTCAATTGCATGCTGATTATAAAATGGGTGATATTTATCATGCTTTAACTGGTTTACCGACCCCCGACCCCAACATGCTAGTACGAAACCTATCCATCACCCTATCTAAAAAATTTGGCAAAGATTTGCAGGATTGTGTTTTCTTGGTAGGAACGAGCCTCACAACGCCCAAACCAACGAACTAGCTGTTATTGGTCACTATGTGTATGGGTTTGGTAAACTGAACATAGGTAGATACATCATCCACCACCTGAGTAGACATGCCACTGCCAAAACCCAGTCTCGTACCCCTATTCATATAGGAGGCCTAATCACTAGGATAGCAGTTAAAAAGGCCGGTTTTGTTGAGAGTGGACCCCACCAGATGACTAACTGTGGACCGAATACATATATGACTGCTAGGTATTTTGAGGAGTTGGGTTGGGTACGATTGGATAGTGAGAAAACCCCCCACTGGTGCATTAGGACTGGGATTGAGCAGCCATTACCTATTTTTCCCCTATCTAGTCCTGACTTGACCACCTTTCCCCCTGGGCAAGTGTCCTACACGTACAACCTATTAGTTTCCCATGCTAGGGGGCAAGAACAACCAATACCACCACCAGTCCCACCAACCTAGCCTAAGCCCCAGGTAATGCATTCACCACCTCACATGTCTCACTCTGTCCCCCATGTTGACTCTGACCTAGTTTGGGACTTCTAGAGTATAGGTCAGGCTTGGGGGAGTTTGATATGTTCATTTTATATAGTGTTTTACCCCCGTCCCTTGGTCATAATTAGTAGTGTTTTTGGCTCTTTAGAGCCACTTTTATTAATAATTGGTGTTTTCTAGTGTTTTTGTAGATTTGGTTGACTTTTGTAGGGATTTGCACTTTTGGAGAATTTTCTCGAGATATTATGGAGTATCTACAAGCGTTGGAGAAGCACGACCAGTTTCTATAGCCCAAGTCTAGTTAGATTCATCGATCCGATGATTAAGGGCTCGATATATGTGATACCGGGGAATTTGGACCAAGTATTCAAGACCCAAAGAGGAAATCCAGATTCGCCCGAAGAATTGGTGCCCAATCGAAGTCCAAAGAGTAGCCCAAGAGTGTCGCCCGGCCAAAGGAGCTCCCTCCCGAAGGCGGGCCCGGCCGGCGGGGGAAGTGAAGCTGGCGCCCGAACTCGCGCCCGGCCGGGCATGAGAGACATACCTGGGAGTAAAAAGGCGGGCCCAATCGGGCGCGTGTCATTATTAGGAGGTTTAATCGTCGTTTAAGTTTGTTTTAGTTTAGGATTATTGCTTAATATAAGTACTTTTTTGTTAAGCAAGTTGAGGATCTTCTTTTACTCTTTATTTATTCTTCTCCTATATTTTCTCTCTCTACTTAGCTTTTAGATTATTTTCTCTCTCTACAACTTTGTTCTTTACTCTACTTTTAATTCCAGATTACTTTGGTAACGATGTCTTCTACTTTAATCTCAGTTATTTATTTTAATTATTTCATCATGTCTTATTTTATTGCTTTGATTAGTTTAGATTTAATTATGTGGGAGTAGTTTCCTTTCTAGGGTTTGTGGGGATCCATAAATAATATGAAGGGGTAATTTATTTTTATTGATTATCAATGCTAGATTAATTTCCTATTGATTGATTTAATGTTCTGTGACTAGATTAGGCTTGATATTTTATGCATGAGTTGGACAATATTGATTCAAGATTCGAGAGATGAGAATTGATGTTTAGGTCTAGTTTTAATAGGCAGTTTAATTTATAAATGATTAAGTCGAGATTCGAGAGATGAGATTTTATACCGGTAGATTAATTCTGTAATTGTAATACGTAGCAAAAGCCCTTTATGATCTGATTAATTGATACATTGATGTTTGATTATTATGCTTTACCCTGGAATGTTATTTATTGGTGAACCTATGCCCTAGGTCTTTTATTCATTTATTTCCTCTATTCTTATTCTTCCCTACTTGTACTCTTATAGTTTAGTTATCCTTTGATTATAATAGATTTGTTACTTAATAATTTAGATTTCTTTAATTAATTAAGAATAGAAAGAACAGTTTCCCTGTGGATTCGACCCTACTTCCCTATCTATTTTAGTTAGTGGTTTTAGGAATTACTTTTGATTAGGTGATATGACTTTAGTCTGTCAATTATACACCTATTTTGTTCAGGAATAACAACAAAGTCTAATAGTTCTAATTTTTAAATTTTTCTAAGTTATTGTTGTATTATCTAATAGTTACAGTCAGGAATTAGAATGGTTTAGTCAATAGATAATTTATCTCAGTTATTGTAGTATTTTTTTCAGGAATAATAATTTAAAATACAGAAATTAGCATGTTTTTGTTAGATATTAAATAACTTATATCAGGTATTGTTATATGTTTAACACGCATAAAAAAATTTAATAGTGTTTGATTTTACTTTTAGTAGCTCTCAGTACTATGTGATTTAGATAATGATATTTAAAACAAAGATATTTAAAATAGAGATATTTATCTAGCCTTTTATATAAATATGACAAAAATGTAATAATAAGAAATACACATAGAAAATTATTTTAAAAGTAAAGTATTTTTTTAATCTTTTTTATTTGTGTATAAAACCATGATTTGCTCATACATTTTGCATGTTTGTGTTCCTGTATATTCTCTCTCCTAAAACAAACTCTTTTTCTTTATTCCTCAAATATGGAAAACAATTCTCAATCTTCTTCTTCATCAAACGATCCAGAAGAAAATGTTTTTGACAACTTTGAAAATAAATTAAATGATCTATTTGAGAGAAGAGATAGAGTGAAGGATGGGTTGATGAAGTTGTATGCAAAAGTTGAAAAGAATGAAATCCAAGAACTGAGGAAGAGAAAGAGGGCGGAAGAAAAATTCCAGGAAGAACAAAACAAAAAAAAGAAAGAGGACGATCAACAAAAGAAGGAACAGGAAGAAGAAAAAGAAGATCAAAAGAAAAAACAAGTTTAAAATCTCAAAAAGATTCTAGGTTTTTTTTTCTTGGTCTCTCTTTCTTAAAGATTGACCTTAATCAATATCATTTTAATATATGAAAAAAATGATATGTAATAATTAAAATTTCAAAAAATACTACGAGTATATTTTTTTATGTATTACATTTTTCGAAATATATGAAATCGAGTATATTTTAGTAATGTACTTTGATTTTATCTTGGTTTGTCATGTATTGTCTTTTTTTTTTCAGGAAAATACTTGTTGGTCAAAAATTTGTATATTTAAATTTTCATATAATAGGTTATATTTTTGTCAAGAATAATAATATTTTAGTCAAGAATTAAAGAGTCAAAGTCAGATATTATACAAGTCACATGAGTTATTAATATATTTTTCTCAGGCATAACAATATATTAGTCAGAAATTAAAGTGTTTTAGTCAGATATTAGATAAATAATGTCAATTATAATAATCAAACTATAATACTTGTTGGTAAAAATTTTGTATATTTAGTCAGGTAATAGATAAAAATTTTCATATAATGGTTTAAATTTATCAGAAATTAGAAATATAATCAGTTATTATATTACAATATTTTATATTAGGACTGAGTATTATTACGTGGGAAAATAAAAAGCCAGGAAATGATGAATTGATTGATTTAGAATTAAATTACTTGGGAAAACGCGCAATAATAACTGATTTAAATAAAGTATTTAAAAAATCATACTCTCAAAAAATCTATACACTCTTTCATATTTCTCTTCTGTTTGTTAATTAAAAACCATCCATTTCCAGATTTTTAACAAAGGAGATTTTGTAGTTTTGTTCAATTTTTATTTGAATTCAACTATATTGTAAGGTACATATTTCAAAATCATATTCTCTTTTATTTTTATTGTTTTATAATGAAATGAAGTTAAAAATATTATTGATATTGTATGATTTAGAATTGTACGTTGATCATTAGTTTTTTTTTGTGTGGATGTATATAATGTGTAGAATTTATGTATTTTGTTGCTCAAGTAATTTAATGCTTATAATTGGTTCATGATCATTGTTATTATTTTTAAAAACAGAGTATTTTTAAGTTTGAATTATTTTAATATGTGGTTCTTTTTAACACTATGATTATTGGGTGTTTTGTTAGTGTAAATGGATCCAATAGACGGTCCTCATTACATGGCTGCTCTAGAGGATGCCCCACATGCTTTATCTATTCCTGAAATCTTATGCATGTATATCTTTCCTAAGTGCACCCCTCGAGCCCAAGCGATGCGTAATAAATGTGTTTGTAGGCATTGGAATGATTTGTGGTATACAAACACCTGGATTCCTCATGTAGTTAGAGCCAGACAGGCCAGTGAAAGGTGGTGAATTGCAACTAATATTATGAGGCATAATGGGTATGGCTTTCATAATTCAATGGTTCAGGATTGGGCTGAGTTTCTGGATGGGTTGCGATGGCTATTTAGGGATGAGGAAGATATGTGGAGTAAGAAAAGGAAGAGGGAAGAAGCTATTCTACCTGGTGGGCCTCAGAAGAAGATTAGGCTAGAGTAGTGATGTAATTAGTGTTAGATTAAATGTCCTGTAACTTTGTTTTTGTTTAACTAGAAGGCAATGTTTTGTATAGAATGTTATTGTTTTGATCTTGTCATAGTTTAGTGTGACTGTGTTCAATTGCTTTTGTAAGGCATTGTTACCAGTATGACAAATTATTATGTACTTAATTGATAATTATTAATAAAATGAAGAAATTTATATATTAATTTGGACTTATTTTTTTGTTTTTGTTTTGGTTAATTTTCTTTTATGCATAATGTTGGTGAATGAAAAAACACTCCTGAATATTTGCACTATGTTACCTCAATAAGGAATATAATTCTTTCGTTCATAAATTAGATTAATTTCATCAGGAACATTTATATTTTAGTCTGGAATTATACTAATTTAACCAAGAATTAATTTAGTTTTGTAACTTCATATATATTTAAGATCAGGAATAATATTATTTTTTCTGGATTATTATTCTTTTAGTCAGGTATTATATTATTTAGGGCAGGAATTAAATCATATTTCTCAGAAATTATTTTTGTTGTATTTATAAAATTTAATTCAGTTCTTCATATATTATAGTCAGATATTAGATAATTCTTGTCAGATATTACTATATTTTAATCAGTATTTAAATATATTCAAAGTTTAATTAGTGTTTTGGAATTAATATTTTTAACTCAGAAATAAGCTTAACTTAGACAGGAATTAGATATTATTTGTCAGATATAATTTCTTTCATCTTAGGTATTGGTTGATTTATGTCAGGCATAATAATATTTTAGTCAGGAATTAAAGAGTAACAGTTAGATATTATATAATTTACGTCAATTATTAATCTATTTTTGTCAAGCCTAATAATATATTAGTCAGCAATTAAAGTATTTTAGTCAGATATTAGATAAATAATGTCAATTATAATAATCAGACTATAACACTTTTTGGTAAAAAAAATTAGTATATTTAGTCAAGTGATAGATTAAAAATTTCATATAATAGGAATAAAGCTGATTTAATTTTTTTTGTTGTAATCGAGGTCGTCAGTTATTGAAATGACGTTTCTGCTTCTTTGTTCCCTAGTTTCGCGCGTTCCCACCCTTTTCTCTTCTTGTGTACTATTTACTCCAGTGAAGACAAAAAAAAAAGATATTCTCCTCTAACTTTTCATCTTCTATTCTCTGTTTGAGTGAAGCCATTTCTGGAAAAACATTGCAAGAATGGATCATAATTGCATTTTAAGGTAAAATTCTGATCATTTTATACTTTATTTTTTGTTATTGCTTTTAATTGTTGTGTTTTGGTGATGAATTGTTGATCGATTTAGGGTTTATTATGAAACTTTTTTTTTTTAAAAAAAATCCCCTTTCATCTGCTAATTGTTGTCATTGTTAGGTTTAATCATACAATTATTTTTATATTATGTCGATTTTGCGTGTTTTATTAGTATTGATCAATTTGTTGTTTGTTACTTAAGTAATTTAGTGCATGAATTATGTGTAATAGTTCTTGAAAAACAGATTAGTTGTTGCATGAATTATGTGTAATTGTTGTTGTGTTAACACAGTAATTATTGTGTGTTTTGTTAGGTTATATGGATCCAGTAGATGACCCTCGTCATATGGTGGCTCTAGAGAATGCCCCACATGCGTTATCAATCCTAGAAATTTTATGCATGTACATTTTTCCTAAGTTGCCCCCTAAAGCCCAAGGCATGTGCAACTGTGTATGCAAGCACTGGAATGAACTATGGTTTTTTAAGGCCTGGATCCCTCATTATGTTAGAGCCCAACATGAAAGTGAAAGGTGGTGGATGGCCAAAGATATAATGAGGAATAATGGTTATGGATTTCATAATGGGATGGTTCAAGATTGGGCTGAAATTTTGGATGGGTTGCGTTGGTTATTTAAGGATGAAGAAGCTATGTACAACAAGAAAAGGAAGAGGGAGGAAGCAACTCAACCAAGTATGCAGAAGAAGAGGATTAAGCTTAAAAGTCTTGTTGCTGTTAGGTGAATTGCCCTGTAGGTTCTTTTTTGGGTAACTAGAGGGCATTATTTTGGCTTTAAACTGACTATAAGTACTAGTTGATGTTGTTAACCTTTTGGAAGCAGTCAGTTAAAGTAAAACTTGATGATTTAGGTAGGAATTAATGTACTGAATTTGATATAGTTTCTTTTGCTCCCTTGTCATGGTTTAGTGTGACAGTGTACTTTTTGTAATTGTAAGGCAATGTCACAACTATGACAAAGATATGTATGTACTTATTTGATTATAATTAATGTAATGATGATTTTGAAGTACTAAGTTTATGCTTTTTGTATTAGTTTATATGCCTTGTCTTCATTGTAAAGATGATGAAGTTTTTTTATATTGTTTTGTTTCTGTTATGGAGATGTAGGAAGAAGGCATTCACTTTGTATTAAAAATCAGGTACAATATTATTTCTTTCAGGATTATTATTTTTTGGTCAGGTATTATATTATTTAGGGCAGGAAATAAATCATATTTGTTAGAAAATTATTTTTGTTGTATTTTTCTAAGGAATTAAAAAATTTAATTCAGTTATTCGTATATTATAGTCAGATATAAAATAATTCTAGTCAGATATTACTATATTTTAGTCAGGATTTAAATATTTTCAGAGTTTAATTAGTGTTTTGGAATTAATATTTTTAACTTAGAAATAAGTTTAACTTAGACATGAATTAGATATTATTAGTCAAATATAATTTGTTTCATCTTAGGCATTGGTTGATTTAAGTCAGGCATAACATTTTTTTTAGGTAATACATTATGTAGGGCAGGAGTTAGTTTATAATTATCAGGAATTAAAAAACATTTTTCAGGAATATAATTATTTTTATAATTAAATACATTTTTGAATGAGAATAAGATAGTTTTATTCAGGTATTATATTACTTTTGTCAGGAATTAAAACTTAAATATCAGGATTAAGTTTCTTACATCATGATTAAATAGTTTGAATTCAGGAATTAAAAACATTTTGAATCTGTTATTAATATTTAGTTAGTTATTGTATTATTTTTCAGAGGAATTATATTTTTTTGGTCAGGAATTAAGCTATATTAAAAATTACTTAGATTGTGTTAAGTTATAGGATACAGATAACATATTCCAGTATAAAATACAAATATTATGAAGCTAAAACTACTCACCTCTGGTATGGCGTTGCTCATTGCAAGATCTTGAACAGTAAAGATTGATTTTGGTTCAATTCCACACATTGACTTTTTGAAGATTGAAAGCAGCCAAACAAATGTATCAGTCTTTTCATCAGTTATGAATGCACATCCAAACATTGTTTTTTTCCAGTGATTGTTTATACCAACAAATGGAGCACATATCAACCCATATTTGTTTGTTCTGTATGTTGTATCGAAGATTAAAATATCACATAAGCTTTGAAATCTTCAAGCATTTGAGATTCACGCCAAAAATAGCTCACAACATTATTTTCTTCTCCAAATTTCAGTTTATAAAAGAATGAAGGATCTTGATCCACTCTTTCTTGAAGGGTGTCTACTACATTCTGCATGTCTCCACCTTCAACCGTACTCATTTTCACCCTTGATACATAGTTAAGGTGATCTCTCTTAGTATGACCTACACATTCTTCTCCTCCAGCTTCATTGCTTATATAATTATAAGCATCCATTGGTTTAATACCACTCTCAATCATGCTCTTAATTAGCTCACCCATTGGAGCTGATATTTTCCTTTCTGATCTTAGATGATGTCGTTGAACTGTTATTACCAGTTCATGATTATGTTCCAACTCATGTGTAAGAACAGCAATTCTACATTCTGTATTTTTCTTAAAACGAATATGAGATTTGCATCCGGTTCTTGTTTCATTTACCTCCTTTTCTTTTCTCTTTCTTTCATCAGTTTTACCTAATATGGGTATTTCTACTGAATGTTGTTCACCTGCTATCTTCATTTTACCCTTTGTATGTCCTTCTTTAGAGCATCTAAAATAAAACTCATATAGTTTATCATTGGTATCTCTTCTTTTTGTTGATATTCGGACACTGAAACCAACAAATCTTGAATGAGCTTTGTATAAAAAAAAATCCATCATTGTAGTCCACCACAGTATAACCTACTAGACATCTACTTATGTTTTTATCCTTGTCATATTTGTAATAATCTGCAACAAAAGTAAATAAAGCATATCATACTATATTTTTGTCAGGAATTACAATATTATACACAGTAATTAAATATTTTTAAAAATTTATAATACTCAGGAATTAACATTTCTTAGTTAGGAATTAGATTATTCAGATAAGGAATTACAATATATTAGTCAAGAAATAAATTATCACAGTCAAGTTTAGGATAATACTAGTCAGGAAAAAAATAATAATAGTCAGGAATTATATAGGAAATGAAAACGATATAGATAATATTAGTCAGGAAATAGATAATAATAATCAGGTTTAATATAATAATAGCTTAGTCATTTAGATTATAGCATATAGGAATTAGATTTTTTAATTTAGTCATAAATACATTGAAATTGTCAGGAATTAGATAATATTAGTTAGGAAATAGATAATTATAATCAGGTTTAATATAATAATAGTCAGTTAGATTATAGTATACAGGAATTAGAATTTTAAATCCAGTCATAAATACATTGAAACTAGATGAAGCCCGTGCGATGCACAGTTTGTTTGAATTTTTTAAAATAATATTTTTACACATATATATTTATGTGCTAAAAATTGTTAAATATTTAGATAAAATTCCTGATAATAAAAGATAATATATTATATTTAATTAATTTAAACCGGATAATCTCATTCGCAAATTTTGCTTACGTGTTAGTTAAATTATTTAATTCTAAAAGAAATTAGTAATCTCGTATTTAATGGGCTACCACTAAAATTAATTATCCTACGTGGCGCACTGAAAAAATTAAATCTCACGTGGCTTTCTAAAAACTCGGGAAAAAACTCCCCTTTATATATATATGTTAGATTGTCAGGAATCATATTATTTTCACAAATTACCATATTAGTCAGGAGATAGGTTCTATTAGTCAGGAATTATATTGTTTCTGTCACAAACTAGACTATATTAAATTAATTGTCTGCATTTACATCTTAAATTACAGAGAATTTAATTATCAGTATACCTATTATAGCAGCATCTTCATCTCTTTCTTCATTGATGTTGTTTTCTATAATTACATTATCTGCTGCATACATCATTAGTATTAGTATATTTGAATTTTACTCTAAAATTATAAAAAAAAAATAGATTCAAATTTAAATTAATTTTCTACGACATCTTATGTATACAATTCGAATTAAAATAGCTTTGCATGCAAATTACAAGTACAAATTAAATACGATCGAAAAGTAAATTAGCCTTGATTGCAAGTTATTAGTCGAACTTAAATGCGATCGGAATATAATTATCATTTATTTTAAATTATAAGTCGAAATTAACTACGATTTGAAATTAAATTATGCTTCATTCAAAACTAACAACGATATGAAATTTAATAATCATTGATTGCAAATTATAGGTCTAAATTAACTCGAATTTAAATATGATCTGTTATTAAATCAAAATTTAATACGATATGAAATTCAATTTGCCTTGCATGTAAATTATAAATCGTAATTCATAATACAAATTCACTATTACATTTAATCAAATATGATTTGAAATTAAAAACAATCTGAAATTATGAATTGTATTTTACCTTTTTCAACAGTAGTTGTGCTAGAAATTGATTCTATGGGTGAATCAGATTCTACTTCAGTCATCATTGAGTTGTTTGATTTTTCCATTTTTTTATTTGAATTGTTTGAAATTTGAAGATTTGAATGCTCTGAAATTTGAGGAAATGAAGTTGTTGAAATTCGACGAAATAAAAGGCGTTCGAAATTTTGAGTAAATGACGACGCTCGAAATTTTAGGAAAATGATGAAACAAAAAAATTTAGACATTTTATTAAATGGCTCACGAGCTTTGGTCGGGTTTATCAGGCACACGCCTTTTTGATTTAGAGCCCGGTCTCACGTGAGTCCAGTCTCACACAAAACACTTTGTTAATGTATAATTAATATTACAGCTTAATCTTGACTGAACCCTTCGGGTCACACCCAAGCAATTACAAACCAACTCGACGAATTAATTCGGAAGAAATTAATGAGTCGCCTAAGTATTAAATATGTAGACGTCGAAAATTCGAGCTTAGAGTGTCGAAACCGAGTGTCGGAATTCAAGTAAAAAATAGTAAATGACGAGACGCGCAAAATAATAATAAATCGATAATATTCCCAAAATACCACTAGCATCGAAATGCCCCGAGCATCCGAATGCTAGGGGCATAATATGCTAGCACAGGTGGCTAGCATGCATACCGTGCCAAAGCAAGGGTGGCTGGCTGGTGCGTGCTAGCGCATCGTGCTAGCAGCAGCAAGCACACCAAGGCAGCAGCTGCTAACAGCCCGCACATGGTGTCTGCGGCATGCTAGCAGCAGCCCGCACTTAGAGTGCATGGCTTGCTAGCCACAGTAGCAGCCCGCAACTCCAAGTGCAGGGCTGGGCTTCGGTTGGGCTATGACTGGGCCTACGGCACGGGTAGTAGGGCCGAAACTCATGGGAAGCAAATGGGAAGAAGTGGGTGAGGGACATGTGGCACAAGGAGAGTATAGAGTGGGGAGCAAGTATGGTCCCCTACTCTCCAAGTGGTCCTCACTTCCCTTTTCATGTAATAGTGACACTAATAGATTTAATATTAGTTTGCTTATTTATTTTAATTTAGCTTTAAAATAAATTGTGGAATGTCATGCTCCTACATTGATGGGATAGAAATTCCCACTCTCCCTCTTGCCTATAAATACCCATCTTGGGTTTTTGGGAAGAGTTCTTGAGTAGGAGCTCAATAGAGCATTGCATTAGCAAAAACTCTTAAACTCGCTTAATACTCAGGTGGCTAACCTCGGGGTAACGGACCTTAAAGTTGGTAGTTGTTTTTGCGGGTGGATCTCCGTCGGAGGCTCTCGTATGTCCGGGGCTAAGCTTCTCAAGTAAGAGCCCAATGTGTGGGGCGAAGCATGCGCCAAAGGTAAATTTCCTATTTTGCCCTTTTAAGTTTATTTATGCATTAGTGATATTATTTATTGCGAGCGTGATCCTTGGCTCGGGTTTTTCCACGGTGAGTGGGACTCAACAAACCCAAACAGCGGTATCGGAGCCCCGCTCGTTTATTTTTAATTATCATATTTTTTTTCAAGGTATTTTTTATTGCTTAATTTTTCTGGTTTGAGTTGCTAATTAGATTAGTAGCTCGTATTATCATTTTAACCTCGTATTAAAGCTGACTTCAGCTCCTAAACCCAGATTTCGACCCAAAAATAGTAAATTTTGGGTGGAAAAGGTGTTCTGGAAATGATTTTATCTTTTTAGAATTCGGTTTATAGCCAAAAAAACGACAAGAAATGCATTTTTCGAGGGGTTTTTCGTTTTTACGAAAAATTTTAAGTCTTTCTAACCTTTAAAATTAATTGCATATTTATGGTGGTTATGTAATTGGTTCAATACATATTTTATATGCAATTTTTAACCTCTTTAGGCATGATTACTTGGTGGTAATTTGTGTTTGAAAGCTTGGTTTTATTTTTCACATAATTGCAAATTAATTGCATTAAGTGTGAAATTTTTGGTTTTGAGGCTTCTAAAGTGCTAAAGATTCAATCTTTAATTGTGTTAAGTGATTGAAACTTTAAAAGCTACTAAATTCCATGAATTTTATGTTGAACTTTGTTGTTTTAATCATTTTTGGTTGATTGGAAACATAAAGTTTCAAACTTTGTGATAGAAATTTGTTTATTTTCATATTGGAAGATATAATTTTTCAAGGATTCACAAGTGTTAGAAGTTGGATTTTTTCATTTGAACATTAAAGTTCATATTTTTCCAACTCCCTCTTACTTTGTCAAAATCTCAAGAATAATTTAAATTGATGAAATTAATATTGAGAAATTGCCTTATTTATTTTGTTGCACCAAGTTAAACCAATTTAATTCAAGGATGGTTCTTGGAAATTATTTTGGTTGAATGCACCTTGTTAAATTTTATTTAAGTCAGACTTGTTTAAATTTTCAATTTTTGCTCATTGAATTAGTTCTAAAATTGGGATCAAAATCCCAAGCCTGTGGCACGCAAAACGAGGCAAAACCCCCCTTTGGCAAGCCGGGCTGCATAGCAGACTGCATGTGGCTGCCAAGAGGGGTGCTCGTGTGTGCAACCATGTGCATGGCTAGAACACTCAGCAGCAGCAGCACACGACCGTGCGTGCGTGTTTGCGTGCACAGCAGTAGCCGTGGCTGTGTGCGTGCGTGCTGTGGTGCGCCAAAGGTGCTTGAGCAATGTGTGTGTGTGTGTTTGGTGTTGTGGTAAGAGAGTGCGTGTGGGTGTGTTACGTGCTTGCGGCACAATGCGCACAATCCCACACTTGGCACTTTACCCCAGGTTGTAAGGCAATGCAATTTTGTTTATTTTTCGTTTTTTTTATTTTAATTAATCTTGTTTATTTTAATTAAAATTTTTGAGGCTAGGCCTCGGTTTTGAGCGGCATTGGCAAAATTTATTTTGACAAATTTTGGGTTCTACTGGTTTAATTAATTGGATTAATTAAGAAGGATGCGGAATTTGGTGGGAGCTTCAATTATTAATTACGTCAATTACATAATCGGTTAAATAACTTTGACTAGTTTTAATTAGGCGTGTTAATCGGATTAACCACCTAGATTAGTTACTAGTGCGCGAGCTTGTTTAATGCATTATTAGTTGTTTATTGTTATAAAATTCATTGGCCACTCACATATAGTGAATGGATGAATGGAATGAATATTCTCTCACAGGTATATAAAAATGGAAACTAGTGGGACCCGATTAGGATAGAAAATACAAACTGCGTGCCGTGAAGTATTTTTGCAAATCTAAATACGGTCTGCGTACCGTTGAGTACTTTTGTACCTTAATATTTAGATTAGTCCTAATCGTAGTTACTAGTATTGCATAATTATGGTCAAGTCTTGAAGATGGAGATTCTTGGAAGACAAAGCCATGAAGTTGCAAATGAAGACCTTTTGAAGACTTGAAGAATTCAAGGGGTTATGCTAGTTTCCAATATGCATATTCATGATTATTTATATATGAATTATATGTTAGATGCATGTTTAAAGATTTCAAATGTTGTGATGATTAATTAAGTTCACTTAAATCAACCAACATAGAAACCCTAGGTCCCTAAATATTGAGTAAAATTGTCATTCCAAAATAACACTTATTGACCTATTGAGAGTAGCTGATGGGATACGCCAAAGCGAGGCATCACTACCACTCCCTAGACTCCCGGGTATGCAAGTTGGTTTTGGTTATACTCAACGATATGAGTGATGGAGTCCTAACATGTCGTGGCAAAGTGAATAAATTGTTGAGAGAGCATTAGATGCGACGATTTATTCAACCAAGAGTGGCTTAGAGCCATTAGCAAAGCGTTGCTTACCTTGGGAGATTGAGTGCTAAGACAAGCCAAAGCATGCTTAGCCACTCATTGTTTCCTTGGATCTTGGAATAGCCTTATTTTCACAATATGGGGACAATTTTATGTGTAAATAAAACGTTAAATAAATATTGAAATATGCATGAATTAAATTCAATCTTATTTAAAGTATTTTGAACGGTTTTTCATTTCAAATTCTTTCAATTGTAGAATCATGTCTTCAAACAACTAAAACAACCAATATTCATTACGCTCAATTCTCAATAAGGAGAAGTTGAGTGGGACCAATTTCCTTGATTGGAAAAGGAATTTGCACATCGTTCTTATGCAAGAGCAGAAAGAGTATGTCCTTGATGAGGAAATGACCGATGCTCTCAATGAGGAGATGACTCATGCTGCCCTTAACCGATGGCAAGTAGCCGATCGGGATGTGTAGACACCTAAAAATGTCTCCCCAAAACCAAACCCGTTGATGAACACCTTTCACCGGCGTTATTGGTTGATTTGAGTATTTAATCTTTGGAGTGCTTAAATCCATGTTCTATCCAACATATTTCATAAACCAATCCAATTTCTAGCTCACTTCCCTAAACCATAACCTATTTTCCACTTTTCGTGTCCACTGAGAGAAACTGATTTTATGGATATACAATTTTGATCCAATTATTATTTTTTTGGATAGGCCTTTAAATAAGCTTTCCAACCATATATCATAAGCCCAATTCTGAGCTATAACGAAAAAGATATGAGCAAAACACCAAACTCGGCCTAAAACCGACTCCCTTCCACTAAAACATACATATCTTAAAATATATATATTATTTTGACTTTTTTCTAATTTTTTTGGAAAGTAGAATTGATAAGCTTTCCAATGATATATTATATGCCTTATTCCGAGTTACGGATCAAAATTTATGATGGTTTTAAAAACGGGTAAAAACCTGGAATCACTGCGCACAGTGCAATTCCACCGTGTCACGGGAAATTGCACCGTCTGACGGTGGGAATCCCCATGACACGGTGCCCTTGCTGTGACGCGGGGCTATTCCGTGTCCTATTTGCGTTCTTCGTACCTAAACAACTCCCGCGTCACGGCATTTTCCACCGTATCACGGGAATTTACACCGTCTGACAGTGGGATTCCCCGTGACACGGAGTTGTTTCCGTGTAATTTCCGCGTCTCCCATACCGTGAAATGGTGGATACTGCCGTGTCATGGTACCTATGCCGTGTCACGGGACATTCCGTGTCTTTTCCGCGTAAACCCTTAACGCGTTTTCTTTCCCGTTTTCTGAAAATTTCCCGCGTCACACTAAAAATGTACCGTGTCGCGGGAAAGTTTTCCGTCTGACGGTGGGACTTCCCATGTCACGTTACAGTTTTCCGTGTCGCGGGATACTTTTTTACGTTTTTTATCATTTTAGGGTTCCGTGTGCTCCCTCAGCACATTTTCCCTATACATAGGACCCCCCTTTCTGCAGTTCGGGGCACCAATAATCATTCTCTCTCACCTTACACCAAAAATCATTTTCTTCTCCCTCTTTAACCTAATTTCTAGCCTCATTATTCTTCCATAATAATTCCCCTAAGCACTCCAAAGAGTCTATACTTAACCCGAGGTTCCGTCCTTAAACCAAGGCGTGAAAGGTACAAATAAATGAGGATTTGGACCAAATTAACTCTACTTTTTATTTAATTTAATTTAATAATTTTAATTTGATTTATATTTTTATTGAAGTTACTAACAGTTTATTCATGATGTAGAAAATTAAAGGAACGCGCGGAATGTGAGTAATTAATTAATTTAATTACTCTTATTTTATTTTAATATTACTAGCATCATGATTAGGTTATTTTATATTTGATTTGACTTACAATATTATTGTTAAATTTCTTCCAATATTAATGCTAAATCTATTATTTTTATGATCACCATATTGCATGTTTAAAGGGAATATGTAATTGAAAATCACGACTAATAAGATAATTTGGACAACCGGCTTAGGTTCCTTTTTAATCTTGTTGCTTAATTCAAGTGATCTCTAATATTTTAGAATTACATGTTGCATTAATATTCAAACAATTTAGCTTAATAATAGATTGGATCAAATTGAATATTTTATTTGTATGCCTTTGAGATTGCAGGAATCACTTTTCACTTAACGGGTCAATTGTTGTTGCCTTCGTTGTCCCTTTATCGTGGTTGCCTTTTATGATCCGTGAACGGTTTACAAGTTCCTTAAAAACTTGTTGGCGGCTCCCTACTTTCCTTGTCCCTAATCGTATTATGTCAATTCCCACTTCCTATGAGTGCCAAGCATATTCACAACATGCTTTTACGTAGGCGCACTTCGAGCGACGCCTACAATTTGGAGACTCCACTTGGGAGGATTCTTGATTATTTATCGATTTGAGTGATCGGTATTTAATTAAGGTGAGTGGATGAGACTTGAAAGATTCTTGAAAAAATATTCCTGTGATTAATTTGGCATTTTTGCATCTGCATAGATGTTTTAACGTCGCATTTAGGTCTGTCCCGTAGGAAAAATTGGATAACTTGGTTGCGCACGAAGGAAAATAGGGCACCAGTCAGATCTTCTGACTGCCGTGCCACGGCAAAGTCTGCTGTGTCACGGTACAATGCACTGTCTGACGGTGCACAGTATCGTGGCACGGGAATTTCTGCCGTGTCACGGCAGTCCTAAAATCAGTCCGGTGGCTTATTTTCTCTTCGCACAGTCAACTTCCTTCGATTTTTCTGAAAAAACGTATGTGTTCTACATGCGTCTTAGCCCCGGGGAATTTAAGCTCTATCGACCCAAAAACGCTCATGGAAATAAGGGTTCATCCGAGTTATTAAATTCACCCAAACCATGGAGTCGAGTTCGATTTCATCAAGAACTCGTGGAGCCGCCCGTTGGCATACACCCTCAAGGGAGGCTGCCTTGCTAACGCGTCCAAACTCTTAACCATGGTACCCTTTTGACACCCAAAGCTTGACCAATAGTTGAACATAGATCTTAACTCTAGGTTGCGAACTTTTTTTACATCATCGTGCCTAAATGCTATGTGGTTGTTTGGTGCTAACCTTCATGTGTTTACTCTTTTGTTTAACCCATGACCGAGGGTTTTTATTCTCACATAGTAATTAGTACGGACCTAAAATCGGTTAAAATTTGGAAAAACCACAAAACTGACCTGAAACTGCGCACCGTGTCACGGCATGTTCTGTCGCGCCACGATGAACAGTGCCGTGACACGGGGCTCACTACCGTCTGACGGTAGACTGCACCGTGTCACGACAGTTTGCACCGTGACACGGTGCCCAGGAAAAGTGTCATGTCAATCTTTTTTTGATTCTTGTGCGTACGTATGTGGATGTTGTGTCCGGTTTGGTGTCATGTCTAGCTGTACGGTCAAAACACGCGTCCATAACCTCACCTAATCACTCACATATCGTGTTCACACACTTTTTTCTTTAGTCGTGCACTACTTTTTGACCGTATTTTAGGGTAGTTTGATTTTTTGTGTTGTTTTTTTTCGGAGTAAGTCGGATGGTATCTTCCCTTTAATAATAAACAAGTAGAATTTCAAAATTATAGATTTTTTTTAAAAAAAAAAAAAAAAATTCCCCGTGCCACGTCAGCATCCACCGTGGCACGGTGGAGTTTCCCGTGGCGCGGTAAACAGTCCCGTGCCACGGCATAGTCCACCGTGGCGCGGTGGACTTGCAGCAAAAAAAAAAAAATCCCCGTGCCACGTCAGCATCCACCGTGGCACGATGGAGTTTCCCGTGGCGCGGTAAACATTCCCGTGCCACGACACAGTCCACCGTGGCGCGGTGGACCTGCAACAAAAAAAAAAAAAAACCACCGCGTCACGGCAGCTTGTCATGTGACACGGTACAGTTTTTCGTGTCACGGTGCCCTTGAAATAAGTTCAGTCGGCTTTTTTTAAGTCTTCCGTGTTAATTTGGTCCTCGCGTCAGTCATTTTGGTTATTGTTCACATGTCTAGCCATACGATCATACCACGAGTCTTATAACATCACTTAGTCACTCACGAGTCAAGTATAGTCCACACACTTTCTTTATGTTCCGACTCGAGTCGTGCACCAGGTCGTTTATGATCGTATATTAGGTTCATGCACCCTTTTTTCGTCATAATAAAAAAATGAGTGGAGTTTTCTCACCTGTTTTCAAATGTCTATTTTTTTCCTTCCATTCCTATCTTGAGCAATGAGTCAAACAATTAAGTGAATTATTTTATTTCACAGTACTTGGTCAAGGAACAAGGATAGATCAATATGGTTCGAGTCATTACCGCAACAATCTCTCAGATCTAATAGGCGTTCAAAGAGAACTTTTCCATCTCCGTTACTCATCACCTTTCAATGGCCACTAAAGAAGATATTGAGAACATCAACAAATCCATCGAGGCATTGTCTTCCATGATGCAAACCCTTACCACTAGGGTCACTACCATGGAACAAAACAAGGTCACTGTTTCCACCCTTGACAAACTGAAGGAACAAATGAGTAAGATTTATGAGGATTTCACTTATGTGGAACGGCCTCCCACTCCTTTAGATGTGAAGGACAGACTCCCTGAAAAAGTTCTCCACTGCTAATATTCCAAAGTTCAAGCCTACTGACAATCCAATATTCCATTTGAAGGCGTTCTCTGCAACCATGGCTCTTAAGGGATTGGACGTAACACTCTTCCCTACGGTATTCCCTCTCTCCTTAGAACATGCTTGCCAACAATGGTTTTATTCCTTAGATGCGAAGCATACTGCGACTTGGCAAGATGTCACCGACAGTTTCATGAATCGTTACAATTGTAACATTCAAACTAAAACTTCTGAACGTGAACTCTCCATTCTCAAACAGAAAGAGAATGAAGGCTTCACTGCTTACCTGAACAGGTGGAGGGAAACAACTTCACTCTTGGTAGATCCTCCCAAAGAAAGAGAGATGGTTCGCCTCTTTATTCAAAATCTGACTCATAAATATAGGGAACATCTCAAATTTCTTCCACTGATCACTTTCGAAGCTGTATACGACATCGGCATCAATATCGAGGATGAGCTAATAAAGACTGCTGGTAGTAACAATAATAACACTTGGAAAAACAAGAAGAACAACCATCCTTCTTCTTCGTCTTCTAAGCACGAAAATACTACCAACAATATAAGCCAAGTTGATATCAATGAAGTGTTAGCTCCTGATGCTCCATTGCCCAAGAAGAAAAGAACTTACACTCATTTAGGAATGACTTATGATGCGGCCTTTGATCGCCTTTACGGTCAAGGCTTGATCACACCTATTGGACCATTTCCAGAGCCAAAACCTGAAGAAAGGAGTGCCAAATGAATCCCAATGCCTATTGCAACTACCATCAAGGAAGGGGCCACACTACGGAGCAATGTTGGAATTTGAAGGACGTCATTCAAGACTTGATGGATGCAAACAAATTTCCTGTCCCTCCAGGCGGAAAGAAGTAATGAATACAAGGCACACAGATCCTTCGTGCAAGATTTCATGATTTCTTTCTTTATCATTCTTCTCCATTCCCCCAATCATGCCTAGCATAGGTTTTCCACTTTGAAATTTTTTATATGTTTCATGTGTTTCGTTCACCTTTTCCATTAATAAAATGAGCAATTTTCCTTTACATCTCGATCATAGAATTTTTCATTCATTCATCCATTCTCAATAAAAAAAAATCAATTACCGAACTAAACCCAAGGTACACCAATGACTTGAGGCACCTTTGCAACCATGTCATTCCCTGTTAACCGTTCAATCACATTCCATTTCTTCATCAACCATTTTGAGCCTCGTCTAACGTTTGGCCTTCATTTCTTCAACCCACATTCACTTAACCCTGGGATTGGAAGATGTGTAATTGTATAACATTCAAAAAGCAAGTAAAAAAAAAAAAAAGCAGCAAAGCAACAATAAAACAATAAAACAATGTCTAAAGGCAAGTGTTCCAATGTCTTTGATATGAACACGTCTCAAATTGCGTCTCTCATCGAGTGCTTGATACCGTGCCTGAGAAACATGAATGCTAAGTGAGTGATGGACCGCATGATCTAAGATTGTCTACATTGATTCAAAAGAATAAAAAAAAAAGAGAAAAAAAGAAATTCAAAAAAAAAAAGTTGAAAATAAACTTGGAAAA
The DNA here is from genome assembly GCF_001683475.1 of Chenopodium quinoa. Lineage (NCBI taxonomy): Eukaryota > Viridiplantae > Streptophyta > Magnoliopsida > Caryophyllales > Amaranthaceae > Chenopodium > Chenopodium quinoa. The sequence continues at coordinate 225,431 of NW_018742400.1, forward strand.
TTCAAAATTTTCAAATTCAAAATTACACATCTTGGGGATTCTCTCGGCTCTTGAGCCTTTTACCTTTTTCTTCCTTAAACCATCAACTTAACCACATTACAACCCTTGAAGACCTCTTTGAGGTGTACATACACTTGTGCAAAGTTCGGTTAGAGCTACGTTCGGCCTGATTCCTAACGGATACGTAGGCAACCTCACATCGAGGTGCGGCCACATTCATATTCATATCCATGCATGATCGAGTCAAAGAATATCCAATGCTTATCCCTACCCATTTAGAGCTAGACTTGGGGGCTTGAACCCAAATCACATTAGCTTACCCAGCCTGAAGAGTCATCATCTTTAACTCTTCTCACATCTCTTTCCATCGCCATAACCCTTGCAGCCAGCCTTAGTATCACATTCACACACTTCACTCACACATCCATATCCATATCAATCATCCTTCCCTTTAAGAGCCCTTTATCATGAAATCTTGTTTCAACACTGTGCATGTTTCATTATATTTAAAGACAACATCCAGTAGAAGAAACATTGTATACTTGCTTAGCTTCCTGACCTGAGCAATGTTCATTGTTTCGCATAATGTGCTAAGAAACATTTATATATCAATGATTTTTAATCATACAAAGCATATCGTGCTTAGCTCCTTGACCTAAGCAACGTTCATTATGCAATAATCACTATACGTGCTTAGCTTCCAGACCTAAGTGACGTTCAAAATCACTTCTTTACACCATATATGATGCTTAGCTCCATGACTTAAGTTCATTCATCTATCGTGTCACATGATGTAATTTTCCTTAGCCTCCTGGCCTAAGGACATGCATCATGCATACATTACTTTCAAGAAAAGCAGTTCAATCCATGCGATTCATTTTGTCTTGTTCAACGAGGAAGCTCAAAACTTCTTTCCTTTTTTCGCGTCTTTTCTTTTGGAAGGAAGTTCGAAAATAAAAGTTCAGTTTTCACATCTTTCTTTTTCGAGAGAAAGTCGGTACCCTCCACTCATGACAAAAATTGACGGAAAATTTTTGCTTTTGCATCTTCGTTTGCTTGTGTCTGCACACACACACTTACAAGTCATACACATGTCATGTCACATCAAGTCAAACTTGGTCAAGTTAGTGGTCAAGTCAATCACAGTATATACGAGTCCATTGGCAAATTTATTTTTGCAGGTTTTATCTACAGCCCACGTCCGGGGACAAACGAACCATTTACAGCCCACGTCCGGGGAAAGCGGACCATTTACAGCCCACGTCCGGGGACAAGCGGACCATCTACAGCCCACGTCCGGGGACAAGCGGACCATCTACATCCCACGTCCGGGGAAAAGCGGACAACCATCATTTCATGACGCAAGGTTCTCGATACACAGAGACTTGCAATCTCTTCATCTTTCGACTTTCCTCAAGCATGGAAAGTATTATCCGGTGGATTTTTCTTCAAGTATAGAAAACCGCCAAATTGGCTTTTCTTAAGCATGGAAGGCATTATAGGTGGACTTCTTCAAGCATAGAACGACACCATATTCATCAGTCGGCTTTCCTCAGGCTTGGAAAGCGTTATCGGTGGATTTTTCTTTAAGTATAGAAAACCGCCAAGTCGGCTTTCCTCAAGCTTGGAAAGCATTATCGGTGGAATTTTCTTCAAGTATAGAAAACCGCCAAGTCGGCTTTCCTCAAGCATGGAAAGCATCATCGGTGGATTTCTTCAAGCATAGAATGACACCAAATTCAAACGTCGACTTTTCTCAAGCATGGAAAGTATTATCTGGTAGGTTTCTTCAGGCTTAGAAAACTACCAAACTCCTCAGTCGGCTTTCCTCAGGCATGGAAAGCATTTCAACAGACGTCATCCAGTGGATTCCTTCAAGCATAGGAAGCTACCAAGTTCATTTGCCACCAATACACTGGTGTTAGATAAGCATTCTATCACTTTACTATTTTATCTGTAGAACTAACATTTTTCTGCAGGTATCGGCATATACAGAATGATTCAGGATCACAGAACATCTTTAATCATTCTCCTTCCCTATCGGCTACTTTGACTATCGTTTTCGAAACTGACGTTTCTACAAACTCAGTCAAAGTGGGGGCTTTTGTATACACCTAAAAATGTCTCCCCAAAACCAAACCCGTTGATGAACACCTTTCACCGGCGTTATTGGTTGATTTGAGTATTTAATCTTTGGAGTGCTTAAATCCATGTTCTATCCAACATATTTCATAAACCAATCCAATTTCTAGCTCACTTCCCTAAACCATAACCTATTTTCCACTTTTCGTGTCCACTGAGAGAAACTGATTTTATGGATATACAATTTTGATCCAATTATTATTTTTTTGGATAGGCCTTTAAATAAGCTTTCCAACCATATATCATAAGCCCAATTCTGAGCTATAACGAAAAAGATATGAGCAAAACACCAAACTCGGCCTAAAACCGACTCCCTTCCACTAAAACATACATATCTTAAAATATATATATATTATTTTGACTTTTTTCTAATTTTTTTGGAAAGTAGAATTGATAAGCTTTCCAATGATATATTATATGCCTTATTCCGAGTTACGGATCAAAATTTATGATGGTTTTAAAAACGGGTAAAAACCTGGAATCACTGCGCACAGTGCAATTCCACCGTGTCACGGGAAATTGCACCGTCTGACGGTGGGAATCCCCATGACACGGTGCCCTTGCTGTGACGCGGGGCTATTCCGTGTCCTATTTGCGTTCTTCGTACCTAAACAACTCCCGCGTCACGGCATTTTCCACCGTATCACGGGAATTTACACCGTCTGACGGTGGGATTCCCCGTGACACGGAGTTGTTTCCGTGTAATTTCCGCGTCTCCCATACCGTGAAATGGTGGATACTGCCGTGTCACGGTACCTATGCCGTGTCACGGGACATTCCGTGTCTTTTCCGCGTAAACCTTTAACGCGTTTTCTTTCCCGTTTTCTGAAAATTTCCCGCGTCACACTAAAAATGTACCGTGTCGCGGGAAAGTTTGCCGTCTGACGGTGGGACTTCCCGTGTCACAGTACAATTTGCCGTGTCGCGGGATACTTTTTTAGGGTTTTTATAATTTTAGGGTTCCGTGTGCTCCCTCAGCACATTTTCCCTTTAAATAGGACCCCCCTTTCGGCATTTCTGGGCAACAATAATCATTCTCTCTCACTTTACATCAAAAATCATTCTCTTCTCCCTCTTTAACCTAATTTGTAGCCTCATTATTCTTCCATAATAATTCTCCTAAGCACTCCAAGGAGTCTATACTTAACCCGAGGTTCCGTCCTCAAACCAAGGCGTGAAAGGTACAAATAACTGAGGTTTTCGACCAAATTAACTCTACTTTTTATTTAATTTAATTTAATAATTTTAATTTGATTTATATTTTTATTGAAGTTACTAACAGTTTATTCATGATGTAGCAAATTAAAGGAACGCGCGGAATGTGAGTAATTAATTAATTTAATTACTCTTATTTTATTTTAATATTGCTAGCATCATGATTAGGTTATTTTATATTTGATTTGACTTACAATATTATTGTTAAATTTCTTCCAATATTAATGGTAATTTTATTATTTTTATGAGCACCATATTGCATGTTTAAAGGGAATATGTAATTGAAAATCACGACTAATAAGATAATTTGGACAACCGGCTTAGGTTCCTTTTTAATCTTGTTGCTTAATTCAATTGATCACTAATATTTTAGAATTACATGTTGCATTAATATTCAACCAATTTAGCTTAATAATAGATTGGAGCAAATTGAATATTTTATTTGTATGCGTTTGAGATCGCAGGAATCACTTTTCACTATAAGAATCGAGTAGAGGCCAATACGGGCGAATGTGACTCCATGACTCACTTCGTACCATCATCCCTGATCCTCCTTTCGTGGTTCCGAACCATATGGAGTTAGTGATCTCATGGATTATGAATGGGGTGTAACCTTCACGGGTCAATCGTTGTTGTCTTCGTTTTTCCTTTATCGTGGTTGCCTTTTATGATCCGTGAACGGTTTACAAGTTTCTTAAAAACTTGTTGGCGGCTCCCTACTTTCCTTGTCCCTAATCGTATTATGTCAATTCCCACTTCCTATGAGTGTCAAGCATATTCACAACATGCTTTTATGTAGGCGCACTTCGAGCGACGCCTACAAGATGTCAAATGCGTTATGCTAGCCACTATGTCTCCTGAACTTCAGAAAACCTTCTTCGAGAAGGAATCGGCCTATGAGATCATTTCTGAGTTACATAATATGTTTCTAGAGCAGGCTCGAACTGAAAGGTTTGAAACCCACAGGCAGATCCTTGAGACTAAGCTCAAGAAAGGAGAGCCAGTCAGCCCACATGTGTTCGAAATGATCGGATTGTTTGAGAACATGGGAAGGCTTGATGCGGGATACTCAACTGAGATGGCTATTAACATCATTCTCCATTCCCTTCACAAAGGCTATGATCAGTTCAAAATGAACTACAATATGCATAGCATGGAGAAAACCCTCACTAAGCTTCATGGGATGTTGAGGCAAGCTGAGCAAACGCTCAAAGATAAGGGAAAGCATGATATGCTTATGATCAAGAAGAATAAGCCGTTTAAACGGGCAGGCAAAAAGAAGAAAAGCTTCAAGGGGAAAGGCAAGAAATACTTTTCTCCTAAGTCGAAAGCTACCAATAACAACAAGGAGAAGAAGGTAGCATCTTCTAAGTCTGATTCCGAATGCTTCTATTGCAAGAAGAAGGGACATTAGAAGAGAGATTGTCTCAAATTCAAGGAAGATAAGAAGAACAGAACCGTTGTTTCTGAATCGGGTATATTCGTTATGGACTTAAACTTCACTAGCTCAACATCATGGGTATTAGATACCGATGTGGCTCACACCTTTGTTATAATTCTCAAGGACTAAGGAACGTTAGGAAGCTAGAGAAGGGAGAGGTTGAACTGCGGGTCGGCAATGGAGCCAGAATTGCGGCCGTATCTATTGGAACTCTCAGTTTGTCTTTGCCCTCTAGGCTTGTTTTGGAACTTGATAGTTGTTACTATGTTCCCAACATTACCAAAAACATCATTTCAATTTCGGCGTTGGACGCCAAAGGTTTTGAATTTCGAGTAAAAGACAACGAATGTTCATTTTATCTCGATAATGTTTTATATGGTATAGCACATTCTGAAAATTGTCTTTATGTGATTTCTTTAGACAAACAAGTTTATAATGTAAATAATACTACCAAAAGATCTAAGACCATGGAGTCAAATCAAACTTACTTGTGGCATTGTCGTCTTGGCCACATTAACATCAAACGCATCAAGAAACTTCTTTAAGAAGGCGTTCTTGACTCTTTCGATTTAAAATCTTTTGAGAATTGCGAAGAATGTTTACTAGGCAAGATGATAAAGAAGCCATTCTCCAAGTTGGGAGAAAGAGCAGGTGACTTATTAGGTCTAATACATATCGATGTATGTGGACCAATGAGCTCCGCCACAAGAAATAAACATCGATATTTCATCACCTTCACAGACGGCTATAGTAGATATGACTATGTCTACCTAATGTCGCATAAATCTGAATCGTTTGACAAGTTCAAAGAATTTCAAAGTGAGGTGGAAAATCATCTTGGCAAGAAAATCGAAGCTCTTCGATCAGATCGAGGAGGTGAATACTTGAGCCAAGAATTCGATGACCATCTAAAAGATCATGGCATACTTTCAGAACTGACAACTGCAAGAACCCCACAATGGAATGGAGTATCCGAACGGAGAAATCAAACCTTGTTAGACATGGTACGATGAACCATGGGTCTTAGTGATCTTTTAATCTCTTTCTGGGGACATGCACTTTTAACTACGGCACTTACAATGAATCGTGCTCCATCAAAAGCTGTAGAAAAGACTCCATATGAATTATGGACAAAGAGACCTCCAAGGTTGACTTTTCTTAAGATTTGGGGATGCAAAGCATATGTCAAGAGACTCATGTTTGACAAACTTAATCCAAAATCTGACAAGTATTTCTTTGTGGGCTATCCAAAAGAAACCAAGGGGTATTACTTCTACAATAAATCCGAGAACATAGTATTTGTTGCTCGTGATGGTGTCTTTTTGGAGAAGGAGCATCTTTCAAAAATGACAAGTGGGAGTAAAATCGAACTCGATGAAGTTCAAGAGGACGAGCAACAAGAACAAATTGACAATCAAAGTGCTCACGAAGCATCTGTTGACCTTGGTCAAAGTCAAAATATGCAAAGTCAAACCGACAATACAAATGCTCAGTCCATTACCCTACGTAGGTCTCAGCGGCCGAGATCTCAACCTGATAGATATCTCGGATTGTTTTAACCGAGAATCTGGACATCCTAATCATGGATGAAGATGAGCAAGCAACCTATAAGAAAGCTATGACGAGCCCCGACTCAGCAAAATGGCAAGAGGTCATGAAATCTGAAATGGACTCCATGTTTGAAAATTAAGTATGGGACTTGGTTGATTTACTCGAAGGTTACACACCTATCAGATGTAAATGGATTTTCAAGTTAAAAACCGACAAAGATGGAAATGTATTTGTAGGGAATAATTTCAAGCCTTAAATCCCACTAGCTTGAACCCCAATGTGATCATACACTAAAGTACGGTGGCGTCCAAAAGGGAAGAAGATAGAGCAAAAGAGTCGCCAACAAGTTTTTAAGGAACTTGTAAACCGTTCATAGGATGAAGGTTACACCCCTTAACGATCCAAGAGATCGTCAACTCCATAAGGTCTAGAACCAAATAAGGGTTCGGGGATGAAGGTACAAATCCAACCTAAAAGAGATTGAACCTGCCCTAATAATAGGCCTCTACTTTATTCTGATCGTATTCATGTGCGCTTTTTAATTAACATGCAATCAATAGGATTAACCCTAAACTTGTTTAATCTATGTTGGTTGAATATTAATACAAAAATAAACTATTATTGGCGATAACTTGAAATTATAATCACAATTATCCCTAACAAGATTATTAAATATCTTATTAAGCGTGATTACAAGTAAAAAATCCCTTTAAACATGCATAAAGGCGTGATCAAGCAATAAATAAATATCAAGAAACATAATAATAATCAATATATGAAACATAATCATGATCATAAAATTATAACAATGAAATAATCATCATAATAACAATCATATTAACCATAATAATAATCATGTTAATATTAAAGCATAATAATAACAAGATCCTAGGCATGATACTAACAAGATTAATAACAAACCCTAGCATGTCACTAAGAAATAAAATCAAATTTTTAATCCTAACATGATACTAACAATCATAAATATTAGGAAGAACATAGGAAGCATCATAACAATCATATTTAATATTAAAATTACCCTAGACATGATACTAGGAATATCATAATAACAATATAAACATGATTTCTACATCATAACATCAATTAAAACCATTAAAGTACTTACTTTGATGCCTCGTACCTCTTTCTAATAACAAAATACACACGTTAGTAACTTCAAGGAAAATAATAATCAAACAATTAAATTCAATAATTGAAAGAGAGATTTGGGACCAGACCCTCAGATATTAAACCTTTCACATCTAGGGAGAAGGCAAATTCAAATATGGCTAGGTGTTTCTAGATCTTGCGAATGCGGAATTTTGTATGAAAAAGCAAGGTTAAAAAGAAAAGGAGAGAATGCTAATTAAAACTGATTGTAGAACTTGTGAATGATGAGAATTGGTGAATGATGAACGTAGATGACGAATGAAAACGGAGTTTTTAATACGATATTTATAGAGAAATCAGCCAAAAAGATAAATTAAATAAAACAGAGTCTGACGCGAAGAAAACAGAGTTGACGCCAACCCTGGCTAGCTGGCGCCAGGCACCAACACTAGCGCCAGGCGCTAGGACTGGTTCCAGGCGCCAAGGCCCGGGGTTAGACGCCAAGCTTAAATTTGACGCGTTTTCGAAAATCAGATAAGTTTGCCGTACTGGAGGATAAAATTATATAATTTCCTTGAAAATGCTATTTGATTTTGATTAAAACTCTAAAAAGTCAACAAAAATCAATTTATCAATGCTAATTGAATTAGGAATGAAAAGAACCTTCTAGAAGAATCTAGAAGACTAAAACCATTCCTAATTGCATTAGGAATGATAAATCATATTAGGCCCTTCCCAAGATCATTGTGCCGTACATAAAGCTCAAACCGGGCTCAGTTTAGTAAATTGGTCATAACTTCCTCAATATTCATCGGAATCGGGCTTATAATATATTGTTGGAAAGGTCTTTGCAAGCCCCATCCAACTACACTACTATTGGACTCATATCATGGACCAACCAAACTATACTGGCTGTTTTCTTAAAATAAGTTTTCAAAAACAGAGAGAAGAGAAAAGAATTAAAACTTTCCACAACACTAGACTTTCCACACTTTCACTTCATTCGATTATGATTCGACATGAAAGGTACTCATCCCCGGGTTTGGTTTTGGGGAGACACAAATGGGTGTCTACAGAAGCCCCCACTTTGACTGAGTTTGAGAAACGCAGGTTTCGAAAACAAAAGTCAAAGTATCGATAGGGACGGAGAATGATTCAGAACGTTCTGCGATCCTAAATCAATCTTATAACGCCAATACCTGCAAAACTAGCATTAGTTAAACAGATAAAAGAGTTAAGAAACGCGTATCTTGCACCGTCAAGCACACGTCTCTATAAGTAACCAATTTGCTGTTTCGATGACCTCCTGCAAGCTAGAGAATACCATCCCGCTTGAAAGCTGCTACGTCTGTAACTGCTTCCAAATTTTGGAAGATTGCTTCGCCTGAAACGCTCCTCCTCCGCATTGATAGTATTCCACGTCCAAGGGAACACCATCAAAGATTATTTCTCTTGAAACAATCCTCATCCGCATTGATAATATTCCACATCCTAGGGAACACCATCGAAGATTATTTCTGTTGAAACAATCCTCATCCGCATTATGACCATCTTCCATGCCTAAGGGAATATGATTGAAGACAACTTCGCCCGAAATTACCTCAAGTTGTTTGTGACAACTCTCCGCAAGTTATGGAATGTTGTCGAAGATATCTTCTCTTGAAGTCATCCTCATTTGATGCGATAGTTTTCCAAAGGAAATTACCGAAGATCCACATCTGTCGATCTTTAAAAGTTCGCCTGAACTTTATTCCTGCTATGCCTGTACGTCGGCGCTTCTGTTGCTTTGAACCTGTACGTCGGTGCTCTTTTGCTTTTGAACCAATGCTTAAGCGCTTTAAGCTAAGTGAGACGATCTCTTATCAGGTCGATCACTTCATGTTATCAAGCCGATTAATAAATCATGTTAAATTGCTTAGAGGGGCTAGCTGGCGTACCAAGGAACCCAAACATATGTTGCAGAAGCCTAGCACAATCTCATCAGGTGTCTGGGTGCTTTGGCGCCGCTAAAAAACCATCAGCGCCACCTTATTAGCATTAGCGCCAGGCGCTGATATTGGCGCCAGGAGCCAACCCAAATTTGTGACGCCAATGCATAGGGCTTGGCGCCAGCACGGGGATTTCTTTAAATACCCCTTTCCTCTTCATTTGCTGCTTTGCTCGTTGCGATTTTGCTCGAAAAAAGTCCGAAAACTTCAATTGCTTGGTTCTTGCTCGTATCTCAACCGAATTTGCTGAAATTTGTTGCAAATCAAAGCTCTTTTCATCTTTTTTCCCGATCTATGTAAGTTTTCTTCAAACTCACATCAGTTTTTATGAATTCTTGGCATGTTTATTCACGAATTTCATGAAAATTCAAAATTTATAATGCTCAATTTGCTTTGTTTGTCAAGTTTTATGCCATGAAATTGCTTGATTATGTTTATATATTGCCTTGGGAGTAATTTGAGACTTGTTCGACTCAATTTGGTGAAGAAATGAGCAATTTGCCATTGTTGGACCTCTTTAAGGTCGTGAAGAACAATGTGACTCGTTATTGATGTTTTTGCTAGCAATTCTTGTCCAATTTGTCACAATAATCACTATAGTGTTGCAAGAAATTGTTTGATTTCTTGAAAAATGCTGTCATGCTCAATTTAAATTTGTGCTCTGTTTTAGTACTACGTACTCTATTTTTGCGAACATAGTATCATGCGGCTAGGCGAACCTTAGATACTATAGAACCTTAATTTATGATAATTTTGCACAATGTAGCATGGCTAGACAGCAAGGCTCGGGTTCACGGTCTCGAAACACTAGACGGGAGCATGAGCCCGTAGAGGACGACATCACGCCTTCCACTTCGCTTGGTCGGCTTCCAGAGTGGGATGAGCGGACCCTGTTCTTCGCCCCTGTGTATCACATTTCTGAGAGGGTGAGACAGGGCATCGCGCCTGGGAGGACACGGCATCATGGCTTTGGCTGTAATGGTTTGGGCGATTTGTACAAGATGTACATCGCCAGGGATCTTGAGACGAGACTCCTATGGGAGTCTTGTGGGCTAGCTACTCTGTTCGAGACCTCTAAGGCTATGTTCGCCTCCAACGGGGGTCACCATGTAGTGCGCGCTTTGGTGGAGTTCTTCTGGGATACCACCAACACCTTTCATTTCCCCTAGGGCGAGATGATGGTCACCCCTACGGACTTTAGTCTCATCACAGGACTGGAGTTCACTTCTGTGCCATTTCCGTTTGACAGTGGAATTGACGTCTTCTCTTTGGAGGTCGAGGAGTTGTTGGGGCCGATTACTCTTCAGACCCGAGCTGAGGTCGAGACGACTCAGTTTAGCGCTAGGGGAATTCGCCGCTCGACGCTGGCAGCGGCTCTTGATGACGATGGGACCACCCGAGAGCAGCGAGTGCGCATCTTTGTGCTGATGTTGTTGTCAGGGACATTCTCCCCTGACAAGGGTAGTAGGGCATTGCTTTACTACCTCCCTGCTGTCCGTGATCTTCACCAGATCGGGACTTATGACTAGGCCAGCTTGGCCTATGCTGACTTTGTTCGTGCGCTGAGGGACTCGTGTCGACACCAGTCCTTTGGGACGAACGTTGCTTTGTCTGCCTTTTGGAAGGTCGTAGAGGTAAACATTTGTTCCCTATAAGGTTTAGCTCTACATATTAGTTAGCATTTACTCACACTTCTAACTCTTTGTAGATCTGGTTCTACGAGTACTTTCCTTCCGTTGCGCCGGTGAGACCATCGCCGCGGGGATTTCTAGTGAGCTCCTCTTGGGGCGGTCACCATGTGGATATGTCTACTACACATGTCCGGAACCGGATCATCTCGGTACGACTTTTATTATTTATCTTGCTTTTCCGTGGTGTTTTAGACATATTCTTGCCTTATTGATGCTCTTTATAGGGACCTGAGGTGGTATACCGGCCGTGGGGCGGTTGGACAGTCCCTGGGTTAGCCGCACAATATTCTGCTGAGCGTCGCTATTTTCTGGGGACTTATGGAGCGGTCGCTTATGTAGGAGAGAGGGTTGCTAGACAGCATTCTTCTGATGTCTTCGTCGTTCCCGCTGCTCCACCACGTCATATGTTCGACGAGGCGCAGTTGTCGAGCATGTCTGAGGGAGCTGGTATCCCTTGGCGGTCCCACGTGATCCTCGGGCGGTGTTATGCTGAGGAGCTACTACCTTTGTTAGCTCCAGCCCCTGTACCGGCTGAGGATATGAGGGTAAGGTTTTCAGTTCTTTACTTTCCACTAAGTAGTCCCTAAGTAATGCTTTACTGATTTTTTCTGCTTTATCAGGACGGTGCTGCTGAGTTCGTGCCACCCCGTATTTCCATCCACTACCAGGGGATGTACGAGCCGATCGAGGAGATGATTTCTCCGGCTCCCGAGGGCGAGCGCTTCGTAGAGCGGTCGATTCCTCGCCACCAGACTCGAGTAAGCCTAGTTTTTTTTTCAGAATTTTGTGTTCATATATCATACATTTTTACTGACTTATTTTTTTGTCAGTTTTCACGCGAGGTGGTTTCGGCGATGGCACGATGTATAGATGCCTTCCGCATCCAGCTCGTCCGGATGAGGAACGCGACCACTTGGCGTCGGGATGACGTCACCCGAGAGGTAGTCCTTCTTTATGTATTTCCTTGCATTACTGTTTTTTCAATTTTGTCTTGTTTCTGATTTAATTCTTTTGCAGGGCCAGCCTATTGCTTCTCACACCCGCGCGAGACCTGAGGGGCGGAGGGATCCAGCAAGGTCTAGCTCGAGACGTCGTCGCACTTCGTTAGGAGGTAGAGGTGGTCGCTCTAAGGCTGCTCGAGCTGACGTTGCTGAGGGCTCGGGATCTTCTTCTAAGGGTGCTGATGCTGCACCGGTAGGAGAGGCTACCTCGGCTTTCAGAGGTGGTGGGATGTATAAGGTTGGCTCGTCATCGCAGCAGCCTCCACGGCCTCAGCCTCAGGTTGATCCTGGCTGGAGTGGTCCTATATTGAGTCTTCCTCCTCCTACGGAGACTGGAGCTGGAGCTGGAGCTGGTGGACAGGTGACTCCTCGTATAGCGCAATTTTATGATATGATGGGCCTACGTCCTCCGGCGCCGTAGTTTGTTCCTGTGTATATTTTATTTTGACTCATTATTCATAGACACATTTTGTATATTTATGCTATTATGAGTTTATTTATTGTTGTGTGTATATTTGTGTGTGCAAGAGAAGTGTGACAACAATTTTGCGCAAAAATTCCGTCATTTTTATTATTGATGGAGGGTATCTGACTCTCTCCCCCAAAAAGAAAAAATAAAAAGGAGAAAATCTAATAAAATGTCGGGTGTTTGGAATTTAAAATAAAGTCCAAAAAGAATAATATAAATTAAAAATAATAGCTATATTTAATTAATTAAGAAAAAGGATAAAAAGGATGTTTAGGAAAATTAAACGGAGCCATAAAGTCATTAACCGACTCGAGTTTAATATTAGAAACGCAAGTTGAGCACGTGCGGCAGATCTAGCAACTTGGCGCCAGCTGGCGCCACACTATGGTGCGTGGCGCCAGGCGCTACACTTAGCGTGTAGCGCCAAGCGCTGGCGGTTGGCGCCAATCACGGGATTGTGACGCCAATTGACGCTGTTACCGTATTTCAGTCTGATTAAAATTCCTCGCAATTTGTGCATAAATAGCCCCCTGCCCAGTCGATTCTTCTCATATATCCAGCGAATAAATAATTCTATTCTTTAGAACAACAATAATCATGTCTTTAGTCACCAAAACCTTCACCCAATATACTCATGAATGGTGTCGATCTCTTAATGCGAGGGAGAGAAAGGAATTAGATTTATTTCACCTGGGGGAATTTATGGCATCAAAGGGGTAGATCTTGACCTAGACTTCATACATACCGCTTTAGAATTTTGGAATGTTGATACTCATTGTTTCAGAATAGGGTATGATGACATTAGCCCTTTGCCGGAGGAATTTGGTGCTATCTTAGGCTTCCCTGCAATAGACCTTATAACGATCCCTAGAGTAGACGCATACTATTATAAGGATTTTGAGCGCTTCTTTAATTTAAAGGAAAGGGATTTATCAAAAATAGTAGATGGCAACATAGTTAATTTGAAAGAATTTGCACGCCATTATTTTGATAAACCTCTTTCTGAATCTTTTCATATATATAGAAGAAGGGCGTTCCTGTTTTGCATGCTTAATCAATTTTCTCTTAGTAGTGGTAAAAAAATAATGAGGGCCAATCAATTATAACCACTGTTTTAAAACCAATTGAATAAGGGAGAAATCCAATGCCATTAATAGTTGGAGAGACTCTAATTAGTCTAGATGAATTGAAAAGGGACCCAAAAGCGCCTCTTCGCGGATCTCCAATTTTATTACAAGTAGAAAAATAATATTTTTAATTACAGAAAAAAAAAATATTTTTATATTGTAATAATAATTTGTTTGCATTGCAATTTTTTTTTTTACAGATGTGGCTAATGGAGAGGCTAGGATTAATTAGCCCTCCGGACGACATTGAAAAGTATACTCCCAATTGCTTCGTGAGAAGGAAGAAACGCATTCCTAAAATTGGGCGCCATGGGTGGAGAAAAGTCTTCGAATCACGTGATTTTGCTATCAAGTGGGTCGTCCCATGGTGGAAAATAGAAAGGATGGTTGGTGTTAACAAGCAACCTTTCTGCCGTCTTCCAAGCCTATCTCATGTAACTTATTATTACCCCTGCAGGGTAAAAAGACAATACGGCTTGCTTCATAATATCCCTTCCGGGGATCTTCGTCCTCCCTTTGAGTACCCTGTATCTCAAGAAGTAGATAGATTTGATGCTTACTGGAGCGCTAGACCTTTATGGGAAGTGATTACCCAAATGGTTCCTCCTTCTTTGCCCAATGACGTAAAGAAGTGGTTGCTGAAGAAATCTTTGATTAATCAGGGTAGAACCGATGTGAAGAATCGTCTAGGTTACAGAGTGATTCCTGCCAAGGAACGCCTAGGTGCAAGAATTGAGTTTAAAACACCTACAATGCCTAGGAAGAAAAATACTACCAAAGATAAAGGGAAAAGGAAAGCTAACACCACTGATAAAAAGGCTTGGGTGGAAAAGAAGCATGGAGTGTTAGCTGAAGGGGAGACCATCTACTCTAAAATTGAAAGTAGGTCCTCTAAAGGATGCCTACTAGCTAAAGTTATGGATGAAGAGGAGGAAGCAAAAAAAAATTGGAAAAGAGCTAGAAAGGAAAAGAAAGATTAAGAGCATTGCTTTCAATTAAATTGTTTACTTTAAATTTATTTTATTAAAGCAATGAAAATCGAAAAAAATAATTTTCCAGAAATTTTTCGAGTACGGAAGTGGAAAATTTTCCGAAAAACACCGAAATTCGCCAAGAGTTTATTTCTAGATTGGCGCTAGTTATTGACATTTGGCGCCTGTCATTTAAGTCTGGCGCCAGGCGCCAATTCCATCGGCTAGCGCTAATGACTTCTGGCTGGCGCCAGGTTCTTTTTTGCGACGCCAATAATTCGCCGATTTTCTGTTGAATTTTTAATTAACTCTGGAACGCGGAGATGTCGAAAAATACAGTGGACGCACCCGTAAAGGGTTGCCTACGTAACCTTTCTTAAGGAATCAGGTCGAACGTAGCTCTCTTGAGTATCCTACTCAAGTAATTATGGGTAGTATTTCTTAAGTTGGTCAAGATTTTTCATGTTTGAGAATTCATTGCCATCCATATCAGTTAGTTTTGCTGCACCCCCTGACAAGATTGTTTTGACAATGTAGGGTCCAGACCAATTAGGTCTAAATTTACCCCTTAGGTCTAAAACATTTTTCCTTAGCGCTTTTAATACCAAGTCTCCATTAATATTTCTTGTCTTGACCTTCTTATTAAAATGCCTAGCCATGCGAGTTTGGTAACACTGAGTGTGATGTAGAGCTTCTAGTCGTTTTTCGTCGAGTAGAATCAACTCTTCGTATCTTGCCCTAGTCCATTCAACTTCATCGAGTTTACTCTCTAGCACGATGCGTAGAGATGGTATTTCTAGTTCGACAGGTTGTACGGCATCCATTCCATATACTAAGGAAAATGGCGTATTTCCTGTTGATGTACGGATTGACGTGCGATGACCCCACAATGCAAAGTAAAGCTTGTCAGGCCAATCCTTATAATAGCTTCCTCGACTGCTCCGTTTGCTTGAGGTCTATACGGGGAAGAATGATGATGTTGAATGCCATATTTTTGTAGCAATTCTTCACATTCGGCTTGAAAGTGAGTTCCATTGTCACTTATCATTTCATGTGGGACTCCATGTCGACAGATAATATTTCTTTCCATAAAGAGTGCTACATGTTTTGCAGTGAGTTTAGCGTACGATTGCGCTTCGACCCACTTTGTAAAGTAATCGATTGCTACTAGGATAAACTCGTGGCCTCCTGTTCCTGGGGGAGTGATTTTGCCAATGATGTCAATTCCCCATGTAGAGAATGGCCATGGCGATGTGTAGGTGTAGAGCAAAAATGGAGGGACATGTTGTACATTGGCGTAAATTTGGCATTTAGGGCATCTTTTTACATATTGATGACAATCCTTATTCATTATGTCCAATAATATCCTTCTCGCATTATTTTCTGGACTAACATTTTGCCGTTTATATGTGTCCCATAGATTCCTTCGTGGACTATTCGCATTTCTCTTTGTGCATCCTTCTTTCCTACGCATAGGAGAGCTCGACCTTTAGGTACCCTTTTATGTAGCTCGTTGTCTATGAGTACATATTGAGAAGCCAAAAGTCTTAATGCTCGCTTTGCTCTTTTGTCAGCATGAGGAGGGTATTCTCCATTGGTGACATAATTGAGTATGTCCGTGTACCATGGTTCTTCTTCTTCTTCTTCTGCTTCTTCTTCTTCTTCTTCTTCTTCTTCTTCTTCTTCTTCTTCTTCTTCTTCTTCTTCTTCTTCTTCTTCTTCTTCTTCTTCTTCTTCTTCTTCTTCTTCATGGACTAAGTCGTCGTCTTCTATAGCCTGGATATATGCTGCTTTGTGCCTTTTTTCGATAGTTTGAGGCATTTGCTCGATTTCCATGGGAATCCTAACCATTGAGGCTAATCTTGCCAAGGCATCGGCAAATTGGTTTTCCTCTCTAGGTAGATATGTGTATTCTACCTTCTCTAACTGATCGGTAAGAGTTTCCAGATAGGTTTGGTAAGGGGCTAGACTTTCGCTCCTTACTTTCCACCTCTTAGATATCTGATTGATGATTAAAGAAGAGTCTCCGAATATCCTTAGCTTCTTTACCCCCAATGCCAAAGCTGTTTCAAGGCCTACCACGCATGCTTCATATTCAGCAACATTGTTGGTAACGTCGAAATCATGCTTTATGGAGATTGGAACATGCTCCTCTTTAGGTGATACTAATAGTACTCCAACGCCACATCCCTTTTGGTTTGAGGCTCCGTCAAAATACAAGGTCCAAGTATCATCTTCAGTGACCATTAGGTCTTCATCTTGAAATTCATTGTCTTGTATTGGCGTCGAGTCTTTTATTGGAAAATCTGCTAGAAAGTCTGACACCACGGATCCTTTAATAGCTTTTTGTGGCATAAACCTTACATCGAGCTGGGTTAGATTGACTATCCATCTTGATATGCATCCATTGAGTGTAGATTTCTCGAACAGATACTTGAGTGGATCTAATCGGGAAACTACGAAAACGGTATGCACCAACATGTAATGTCTTAACTTAGTTGTGGCCCACACCAAGGCGAGGCACAACTTCTCGAGCGGTGTATAGCGTGTTTCGTATTCGAGCATCTTTTTACTTAGGTAATAGATTGCGTTCTCTTTGCCTTCTACTTCTTGTGCTAGCATAGCTCCCATTGTCTCTTTGGTAACCGTCAAATATAACCTAAGAGGTATTCCGGGAAGTGCTGGTGCTAATACGGGAGGATTTGCGAGATAGGCTTTGATCTTTTCAAAGGCTTTTTGACACTCGTCATCCCATATTACCGGTACATTCTTCTAAAGCTTCTTGAAGATTAGTTCACATATCGTCGTCAGTTTTTATATGAACCTACTTATGTATTGCAACCGGCCAATAAATCCTCGAATCTGTTTCTCAGTCTTGGGCGGTGGCATTGACATGATTGCTTTGATATTGGTTGGGTCTACCTCTATTCCTCTAGAGCTTATGATGTATCCCAAGAGCTTGCCTGAGGTGACTCCAAAAGCGCATTTTGATGGATTCAACCTCATGTTATATTTTCTTAGCCTTTCGAAAAAATTCCTTAAGGCTAGCTGGTGTCCTGGACGGTCTTTTGATTTTACAATCATGTCGTCGACATATACTTCGACTTCCTTGTGCATCATGTCATGGAGTAAGGCAGTTTCTGCACGTTGGTAAGTAGCACCCGCGTTTTTTAATCCGAATGGCATTACCGTGTAGCAGTAAGTGCCCCATGGCGTTATAAAGGTTGTTTTCTCCATGTCTTCTTCTGCCATGAGAATCTGGTTGTAACCTGCGTACTCATCCATGAACGAGAGAAGTGCGTGATTTGCCGTGTTATCTACCAGAATATCAATGTGTTGCAAAGGGAAGTCGTCCTTTGGACTTGCCTTATTTAGATCTCGATAGTCGACACACATTCTTACCCTTCCGTCTTTCTTCGGAACTAGGACGACGCTGGCGACCCATTCGGGGTATTTGGATACCTTGATGAAACCTGCAGTTATTTGTTTTTGAACCTCTTCTTTTATTTTAAGTGCTACGTCGGGTTTCATTCGACGTAACTTTTGTTTTACAGGTTTCATTCCTGAAATTAGTGGTATAGTGTGTTGAGCTATTTCTCTATTAATGCCTGGCATATCTTAATATGACCAAGAAAATACATCGATAAATTCTTTAAGTAAGTTAATTTAATCGGTTCTTTCTTGTTTATTCAATGTTAATCTGATTTTAACTTCTCTTTTATGGGTTGAATCATTCAAGATATCAATTGTTTCAGTTTCCTCAATTATCGGTGTTTTATTTTCTAGTGTTTCCATTTCTTTAATAATCTCTTTGTCTTTTTCATCGTTAGCTAAGCAATGCTCGTCATCTTGGGTTAGGGAAGAACACGAGAAGTAAGGAGAATGAGAAATATTATTATACTCTGAGATCATTACATCAAAGAGTGATATGTCCTCAGGGACTGGATCACTAACTATCCCAGGAGAAGAAATAAGAGGGGGATGTGCTACTACTAAAGACTTAGAAGACTCTAGAGGGAAAGACTCTGACTCGGACTCTGACTCAGACGACTCCTCAAACATTGGTCCCTGTCCTGTCGTGATTGATATCTTCCTTCCGCTTGGAGTAGTCACTTTGATAGTCTTGCGCCAACCTTGTAGTGATCCTTCAGCTGGAGTAATTAGCTTCGAGGGGTCGAAGCTTTCACTTTGTATGACTGTTTGAATGAGCGAGGAATTATCTTCTTCATAAGTTGGCTCATTCTTTTCTCGCCAAAACAGTAATCCCATGACGTTAACGTCAAAGCATGGAGGTGCTTTCTCCTTATGGACGGGGGTTGGGATTTCATCAGTGAAGTAGCAATCCAAGAAAATCTCTAATCCCGGTTGTCTTATGCCGTTTACAACAAATGGCTCGGGAAATTCATGGCATGGATAGTCCTCTCCTTCTTTTATAAACTGACCATTAAGCGTAAGAGGGTACCGATCCATTGGAATTGCTTTCTTTTGAATGCGAGCGTCCGTACGTGCTTTTGACTTTTCTTGGGCTCACTTGAGATCTTTCCGAGTCGGTTCGAAACCAAGTCCGAAAGTATCTAACTTAGGGAGGCCAGGTGACTCTAGCGGTTTTTGCATTCCTTTCTTCTTTACTAAAGTCATCCCGGGAAAGTGTCCTTGTTTCTTCAGCACGGTGTTGACAATCATGTTTGAATGGGGGTCATGGAAAAGAGGGGTCCCTTCATCCTCCTGGATTAAGGAGACTTCTTCGTTAAAGCCCCATAGATCTTCATCATCTTCGTCGTGCTCCACATTAATGATTGGATTCTCTATGGATTTGATTCTCATGGGCGAAGCATCTATAGTTATTGGAATTCCTCCAACTATAGCTTTCACTTGTTGGTGAAGAGATGAAGGGACGGCCTTTAGATCATGAAGCCAAGGGCGTCCCAAAAATAAGTTGAATGAAGCTTTGATGTCCACTACTTGGAAAGTAGTAGCATGTTCTATTGCTCCTGCCGTTACATTTAGAGTAATTTTGCCGAGAGATTGACGACGAGTATTATCGTAGGCTCTTATTCCTTGTGTGGATGGAGTTAAATCTTCGTCCCTTATGCCGAGCATCCTCGTAGTTCTAAGTGGACAAACGTTGATGGCTGATCCATTGTCTACAAGAGTCATAGGAACATTCATCCTTTTGCAGACTACTGTGAGGTTTAATGCCTTGTAATGTTTGTCACCTTCTGGGGGTAAATATTTGTCAGAAAAGGTGATAAAATTAATCAGACTAGGAAGGTCACTTGTGAGGAAGTTGGCTAGTCCCTCAGGAGTAGTGTCAGAATCTATCCCGATTTTGTCCAAGGCATTCATTACAGCCAACCTATGTTCTCGAGATGTTGCCAGAAGTTTCCACACATTTATCTCAATTTTTTTTCTTCTTAAACTGTTTAACAATGTCGTTGTCTTCGATGATGGGTATGGGAACTTGGTGTATGTTTGGCATAGGTTGTGTTAAAACGGGAGGTTGCATTCTCCCAGATCTTGTGAGGACGTCTATTAATGAATCTTCTTCAACCCAAATGTCATATGTGGTGTATGACACGGAAGGTGAAGGTCCTACTATGTCCTTTAGATAGACATCTTCTTCATCACTGTCCCAGACTCCATTAATGGTTGTATCCTCTTCTTGTTAAACTTGGACTAGTTTCTTTTCATCAATCATTTTCTATACCAAATCCTTGAATTTGAAACAGTTTTCTATAGTGTGACCCCCTGATTGATGATACTGACACTAATATCTATCTGTCCTTTTTAATGACTCAAATGGTCTCGGTTCGAGAGGTTTGACCTCGCCACTCTCGGAGAGCATTTCTAACATTTGTGCATATGGGATCCCAATTGGAGTGTAGATTCTATTGCTCTTCTTGGGTTTTTCAGTGACTTGTAAGGGAAAGTGCTTTACCTCATAAGTCATTCTCACTGGTGTGAATTCTTTTTAGGTTCTTCTTTCAGAAGTGGAAGCTCATCATATTTATTATGGAGTTCGTTCATAACTTTGAGAGCTTCATGTAGTAGTTGCGATGCCTCCTTCATAAACAGTGTGAGCAATTGTATATCTTCTTTCTTTGTCGGTTCTGGAAGGTTATCCTTGACATCGAAAAAGATCTCCTCTTCTTTTTCTATGGCATTGATTTCTTTGACAGGTCTAATGAGGGAGGAGGGGTCAACCTCGTTTTCCTCATTGGAGATAGCTAGGGTATGAGCTAGAGGTGCATTGTCAATGCTTGGCTTCTTACTGGCAGGGGGCAATGGCAGTTTGTTATTGTCGATTAGGTCTTGGATAGCTTCTTTAAGCTTCCAACAGCTTTCAGTGGAATGGCCCCTATCTTGGTGATACTTGCAGTGTGCATTGGGGTTCCAGCCACTGTTGGAGTTATTGTTGGCAGCTTTTGACTTAGCCAAGTCATCTTAAATATTGATCCCAATGTCATAGACGACCTTGAAAGTATGGAGATTATTTTGATATTTAAGATGCTTGGAATATTTTTCTTCGAGATTTTTGAAAAACAGTCTCACAGACTCTTTTTCGCTTGGCACCTCAATCATCTTTGCTGAAGTTTCTCTCCACTTGTTAAAGAAAGAGGTGAAACCTTCATTCTCTTTCTGCTTGAGGATTTCAAGTTCTTTATGGTCAGTCTCGACTTGAATGTTGCACTTGTACCTATCAACGAAAGCGTTTGCTATTGACTCTCAGGTAGAGGTCTTTTCTTTCTCGAGAGAAAAGAACCATTGTTGGCAAATGGTCTCGAGAGATAGTGAGAACAAAGAAAGGAAGACCTTCTTATCGATACCCTTGATACTCATTATTGTTTCAAATGCTCTTAAATGAAAGTAAGGGTTGTCAATTGCTCTGAATTTTGGGATGTCGTTGGCGTTGAACTTCTGCGGAAGAAGATCTTTGTCCACCGAGACCCCTTGTGATGTAAGCTCTTGAAACTTGTAGTCTCTAGACAACTTGCTTAAACTCTCTTGCATGAGGTCCATCTGTTGTTGCTTCACGGGATCATCAATCCTAAGTGCGAGAAGTTTCAGTGTCTCAGTCACGGTAGCCAGTTGGTTCTTAAGATCATTGACTTCTTCTTGAGTTGTCATTATAGTCTTAGCTTTTCTCTTGCGAGCTATGGGTTTGTCAAAAAGTTGGACTTGTACGAAAAGGTTATCTTTGATTAATCGTCCTTCCTTTCTTGACCACGCGCTGTAAAATAAACCATTTTGCGTTTTAATTACTTGACTCAAATAATTTTGACTTTATGGTTTATTTTAAGGGAAAAAAGAAAAAAAAAAAGAAAAGGGTGCATATGGGTGCATATTTTTGGCAAAAATAATGTACATATTTTTAGGGAACTAAGTATTATTCTTTTTTATTGGAGGATTAATATCCGACTTACCCCCCTAAAAAAATGATGGAAAAAACGCGCACACAAGACTCTCTTATGGTCAAAGTATGTGTATTGGTGTGTGCGTTGAGTGTAAGTGACATGCTTGGACTCTTGTATAAGACCATGGGACTTAGTGCCTAAACTTGATCATTGATTCAATTAAATATTATTGACAGCAAAATCAACCGAATTAAACAGGAGACTGATTAATTAGACCCTAGGTGATGACTCGACCAATAATCCGAACTGTTGACCAAGCGACAGGACTGGTTTCACACTGTGGCGCTTGGCGCCAGGCGACAGAACTGTCGTCAGGCGCTACACTCCATAATGTGGCGCTACAGCTCAGACCTTGGCGCCAATATTGGAGCTTCGGTCTGGGACTGTTTTCGGTGTTATTAGTCAACTGGGGTATGCCTAAAGTCGTACTAGGTCAATTCCGATTAAAATATTAGACTTTATTGACTCAAATTAATTAATTAATTAATTAATTAGGCAAAGATCTTTAAGTAATTAATTTATGTAGTCTCAACACAAGTCAACAAACGGTTAAGGGAATCATAGAATATATATGCACAATTAGTCAAGTAGACACAATATGATGCAATGCGTTCGCAACCTAACCATGGTTCTAGTTCTCTAAAGTTTGGGATATGGTTTAGTCAATAGAGGGTCCATGGTTAATTGTCCGGATGCACCGCGCGGAAGCCTAACGGTGAAGGGTTGGCGCGAGTGGATGGGACACCGCAAGTTTTAGAAAAAACTCGCTTCCATGGTTTGGTGAATTTAACATCTCGGATGTACCCTTTGTTGCACGGAGCGTTCAATCAGGTAGATGGAGCATGAATTCCCAGAGGGTTATGTCCATATGTAAAATACATATGGGTTTCAGAAAAGTGAGAAAAAAATTCAATCAGGAAGTAGGATCGAGCAAACAATACGAAAAACCGGTCGAAATTAGAACGCATATTTCTGGCTTGGTATTGGGGAAAATTGGCGCCAGCAAACAAAGACTGGTGCCAGTTTTTAACTGTAGCGCCTGGCGTCAATGCTGGCGTTTGGCGCTACAACTAAAATTCTGGAGCCAAGCTCTGGCCCCTGACGTTACTTCCCACATGCCTCAGCAGCTTTCTGTGCTAGATGAAATTTTCCAGTTTCGCGTGGTGTTATTTCAGTCCTAGTTGTGAAAGACATTCCTCAAATTTCCTACGTGTAAAATCCTATGTTTTTAACTCATTAAAGATGGTCTTTCTAATGAGATCTTTTTTATGCATATGACAATAATGTTAATCAAAATTACGCACATGAAATACTTAGAACTTTTCGAGTCTCATCCACTCATTCTAAATCATTGCCGAAACAAATTAAGGAATTAAAATAGAAATACTCCCCAGTGGAGTCGCCAAAAAACTGTAGGGAATAATTTCAAGCCTTAAATCCCACTAGCTTGAACCCCACTGTGATCGTACACTAAAGTAAGGTGGCGTCCAAAAGGGAAGAAGATAGAGCAAAAGAGTCGCCAACAGGTTTTTAAGGAACTTGTAAACCGTTCATAAGATGAAGGTTACACCCCTTAACGATCCAAGAGATCGTCAACTTCATAAGGTCTAGAACCAAATAAGGGTTCGGGGATGAAGGTACAAATCCAACCTAAAAGAGATTGAACCTGCCCTAATAATAGGCCTCTACTTTATTCTGATCGTATTCATGTGCGCTTTTTAATTAACATGCAATCAATAGGATTAACCCTAAACCTGTTTAATCTATGTTGGTTGAATATTAATACACAAATAAACTATTATTGGCGGTCATTTGAAATTATAATCACAATTAACCCTAACAAGATTATTAAATATCTTATTAAGCGTGATTACAAGTACAAATTCCCTTTAAACATGCATAAAGGCGCGATCAAGCAATAAATAAATATCAAGCAACATAATAATAATCAATATATAAAACATAATCATGATCATAAAATTATAACAATGAAATAATCATCATAATAACGATCATATTAACCATAATAATTATCATGTTAATATTAAAGCATAATAATAACAAGATCCTAGGCATGATACTAACAAGATTAATAACAAAACCTATCATGTCACTAAGCAATAATCAAATTTTTAACCCTAACATGATACTAACAATCATAAATATTAGGAATAACATAGGAAGCATCATAACAATCATATTTAATATTAAAATTACCCTAGACATGATACTAGGAATATCATAATAACAATATAAACATGATTTCTACATCATAACATCAATTAAAACCATTAAAGTACTTACTTTGATGCCTCGTACCTCTTTCTAATAACAAAATACACACGTTAGTAACTTCAAGGAAAATAATAATCAAACAATTAAATTAATTAATTGAAAGAGAGATTTGGGACCAGACCCTCAGAAATTAAACCTTTCACATCTAGGGCGAAGGCAACTTCGAATATGGCTAGGTGTTTCTAGATCATGCGAATGCGGAATTTTGTATGAAAAAGCAAGGTTAAAAAGAAAAAGAGAGAACGCTAATTAAAACTGATTGTAGAACTTGTGAATGATGAGAATTGGTGAATGATGAACGTAGATGACGAATGAAAACGGAGTTTTTAATACGATATTTATAGAGAAATCAGCCAATAAGATAAATTAAACAAAACAGAGTCTGACGCGAAGAAAACAGAGTTGGCGCCAACCCTGGCTAGCTGGCGCCAGGCACCAACACTAGCGCCAGGCGCCAATGGCTAACGCCAGGCGCAGGCCTGGTTCTAGGCGCCAAGGCCTGGGGTTAGACGCCAAGCTTAAATTTAACGCGTTTTCAAAAATCAGATAAGTTTGCCGTATTGGAGGATAAAATCATATAATTTCCTCGAAAATGCTATTTGATTTTGATTAAAACTCTGAAAAGTCAACAAAAGTCAATTTATCAATGCTAATTGAATTAGGAATGAAAAGAACCTTCTAGAAGAATCTAGAAGACTAAAACCATTCCTAATTGCATTAGGAATGATAAATCATATTATGCCCTCCCCAAGATCATTTGGCCGTACATAAAGCTCAAACCGGGCCCAGTTTAGTAAATTGGCCATAACTTCCTCAATATTCATCGGAATTGGGCTTATAATATATCGTTGGAAAGGTCTTTGCAAGCCCCATCCAACTACACTACTATTGGACCCATATCATGGACCAACCAAACTGGATTGGCTGTTTTCTTAAAATAAGTTTTCAAAAACAGAGAGAAGAGAAAAGAATTAAAACTTTCCGCAACACTAGACTTTCCACACTTTCGCTTCATTCGATTATGATTCGACGTGAAAGGTACTCATTACCAGGTTTGATTTTGGGGAAACACAAATGGGTGTCTACAGTATTAATTTACAAAGCTACAATGGTAGCAAGAGGTTACAAACAAGTTCATGGTATTGATTACGATGAAGCCTTTTCTCCAGTTGCAATGCTTAAGTCCATTCGGATTCTTCTAGCGATTGCTGTATATTACAATTATGAAATATGGTAGATAGACGTCAAAACGACCTTCCTCAATGGAATTTTGGAAGAAACTATGTACATGACATAGCCTGAAGGTTTTTTCGACCAAAACAATGCTGGAAAGATATGCAAGCTTAAGAAGGACATTTATGGATTAAAGCAAGCAAGCAGAAGTTGGAATCTGCGATTCGATGAAGCCATTAGTAAATTTGGTTTTATCAAAAATCCAGATGATTCTTGTGTTTACAAGAAGGTTAGTGGGAGTTACATCGCCTTCCTAATCTTATATGTCGACGACATCTTGCTCATTGGAAACAGCATTATGTTATTAGAGTCTGTACAGGCTTGGCTCGGAAAATGTTTTTCAATGAAAGACTTGGGAGAGGCTCAGTACATATTTGGCATCAAGATCTATAGGGATAAAGCATAGAGGATGATAAGATTGAGTCAAAGTACTTATATTAATAAGGTACTAGCTCGATTCAACATGGAAGGAGCCAAGAGAGGCCACCTACTCATGTCACATGGCATAACCAATACCAAGATGTAGTGTCCAAAGACACCTAATGAGCGGGAAAAGATGAATCAGACTCCATATGCTTCGCTTATTGGATTAATCATGTATGCCATGATATGTACTAGGCCAGATGTATCGTATGCCTTGAGCGCTACGAGCCGATACCAATCAGATCCAGGAAAAGCGCGTTGGACTGCGGCCAAGAATATCCTAAAGTACCTGAAAAGGAACAAGGATAAGTTCCTGATCTTTGGCGATAGAGATGAATTGGTTGTTGAAGGATACACCGACGCAAGCTTCCAGACAGATAGAGACGACTTTAAGTCACAGACTAGGTACATATTCTGTCTCTATGGAGGAGCGTTTAGTTGGAAGAGTGCTAAGAAAAGCACAACTGGTGAATCTACAACTGAAGTCGAATACTTGGCAGCATCTAAGGTAGCTAAGGAGGCAGTTTGGATTCGTAAGTTCTTTGGGGAACTTGATGTTGTACCCTCCATCAAGGGTCCAATAGATCTCTATTGTGATAACAATGGGGCTATTGCTCAGGCTAGAGAGCCACGAGAACATCAGAAGGTCAAAAATGGCCAAAAGTAGCCGATCCACTCACTAAACCTTTGTCTGAAGTGAAGCACAACAAATACGTTGAGGCAATGGGAATCAAGCACATTGGAAACTGGCTTTGATTTCCTTATTTTAGTGTTTTAATTGAATTTTGGATAATGTTGATGTAAAACACTGTAGACATCTACTTTTGGCCTCCTGTCCCGACAGGAAGTGAATGACGATAAATAAAACCGTCTTGGCGTTGGATCAAAGTGAAGAATACTTATGGATAACTGGTTAAGCCACAAAAGACAAAAGACTAGCCCGAATAAAAGAACAAGACCAATACAAGGTCCAATTAACTAATTTCGATCATAATTAGGCTTAAAATTTAATGACGGATTAAGGAGCGTCTAGTTAAAATTTAAGCTGCCGCGGAAAATGTCGCGCGCATCTCACAAAGTTGCGCTTAGCTGTCGCGCGCAACTTATTCCGTTGCGCGCCTCACTCCGCACAACTTCTGAAGATGCGCTGGCGAAAGATTCAGAATATCAAAATAGTGGAAAATCGAATCTTACGAAACTGCTGCACACAAGACAAATAACTGTGCACATCATCCGCACGCAACTTATTCACTTGCGCGTGACTGCCGCGCGCAACTTATCCAGTTGCGCGCGACACCTGCTGCGGAAAAATGCTCTTAACCCTAAACCTAATCATTCCCTATAAATAAGACCCTAATTCGAGGCTTAAACATTACAGAAAATAACCTAAAACGCTGGCAGAATACTTGTGAACTTGTGCTTCCTAACCCTCTTGTCCGAAACACTCACCCCTTTGATACTTTGTTACTACGGTGGAGGTTCCCCAACAAGAAGGAATCCATAAGTGTTCCAAACGGAGATCTAGCAATGAGAAGTGGTAAATTCCCGAGCACTTAGTTAAATCACGTGTATTTTCTTGTTTAAAAGAACCTTAATTAATTAATTAGTGTTGTTTGATCACCTTTAATATAATTAATTAATCAATTCCATATAGCATCTTTCGTTAAATAAAGATTAGAATTGAATAAAATAAGTTTTGGTTGATCACTTAAGCTAAGGCGAATATTTTTTTTTTCTTGTTCTTTTCACGAATATAATCAAATAAGAATAACGAGCTTACGATGTAATTCCTACGTTAATTGGTGTGTGTAAATAAAATCAACTAACATAATTTTAGGTATCACGTTGCATATATTGTTTGGTGATGAAATTGTGCAAAGGAAGAGCTAGTAGAGGCCGCACTAGGGCTAGGATTCGCGATTCCCTTCTAAAGGGAACGTTATCTTAGTACCCTCGCTCTCGAACTCATTTCTGGTTTATGTAGACCAATTTGGGCATGGGTAAACTTATGATTCATGCTAAATATCCCTTGAACTCTACTTGGGAGGAAGGCATGAACGAGGTTTATGGGTTTTCCTAAAATTCATTGGTGACTCCTACTTGTTCTTTACAAAAAAGTGTGTATGATAGAATCATTTCTAATTCAAGGTCCCCCAAACAGTCAGGAATTCAAATTCTAATACACCCTAACAAGTGTAATGTCCTAGGCTTTTAAAGGGTCGTGGGCATTTAAGGAGAGTACCCCTTAGACAGGATCACCCTTCTTACAGTGGCGACTCCACTAGGGACTTAGAGATTACATGATTAGTTCGTAGTTATGGTCCAAGGTTTCCAACACCAGGTTTCATATGGGTTGTAACGAGAATTAACTTGGATAATCTCTAGTTAGAGAGCGAGAATTGAACCCATTATATCTTCCTTTTGCACAAAAGTAAAAACCAAACAAGCAACATTGCATCATGCATAAGTATTGCATACTTAAACATTGGGGATTGGCTCATTGACTAGGGGTTGCCAACACTAGGCTTCTATCCCGAAATCAATAACAATCATCCCACCCATATCGCCAACAAAATGTTGGGAGGACGATGTCATAGGTCAAATCGTTGAGTGATTGATTTGTGCGTCGTTTCTTAAGATATGGTACCTCGGACACCCAAGCCTTTGTCGACCTTAGAATGGCAATACGTGAATCTTGACTTGTGGCATGTTATGTGATTATGTATGCAACGTGTTAGGATAGTCTTCTTTTTTTTCTCTTTTTAGTTTGGTCTAGGTTCCCAATTACGAAGTTGTCTCTTCGTGATTTAGAGTCATATTCGAAGGGTGACATAAAAAAAAAGAAAAAGAACAATGCAAAAAAAAAAGGAAAACAAAAAAGCGCTCGAATTAAAAAAAAGATCATACGAGCAGGTGGCAATGAGTTGCGCGACCCTTCCCAGTGCAAGTCATTTCGTTGCGCGCGACATCCGCGCG
Organism: Chenopodium quinoa; assembly: GCF_001683475.1. Classification (NCBI taxonomy): domain Eukaryota; kingdom Viridiplantae; phylum Streptophyta; class Magnoliopsida; order Caryophyllales; family Amaranthaceae; genus Chenopodium; species Chenopodium quinoa. The sequence goes on from NW_018742400.1 coordinate 254,479, forward strand.
CAACTGAATCACTTGCGCGCGCCCACTGTACGAATCAATTTTGATTTTTCAAAAAACAAATTGACTCGTCAAAACGATATCTTTATTCAAGAATTATTAAGGGCGATGTTATCCGTTCGAATATATCTTGCGTCATTTTCTTTTTCTTTCTTCCCCTTCTAAACAAGCGTATCGGTTTACTTATACTTTCGTACTTCTTTTAGGGCCGGTTTCCAATCATGGGAAAGAAGACTCCCGGGCACTCGCCTTCTACGTTTACCATCCAAAGATCAATCCCTTTCAAACCATTTTACTTCGACAACTAGTCCTAGTCCAACAACAATGTCAACCATTGAAGAACTTCAAGAGGACATTCTTTATTTGAGAGAGGAAAAGGCTCAAGAAGCCGAGGAGAAAAAAAATTAAGAAAATTGAAAAGGCTAATAAGAAAAATGCTAAAGCCTTAGCCTTGCAAGAAAAGATGGAACAATTATCCATCAAAGAAAAGTCGTTGGAGAAGCTAGTTCTTCGTTCTACAATGGGGAACAAGTACTTCGACGCAGAAAAGTTTGCTCCTCCCGCAGGACTTGCTTTACCAGAAAAGTTCGTAGCTACGGACTTGCCAATATTTAAGGTGACCAATACTCCACAAAATCATTTAATGTGTTTTACTGGCACCATGGCATTAAAGGGAGTTGATCCTAAGCTTTATGCTTTGACTTTCCCTTTATCTCTAGACCCAACCGCAAGAGAGTACTATGGGCTAGATCCTAAATTCAAGGCAACATGGGAAGATGCAGTTTTGGCTTTCATTACCCAATATGAGAGTAACGTAGAGTTCAAATCCACTCTACGTGAACTCGAAATGCTAAAGCAAGGCGACTATGAAGGTTTCCTTGCTTTCTATGGTAGATGACGAGAAAAGGTGGCCCACCATGCCCAAAGGCCACCCAAACTCGAATTAGTACAAAAATTCATTGACAACTGTCATGAAAATTACAACAAACATCTACGTTACCTTGGTTTAGACACTTTTCAAAAGGTCTATTCCGTGGCTACAAGGATTGAAGATGATCTTGCTAAAGAAAAAACAAATAAACCCCATCATCATCATCAACCTAAAAATAACTACAAGAAGGGGAATGATAGCACATCATCCTTTATTGACGTATTTGCGACCACCACGCAATACAATAACACGAATCAATATAATGATCCTAGGAAAAGATGGACAAGAGAAAGAAAATTTACTCCATTTCCTGTGAGCTATAAAGAATTGCTAGAGAAATTAAATGAAAAAGGTTTACTTGCACCAACAGGTGCAACACCACCCACTCCACTAGAAAGCAGATTTGCTAATTGGGACGGTAATGCTTATTGCGCTTATCATAGAGGCATGGACACGATACTAAACGTTGCTTTGTTTTAAAGCATAAAATACAAGATTTGATAGACGATGGGAGAATTCCCACGCCTAAACCTAATAATAATGCATCCCCCTTAGGGGTGTTTCACATCAATGAGGACCATATGGGAAGTGATATGTTACCACAAAATACGCTTTATAGAACGCCTAAAATAGGCTATATAAATGCTTTAGAGGCGTACTTCAACTAGGGTGCCTTATAAGGTTTATAAGACGCCTCCTAGATACGTCTTATATTGATACAAATATAGAACGCCTATGAAAGGTGCCTGCTTTATTTTTGTGTATATAATAATATTAAATATAGGAAAAGAGAACACTGATCATTGACGAGCGTTTTTATTTTCATAGAATAAGAAACGCCTACCTTACTTAAACGGTCTATTTTCTTATAAAACATAATGCCTATGATAGATTGTTGTTCTATTTTACATATAATTTTATTATTAAAATATTATGAATATACATCACAAAAGGATCGCCTATGATAGATCACAGTTGCGTATATATATATATATATATATATATATATATATATATATTTGTTTTTTTTAAAAAAATTAAAAATACCTGCACAAATAATAAAATCGCACCATTATTTGATGCATTACTAGCATATTTGTAGATGCTAGCTATTGCTTATTTGGATGCATTAGTACATGCAATGCATATATTACAATAACCTGTTCATCCGCTTACGTAATAAGATTTTCACCAAATGAGGGCACAACTTTTCCAAAAACTGCTATATTGATCCAAAATAAATACATAGGCAAATATTTCATTCTAGTATACAAGAAAATTTCTTACCTATGAAAAAAAAACCTGCTATAATTTTTTATTTTATATCCAAATTACATATATAACTAATGTACCAGTCGTCCAACCATATATCTACAACTCACATTGATCATCATCGTCATCTTCGATTGGTTGATGTTTTGTAACAAATGTAATCCACATGTCCCGAAACTCGTCAATCATTTTTTGAGAATATGTGGCAGGAGCTTTATCAAAATACTACAAGTATAATAACTAAGTTAGTAAAAAAATAAATAATAACATAAACTAATGTAGTAATAAAAGTAAATAATAAAATAAACTAAGTTGTTAAAAAAATCCACAACACTGATTATATAAGGCCTGATGCATAGTCTTCAAAAATTAAAAAAAAAAAAAAAAAAAAAAAAAAAAAAAAAAAAAGGTCTGATGGATCAATGCAGTACCCTTTAGCATTTAAACTACTTCATGAAAAAAAAATGATGAAATCAACAAAACAGTAAGTTTAAATTTCCACGTTATGAATAATCATTAAAACAATGAAAGCTATCAGAAGAATTTCCTCAAACACCATATAAGGACCATGGATGGATTATACCACCATACAAAATAATTTTAAGAAGAATAATACCTTGTCTGGCACATATGACTTTTCGAAGACTATCACAGCGGAAATTGAACACATAAAAAAGAAGCTCTTTGTTCAAAGACACGTGAACATATGAAAAAGGAAGCTCTTTGTTCAGAGACGAGTGAACATCGAAACAGCAAGGTGGCGTTCCCTAGATTATAGAGAGTTGTAACAAACAACTGAGGATTGTTTCAAGAGAAATAATCTTCGATAGTATTCCCTTGGATGTGGAATATTATCAAAGCGGGGGAGGATCGTTTCAGGCGAAGCAATCTTCTAATTTGGAAGCAGTTACGGGCATAGCGGTTTTCAAGCGGGATGGCATTCTCTAGCTTGCAGGAGGTCATCAAAACAACAGAAGCGGCAACAATCGGTTACTTTCAGAGACGTGTGCTCGACGGTGCAAGATACACGTTTCTTAACTCTTTTATCTGTTTAACTAATGATAGTTTTGCAGGTATCGGCGTTACAAGAGTGATTTAGGATCGCAAAACGTTCTGAATCATTCTCCGCCCCTATCGATACTTTGACTTTCGTTTTTCGAAACTCGCGTTTCTCCAAACTCAGTCAAAGTGGGGGCTTCTGTACACACCCATTTGTGTCTCCCCAAAACCAAACCCGGTGATGAGTACCTTTCACGTCGAATCATAATCGAATGAAGCGAAAGTGTGGAAAGTTTAGTGTTGCGGATAGTTTTAATTTCTTTTCTCTTCTCTCTGTTTTTGAAAACTTATTTTTAGAAAACAGCAAATCCAGTTTGGTTGGTCCATGATATGGGTCCAATAATGGTGTAGTTAGTTGGGGCTTGCAAAGAGCTTTCCAACGATATATTATAAGCCCAATTCCGATGAATATTGAGGAAGTTATGGCCAATTTACTAAACTGGGCCCGGTTTAAACCTTATATACGGCCCAATGATCTAGGGGAGGGCCTAATATAATTTATCATTCCTAATGCAATTAGGAATGGTTTTAGTCTTCTAGATTCTTCTAGAAGGTTCTTTTCATTCCTAATTCAATTAGCAGTGATAAATTGACTTTTGTTGACTTTTTAGAGTTTTAATTAAAATCAAATAGCATTTTCGAGGAAAAGATACGATTTTATCGTCCAGTACGGCAAACTTATCTGGTTTTCAAAAACGCGTCAAAAACAGGCCTGGCGCCTGACTCCAGGCATTGGCGCCTGGAACCAAGCTTGGCGCCTAGCATCAGCCATTGGCGCCTGGCGCCAATTAGATGGTGTTGGCGCCAGGACTGTTTTAGGTGCGACAACCTCGTTTTGCGTGCGTCAAGTGCTCTGTTTTGATATTTTATCTTTTTGGCTGATTTCTCTATAAATAATGTATTAAAAACTCCGTTTTCATTCATCAATTTTCACCAATTCTCACGAATTCACCTACAATTAGTTTTCATTCGCAATCATTAATTCTCTAATTCTCTCTTAATCATTCACCAATTCTCATCAAGTTTTCTTGATTATTTCATCTCTCTCTCTCTTTCTCTTTTCTAAACTTTGTTTTCACATACAAAATTCCGCATTCATTTGATCTAGAAACACCTAGCCATATTCGAAGTTGCCTTCGCTCTAGACGTGAAAGGTTTAATTTCTGAGGGTTTGATCCCAAATCTCTCTTTCAATTATTTAATTTAATTGTTTTGTTTATTATTTTCCTTGAAGTTACTAACGTGTGTATTTTGTTATTAGAAAGAGGTACGAGGCATCAAAGTAAGTGCTTTAATTGATTTTTTGATATTATGAAGTAGAAATCATGTTTATATTGTTATTATGATATTCATAGTATCATGTCTAGGATAATTTTAACATTTATTATGATTCCTGCGATGCTTCCTATGTTCTTCCTGATATTTATGAATGTTAGTATCATGTTAGGGTTAAAGATTTGATTTTTATTTCTTAGTGACATGCTAGGGTTTGTTATTAATCTTGTTAGTATCATGCCTAGGATCTTGCTATTATTATGCTTTAACATGAATATTATTATTATAATAATAATAATAATAATTATTATTATTATTATTATTATTATTATTATTATTATTATTATTATTGTTGTTGTTGTTGTTGTTATTATGATTATTATAATTATTATTAATTATGATTGCTATGATTATAATTCTATTGTCATGATTATTATTATGTTGCTTGATATTTTATTGTTATTGTTTGATCACGCCTTTTATGCATGTTTAAAGGGAATTTTATACTGGTAATCACGCTTAATAATATATTTAATAATCTTGTTAGGGTTAATGTGGTTATAATTTCAAGTGATCGCCAATAATAGTTTATTTGTGCATTAATATTCAACCAACATAGATAAACAGGTTTAGGGTTTTTCCTATTGATTGTATGTTAATTAGAAAGCGCACATGAATACGATCAGAATAAAGTAGAGGCCTATTAATTAGGGCAGAATCTATCTCTTTTAGGATGGATTTGTACCTTCATCCCCGAACCCTTATTTGGTTCTAGACCTTATGGAGTTGACGATCTCTTAGATCGTTAAGGGGTGTAACCTTCACCTCGTGAACTGTTTACAAGTTCCTAAAACTTGTTGGCGACTCTTTTGCTCTATCATCTTCCCTTTTGGAAGCCTCCGCACTTTAGTGTATGATCACAGTGGGGTTCAAGCTAAGGGTTTAACGTTGAAATTTTTTCCTTACAGTTTTTGGCGACTCCAATGGGGGGGATTTCTATTTTAATTCCTGAATTTGTTTCGGCAATGATTTAGAATGAGTGGACGAGACTCGAAACGTTCTAAGTATTTCATGTGCGTAATTTTGACTAACATTATTGTCATATGCATAAAAAAGATCTCATTGGAAAAACCATCCGTAATGAGTTAAAAACATAGGATTTTACACGTAGGAAATTTGAGAAATATCTTTCACAACTAGGATCGAAATAACGCCGCGCGAAACTGGAAAATTTTATCGAGCACAGAAAGCTGCTGAAGCATGTGGGAAGTAGCGTCAGGGGCCAGAGCATTGGCGCCAGCATTTTAACCGTAGCGCTAGACGCCAGTATTGGCGCCAGGCGCTACAGTTAAAAACTGGCGCCAGTCTCTGATTGCTGGCGCCAATTTCCCCCAATACCGAGCCAGAAATATGCGTTCTAATTTCGACCGGTTTTTCGAATTGTTTGCTCGATCCTACTTTCTGATTGAATTTTTTCTCACTTTTCTAAAACCCATATGCTCCATCTACCCGATTGAACGCTCCGTTCAACAAAGGGTACATCCGAGTTTGTTGAATTCACCAAACCATGGAAGCGAGTTTTTTTCCTAAAACTCGCGGTGTCCCATCCACTCGCGCCAACCCTTCACGGTTAGGCTTCCGCGCGATGCATCCGGACAATTAACCATGGATCCTCTATTGACTAAACCATATCCCTAACTTTAGAGAACTAGAGCCATGGTTAGGTTGCAAACTCATTGCATCATATTGTGTCTTCTTGACTAATTGTGCATTATTTGTTATGCATACTCTATGTGATTTTTCCTAACCGTTTGTTTGACTTGTGTTAATACTAAATAAACTGATTAATGACTAAAGGACTTTGTTTAATTAATTAATTAATTAATTTGAGCTAATAAATAAACATATAATCGAGTCATAGTTCCTTTAAGTCAACCCGGATTTTTATTCCCGTATACTGCACAAATGTCAACTTGTTTTGGTCATAGCCGGAGTTCTAGGAATAACTACGAGTCGTACAACCTATGGATATGTAGCCTTGAGTTTTATCTTTAACTTGGCATTGGTTTCATCCAAATCAGAGTCACAGATAAAAAGTTATGACTAAAATACCACAGTCTGTCCAGTTTAATGCATATACGTGAAGTCTTAACTTAGTCTTTGCTTGAGTCTAGTCACATAGTCTACCCACATGGTCATGACACGAGTCTTAACGTACCATCTACACTCACTATTATTAGCATACACTTTGAGTATATGTCACCATGACCATGTCTTAGGTTCGTGCATGAGTCGGTCTTTTTCCGTCATTTGAGTTGAGGGCACATTCTATTCCTAATTCTTCATATCCCTCCATCTACATCATCTTCTTTCACATCCTATTCCAATCTTTCTTCACTTCCTCCATCCATTGCATGTTGAATAAAGCTTGAGTCAAATAATTAACAATAAATATCCCCAAATTCCTTTTCCACAGTATTTGGTCGAGGAGAGAAGGGCGATTAATCAAGGACAACCTCTTTATTCAAGTCTCACTTTTTGATAAACCGATTCGACAAAAGAGGAAGGCTAAGAAGATAATGGCAAGCCAAGAAGAAGTCAATGAGCTTAGGAACCAATTGCTTACCGTGACTGAGACACTGAAGCTACTCACACTCAAGATCGATGATCCCGTGAAGCAACAACAAATGAACCTCATGCAAGAAAGTTTGAGCAAGCTATCTAGTGACTATAAATTTCAGGGCATGAGTTCACAAGGGGTCTAGCTAGACAAGGAACTTCTTCCGCATAAGTTCAATGCCACTGACATCCCTAAATTCAATGCAACTGATAACCCTTATTTTCATCTAAGAGCTTCCGAAACTATAATGAACATTAAGGGTATTGATAAGAAGGTTTTCCCCTCTCTGTTCCCACTATTTATTTCTTGAAACCGTTTGCCAACAATGGTTCTTCTCCCTTGACAAGGAGAAAACCTCTACCTGGGAATCGATAGTAAACGCTTTCGTTAATAGATACAAATGCAATATTCAAGTTGAAACCGATCATAGACAACTTGAGATACTAAGACAAAATGAGAATGAAGGCTTTACTTCTTTCTTTAATAAATGGAGGGAAACTTCCGCCAAGATGATTGAGGTCCCCACTGAAAAGGATTCTGTGAGGATGTTTATCAAGAATCTCCAAGAAAAGTATTCAAGGCACTTAAAATATCAACACAACTTGAATACTTTCAAGGCCGTTTATGACATCGGAATTGAAATCGAAGACGACCTCGCAAAGCAAAAAACTACTAACAATAGTAACCACGGTGGCTGGAAAGGAAAGAAGAACGACAATCCTTCTTCTTCCGAAAACGCCCACTCTAGTAATAATGTTAGTACCTTTGACCATAATGGTGTCTTAGCCATGGACAATCAAGGATCTAAAAGGAAACCCAGGCAAGAGTTCACACCCATTGGAATGACCTACGATGCTGCTTTCGATTGTCTCTATGATCGAGGATTAATCAAACCTATTGGCCCTATCGAGGATCTAACACTAGAAAATCGATCTTCGAGATGGAATCCAAACTCCTATTGCAAGTACCATCGAGGGCGCGGCCATATCACTTACGAATGCTACAGGTTTCAAAATCTCATTCAAGATCTCATAGAAGCAAACAAGATCCCATTGCCTCTAGCTAGCGAGAAAACTGGGTGATGATGAGACGAATGGTGCAAGACAAGAGGCGAGCTTCAACGACAAGATTTCGTGACCTCTTTTTTCTATTTCTTTTTTATTTACCCTTTCTCCAATAAGTCTAGCATACGCACCTTTTCTTTTCCCTTAGATTAATTTTGTACATTAATTCTTTTTCTTTTAATAAAATGAGTATTTATATCCTTACATATGATCATTTTATTACATTGCATTACAAAAAAATAAAAAAAATAAAAAATTCCATGTCGAACTAAGCACACGGTATACCAATGATTTGAGGCACCCTTGTAGCCACATCATATCACCTTTCATTTTTAAAATTTACAATTCTTCCTTCATAAACCACTTTGAGCCTCGTCTAACGATAGACCCATCTTTTTTCAACCTACATCTACCTAACCTTTGGGATGGTGTGTAACTTATGCAATTCTAAAAAAGGCTTGAGTGATTCAAAAAATTAAATTAGCAAAAAATAAAAATAAAAATAATCATAAAAGTGTACAAAAGGGTAAGTGTTCCAATGTCTTTGATATGAAAATATCTTTGATATGAACACGTCTCAGATTGCGTCTCTTATCGAGTGCTCGGTACCGTGCCTGAGAAACATGAATGCCAAGTGAGTGATAGACCACATGATCGGGATTGCCCATACTTATTAAAATAAAATAAATGCTAAAGCAAAAAGAGCTAAAAAAGAGTAGGAACTCAAGCACAAAATACAAAGATTCATAAACGAGGTTGCACACCTTGGGGGCTTATCTAGGGTCTTGAGCCTTTATCCCCTTCTTCTTCAGCCTTTAGCCTAACCACGTTACAACCCTTAAAAAAGACCTTTTTGAGGTATACACACTTGTACGAGGTTCGGCTAGAGCTACGTTCGGCCTAATTCCTAACGGATACGTAGGCAACCTCACATCGAGGTGCGGCCGTAATAAAAATACATTTATATTCAAATTCACACACTTACACCATGATCATATCAAGGGATTTCCTATGCTCATCCCTATTCACTTAGATCTAGACTTGGGGGCTTGATCCCTATATCATTAGCTTACCTAGCCTAAGAGTCACCACCATCTGACTCTTTTAACATATCTTTTCACACACTTAGCTCTTGCGGCCTAGCTTTAGTGTCACTATCACACACATCACGCATACATGACCAAATATATTTCCCTTAGGAACCCTTTGTCATGAAATCACAACGTTGAAGCATGCCTTGTCATATCAACATCACATATCATAATCATCATTGCATCACGCATTATGAAGTACTTAGCCTCCGTGCCTAAGTTACCCAAATACTTTCATCATGGAGTCAACCATTGAGATAGCCTAGGATAGATTTATCCTTGCACCTTGAGAGATAGTATCAAATGACATTTGACTAAGCTCATTCAACATGCATCTTCAAATTTTCGATTCTTTTTCGCGTCTTTCTTTTTCGGGAGAAAGTCGGTACCATCCACAAAAATGACGGAAAATTTTTGCTTTTTTGCATTTTCGAGTCGCACGATCACATTACAATGCAGACACGTGTCATGAGTCACACGTGTCATTTCAGTCGAGTCAACCTCAAGTCAGTCAATCATATCGAGTCAAGTTCATGCCTTGAGTCATGTCAAGTCAATGTGTCAAACACGCTAGACCTTAGGTCAACCCTAAGATAATTAAAAAGATTGGCAAAGTTCTATAGTCAAAATAAATACAAGTGCAGCAGAATAGGGAGGACCCTACTCCAATTCCTGGCGCCAGAAATATCTCAACAATGACAGAGCTCGAAGCCTCTCAGAAAGGTGATTTCGACCTCATACAGCAATTTCGGGTTACTTGTTACTCCAGTTAGCCCCTATAAGTAATTTGACATGATTAAGTAGTCGGTTTGATTACAATTGCAATAAGTGATCAACCTGACGAAAGATCGTCTCACTTAGCTTAAGCGCCTAAAACACTGGCTCATTACAATCGGTTCAAAAGCAAGCACTTAAACGACAATGTTTCCAAATATGGATTGTCGCGCATTCTTCTTAAACGACAATTTTTCCAAGATTGGATTGCCATCTCTGGCAAAGTTTCCAAGCGTGGATGGTCGTGCTCCTTCTTTATTGGCAAGTTTTTTCAAGTTCGGATTGTATACATTCATCGGCTCATTGGCAAGTTTTCCGAGATTAGATTGTCATACACTCAGTTCCCTATGGCAAAATTTCCCAAAGGATTGTTGTAGGTCTCTATTCATCATAAATTTCGGCAAAGTTCCTCAAATGTGGATTGTCATTCATATTGTCAGTCGATTTTTTTTTTTTTTTTGCAAATGTTCCAAGACGCGGATTGTCAATTGTGGCGATATTTTCCCAAAAGGATTGTCGCATAGCGTTGGCAAATTTTTCCAAGGTGGATTGCTTTCAAGAGTTATATTCCAAGACATGGATTGTCGATCGTAGCAAAGTTCTTATAAAAGATTGGCGCCTGGCGCCTGGTGCTAGCCATTGGCGCCTGGCGTCAATTAGATGGTGCTGGCGCCAGCTCTGTTTTAGGTGCGCCAACTTCGTTTTGCGTGCGCCAAGTGCTCTGTTTTTATATTTTATCTTTTTGGCTGAATTCTCTATAAAAAACGTATTAAAAACTCCGTTTTCATTCACCAATTTTCACCAATTCTCACGAATTCACTTACAATCAGTTTTCATTCACAATCATTAATTCTCTAACTCTCTTAATCATTCACCAATTCTCATCAAGTTTTCTTGATTATTTCATCTCTCTCTTTCTCTTTTCTAAACTTTGTTTTTACATACAAAATTCCGCATTCATTAGATCTAGAAACACCTAGCCATATTCGAAGTTTCCTTCGCTCTAGACGTGAAAGGTTTAATTTCTGAGGGTTTGATCTCAAATCTTTATTTCAATTATTTAATTTAATTGTTTTGTTTTATTATTTTCCTTGAAGTTACTAACGTGTTTTTTTTGTTATTAGAAAAAGGTACGAGGCATCAAAGTAAGTGCTTTAATTGATTTTTTGATGTTATGATGTAGAAATCATGTTTATATTGTTATTATGATATTCCTAGTATCATGTCTAGGGTAATTTTAACATTTATTATGATTCTTGCGATGCTTCTTACGTCTTCCTAATATTTATGATTGTTAGTATCATGTTAGGGTTAAAGATTTGATTTTTATTGCTTAGTGACATGCTAGGGTTTGTCATTAATTTTGTTAGTATCATGCCTAGGATCTTGCTATTATATGCTTTAACATGAATATTATTATTATTATTATTATTATTATTATTATTATTATTATTATTGTTATTATGATTATTATAATTATTATTAATTATGATTGCTATGATTATGATTTTATGATTATGATGTTTATTATAATTCTATTGTCATGATTATTATTATGTTGTTTGATATTTTATTGTTATTGCTTGATCACGCCTTTTATGCATGTTTAAAGGGAATTTTATACTTGTAATCACGCTTAATAAGATATTTAATAATCTTGTTAGGGTTAATGTGATTATAATTTCAAGTGATCGCCAATAATAATTTATTTGTGCATTAATATTCAACCAACATAGATAAACAGGTTTAGGGTTAATCCTATTGCTTGTATGTTAATTAGAAAGCGCACATGAATACGATCAGAATAAAGTAGAGGCTTATTAATTAGGGCAGATTCAATCTCTTTTAGGTTGGATGTGTAATTTCATCCCCGAACCCTTATTTGGTTCTAGACCTTATAGAGTTGACGGTCTATTGGATCGTTAAGGGGTGTAACCTTCAGCTCATGAACGGTTTACAAGTTCCTAGAAATTGTTGGCGACTCTTTTGCTCTATCTTCTTCCCTTTTGGACGCCACCGTACTTTAGTGTATGATCATAGTGGGGTTCAAGCTAGGGGTTTAACGCTTGAAATTTATTCCCTACATGCATTATTGCATGCAAATACCCTAACCAAATAGTCACATCGATCATCTTCGTTTTCTTGCGTTGGAGTTTGTAGTGATATGAAATTAGAATCACAAAATCCATAAAAGTCCTGAGATACCTTGTGTATGGACCATCTCACATAGATGCCTTGTATATTTAGAAACAAAATTTAAAACAATAAGTTAACAAAAATTGGTAAAAAAGGGTTTACAAATTAAAATTACTAGCATACTTACATCATAAAAGTTGAGATGTGACTTGCTCCAATCATTCTTTGATAGCACCAATCTGGCATATCTTCATAATCAATGCAAACATCCTGCTCATTATAAAATACATTATTCGGTATTCTAATAGGTATGGTTTTCCCACCATTTTTCATTTCAACGGCTAGCTTCCTACAAACTCGCATCAAAGTAGTAGTCAACTTCAGCTTTTCCTCAGGAGCGATAGGAGCAAGTACACGCTTGGTGAATGATGAATGTGATGAAGGCATTTGAGTAGAAAGTGTATTGAGCTCTTTTACAGATTGCTTATCAACCTTACGTATAATACAATAACAAAACCAACTTAGTATCATCCTTGTACTATATATAAACATATTTTAGCTAAAAAACAATATCTTACCTTCTTTATGGGAAAAACTAAGTGAGTTGGCCATAATAAAAAATGATTCTTTCCTCCACTAACTAATCTGATTTTTCCCTCAGGAAACGGCAAAGGTGCAGTTGCATAAATTTCTTTCTTAATACAAACTCGGTAGCGACCACTCGATATAGGGTTGAAGTGATGCTTGATAACTTTAGATTCCTTTCCTATATAAACTTGTCCAATGGCAGTTATTTGTATCCCATTGGCTTGCTCTATTGCAAGTGAACAATCATTGTTACCCTAGATGCATAAACACATTTGTATCCATTATGCACTTTATTAGTTTTATGTATATATACTGACGAATTGCTATAAGAAAACTGAAAAATGGTATATATTTTTAGAAAAATGGCCTAATTTTGTACATAATCCACGTATAAAATATACTTACCTCGAGGAAAGCTTGATTTGTAGTATACAGTTCAGGTTGAGATTCAAGGTTTGGATTGAATGATTTTTCAGACACGGACTCTTTCTCAATATCACGCTTGGGATCTGGCCATGCTATTTGGTATAACTCAGTTGATCTTCATGATGATGAGGATGATGAGGATTTGAGGCAAGTTGGAAATTAAAACCTTGAACTCCTTGAGTTGCCATACTTGCATATTGGGCACCCTCATCACCTGACACATCCAAATGTGTTGCCTTAAAACCATGACTGTTAAGTAATTCACCAAATGAACCACCATAAAATTCTTAGTTGCCATCAAACCCCCCTGCTATATGGGCACTTGAACTACCAAGCTGAAGTTGATGCAATTGCTCAGAAGTCATATGAAAATTAGACATAATAAAGGACATTAGTAAAGTCTGAGTGTTGGTCACATTGGCCAGTTTTTCTTTGACTTCTTTGAGCTCGGACTGCAACTGGTTAGGGGGTGTTGGCTTGTTGTATCCAGAGTATTCCTTGTTCGTAGCACCTCCTCCAACACCCCTAACACAACCATCATGCTCAGGTGTCTTTAATGCTCTTGCCAATATATCATTTCGACCCGTAGCATCAATTTTTCCTTGGTTATGTTGAGCCTCCAATGCTTTCTGAAATTTAAAGTAGACATAAAAAAGGTTTTTGTTAGCATGATTTTATATTTGTATGAGTTCCAACTTAAAGATAGATTCAAATTCTTACAATCGCTTGAGCTATTTCCAAATTTGGAGGACTGTCAAATTTCAGAATTCCTTTTTCTTCTCTAGAATGAGCTTCGATCCAAACCAAATGGCGAGGGACATCAGCAACTTGGACTCCTTGTTCTTGTAGTTCTTTTGCCTGAAAAATCAGTATTTACAACAAATTACTATTTTATTTATATTCGTTGGTATAATAACATAGAGTATTCTGGGCTTACAATCTCATCCTCATAATACGAGTATCCCTTTCGACCTCCACGATAAGAAGTCTTCCTTTTTTTTAGCCCTATCTCGATTCACAACACCTAATTTCTAACATATGATACACATAAAGTTAGTGTACAATTACACCTTAAATAACTTGTATCTTTAATGTAAAGTATTAGAAGATTACCTTAAAGTTAAGATGAGTATAGGTTTCAACGAACATTTTCCAGTCATCTATGGTTATCCATGGATACAATTGAGGTGGTGTCCATATTATCACATCTGTGATATTTCCCTCCTCATCAGATTCATACATAAACTCTTTCCTTAATCTAAACTTGAATGCTCTCCACCTCTTTGAAGCTTGCTTTAGCACATATCCTCTACGATCTTCTGGTACTATGAAAGCCTTCTGCATAAGTCAATATAAGCACGTAATGAATTTCATCATTAAGAGCTATATAACAAAAAATGAACAACTATTAGACATGGTAAAAAGAGAGCTAAGTGAGGAAACTATCAGACACATATCACCGATTACTGATGGTTTAGATTCTTCCAGTACAAAGGAGGATTCTAAAATTAATTAGAGTGGATAAGGGAATGAAGCTGATTCAATATAGGGTACTTCAAATTAAATGAATGGATTTTGTTTTGTGTTAATCTGAACACTCTATCTTACGTAGAAAACTTGCTGTCAGCAGACACAAAACACAGAAAAACATATAGAGCTACAAGGGTGCTAGAAATCAGAACTCTATGCATTGTTCTTGAAGTTGGCCTGGGATGGTTGCAGCTGCTGCCCTGCCGAGACTGCTGCAGCAGCTAGGATGGCAAGGTGCAGTTACTGTTGCCTGCCAAGACTAGTACAATAAAATAGCACAATAATCAAATGTGAAAATTAATGCATGCTTATATTAACATAAGCTAACCAACATACTTTCTTACCGTAATAAAATTATAAACTTCATCGATGACTTCTTTTGGAAGTTTTCCCCAGTGACTATAATTGATACTTACTCGTTGGCGAGCAACTACGCCAATGTAAGTAGCAAAGGTAGCTTTATGATCCCCACAAGGCAATTTCCTATGATTCCATTGTAAGGGGATTTTGGTGCCATTTTGTATTGCTTTTCCAACTACCGTACAAACTGTACGTTCAGCGGTCTCTTGAGAGGAACTTATTTGCTTTCTCTTTTTTTCCATCAACCTGTGAAAATAGAAAATTTTATGAGGTTTAAGCACAATTAATATAAATAGTTAAAGAAAGAGAAACGTACACATGATAGCACTACCTGTCAACATTAGGATATTAACTTTACTTGGTTACAAGAAACATTAATTTCTTAGAGGAATTTTTATGGGAAGAATGAAAACTTGATTATTATAAAATAACTATTAAGTACACATACCAAATAATCCAGCTACTGCACTAATATAAGAAATTAAGAACCAAAACTCTGTTTAGAGTTAAGGTTATCACAAATGATCTTCTAATTCCTCTATATCCATAGCCTTGCCAACTTTCTATGGACACTTTGTTTAACGACGCCGCTTTTGAGGTCCTTTAGTATTACCATCTTTGTTATTGGCCCAAATCCCTTCTTCGTGATCATTGCATACATATGTTAATGAATCATCGGCATCAACATCATCATTCACAACATCATCATTTAACCCGAGCCTTTCCTCAAAATCAACATTGTCATCATGTTCATCAATGGCATAGCGAGGTCTTGGTGCTATAACAATCGACCTTCTCTTATAAGGTGGATCAGTCATATAGAAAACTTGTTTAGCTTGGCAAGCTAAAATATAAGGATCTTCCTTATGACCAATCTTGTGAAGATTCATTGAAGTATGCCCCATGTCATCATGGACAACATTATTGTTGTTATCAGCCCATTTACAACAGAACACGGGTACAGAAAAATCAGAGTAATGTAACTCACAAATTTCTTTAATTACCCCATAATATTGCATTTTACACAAAACAGGACGATTGTCTTTCGCACTTGAAAAATGCATTGCTTCTGCTTCTAAAGATACCCCACTAATTTTCATAGTACTCTTATAATCTTGATCCTTTGTAAAAAAATTCCAACAATTGATGATATATCCCGAATAAAAAGTGGCTTGAAAATCTGGTCCATAAGCCAAACTTTTAAGACGATCTGAAATCAGACTTGATGAAACTTGAAGCTCTCTCATTACCTTATTCTTGAACCAGATGGAAAATGATTTGTTATGTTCAGCAGCTACTGCTTTTGGATTAGCCTTCTGAATTATTCTCCTTAAAAGATTCATATACCGCTCGACGTAAGGTACAACTTCCTCTTCATTGTGAAGAATATATGTGTGCCATACGCCATTTATCTCGAGACAAGTCACTGTTTCTATGACCTATAGTTCCTTTACAATCTAATATCCCGCTGTGTCAAGAAGTTGGAAGCCTTATTGTCTTCATATCTCCAAGAAGTTCCACGCTAAATTCAATAGCTAATTCATATACCATTTTCTCTGCTATACAAGCTTCTGGTCGAGAAAGATTCTTAACATATCCCTTATATGTTTTCATTTGCCTTTCAAAAGGCCATGAACTTCTCATATGCACGGGACCACAATATTTTATCTCTCTAATCAAGTCAATAGGTAGATGAACCATGATATCGAAAAATGCCGGGGGAAAATACATCTCAAGTTGGCATAAAATGACAACAATTTATGTTTC
The DNA here is from genome assembly GCF_001683475.1 of Chenopodium quinoa. Lineage (NCBI taxonomy): Eukaryota > Viridiplantae > Streptophyta > Magnoliopsida > Caryophyllales > Amaranthaceae > Chenopodium > Chenopodium quinoa. Next base: position 271,369 of record NW_018742400.1, read on the forward strand.
CATAGACTCCAAATCACTAGGATTAAAGACTTTACTATATATTGCATTAAAGAAAGAACATAACCTAATAATGGCATATCGCAAATTTTTCGGTAAAATAGAACGAATAGCAACAGGTAGGAGATATTGCATCAAAACATGACAATCATGAGACTTAAGACCCACAAGTTTCAAATTTTGCATTGAAACAAGAGATGATATGTTAGAAGAAAAACCCTCAAGCACTTTTACCCCAGCTAAGGATGCACAAAGCTCTGTCTTTTCTTTCTTAGATAGTGTATACACAGCAGGAGGTAAATATGAACGGTCTCCAGACTTAATAGCATGAAGCTCACTTCTAATCTTCATTTTTGCTAAATCTAACCGAGCACCTTTACTATCTTTTGTCTCACCATTAATGTCTAATAAAGTGCCAATCAGACTATCACATACATTCTTCTCAATGTGCATCACATCTAAACAATGTCGTACATAGAGAAATCTCCAATAAGGAAGGCGCTACAATTCCGAACACTTCTTGTACCCCTGTTTAGGAATAACATCTTTATTTTTCTTCAACTTGCCAAATGTAATTCGAATGTATTTAACCTTTTCATACACTTCAAGGCTAGAAGAGACATGTGGTTGGCTAGCAAACACCTGTTTTCCAGTAAAAGCCTTTTTCATTCTTCGATAGTAATGATCACAAGGAAGAAATGGGCGATGGTCATAGTAGACTGTTTTTTTAGATCCTTTCATATACTCTCCCTTCCAATGGTCTTCGCATATAGGGCAAGGAGCGGTTCCTTTGACACTATACCCTGAAAGATTACCATATGCTAGAAAATCTTGGATTATGCAGAACAATAATGCTCTCAGATTGAAAAAATTTCAGTTAGCATCAAACACTACCACCCCCATCTCCCACAACAATAACAAATCTCCAATGAGAGGCGCCAAGTACACACAAATATCATTTCTGGGCTGTTTTGGTTCAGGAATTATCATTGACAATATTATGTATTTTCTTTTCATGCATAAGGAGGGAGGCAAGTTGTAAATGGCCAACATAACTGGCGAAGTACTACGGGTGCTACTTAGAGAGCCATATAGATTCATTCCATCAGTAGACAATGCAAGGCGGAGGTTTCGTTCTTCACGACCAAAATCATCCCATTTGTCATCATTAGACTTCCATTGTGGAGAATCAGCTGGGTGTCTAAGTAATCCATCTTTTTTCCGCCCAAATTCATGCCATGTCAATTTCTTTGCCTCTCCAGGATTCGAATACATACGTTTGAATCTTGGAATAATTGGGAAGTACAGTAACACCTTAGCTGGAACTCCTTCTGTTATTTTGTATCTTGAGACATTGCATTGAGGGCAACTCTTAAGAGATTCATATTCTTTTCGGTACAGTATGCAATCATTAGGACAAGCATGAATTCTATCATAACGCAAGCCCATTGTACACAATATTTTTTTTGCCTCATATGTAGAACTCGGCAAAACATTATTAGGAGTAAGCATGTCAATCAAAAACTCAAGTAATGCATTAAAGATCAAATCTGTCTAGCCATGACCCGCCTTTATATTGTACAACTTAAGTACACCAGACAATCTTGTGTACTTGTCACAACCTCCATATAAGGGCTTCTCGAAATCACTTATCAAATCCTCAATGGTCACATCAGGATCATTCTCAACCCTTTCCTTAAATTCATCTATCATGTCATCTAAGTTATCACCCTCATATTCACCATGAACATTAGAATTATCCATTTTTTCACCCATTGATGAAGTTCCTACTCTACTTTCTCCATGGCGATACCAACAAGTATATGTTCGATCAAATTCCCATTTACTCAAATGAGCAAGTATTACATCAACCTTGTGATAACTAAGATTATGGCAGATATGGAAAGGACACAGAATAACATCACGACCTTCACTATTCGTAACTGCAAATTTAATAAATTCGACAACCCCGGCATCATATTCTGGGTCTCCGAGTTTTTTTGGTTGTAATCCAACTTTTATCCATTTCAAAACACTGGAAAATAAAACGAGAAACATGAATCTATACATAAAAAAAGTGTAATATATGTTAATAAAGATAAATATGAACTCAAAGACATTGAGTCCTTATCAATAAAACTAAAGTTAATTATAATTTTAATATCATTCAAACTCTCATGTGCTGTAAAATAGTGTAACCCCCTCAATATTTAAACTCTTTTTAATTTTAATTTTATTTATAGTCCATTACTTTTTTATTAGTTTGATGCGTTACTTAGGAGTAGTTAGTTAGTTCTTTGTTGTTCTTAGTTATACTTTATCATCTTATACTATTGCTACTACAAGGCTTTTCTATATATAAGTTTCATTATTTTCTACTTTTCTCTAATCTAAGAGAATCTACTTAGTATTATTATTTGTTTGTTCATAATTTCATTCCTACTAGTAAAAATTTTGATTGACACTCAGTGTCTAAACTTATTATAATTAAGTGGGTAATCTAGTTTTCGTATACTCATTTGTTTGTTCAGAGTATTGTCCCTTGTACAATCGATTACTATCTACTCATGGCATACTCCTTCACATGATTTCCAGCAATTCAATAAAAACAAAAAACACTAATACAGTAGAGTAGTATCATAATTTTCAATTTCGAAATTCAGATCAATGTAAGGATTTCATCACAATATATTCATGCACCCAATTTTAATTGCAATTAAACAGAATCACCCTCGATAAAAACATGAATAATGCCGAAAATCCGAAATAAATGGAACTAATGCTCATAATTCATTGTTTAACAGCAAGAATTCCAATAATATCATCTCAAAACTCGCTAATCGTAAACTAATTAACATGCCAATAACATAGGGTTCGTATTTGTAAAATAAAAATCATACTAAAAATAACGAACCTGGCTTCTATGTTTCTGAGATGAGAAGCGCCTATTGATGAATTGGAAAGGATCGGAGAAGCGGCAGCCGGTGGATAAACGGTGGAGAAGAATTGCAGTTATGGAGGTGGAGTCGTGGAGGTTGAGAGGAAGTTTTGGAGTTTCAACGTCAAAGGGTTTTTACTTTTTTTATTTATTATTTTATCCTTTTTCCCTTTTGGTAAAATGCCATAGGCTTTATTTTAGTTAGAGTTAATTTTTTACAAAAACTAAATATTTGGCCTCACGGGAATCTGCACGCCCACTGCGTTTTTTTATTACTAAAACCAAATAGAACGCTTATCTCATAACACCATCCTATAATATAAAGTCAAATTTAATATTTATTTACTTTTCTATAGTAAAATCAAATAGAACGGTTCAATAAAAAAGGCGTTCCATTTGATTTAACTTATAACACAATTTTCTATCAAAGGCGTTCTATATATTTCTGGAGAACGCTTATTCAACTTAACAGTTCTATATTATGTGTTACTTTTTCCCATTTTTGTGGTAGTGGTTCAATCCTTTGAACTATATCACACCTATAGGAGAACCTTTATCCACAATACTCATAGGGGCAACTTATGAAGTATGTGGACTATGAGACGACGACTTTCAAGATTTATATGTCTCTATGTATGCCGCCGTCCCACCTCCATCTTGTTTACAAAATGAAACAATTAGAGCGCATGATTGAGATCATTTCTTGGGGAAGTCACAAGACTTATAAAATCTCTGCTTGTATGAACAATGGCATCAAGCTCAACTCATGGAACATCTTGAAATGGAGGCACGCTCATAGACTATAGAAGAAAGTTGGTTTATGAGTCCTACAACTAATCCAAGCGAGATAGATCATCTAACTCGTTCTGGGCGAGTTTACCAAGCACCACCACCAAATGGATCTTCGACCACATAAAATCAAACTCAAAGTCAAATGCAAAATACAATACCACCTCCACGTGAGGTGGAAGATCCATTGGTCAAACAACTTCGCCAATCTAAGGCGAATGTTAGCATTTGGGAACTCCTAAGTACTTCTAAAGAACATAGGAATTCTCTTATGAATGCTCTAATGGCTTGTTTGTAAGCACAGACACAACCCCTCAAGATCTCATTAGCTTGCCTACTAGCGAGAAATCTGACAAATCAATCATTTTCACTAATGATGATTTGCCTTCAAAAGACACTACCCACAACAATGCATTATATTTAACTGTAGGGTGCAAGGGATACAACATCCCTCTAACTTTGGTAGACAATGGGTCAACTTTAAATGTATGCCCATTGCGAAGTGCAAAATATTTAGGCCTTAATCCAGAAAAATATTTTCAATCAACAACACAAAGCATTAGGGCCTATGACAATTCGAGAAGATCGGTGTGTGGAACTGTTAAGCTACCAATTACCACAGGCCCAATACAAAAGATGGTTGAATTCCACGTTATGGACATAAAACCTACATTCAACCTTCTACTTGGACGTCCTTGGATACCTGAGCTTGGTGCGATACCATCCTCACTTCATCAAATTATTAGGTTGAACTATCAAGGGCTTCCTATGACTATACATGCTTCTCCACTTAAAATAGCAATAAATGATCAATCACTCTTAGAAATAAACCACGATAATGATGAAGAGGACCTGTGGGGATTTGCCGCGGAGCCAATCTACAAAATAGAAATGGAAGAAGACTTGGAAGAACCTTTCAAGCTTGATCCATATTCCACCCGGATAGTAAACAACATCTTACTCAAGAGTAGTTACTTTCCTGGGAAGCATTTAGGAATAGGAATGAAGAAATCTTTCTTACTTCCTATCCCAAAGAAAAGCTTCTCCTTTGGATTGGGATATAAACCAACCAAAGAAGAATTAAAGTCTCGCGATGTAAAAAACAAAGCACGTAGAGACAACAACAAAAAAGGGATATTCACTTTACTCCCATCCTACCAACAAACCCTTAATGGAAAATTCATTAGGGAGGGAGAAGACTACCCATGCTATGACTTCCAGAACCACTAGTTTTGAAAGGAATCAAGAACCCTGGATTCGAAATATTTCATGATTGCTACTTCTTGGATGACGATTTTAGTATCGTTATATCAAAATACCTAATTTCAGGGTGCTATGATAAGCAAGCATTTAACTTGCTATTTGGACTAGAACAAAATCATGTCACTGCGATGACCAATCAAAATGCCATCCAAGATGAAGCGTTTGACCCAACTTCATTGATCACCCCTTCTAATGAAACCTTGGAGCATGGGTGGAGGAAATCTTTCAAGTGGACCAATCACAAAGGCGACAAGCTAGAAATCGTCACAGGGAAAGGGAAGATGTTTGAAAATCGGACGACGAATCTATTATAGACTCTGGGGAAGCTGAGAATCTAGGCCTTGTGCCCATTACTGAGTCTTTATTTTCTAGTTCTAAGGACGAAGATCCCAAAAAGGATTCTTCTCTTAATGTACTTTCTTTTGATTCTAATAATATGAGCTCTATTTCCGAGTATATGCCTTCTATTGAATCTTTCGAATGCTATAAAAATAAATCTAATGAAGATATTAATAAGTTGGTTGAACTAATGAATGAACGAGAACAAAAGAACCCTATCATCGAAGAAACTGAAACAATCAATATAGGAACTAATGAAAACAAAAGAGAAGTCAAAAGTGGCTTAACTCTAAATCCGGAAGAGCGATCGACCCTCATATCGACGCTCAAAGAATTCGAAGACGTGTTCGCTTGGTCATACAAGGACATGCCTAGAATTGATAGGGAAATTGCGGAACATATCATTCCCTTGAACCCTATATCTAAACTAGTAAAACAAAAACTTTGACGAATGAAACCTAACGTCGCGTTAAAAATAAAAGAAGAAGTACAAAAACAATTGGACGCAGGTTTTATTCGCGTATGTAATTATCTAGAATGGGTAGCGAACATCGTCCCAGTCCCTAAAAAGGATGGACGAGTTTGCATGTGTGTCGACTTTAGGGACCTTAATAAGGCTAGCCCTAAAGACGATTTTCCTCTACCGCATATTGATATATTGGTAGATAACACAGCTGAACATGCAATGTTATCCTTTATAGATGGATACGCAAGTTACAACCAAATTTTAATGGCAAAAGAAGACGAAGAAAAGACATGTTTTATCACCCCTTGGGGTACTTATTGTTATCCAGTCATGCCATTTGGTTTAAAAAATGCAGGAGCGAATGCTCGTAGGCTTTTACAACGTCACTGTGGTAACGAAGCTAATTAAATCAAGGAGGGAATTGAGGTTTGACTTTCGTTGACTTTCTCTCTTCTCTCTTTTCTCCATGGTTCTTCGATTTTGATCGGTTTCTTCATCAATCTTGATCTCCGATGGCTAAGAAGAAGAAGCAGAATAGTTCTACACCTCAATAAGTACAACATAGGAATCCTACTGATCTAGTTTTAGATACAATTTTGCAGAATTTGCGAAACTCAGGTTCTACTTTTGTTCCAAGCCCAAATCAGGAGGTAGATGAGCTTGTCACTCCGGCGCCGGCACTGGTCAATCCATCTTGTGGTTCTATTCCCCGGAGTGATGCTGAAACTATTGCACTATTTGCTGAAGCCATTTTTAGACCAGTATCTTTGATTTCCAATAAAACATTACCTAGGGTTTTTGGGTTTACTGTTCCATTAGATGCTGGAGCTGCTGCTCATCGATCTGAACCAACTGTTCCCGATTCTCACTCTATACCTCCCCCGGAACAGAACTTGCACAAGGATGGTGAAGATCGACCTAGCTCATTCTCTGGGAAGTTGACTGCTAAGGGAGCTCCCCTGTTCTTTGTTGCCCCGGTGGTTCAAAATGGGAAACAGGTAGCTCAGCTGCAGGATTCTGAACTTATGGAAGGTAATCAGAAATGGTCTAATGCTTTAGTTTTCTATATTGTTTTCATCTATATATTATACTAAAAGACAAGCGCCTCAATGTGAGGATGACAAATGTCACTCTCTCATTGGCTTATCTTAAGCATAAAATATATCTATATAATTACTGTTTACATGTTCAAGCATAGTTATTTTTGTTAAACTTCAAACAATAAAAGCAAGTTTCTATACATGTATAAGATTTTCATGATTTCCTAACATAAATATTGATTTAATTTTTTTTATAATTAAATATATACTTTCCAATACTACAAATAATCCATAAAGTCTTTCCAATCTTTATTTATAGTCAAGTTAAAGAATAATAACTCATTTGAAGCAATATGATTAAAGTGGCATAATTAAGGAACCAAATATTTCGTATTTTGAAAGACTAATATTATTTTTTTTTATGAAAATTAAATTTATAGTCAAGTTAAAAAATAATAACTAATTTGAAGCAATATGATTAAAGTGGCATAATTAAGGAAACAAATATTTCGTATTTTGAAAGGCTAATATTTTTTTTTATGAAAATTAAATAAAATCGATAGAACTTAGTTTGACGTCAATTATGAAATCAATACAAACATTTAAAAAAAATCAGATGTACAATAAAATATTGTGCACCTATTATAAAAGCTACCCTGTAATGAATGAAAGTTACTTATGCTTTATTGATAAAAGTTACCCAAAATAGTCTATAAGTTATCCTAAATTCAATTCAAGTAATCGGTTGAATACAAAAGTTTTTGATAAAGATACAAAATAGTGTAAAAATTACTTTTATGGTTTGTTGTACACCTTGACAAATAATGAATGCTGAGCCGCAATGTTGTCTTGGAATAAAATACATAATCTTGTTCAAAAATTTAATTTTAATTGGCCTTTATTTTCTATAAAATGTCTTTTACAATGACCTTTTGTTTTTCTTGCATTTAAAAAAAAAAAAAAAAAAAAAAAAAAACCTAATCAATAACCAATCTAAACAAGAAGAATAAAAGTTAAATTGAATTAGACATTTGACGGAAAAAGGATAGATATAAAAGTATTATAACTATTACTCGTGTTTTAAATTGTAATATTCGTATTAACAATGCTATTACTTATGAATTTTTTTTCAGAAAAACTAACATTTTGATTTAAAAATAGTGCATTGCTCATGTACTATACCAGATATACAACAATCATGTGCAATAATTTATGTTGTTTTATACATAATAATACTTTTAACTATAATAGTATGTGTATATAATATTATATTTTTTATAATATAAAAAAGTATATGCATATAATATAATATTTTATAACACGTGTCCTCCATACCAAGTGTTTGGTTATTGGTGTAGTGGTGATTGTGACTACACTTGGTAGGGAGGACCTGTGTTTGCTCCCCTGCAACAATCGGAAGGGGAGTGAAACCTAATAGCCGAGAACAGATCCTCAAATCTAGATTAGCCCAAAGGGTGAAGCGGATAGAACACCCAAAACTCAATGCATATATGACGGGAATTAACTTATCCAAAATCTATCTTATACAAAACTCCAAAGTCTAAATTTTTTTTCAAAATATAATAATAACATTTGTAAATTTTTGTTAATATGAAAGATATAAACCTATCAAAATGAATCTATAGTTAAATTGTTTAATTACTTATATCGAATGCGTAGTTTTATTAAAATTATTTGCATGTAATCATTAAATGTGTTGGATGTTGTGTAGCTATGAAATGTCCAAAACTTTAGTTGAGTGACTTTGATTTAGTTATTGTACGGTAAAAAGATATTGACGAAACCTAATAGTCTAATAATTTCTAAATAGAAAAATTAAAAAAAAAGGAAATGAAAATAGTAAATGGCTATATATATTGAAATAAACATAACCTTTTAAATCAATTTAGCGAATTCAAGAGACAATTTTAAGGCTTTTAAAATTAAATGGGGGAAAATATATGTAAAAAGAACATTTTTAGATGTATAAATGTCCATGCACTATTATAAGAGTTTTGTTAACCATTTTATAATTAAGGTAGGGATAAATCTTAGTAATATATACTCTGTATATTTTATTTATATAAAATTATTAGTATCCATACCTATATACGAAGTATTTGTGTTGTATACTATATTTAATCAGCTGTTGGTTATATATATGACTATTATATAATATATAGTTTTTGGCACAATGCTTAACTTAGAAAAATATATGTTCTGGTAGGTCAAATGTAAGGTTATTATTGTGTCTATAGATTGAATGAGTACGACGGGTAAATAAAACATGTATATATTAGATTGATTGTAGCTACTGATGCGAATGGTATGATAAGAAAATTTTAGTTTTTTCTCAACGAGAGATATAAATAAATTAGTCAACTTCTTATATAGCTATGTGGAGTATTATTCAATTATTTTTCAATTAATAAAATAACATTATAAAAAATTAAAAGAAATTCAAATAACATAAAATACTATTCAAATAACGTTCTTTAACTTTTTTTTTATTGACAATTAGTAACCAAGTCCTTTAATAGTAAATGAATTACCTTTATTTTTATTTTTATTTTTCCTACGGGTTTAATAATTTGATTTATAAATCGTGCATCGCACGGGCACTATGCTAGTTATCCTACTATTGCTGCTGTTCATCGTTTTATAGCTCAACAATGGAATGATGTGAAAAAACCAGACATTATTTGGCATGACGATGGGCATTTTATCATTAATTGTTGCTCAGTTAGTGATAAGGATACTATTCTTTGCTCTGGTCCGCATATGTTCATGGGAAAACCAACAATTATTAAGCCTTGGAGTCCTAAATTTGATTTTGGTGCTGAGATTTTGAGAACTGTTCCATTATGGGTTAAGTTCCCAAACTTACCTTTAAATTGCTGGGGTCCTGAAACTCTTAGTCGTATTGGTAGCTTGCTTGGTATACCAATTTGTTCTGATGAATGTACTACAAGACAACTAAGAGTTTCCTTTGCTAGAGTTCTAATAGAAATTGATGTTACCAAGCCATTGCCTAAATATGTATTTGTGGAAAGCCCCTCGAAGGAAACTCTGGAACTTAAGGTAGTCTATGAATGGACTCCACCCTTTTGCTCTAAGTGCAATAAAGTGGGCCATTACTGTTCTGTCAAAGCTCCAACACCTCCTAAGCAATCAGTGACTGCAGCTCCTAAATCAGTGTAGCAAGTCTGGGTTGCTAAGCCTAGTCAGGCTCCTGCCCCTGTTGTTGATGTTGATGCTTCTGTTCATGGGAAATCTGTTATCACTCCACAGGTTCATACTTCTCAAAACTCATATGAGTGGTGGAGAATAGTTGGAAGGAAGACAAAAAGTCAGCAAACTAGGGTTAATCAGCCTGCTTCTACCTCTAATGCTTTTGTTGCTTTATTTGCAAATGAAATGGATGGTGCAGGTGGTTTCACTATAAATCCAAGCGGGGTGAGGTTAATCCCCCTTTGGTGTCATGATTACTCTATCTGGAATGTCAGGGGCCTGAATGACCCTGGCAAAGTTGCCTCTATAAAGAGGTTGCTTCATTCTCATTCAGTTAATGTTATTGGCCTTCTTGAAACAAAAGTCAAATCAAAAAATGTTTTCACTTAGCAAAAGAATTTTGTCTCTTCTTGGCTTTGGGTGTGCAATTATGATCATTCTCCTAAAGGGAGGATTTGGCTAGGTTGGAATGCAGATAGAGTAACTATCAATGTCTTAAAGATTCATGAGCAGTTTATACATTGTAGTGTCCTTTCTAAGGATCTTTCTACTCAAATTCATCTCATTGTTATCTATGGGCTTCATTCTATTCATGATAGGCTTCCTATGTGGGAAAGGATTAGGAACATCTCTATTCAGCATTCTTCATGGCTCTGTGCTGGTGACTTTAACTCTGTTCTTAATACTTCAGACAGATTTCATGGTACTGATGTTACTGATTATGAGACTAGAGATTTCTAGAGTTTGGTTGATGATTTGGACCTCACTGAGGTCAAGAGCAAAGGATCCTTCTACTCTTGGTCAAATAAGGCTCACACTGGTCCTAGAACTCTTTCTAGGATTGATAGAGTCTTTGGTAACCATGCTTGGCTGGCCTCTCATGGTCATGTTAAAATTATCTATCTTCCCCCTTCTTTATCTGATCACAGTCCAGTTCTTTTGGATATTTGTCCTGCTCTTGCTGGGAAAGGTAGACCTTTCAGGTTTCTAAACTGTATTGCTGATCATCCTGATTTCCTTGATACTGTTTCTTAGGCTTGGTGTTCTAGTGGTTCTATCTGGAAGAAGCTTAATTCTGTGAAGTCTATATCAAGTCTCTTAATAGCAAGCAGTTTGGCAATATTGCTGAGAAGATTGATCAAGCTAATGTTGAGCTTGCTAGAATTCAGAACTTAATGGCTCAGAATCCTGATGATTTGTATTTATATGTTAAAGAATCTGATGCTATTAAGGTTGTCAAACACTAGAATGATATTCAAGAAAGTATCTTCAAACAAAAGTCTAGGATCAACTGGATTAAGCTTGGAGATGGCAATTCCCATTATTTTTTCTCATTGATGAAGAATAGACAAGTAAGGAACAGAATTGACTCCATCTTTGACTCTAACCAGGTTTTGCTTAAGGATCCGGATGCTATTTCTCATGAGATTATTTCTTTTCTTTCTATAAGTCTCTTTTAGGGACTAAGGCTCCTTGGCTTCCTGCTGTTGATCTTGTTACTATGAGGAGAGGTAAACAACTTAGCTCAATTGCTCAGAGCTATCTCATTCAGCCTGTCTCTCATGTTGAAATTGATGCTGCTCTTAAGGGAATTGATAGCACTAAAGCTCCTGGTATTGATGGCTTTAACTCCTTTTTCTTTAAGAGAGCTTGGCATATTGTGAAAGATGATATTTATGCAAGTGTTATTGATTTCTTTACTAAAGGGACCTTGCTTAAGCAATGGAATTGCACAACTATCACTCTTGTTCCTAAAATCCCTAATGCTTCCCATGTTAAGGATTTTAGACCTATAGCTTGTTGCACTGTGGTTTATAAGCTTATTTCTAAGGTCATAACTTCTAGACTTGCTGCTATCATTGGTGAGGTCATTGATGATGCTTAAGCAGGTTTTATTCTAGGCAAGCACATTGGTGACAATATCCTTCTTGCAAATGAGTTGATCAAAGGCTATGATCACAAATTTATTTCACCTAGATGCATGGTTAAGGTGGATCTGAAGAAACCCTATGATTCAGTTGAGTGGGGATTCTTGATTACTGTTATGCAGGAGCTTAGTTTTCTTTAAAGGTTTATTAACTGGATCTGGACCTGTCTTACTTCTGTCTTTTATTCTATTCTTATCAATGGTTTCCCCGCCCCTCCTTTTGAAGCTAAGAAAGGTTTAAGGCAAGGTGATCCTATGTCTCCCTTTCTTTTTTCTATTGGTATGGAATACCTTTCTAGATGCCTTGATGAGCTTAGGTTAAATCCTGGTTATAACTTTCATCCTAGATGTGAAAAGTTAAACCTAACTCATATGATGTTTGCTGATGATCTGTTGATGTTTTCTAGAGCTCGTAGTGTTTCTGTTAAGCTTCTCTTCCAAGCTTTCTTGAAATTTTCTGGTGCTTCAGGGCTTTCTACTAACCTTGATAAAAGTGAAGTTTACTTTGGAGGAGTTTCTGTTGATGTTTAGACAGAACTTAAAGAGCTCCTTGGTGTTTCTCAAGGTTCTATTCCTTTTAGATATCTTGGGGTCCCTCTCTCTTCTAAGAAGCTTACAATTGCTCAGTGTAGGCCTTTGGTGGAGAAAGTGACTGCTAGAATTCAAGGGTGGATGGCTAAACACTTGTCCTATGTTGGGAGGCTCTAGTTGGTTAAGAGTGTGTTGTTTGGTATTCAAACATATTGGGCTCAAATCTTTATCTTACCAAAGAGAATTCTGAAAGAGATTGAGGCTAGATTCAAATGCTTTCTTTGGACTATCTCCTCTGCTCCTGCTAAGAAATCTTTGGTTGCTTGGAACTATGTTTGTCTTCCTAAAGTCTGTGGTGGCTGGAACTTGCTTTCTCTCCTTGAGTGGAATAAGGCAGCTGTCACTAAGTTACTTTGGGATATTGCTCACAAGGCTGATAATCTTTTGGTTAAGTGGGTCCACATTTATTATTTCAAGCATAAAGATTGTTGGACCACTCCTATCCCTGCTAAATGCTCTTGGTTTTTGAAGAAAATTCTGAGTTGTAGAGATATTGTGAATGATCAAGGGGGATGGGATGGTTTCATACAGGGCAATAAGATGAAAATCAAGAAGCTTTATGCTGCTATTGATCTGCAGCTGCTCTGTTCTGGCAGACTGTTCTGATGCAGCAACTGCTGTTATGGTTTGTTGCTGCTGTTTCTGGTCTGCTGCTACTGCTGTCTGGTCTGCTGCTGTTGTTGCTGGTTTGCTGATGTTGTTGCTGGTTTGCTGCTACTGATGTTTCTTTTTGTTCATCTTGTCTGTCTGCAAATCTGCTGCAACTTGGGTGCTGTTTTTGGTTTCTTGTCTTGGCAGCTGGTGGTTTAGTGTCTTTCTCTTTTCTTTTTAGCTGCTTTAGCTTCTTTATTTGCTTGTATAGGCTGGTTTTGGTGCTTTAAGCTGATGTTTTTGCCTATTTTTGTGTGCTTCTTTTGTCTTAGGTGTTCTTGTCTGGTCCTGGCTCTCAGAACCCTTCCTAGAAGGTGGCTGTGAGCTTGAGTCCATTAGTTGTCCTTGTTTCTCTCAAGCACCCTTCCTAGAAGGTGGTTTAGGTAGATTCTTGGACTGTTGGTGTTGGTTTGGCCTTTTTGATCTGTGGTGTTTGGTGTTGTTACAACTTAACTTCTTGTAAGTTTGTAACTTTCTTATTTTGGCAATAAAATTCTTATTTTCCAAAAAAAAAAAAAATGCAGGAGCTACGTACCAAAGAACGACTACGACTCTCTTGCATGATATGATGCATAAAGAAATAGAAGTGTATGTGGATGATATGATTGTAAAGTCCAAAGATAGAATGGGACATATAAAATCTTTACGCAAGTTTTTCACTCGCATAAAAAAATACAACATGCGATTAAATCCACAAAAATGCGCCTTCGGAGTAACTTCCGGCAAGTTACTCGGATGCGTAGTAAGCACTCGCGGTATTGAGATCGATCCCTCTAAAATAAAGGCAATTGTTGACATGCCTCCCCCTCAAACAGAAAAAGAAATTAGGGGATTCCTTGGCAAACTGCAATACATTAGTCGATTTATCAACAAATTGACTATGACTTGTGAGCCACTATTTAAAAAATTGAAAAAAGAAGAAAAACATGAATGGGATGATCAATGCCAAAGGGCCTTAAGATTATCTCAAAATACCACCGATTTTAGCACCACCAGTACCCAAACTACCTTTTAGGCTATACATTACAGTTACAGACACGGCCACGGGCGCCATGTTAGCACAAGAGGTAGAAAAAGTCGAGCGTGCAATATATTACATAAGTAAAAAATTCATCCAATATGAAACGAAATATAGCACCTTAGAAAAGACAAGTTTAGCATTAGTGTGGGCAACTAAAAAATTACGACATTATATGCTACCACACACTACTCATGTGATTTCTCAACAAAATCCGATAAAGTATTTGTTTGAACAACCACCTATACAAGGAAGAATATCCAAATGGTTGGTGATGTTGGCCGAATTTGTGTTAAAATATATTCCAGAAAAATCAATGAAGGGAAAAGTAATTTCTGACTTTTTGGCCCAACATCCAATTGAAACAAGTCACGCAGAAACTACTCATCTTTTGGGTGAAGAGATTCTCATGACACAAGATGACTAATGGGTAATGTACTTCGACGGTGCATCCGATCAAAAGGGATGTGGCGTAGGAGTGTTACTCATAAGTCCAGAGGGAGCACATACTTCAATCTCTGTCAGACTAGACTTTGAGGTTACTAATAATGCCATTGAATGTGAAGCGTGCATTATTGGATTAGAAGCAGCAGCTAGCATAGGATTGCAATAATTAGAGGTATATGGAGATTCCAGTTTGATTATAAATCATATACTGAAAAAATGGAAAATAAAGAACTTCACAATGATATTATACCAAGCACACCTAGAGAAACTCGTCGAGCACTTTGAACATATTGACCTTAAATATCTCCCAAGGGATGGTAATCAATTTGCCGATGCGCTAGCAAAATTAGCCTCAATGATCAACATTCCAGATCACTTGAATATGATGCCATTATGCGTTGATAGAAGAGAAGAAACATCATATTGCAACCGCAATTTAGGAAATAAATGACATCGAAGGGAGAAATCCTTGGTATGATCATATCCTCCAATATATTAATCATGGCACATATCCCGAAAATACTTCATCGAAAGACCAACGAGCCTTACGAACACTTGCGACTCAATACGGTCTATTAAATGGTCAATTATGCAAAAAAGGACCTAATGATAAAAGTTTATTGTGTATAGACCAACCCGAAACCACACGCCTTATGGAGAATACTCACAAAGGTGTTTGTGGACCTCAATGAATGGTAAAATGATTGCAAAATTAATTTCGCGACAAGGGTACTATTGTTCCACTATGCAACATGATTGCATACAATATGTCAAAAAATGTCCAGAGTGCCAAATGTTTGCTAATTTACAACACTTTCCACCATCCAAACTATATAATCTCACTTCCCCTTGGCCCTTTTCAACTTGGGGAATTGACATAATTGGAAAAGTCTCTCCAATAGGAGCAGGAGGGCACGAGTACGTATTGGTAGCCATCGATTACTTCACCAAGTGGATTGAGGCTGCTTCTTACGTGAATATCACTTCTAAACATGTCGCAAAGTTTCTCGAACGAAACATATTTTGTAGATATGGCGTTCCACACGAACTAATTAGTGATCAGGGATCTCAATTCAAATCTGAAGTCGAGACCCTCTTAACTCTTTATAAAGTAAAACATCATCACTCATCCCCATACAGACCTCAAATGAATGGAGCTGTAGAATTGGCAAATAAAAATATAACAATCATCATTAAGAAAATGGCAGAAAATTATAAAGACTGGCCGAATAAACTACACTTAGCACTATGGGGTTATAGAACGTCTATACGAACATCAATAGGATTAACTCCATATTCCTTAGTTTTCGGAATGGACGCAGATCAACAGTCGAACTGGAAATACCATCCCTACGCATCGTACTCGAAAGTAAGCTACCGGAAGCTGAATGGGTAAGAGCGGGGTATGAGGAGCTTTTATTGCTCGATGAACAACGATTAAGATCTTTGCATCATGTACAAGTCTACCAAAGGCGCATTGCGCGTCATTTCAATAAAAGAGTAAAACCCAGAAATATAAAAGAAGGTGACTTTGTACTAAAAGAGGTTAGGGGTCCACCTACCGATCCAAGAGGGAAATTCAAACCTAATTGGATAGGTCCCTACCACGTAATTGAAATCTTATCAGGAGTAGCCGTCAGATTAATGGACATTGGAGGAGATGAAATTCGCCAATTAATAAACATTGATCGACTTAAGAAATATTACATATGAAATCCGAATTAACTCGTTCATTCACATAACTAACTTTGATTAGTATTCAATTGAAAGATTCTAAGTGTTATGTATTTTACCAAATGACACGATAAAATACATAACACTTGGGTGGTAATTTTGAAATAATAAACCGTTCTAAGTGTTTAGATTTTTTATCGAACTTCACGAAAAAAAATCTTCACACTTGGGGGGGGGGGGGTAATAGCACAGAAATAATTTTTTTTTTCGAAAAACTCGTAGTACAGGTGTCGCGCGCAACTGAAATAGTTGCGCGCGGATGTCACGCGCAACTCATGAAGTTGCGCGTGACAGGTTCGCGCAACCTTATATGTTGTGTGCACCACCTGATCGTAAAACTAGGAACCTGGACTTTTTTGTTTGAACGAAGTTGCAACTTCTACTTACGATAAAAGGAGGGCGTTTCGTGAATATAAACATGTACTCGGAAAATGTAAAAATTACACTTTGATTTAATTCCTTTTAAACAAAGTTTGATTAATTTTTTCATTTAATTTTTACTTAAGGAGTTAAAGAAAAAAAATATATATAAAAAAAAATAAAAAAAATATACATAGTAAAAGAATTAGAACTACGTAATGACCTGATATCGTGATACGTATACGCAGGCAATCTATAATTCTATATGATTCGGTCATATCAAAATATAAAAACATAAAGCTCATTTTTATTTCATTCAAATTCAAAAAAAAGGAGTCATTGTTGAACTAGATCATAAATAAAGAAAAGGGGCATAGTAGTGATTACACTTTATTCAAAAAAAAAAAAAAGAGAGAACACAACGAAATTGTGTAACACTCTAAGGCTTCACTATATCCTCAATTGTCACGGATGATGGAGGAGTAGTTTCCATCGCAGTATTTTCAGAAACCTTACAGATTTCTCCTACGATCTTCTTCTTGACCCATACATTGTTCTTCAATTTAGGAATAGGAGCCTTTTCAACCCTTTTTTCCCTTTTTCGAAGCTTTTGTTAGAGTCCTCTTTCGAGTTTGTTGCGAAGGTTCCTTGATTATCACACCTTTTTGTGGGGGTTTGGAGGGAGCTTTCCTTTTGGGTTCCTTTGAACGCGCCTTAGGAGATGAGAAGTCCAATTTTCTTCTCACTTCTTTGCTTTGGCAACTAGGAGGGGTAGTGGTGGCCAAACACATTAAAGGCTTAGGTGGATTGCAAGTCGTGGCAGTTTGATTTTGAGATCGGACCTTGTTTAATTCGCCCTTATCTGCCGCATTCATTCAAGCTTTATAAAAGGAAGATAATACAATACTCGCAACAGGATTTTTTACTACCCACCTTGGAAGACTTGACCAATACTCTATCCAACGAAAAATTCGCTCGGGTCTAAAAGTCACATCTTTGGGTGCATCACAGTCTTGCGGGGGAATAATCTGTTTCATCCCGTATTGTCTCATTACCCTGCAAGGAAAAATGTAAGTAGCACTAGATAGGCCTAAAAGCCTAACGTAAGGGCAATTGAGACTACTCCCAACCATGCTATTTATGTTCCACCAAGGAATAACAATACGTATGTTAGGAACCCCGTGACAGAAAAAACAACGTCCATTCCTCTTCATTCTTGTTCTTGTAAAGGATTCGATGTCCAGGGAATGTCCGTACTCCATTAGCCTAGATATTTTGTGGCTGATCAACTATTCGCAAACGCTCCATGAGCCAAATCTAAAAAAATGAAAAAAAAAAATCAGTTTTTACACGAGCAGGTGGCGCGTGCATCAGAATAAGTTGCGCGCGCCATCCACGCACGGCGCAAAAGATTGTGCTAGACATACCAGCGCAACTTCATGGCTTGCACTCAAAAAACGACGAAATAAAATTACGTGTAATAGGAGTGGACTTCCCGTGAAACCATTTTCGTTAGGGTCTCCTCTAAGGCGATTCAATCATAAAATGGTTTCTGCCAAAGCCAAAGGAGCGGGTGAATGACATCCCTAAGTAAACAATTGACAACAAGACAATAGCATAAAACACGAATTTTAAAGCGTTGTTTAGTCATGTTGTCACGAGGGGCGACGAAATGTTCAATAAATTCAATCAAATTCACGCCTTCTTCAGTTCCAATATTGGTCATATCATTGTCGGACAAGCCAAAAAATCTTTGGAATATAGGTTTGGGATCCGACAATGGGGGCGAATAAGTCACAAGGAGAGTATTTGTAGGGAAGCCTAGCAAGGTCTCGAACTCACCCGGACGGGGAATAATTTCGTCCCCTTTAAATAAAAAGAGATGGTGGTTGAAGTCCCAATGGTTAACTGCGGCATGAAGGAAATAAAAATTAATCACTAATTGCATATAATTCAATACAGGGTCTACGTGATAAATTTTGAAAGCAAGTTTGTCCTTGTTTGAAAGGGAGGTAACCCATTGCTTCAAACGATGTTCAAAGGTCTTCACCATTGTTCAAAATAAAAAAAATGGGAGAGTAAGAATTTAGAGAGAATTTTCTTTTTAGTTCTTATAATATTACTAAGCGAATGAATGTGATATGATAAAAAAAAACCTACACAAAACCGTGCTAAAATAGACCCAAGAGGGGCATATTTTTGGCAATTTTCACCCAAAGGAAAGTTCACAACAGGTGGCGCGCGCAACTCATGAGTTGCACGCGACATCCGCGCGCAACTACATTGCATGCGCGTGACAGCCGCGCTCAACTCATCCATTTGCGCGCGTCTTCTCTGTCGCGACATGTGGTTTAGGTTTATTTCCGTATTTTGGCTTACATAATGACGGAATCTTGAAGAAATCTTAAGACTAATCATACGCTTGCCTTTTGCTAACTCTTGTGTCCCTTTTCTTTCTTTTTTATATGTTTTCTTTTTTATTTTATTTTATTATTTTCTTGTTCTTCTTTTCCTTCTTCCTTTTTTCCCCTATTTTCTTTTTTCTATTTTCCTTATTTCCTTTTTAGTCTCTTTTTTCCTATTTTCCTTTCTTTTGTTGTTTTTTTTCGAGGGGGGTAAGTCGGGAACCCTTTCCCTCCCTAGGAAAATTTTTTACTTTTTCTTTTATATGTGTACACATGGAAACAAATAATAATAATAATAATAATATAAATGACATATACAAAAAAAAAAGAGTGTCATATGTACAACAAAACAAAATAATATGTACATTTGTTTCCTAAAAATATAACAAAATGTGTACAAAAGGATCAGGGTGCTCTGCGACTGCTAGACGGTTGCTGTACATCCTGCAAAATCCCAAAACGAAGATTAATACATGAAATGTAATAACTTTGCGGAAAAGAAAAGAAATGAAACTTACCACAATCATCCGATGACCACGACATGACAAAGTCACGAGGGCTCTCCGATAAGCAGCTCGGAAAGCACGTATAGTCCTCACCATGCCGTTCACGGTCTCCCGCGGAACCTGTTCCAAGATCACAAGAACAGTTAATAAATAAATGTATATGAAGCAAAAAATAGAAATATTTTAAGTACATGTACAAAAAAAGGACATACCGACTCAACCATCTCAGGAATGAACAGTATCCCCTCGTCGTCCTCCGCTGCTGGAAGGATCTCACGAATTACCGACCCGACAGCATTAGTATACGTGATCTCCGCTGTAGGAGGCACAAAACCGCCTAGCTCGACCCGCTAAAAATAATAATAATAATAAATAAATAAAAGGGGGGGTCAAAGTTCCGAAAAATAAATAGAAACAAAATAAAAAAGAAAAAGAAAAAGAGAGAATTGAGATACTAACCGGAACAATAGCTGGGAAAGGAGTCAGCCTGGATGCAATGAAAGCCGGATAAGGAGCATCCGGCAGCACCAGCTGATCCGCTAGATAACCAAGGATCGCCTGAGCTCGATCCTCGGTCGACAGCAAATCCGGACGTAGCATCCGGATTGGGGGATCCACAGGAACCACAGGTTCCTCTGACGAATGCTGCCAGAGAACGCGCTCGCCTAAAAACCAAGCGTCCGTCCTCTGAAGTACCGGGATTCCCAAGTAGAGAGCCCGGAACCGACAACGAACCATGCCAGACCGGATATCCTTAGGAACTTTGACGATCAAACTCCAAGGACGGAGATCGATCTAATGCAATCACATGAAAATCATCAAAACAAAATAATAATATGTAAAGAAAGATACACGTGTGTTGTCAAAATACTCACCAACGAACGGGTTGCCGAAAGAATCCTCTGGCGAAAGTCGCCGGCTAAAGTAGCTCGCCTTTTCCTAATCGTAGCCATTCGATGGCCGATAGAACGCCCCTAGCACCCTGGGGGCTAGGAAAGGCTGGTACGAGTATCCCCAAGCCTAAACAAAGGAGAAACGGCTTAAAAAGAGAAAAATGAATAATAAAAAGTTAAAAGAAAGTTTAAAGTACGTACCTCAAGGATACGACCATGCCATGTAAGGGAGATCCGAGGCACCTCAGTAGCTGCCGCAGGATCCACTACCCGGGTCGCCTTGCCCATAGCTCTGAGCATACGGGCATACGACACCTCCGCCCAGTTTAGGTTTCTTACCTTCCCCAAGTCTATGAGTCAAGTGAGTAACCCGATAGGGAAACGCTCTCCCCGATCACTCAAGAGAGTGATGGAAAGAATGTGGGCAATGTATATCCGAGCCGGCAACTCAGGTTTACACTGCCGGTCAACCTTGTCAGGCGACAACTCGTCGGCAAGAATCTAGTACGGACAAGACTAAAGATATACGTGGAGGATCGCCGCCAGACGATCCCCCACGAGATCCCTCAGTCTCAAGTCCTGCCCTGTTACGACCTCTATAACTACAGACTCACCTACAAAAGTAAAACCCGTAATCATAGAGAAGTCGTAAGGGGTGCCGTCATCTCTCCCCACGGAAAGTGAAAAGTGTTGGTGGAATCCCACCAAAACTCCAGCAATCCGCGGAGGAAAGCTGACGAAGCAGACTGACTCGACAAATCCCGAAGAGCCGCTAGCGCGCGACCTATCCTTGAAAGCTCCACAATCTCCTTTACCTCGTCGGGTAAGCTCTCAAAACGAGTCTGTAGGTCACCAGAGCCGTTTAGACGCATGCTAGACTCACTCTGAAAAAAAAAGAAAAAAGAAAAGAAGAGAGAGAGAGCAAAAAAAAAAAAAAAAACGGTTATTAAAATAAAAGAGGGACATTAAAAAAAGAAGGCGTAAGAAACTCACGATGTCGCGCCACCCTCGAACCAAGACGTGATGGTCTGGATCCCACTTAAGGACCCTAGGGTCCCAGTCGTGGGAAGCCTCCCAAATCACATCCTCCTAGCGACGTCGATCAGCAGCGGCGCGTCGCTCTCGAACCTCCTCACGAGGCCGGGTCACCCTCTTTCGAGGGCGAACTATCTCATTTGGACCGCCTAGAATCTCCTCAGCGTCAACAAATGGAGGCGAATCCATGCTATGATAGGCGAGAATTCTCTATTAGTTCATTTTTTCCTAAACTAATAATCGTGTTCTAGATCCATTTCGGCAACATAACGGCTGCCAATAGGACAAAACACAAAAATCGAAGGCCATCCATACTTGGGGGCTACGATACCTACAGTCAAACTCAGTAAATGGGGGCTTTTAACACCCACAAAAGCCATCCTATACTGATATGTCCAATTTATATAGTGTTTTAACCCTGTCCCATGGTCATAATTAGTAGTGTTTTTGGCTCTTTAGAGCCACTTCTATTACTAATTTGTGTTTTCTAGTGTTTTTGTAGTTTGCTTGATTTTTTTAGGAAATTGCACACTTGGAGCGTTTTTCGGGTTTTTCACGAAGCTACTACGAGCGTTAGGAGGACACGACCATCCTTGAAGCCCAAGACCGGTGAGAGCCGGTGATTAAGGGCTCAGTATGTGATATCGGGGCAATTGGATCAAGTAATCAAGACCCGATGAGGAAATCTAGATTGGGCGGAGGAATCGAGCCCAATTGAAATCCAAGCCTCGAAGAAGAAGTCGGGCCCGATCGGGCAAGCATACGCCTGATTGGGTGGGCGCGCGCAAAGCAGCCTCAAGGAAGAAGTCGCGCCCGATCGGGTGAGCGTAGGCTCAATCGGGCGTAGCACACCAGCAAGGGCGTAGTAAAAAAGGCGGGCCCGATCGGGTGGCCCTTCGCCCGATCGGGCGCGTGTTTTTCTAAGGACCTGATTAGTTTTGTTTAAGGATTTGTTTTAGGGATGTTTAAGTACGAATTTGGTACGTAATTTTTGATTACCTTCTCTTTTAGATTTTCTCTCTCTACTTAGGATATTCTCTCTCTCTTAAACTCTCTCTCAACATTGTTCTTAATTACATTCATTAATCCAGATTTCTTTTGGTAAAAATTTCTTCTCTTTTAATTTCAGTTATTTTATTTAATTCTTTCATTATGTCTTGCTTTATTGATTTGATTAGTTTAGATTTAACTATGCTTGAGTAGATTTATTTCTAGGGTTTATGGGGATCTAATAAATAATATGAAGGGGTAAATTTATGATTATGATTATCAATGCTTGGTTAATTTCCTATTGATTGATTTAATGCTATGCAATTAGGTTTGGCCAGATTTAATTGTATGAGTTTAGCAATATTAATTCGAGTTTCGACAGATGAGAATTGATGTTTAGGCTTAGTTTCAATAATAGGCGGACTAATTTATAAATGGTTAAGTCGAGATTTGACAGATGAGATTTAATACCGGTAAATTGAATCTGTGATTATAATACGTAGCGAAATTCCTTTATAATCTGATTAATCAATGCTTGATGATTATTTATTATGATTTGCCCTGGAATATTGTTTATTAGTGAACCTATGCCCTAGGCCTTTTAATATTTAATTTCTCCCTACTTTATTTTCTCTATCATATTCTTCGTAGTATAGTTCTTAATTACCACAACATTGGTTACCTTGATAATTTAGATTATAATAATTAATTAGGAGTAGAAAGACTTGTTTCCCTGTGGATTCGACCCTACTTCCCTACCTGCATTAGTTAGAGGACTTAGGTAATACTTTTGATTAGGGGATACGACTTTACCCTGTCAAAATTTGGCGCCGTTGCCAGGGAAACGATTTTATTTTTATTTTTTGATTAATTTTTTTAGTCTAGATTATCCCCTTTTGTCTTAGAGAACGTTAGTTCTTTGAGGCAATTCTCATATTTGTATTTTAGTTCCTTGTTTATGCCCAGGTGTTCCAGATCAGGTTACATCCCTTTTGATCCTGAGATCGAGCGCTCGTTTCATAGGCAAAGGAAAATTTATAGACAAATTCTGGCGGGTTCTGAGGAGGACAATAGTCGAAGAGACCCTCCCTCTGATTCTAGTGACGCAGAAATTCCTTCAGATTCAGAATCAGAGATGAAGGCCCAAAAGAAATTCAGTGACTACTCGCAGCCGAAGCTCACAGATTTCCCGCACCTTACTCCCACTCCGGCTTGAGATGGAGTTCAATTTGAGATCAAGCCCCAATTTATCACTATGATAGAGAGGAAGAAATTCCGTGGAGCTAAGGGTGAAGATCCTAATTTTCACATTGCAGATTTCTGCCAATATTGTAACACTATTAGACAAGCCGGGGTCACACAGGACCAAATCAGGGAGATTCTTTTTCCCTTTTCATTATGTGGCAAAGCTAAATTATGGTTTAATGGTTCGAATAGAACTGCACTTGGTATTATTAACTGGGAAACTCTTGCATTGAATTTCTATAATAAATATTATCCTGCAGAGAGAACGGCGGTACTAAGGAGTGCTATTAAGAACTTCGCTCAAGAGGCCGACGAAACGCTATATGAGGCTTGGGAGCGGTTCAAGGATCTACAAAGAGAATTCCCCAACCACAACCTAGCACAATGGCAAATGATCCAAGTCTACAATGGACTTGGAAATTCTTCTAGATCAGTTCTAGATTATGCAGCCGGTGGGAGATTCATGAATTTAAATGTGGACGATGCAGGATAGGTTATCGAAGACATGGCAATACATAATTCCCAATACGGGAATGGAGAGGGTATGCAAATAAAGGAAAACATAATGTCGATTCCGTATCCTTTTTGCAAGCTCAATTAACATCTATTTGTAAAAAATTAGATAATATTACTACTACTCCTAACTCTGTGGCTAATGTTTCTACTGCTGCTAACAATGAAGCTTTTTTTGAAAATTGTGGAATTATAGGGCATTGGGAGCAAGATTTTAGAAGTTCCATGGAGCAAGTTAATGCCTTTCAAACCTATAGGCAGAATAACCCATATTCCAACTCTTATAATGCCGGTTACCGGAACCATCCATATCTTTCGTACCGGAGTACCAATGTACAAAACCCTCCACCTCCAAAACAGCAACCCCCACCACAACAAAAATATTACCATCCAAATTCTTGCCAGAAAAGCCAAGCATCACCCTCATCATCTTTTAACCCTACCATGACAGAAATTAGAGCAATGCTTACTAAATGCAAAAGCATATGGAGAGTAGGGATGCGCAAATTGATTCTATTTTAGCCCATAATAAAATCGTGGATAATCAAATTGCACAACTTTCATCTACCCTACAATCCCGTCATCAGGGAGCTCTACCATCACAACCTATCCATCCTACAGATCATGCCAATGCAATCACTCTAAGGAGTGGTTCACATTATGATGGACCTCCTATGCCAAAGGAAGATGAACCAGTTCCTGATCTAGATTTCTCTATACCGAACGCTAATCCTGCTAACCCTGCAGGGCTACAAACAGATACTAACCCTTCTAATGTTTCTGTGCAGGGTAAATCTCTGGATAAGGGAGGAGATGTGCAGAGCCCGGTTACCAAACTACCGTTCCCTAATAGACAATTGAAGAGTAAGCTTGATAAACAATTTGGTAAGTTTTTAGAGGTTGTGAAAAACCTGCAGGTAACAGTTCCTTTCACTGATTTAATCACTCAGGTTCCTGCATATGCTAAATTTATGAAAGACATTCTGACTAGGAAAAGGGCCTTTAATAAAGTAGAAACTGTAGCTTTCACAGAGGGGTGTAGCGCTCTATTGCAAAATAAATCTCCTCCTATATTAAAGGATCCCGGTAGTTTTCTATCCTTTGTCATATAGGGAATGTTTTTATTGATAAAGCTTTGTGTGATTTGGGTGCCAGTGTCAGTGTTATGCCATCATCTGTCTGTGTTAAACTTAATATGGGAGAATTAAAAGTTACTAATATAACTTTACAAATGGCAGATCATTCTGTAAAATACCCCTAGGTATTTTAGAGGATGTCCCTGTCAGAGTTGGTAAATTTTTTATTCCTGTTGATTTTGTTGTTTTAGACATGGTAGAGGATACACAAATACCCATTATATTAGGTCTCCATATTGCAGGAGCTATTATTGATGTGAAAAATGGCAAACTAACCCAATCTGTTGGTGATGATAATGTTACTTTTAATCCAGGGAAAGTTTTGAAAGGGCCTATGCTAGAGGAAAATTGTTGTTATATTGATATAATTGATATAATAGATGACATTTGTGATGATAGCTTGCCACAGGTTCTTGCAAGGGATCCCCTGGAGGAAATTCTTTGTGGGAATTTATCTACAGATAATGCAAGCGTTTGGGGTAATGAGGTACAGGATATTGAAAGAGATCTTTCCTTAAAAGAGTTAGGCCCCAAGGAAACAATGAAGGTAGTAAATTTAGTTCAGGAATCGAAACCTGCAGAGGTCA
This sequence comes from Chenopodium quinoa, assembly GCF_001683475.1. Taxonomy (NCBI): domain Eukaryota; kingdom Viridiplantae; phylum Streptophyta; class Magnoliopsida; order Caryophyllales; family Amaranthaceae; genus Chenopodium; species Chenopodium quinoa. The sequence continues at coordinate 297,470 of NW_018742400.1, forward strand.
AGAAACCTGAACTAAAACCTCTCCCTTCTCATTAAAAATATATTTTTCTAGATGAACAGGAACTACACCCCGTGATCATCAGTACTACACTTAATGACCTACAAACTTCCCAACTTCTAGGGGTTCTTCAAACCCATAAAAAGCTATTGGGTATCATATTAATGATCTCAAGGGTATTAGCCCTGATTTTTGTATGCACATGATACATCTAGAGGATAACTATAAGCCCTACATTCAACCCCAAAGAAGATTGAATCCTAACATGCAGGAAGTAGTCAAGAAAGAGGTTATGAAATTACTTGATGCAGGTATTATCTATCCTATTTCTAACTCCAAGTGGGTAAGTCCTGTGCAGGTAGTGCCTAAAAAAGGTGGGATGACTGTGATAACTAATGAAAAAAATGAATTAATTCCCACTAGAACTGTAACAGGGGGGTGGCGTATGTGTATTGATTATCGTAGACTGAATATCGCCACTGAAAAGGACCACTTCCCTCTTCCCTTTATAGATCAAATGCTTGAGAGGTTAGCTAACCATAAGTTCTTTTGCTATTTGGATGGGTATTCGAGATTTTTCCAAATTCCGATTCACCCTGAAGATCAGGAAAAAACAACATTTACATGCCCTTATGGCACTTTTTCATATCGTAGAATGCCTTTTGGTTTGTGTAATGCTCCCGCTACCTTTCAACGTTGTATGATGACCATCTTTTTAGATTTCATAGAGTCTATTATGGAAGTCTTTATGGATGATTTTAGCGTGTATGGTTCTTCATTTGATTCATGTCTAAATAATATCGCTAAAATTTTAAAACGATGTGAAGAATGCAACTTAGTTCTAAACTGGGAGAAATGTCACTTTATGGTGACAGATGGAGTAGTTCTAGGCCACATTTTATCTGATAAGGGCATACAAGTAGACGAAGCTAAGATTTCAGTGATTGAGCAATTACCTCCCCCAGTTAATGTTAAGGAGTTAGAAGTTTCTTGGGTCATGCGGGGTTTTATCGTCGCTTTATCAAAGATTTTTTCTAAAACTGCTAAACCACTAACTCGGCTTTTGCTCAAGGATGCTCCTTTTATTTTTACTAATAAGTGTCTTGAGGCTTTCAACAGGATTAAGCAGGCTTTGATATCGGCACCCATCATATGTGCTCCCGAGTGGAATCTTCCTTTCGAGATCATGTGTGATGCAAGTGACTTTGCACTAGGAGTCGTGCTCGGACAAAGAAAGAACAAGGTTTTGCATGCTATTTATTATGCAAGCAAAACTTTGGATGAAGCCCAAGTCAACTATGCTACTACGGAGAAGGAGTTTCTTGCTGTTATATATGCTTTAGAAAAATTTAGATCATATCTTGTTGGTTCTAAAGTCATTGTTTTTACTGACCGTGCAGCGTTGAAGTACTTGATAACTAAGGAGGAATCAAAGCCAAGGCTACTCCGATGGGTTCTTTGCTCCAAGATTTCAACATCGAAATAAAAGATAAAAAGGGAGCAGAGAACGTAGTGGCAGACCACTTGTCACGTATCAGGTATGATGAGGGTAAGGATTCTTTTCCTATAGATGATTCTTTCCCTGATGACAACCTATATGCAGTTGTAGAGAAAAACCCATGGTATGCCGATTTTGCTAATTATTTAGTGGGTGGTACTCTACCTCTTGCCTAGTCCTACCAACACAAAAAAGAAATTCCTTTCTGATGTTAATCATTATTTTTGGGATGATCCTTTTTTGTTTCGTGAGTGTGTAGATGGATTATTTTGCTGGTGTATTCCCGAATGGGAATTCCACTGTGTGCTTACTAGTTGCCACACCTCACCATATGGAGGACATCATGGCCCCACTAAAACGGTGGCCAAGATTAATGAGTCGGGTTTTTATTGGCCTACAATGTTTAAGGATGCTAGCACTTTTGTGCAGGCTTGTGACTCTTGCCAGAGGACCGGCAACATCTCGCGGCGGCATGAGATGCCTCAAACCGGAATTCTAGAAGTTGAAATTTTTTATGTTTGGGGTGTTGATTACATGGGACCGTTCCCTTCTTCAAAAGGGAATCGCTATATACTTGTCGTCGTCGACTATGTATCCAAGTGGGTTGAGGCCATCGCTACTCCTACAAATGATGCCAAAGTGGTCCATAGACTTTTCAAGAAGACCATATTTCCAATATTTGGCGTGCCTAGAGCGATAATCAGTGACGGAGGATCTCACTTTCATGAATGGAAGTTAGACACTCTCCTCAAAAAGTATGGTGTCTACCATAGGACAGGTTTAGCCTACCACCCCCAAACTAGTGGCCAAGTTGAAGTTTCTAACCGTGAGATCAAGGCCATTCTAGAGAAGGTGGTAGCAAAGTCAAGGAAAGATTGGAGCAATAAGCTGGATGACACCCTTTGGGCGTACAAAACTGCATTCAAGACCCCTATAGGTACTACTCCATACAGACTCGTGTACGGTAAAGCATGTCATCTCCCGTCGAATTAGAATATAAGGCATATTGGGCTATTAAGGAGCTCAATTTGGATACCAAACTAGCGGGAGAAAAGAGGATACTTCAACTTAACCAACTTGATGAGTTTAGGTTGACGGCCTATGACAGTGCTCGTGTCTACAAGGAGAAGATAAAGAGGTGGCACGACAAGATGATCTTTCCGAGAGAATTCAAAGAGGGTGATAAAGTGTTGTTGTTCAACACTCGACTTAAACTATTCCCAGAAAAGTTGAGGTCAAGGTGGTCGGGCCCTTTTATTGTAAAAAGGGCCAATAAATTCGGTTCTGTGGAGGTTTTCGATGAACATGGTAACGAGTTCAAGGTTAATGGCCAAAGACTCAAGCTATATCATGAGGGGGCTACGATTGGTGCAGTTGAATTACTTCACCTAAGCGGTTCCGATTCACTTTGAGCTTTAATGTGATAAGAGGGTCGTGCGGGACCTAGATAAACCAGCGCTTTGCGGGAGGCGACCCATATTTCTTGCTTTCTAGACTAATTTTTTTTCTTTATTTTTATTTTTTATTATTTTTAGAGGGGTGAGGAGAGTGAAATTTTACCTTTCATGAGTGTTTTGTACAGGTTTTAGATCAAAAAGTACGGAGATTTCAAGAGAAAAAGGCGAAGAAAAGAGAAGCTCCAGATTGGGTACGAGCCCGATCGGGCGAGGCTCGCCCGATCGGGCGCGCACCTAAGGATCAGAATTGAGCATAATTTCGCCCGATCAGGCAAGGAGTCCCGATCAGGCGCGAAATATGGATTTTATCGGAGCATATAATCGCCCGATCGGGCGCGCAAGTGAGGAAGAAATCAAGGGAATCTTCGCCCGATCGGGCGAGGCCGCCTGATCGGACGGAAATTTGGAGAATTACAGTGCCACAAAAAGAAATATCGGGCGAAGCTCGCCCGATCGGGCGAGCAATCTGGCGATTTTGAGTTTCGAATTCGCGCCCGATCGGGCAGAGTTCGCCCGATCGGGTGCGCACTTCACATTTCAGAAGCACCTATATTCGCCCGATCGGGCGAGGCTTGCCCGATCGGGCGCGCCTAAAATCCGGAGGATTAATCCCTCCTTCTCCCCTTTTCTTTTCCTTTTCTTTCTTACTTCTTCTTTATTCACGCTTTCTCTCTCTAAAACCTCCATTTTCAAACCTTCAGCCTCACATTCTTTCCAAGATCTTCTCAAATTCATCCATCAAAACCTTAAAATTTTTACTTATTCTTAATCCTCACACCTTCCTCTACATTTTCCACCCACTTTCTCCGACTTTCTCTCATAATTTCTTAAAACCCTTAGAGAGAGAAAGCTTCAATACCCAAATTTCTATCTACAAATGGCTTCCAAACGATTTAGACAACAAAGGGGCAAAAGTTCGAGGCAACAACAACCAATGGTCGACCCGGAGCTTCAAATACCATGATGGGAGGAGTTTGTTATCACCTCGACGGAACAACGGGCAAGGGTGCTCAATCTCATCGAGAGGCAGGTAATCTCTACCCGTTTTGTTCATCATCCTACATTATCTAGATTAGGTCTTGATAAATATGTAGAGAAATTATTTAAGGGTATAGGCATGAGTGTTTTCTTCCAAATGCATCATGATACTTATGATTACTTGACATTAGAATTTATTTCTAGTTTTAATGTTATTAAAATGAATGCTTTGATCACTCATGTACAATTCCGTTTGCTAAACAACGACGTGCGATTAACTCTAAAAGAATTCGGGAAGTTGTTTGAGCTAAAATCGGACAAATCTATCGAACCCTCCCAAGACCACATTGCCGTGGTCTACAAGAGACTCACCGGAGAGGGTTTGATTAACCTCCAACACGCCAAAGGGACGTGGATTCAACATCCCGTCCCAAAGTTTTGGCAAAGGTTTGTCGACCTCACAATTTTTGGGAGGCATGAACCGGAAAACGTGAGGAGGGATGAACTAGAACTGTTGGAATCCTATATGATCCCTAATGCTGAGAAATTAAACATACCTCATAGGATTGCCAACCACTTTCAAAGGGCGGTCAATGCGGCCGAAAAGGGTAGGTCTAGGGCGCCTATCTATTTTGGGGGGTTGGTGACCCATATTGCTAATAAACACGTATAATGGAACCCAAATGGGCATAGGAAATTAGTGAGCTCAACCCTCATGGACCTAGCTTACTTAGGGAGCCTAAACTGGGTGCAACCCATGGGCGGTGAGACTTGGTGGATAGTCCACCGGGAATCGGGTAGGAGAGACCAAGCTTTTACCCTACCCAACCCTACCTTAACCAAATTTGGGAAGGGGAATCCTTCTTACACTTTCGAGATAAACGGTCAAGGCGAGGTTCAAGAACCTCACCTTTCAACACAACCCCACCAATCACCCCAAGACCATTCACCGTACTACCCCCAACCACCACCCTAACCCTTTACCTATAGCATGCCCACCTCCTCCGTCGATTATAACATCGACCCCAATGCCCCTTATGACTTTTCGGCTTTTTGGAGCCAACTAGGCCGTATAGAGATGGGGAAAGAGAGAGTAGAGGGCATGGTGCAAAACCTAGATTCTAGGTTAGGCACTTTGGATAGTCGGGTGGGTCATATAGAGAGGAATCTCGGGAGGGGTTTATACCCGATGTACGACGACTATGCACGCCGAGGGGCTATTCCCCCCGAGGCCTTAGTTCCCGATTGGTTCTAATACCCTCGAAGGTGGTATTCCACCCCCAAAGCTTTTGGTACTTATGTGGACTACTCTTCAGTCCATGGATATGGGGGTGATGCTCCTTTTGGGGGTATGGGGGGAAATGTGAACCCTAACTACTTTACAGGTGGTTCGGGTTATGGTGGTGCTGGAACGAGCCAGGGTGGTGCCGGCTCGAGCTATGGAGGAGGGTACGAGAGGATGGATGATGATGAGGAGTAGCTTCTCCTAGCTACCTTCCCAAGTCAATGAGGGCATTGATTGATTTGGCTTGGGGGGGAGATTTGTTGTATATATGGTAACTATCTCTCTTATCTCTATTTATTGCTTTCCTAGTGTAGTTTTTATTGCTTTCCTTTATGAAAAAAATACAAATTTTTTTTTGAAAAAACAAAATTTTTTTTTCAAAAATACGTTCCAATGAATTGTAAATCATGCTTCCCTGTGTCCCATACTTAGAAAATATTGTTTTGATTCTTGGTATATGATAATGAGCTTTGTGAATTTGTTGATCATGATTTGAAGTTTAATAGTTTGGATTCCTAAATATGCGTCAAATTTTGTCCAACTATTTGTGTATATAATGCTTGACTAGTTGATTTGGTAAGGAATGTGTGTTAGTTCTTGGTATGTCAATGAATTTTAGTATTGGTTTGAAACTATTAGTAATGTTTATATAGCTTAATATTATGCACATTGAGGAGGACGAAGGCATTTGTTCTCTTAGGAAGCTTTCAGACAATATTAGATACATTTGTTCCCTTCTTGTTACCCATGTTGTTTCTTGTGCCCTTTTATTTTTTATTTAGCCATATTACAAGCCTATATGAGCCCCATTGGTTACTAGTCCCAAGCTTGGCTTGGGGGAGCTATTAGTTGGTGAGGTGAGGGAGTTGTGGTGTGCATATCATTTGCACAATGTGGGAATAAAAGAAGAGTGATTGTTCTTTGATTTTATGATTGGAAAATATTGATGTTTTGTGTTTCAAAGTTGAAAATTTCCAATATGAGGTAAAAAAAAAATAAAAAAATAAAAATAAAAAAATAAAAAAATAAAAGAGCAAAGAAAAGTTGTTTCATATGTTCAAATGTTCTATTTGAAGGTTGCTCAATAAGTTTGAAAAAAAAAGTTGAAGTTTGAAGGAAAAAAAGAAAGAAAAAGAATAAGTAGTTCAAAGTTTGTTTTAATTCGCTCTATTTCATATTATCATATTTTATGAGTGAATATGTAAGTTTTGGGTTTGTGTTGTATATATGATTGTTGGGTGAACTTTTGTGGAGTTGAGTTGTGATTGGAGATGTTTTGGTCATCACTTGTTGTGACCTTGGGTTTTATTAGGATATGGCTCCCTTAATCATGGCTTTACTATCACATTTTCCTAGACTTATCCTACCCTTTACCCTAACCTTACATTACAAGCTTTAAAGACCTTCCGACCTTTGTGCATAGAGTTGTATGAATGTGAAAGTGTTGTTTATCAATGCAAGTTATGATTTGACATATTTCGAGTCGACTAGTAGGTTGAGCATTCATTGTTTTAAACACACGAGAGTGTGAGTTGGGAGGGCATTGTTCACATTAAAGGGGTTGGTTGGAGAGCGATCGAATACATCTTTTACTCGCCACATAAATGAGAGTTGAGTGTGTGAGCACTAGTCTTGAATTCTATATGCTCATGTGGTTTGCTCTACTTGACAATTGTTGGGGATGAAGGATGATTAGATGAATGAGATTGATTGACATTGAAGCATGTTGATTAGATTTTTCTTTAATCGTTTGTGCTTGATTTTTTTTATTCGGATGAGGCATGTTTTATATGTTCATTGATGAGCTCTTTGCTTAGGGACAAGCAAAGGTTTGGCTTGGGGGAATTTGATATATCCAATTTATATAGTGTTTTACCTCCGTCCCATGGTCATAATTAGTAGTGTTTTTGGCTCTTTAGGGCCACTTTTATTACTAATTTGTGTTTTCTAGTGTTTTTGTAGCTTGCTTGAGTTTTGTAGGAAATTGCACACTTGGAGCGTTTTCCGGGTTTTTCACGAAGCAACTACGAGCGTTAGTAGGACACGACCATCCTTGAAGCCCAAGACCGGTGAGAGCCGGTGATTAAGGGCTCGGTATGTGATACCGGGGCAATTGGATCAAGTAATCAAGACCCGATGAAGAAATTCGGATTGGGCGGAGGAATCGAGCCCAATCGAAATCCAAGCCTCGAAGAATAAGCAGGGCCCGATCGGGCAAGCATACGCCCGATCAGGCGGACGCGCGCAAAGCAACCTCAAGGAAGAAGTCATGCCCGATTAGGGTGAGCGTAGGCTGGATTGAGCGCAGTACACCAGCAAGGGCGTAGTAAAAAAGGCGGGCCCGATCGAGCGGCCCTTCGCCCGATCGGGCGCGTGTTTTTCTAAGGACTTGATTAGTTTTGTTTAAGGATTTGTTTTAGGGATGTTTAAGTACAAATTTGGTACGTAATTTTTTATTACCTTCTCTTTTAGATATTCTCTCTCTACTTAGGATATTCCCTCTCTTTGAAACTCTCTCTCAACATTGTTCTTAATTACATTCATTAATCCAGATTTCTTTTGGTAACAAATTCTTCTCTTTTAATTTCAGTTATTTTATTTAATTCTTTCATTATGTCTTGCTTTATTGATTTGATTAGTTTAGATTTAATAATGCTTGAGTAGCTTTATTTCTAGGGTTTATGGGGATCTAATAAATAATATGAAGGGGTAAATTTGTGATTGTGATTATCAATGCTTGGTTAATTTCCTATTGATTGATTTAATGCTATGCAATTAGGTTTGGCCAGATTTAATTGTATGAGTTTAGCAATATTAATTCGAGATTCGACAGATGAGAATTGATGTTTAGGCTTAGTTTCAATAATAGGCGGGCTAATTTATAATGGTTAAGTCGAGATTCGACAGATGAGATTTAATACCGGTAAATTAACTCTGTGATTATAATACGTAGCGAAAGCCCTTTATAATCTGATTAATCAATGCTTGATGATTGTTTATCATGATTTGCCCTGGAATATTGTTTATTAGTGAACCTATGCCCTAGGCCTTTTAATATTTAATTTCTCCCTACTTTATTTTCTCTATCATATTCTTCGTAGTATAGTCTTTAATTACAACAACATTGGTTACCTTGATAATTTAGATTATAATAATTAATTAGGAGTAGAAAGACTTGTTTCCATGTGGATTCGACCCTACTTCCCTATCTGCATTAGTTAGAGGACTTAGGTAATACTTTTGATTAGGGGATACGACTTTACCCTGTCATATAGCAGTTACAACTAAGTATTCAAGGGATTATGTTTCAAAATCTCAAAGAATCAACTATTCTAAGACGAATAATAGTAACACCAACACAATTATCGTCTGCCAAACAATCTTGAAGTTCGAATATGGCAAAAACAAGCTAAGTATACACTTCGCGCCATTTTTTTAATTTCAAAATTTGCAAAATGTGAATTATGAAAGTAATACTAGTTCTAATACTACAATCTACTTCATAATAAACAAGTATAACCAAAATGAGCAAGAAAAGCAACAGATTCAAGAAAAATTCGAGCAAAAAGAGTAAGAACAAACTTAAACAAAGAAATGCTCATACAAGGTTCAATACTTAACCATTTTTCATGAAATTTGTTGCAAAATTTGGGGTTTTACGATTCAAAAAACGCTCAAATGCCAGCCAAGAATGAACGAATTTAAGCAAAAAACTTACATTGGATTATGAAAAATGTGAATTAAGAGCGAGATTTGTTTCCTTCAGCTTCGAAAATCGCAAAAAACGAAGCTCTTTAGAGTGAAAAAGAGTCAAAAATGGAGGAAGGAAGGAGAGAGAGAGCGAAATGAAAAATCGCATTTGCGATTTTCTTTTTGCTGAACTGAGTGTCGCGCGCAACTCCAGAAGTTGCGCGTGACGTATCAGCGCAACTCAGAACGATGCGCGCGCGCTGGCCAGCGTGACCCACTGAGTTGCGCGCGAATACTGTTCACTAAAATGACCGATATCCGGATTTTGATCCGTTTGATCATTTTTTCAACGGTCTTTGCTCGTTAATAGACGTAATGGCGCGCAAATTATCAAAATCCTTTTAATTGCTTTGCATTTGTAGTTTATTTTCTTCTTTGTTAGTTTTTTGCATCATTTTGCATGCACACCGTGCTTTGTGCCTTCCCTAAGCATACGTTTTGAACGTTTTTCGTAAGCGTGCCTTAAGACGTTCCGTGGTGGTGCTTTACGTAAAAGAACCCATAGACAGGTTTGTTATTTTACTGTACTAACGTTATAAGTGTCCGGGTTTTCTTCTTTTTCACGTCCGAAGCAAAAGGAAGGCGTTTTCATGCAGCGTAAAAATGCAAATAGCGTAGCGTACAACGTAAAATTGTACGGCGTAGGTGTTGCATAAAATTTCACCTCAGCCCAAGATTTGCGAGATCTACCTCTCGGAACTAAAAGGTTGACTATTTACTGTAGGCGTTAGCTCATGAGTCAATAGGCGCGCCGAACCTTCAGGAATAGGCACTTCTTGAATGGAAGTAAATACGGTAGTTAATGAGCTTACTATCTTGCCGGACAGTTAGGATGTCCGTCCACCCCTTGTATAAAGAGCGACGAGACAGTGTCGCACCCATGTAGTCACGTGCCCCCATTCCTGAGACACGTGTACTCATCTTGTGGACAAAACTGCTGAGAGAGTTGCTGACTTTCTTCTCTCTCATTGGATTTGGATTTGTGCCTCCAGTCCTGAAACATGTATTTCTATCTTGTGGACATCCGATTCGAATACCGGACCCGACTCGAATGACGGACCCTTTTCGGTTAGAATATCGAAAACCCCTTTTTATTCTTTTTACTTTGTTAAAGTCAGGCTAAAGTTCCAATGACATATCGAGGGACTTCAGACCAACGATGACATGATTGAGAGGAAATCATCCCCTTTTATTCTTATTAAAACCGATCTCTTCTCATGACTTGACATCACCTAGAATACATTTACTTGTAAAAGTATTCTACAATTGCAAAGGATCAATATAGATTCTTTAGCGCGTTAAGACTAGGGAAAACTTTCTCTAGCCTTAATAGCTACTTGTTTCAAACACTTAGCAAACCGAGGACTGTTTTGACATCCTTAAACGTTACTAAAAGATTCTCTAACCTTAGAGAACTTCGCAGAATGAGTCTCGGATTTTTCCTTGACTACTTTGATCATTATCTATCCTAGACTCGATCAAAGTGAGGGCTAACTATAGATATCTACTTTTGGTCTCCTGTCTCGACAGGAAGTGCAATGACGATAAATAAAACCATCTTCGCGTTGGATCAAAGTGAATAATACTTATGGATAACTGGTTAAGCCACAAAAACACAAAACACTAGCCCGAATAAAAGAACAAGACCAATACAAGGTCCAATTAACTAAACTTGATCATAATTAGGCTTAATCCCGTGCTTAAAACCCAAAAATGATGGATTTAGGAGCGTCTAGGTTAAAATTTAAGCTGCCGCGGAAAATGTCGTGCGCATCTCACAAAGTCGCGCTCACCTGTTGCGCGCAACTTATTCCGTTGCGCGCAGCACTCCGCGCAACTTCTGAAGATGCGCTCGCAAAAGATTCAGAATATCAAAATATTGGAAAATCGAATCTTACCATAGAGCTGCGGCACAAGACAAATAACTGCGCGTATCATCCGCGCGCAACTTATTCACTTGCGTGTGACTGCCGCACGACTCTTAACCCTAAACCTTATCATTCTCTATAAAAAAGACCCTAATCCGAGGCTTAAACATACAGAATATAACCTAAAACGCTGGCAGAATACTTGTGAACTTGTGCTTCCTAACCCTCTTGTCCTAAACACTCACCTCTTTGATACTTTGTTACTACGGTGGAGGTTCCCAAACAAGAAGGAATCCATAAGTGTTCTAAACGGAGATCCAGCAAAGAGAAGTGGTAAATTCCCGAGCACTTAGTTAAATCACGTTTATTTTCTTGTTTAAAAAAACCTTAATTAATTAATTAGTGTTGTTTGATCACCTTTAAAATAATTAATTAATCAATTCCATATAGCATCTTTCGTTAAATAAAGATTAGAATTGAATAAAATAATTGTTGGTTGATCACTTAAGCCAAGGCGAATATTTTTTTTTCTTGTTCTTTTCACGAATTTAATTAAATAAGAATAACGACCTTACGATGTAATTCCTACGTGAATTGATGTGTGTAAATAAAATCAACTAACATAGTTTTAGGTATCACGTTGCATATATTGTTTGGTGATGAAATTGTGCAAAGGAAGAGTTAGTAGAGGTCGCACTAGGGCTAGGATCGCGATTCCCCTTTAAAGGGAACGTTATCTTAGTACCCTCTCTCCCGAACTCATTTCTGGTTTATGTAGACCAATTTGGGCATGGGTAAACTTATGATTCATGCTAAATATCCCTTGAACTCTACTTGGGAGAAAGTCATGAACGAGGTTTATGGGTTTTCCTAAAACTCATTGGCGACTCCTACTTGTTCCTTACAAAAAAGTGTGTATGATAGAATCATTTCTAATTCAAGGTCCCCCAAACTGTCAGGAATTCAAATCCTAATACACCCTAACAATTGTAAAGTCCTAGGATTTTAAAGGGTCATGGTCATTTAAGGAGCGTACCCCTTAGACGGGATCACCCTCCTTACAAATACTATGATGAACCATTCAGTTTTGGAGTAATTAATTTTTCATGCGATTTAAATCACTCCGTTTATATTTAATTGTGGTTTAGAATTAAATAATGAGTCCATTCAAAGAATATTCAAAATAGGGTATCAAGATAATGTCTAGAATAAGGAAACACCTATTAAGTGAACGTTGAACATTGTAATCGAAAATTATCCCTAATTGAGGTCATTTAAACAATGGACGATTAATGACCAATTGATATTACTGTGTAGTCTGATTTATAGCACAGTTTCATGTGCTACAAGGACATGATTGTCATGAATCATTTACACATGTATTTGTTTAGAACCGTACGGGATCGACCTATGAGAATACTTTAAGAGATTCAAAATCGTCATAAGTATAATTCTCATTATTGCTACCGGAACTTTTTTCCTTGACCATGAGTATTGTGAGGTCTCTTGTTTGAGTATTAATCCGTTTCTGATGTCGGTCAAACATCTGCCGTAATTGGGGATTATAACGATGGCTATCAGGCGGCTAGGTCCTATTAGTAAGAGAAGCTACATTACAAGACTGGGAATGTGCCCTACTAACAATAGGGAACATGTCTTGTTGTTTACAAGGCCTCTCAAAGAGCGAGACTGTGAAAATGCATGGCCGTGCTCAGATGGATTTAGAAATCATCTGCTTATTGATAGTCAAACTCGGATTTAGAGAAACACTTCTGGACGTAACAGGGATGATGAATAATCTTACCCTGTAGTTCATGAAGAGACATGAAGAGACATGGGAAAGGGGCTATATACTGAAAGCGCACTTGTCCGGAAGGACAAGTGGGAGATTGAAAGGAATGATGTCCTTCGAACAAGTGTATTATTTTGATAGTGGGTTCAGAATTATTAGAAAGCTAATATATTCAGTAAGGCCAAGTTATCGGAATGCCTAGGTGGAGGTCGCTTCCGATCAGTAATATTAATGTATAATTAATATTACAACTTAATCTTGACTGAACCCTTCGGGTCACACCCAAGCAATTAATAAACCAACTCAACGAATTAATTTGAAAGAAATTAATGAGACGCCTGAGTATTAAATATTTAGACGTCGGAAATTCAAGCTTAGAGTGTCAAAATCGAGCGTCGGAAGTCGAGTCAAAATTATTAAATGACGAGACGCGCAAAATAATAATAAATCGATAATATTCCCAAAATACCCCTAGCATCGGAATTCCCTAAGCATCCGAATGCTAGGGGCATAATATGCTAGCACAGATGGCTAGCATGCACACTTTGCCGAGCGAAGGGTGGCTGGTTGGTGCGTGCTAGCATCAGCTAGCAGCCGCAAGCACACCAAGGCAACAGCTGCTAGCAGCCCGCACATGGTGTGCGCGGCATGCTAGCAGCAGCCCGCACATGGTGTGCGCGGCATGCTAGCAGCAGCCCGCACTTGGAGTGCGTGGCTTGCTAGCCACAACAGCAGCCAGCAACTCCAAGTGCAGGGCTAGGCTTTGATTGGGCTACGGCTGGGCCTAAGGCAAGGGTAGTAGGGCCGAAACTCATGGGAAGCAAATGGGTGAGGGACAAGTGGCACAAGGAGAGTATGGAGTAGGGAGCAAGCATGGTCCTATAGACACCCATTTGGTCCATGGAAAGTGTCCAATAATATTGTAGTTGGGTCAAGTTCGAAATGAGAAGCCCAATTCCGATGAATAATGAGGAAGTTATGGCCAAATTACTAAACTGGGCCCGGTTTGATATATATATGCGGCCCAATGATCTAGAGGAGGGCTTAATATTGATTTAACATTCCTAATACAATTAGAATTGATTATAGTCTTCTAGATTCCTCTAGAAGGTTATTTTCATTCCTAATTTAATTAGCATTGATAAATTGACTTTAATTGACTTTAAAGTGTTTTTATCAGAATAAAAGAAGTGTTTTTAAGGAAAATACGATTTTGCCCACTCGTACGGCTAAATTTTATCAAATTAAGAAAACGCGTGGAAATTTATTTCCAGCGCCTAGCACCATACCTGGCGTCTGGCGCTAGAGTCCAGCGTTTGGTGCCACGCACGTGTTTGGTGATGCGGTCGTGTTTTATTCTTTTCGAAACTCTGATTCGTTTTTTATCACATCCGGCTGATTTTCTCTATAAATAGCCTCCTTAAACCTCCGTTTTCAATTATCATCAATTCTCATCAATTTCAATTCTCTCTTATCACCAACTCTCATCAAGAATCTCTAGATTACTCTCTCTCTACAAAATTCCGCATTCACAAGATCTAGTAACACCTAGCCAAGTTCGAAGTTGCCTTCTCCCTACGTGAAAGGTTTTAATTTCTGAGGGTTTGGTCCCAAATCTCTATTTCAATTAGTTTAATTTAATTGTTTTGATTATTATTTTCCTTGAAGTTACTAACGCGTGTATTTTGTTATTAGAAAGAGATACGAGGCATCCAAGTAAGTGCTTTAATTGATCATTGATATCATGATATAGAAATCATGCTAAGATTGTTATTTTGATTCCTAGTATCATGTTAGGATGTTTTGATTTTCCTAGTATCATGTTTAGGGTAATAACTATAATTCCTAATATCAAGTATGATTAAAAGAATAATGCTTCCTATTTTCTTTCCCAATATTCATGTTAGTATCATGTTAGGGCTAAAGCTTTGATTTTTATTGCTTAGTGACATGCTAGGGTTTTTTATTAATCTTGTTAGTATCATGCCTAGGATCTTGCTATTAATATTATGCTTTATTTTTAACATGATTATTTTAATAATGATGAATATGATCATTATTTTGATGATGCTTATTATTATGTTGCTTGATTATATTTATTGTTATTGCTTGATCGCGCCTTTTATGCATGTTTAAAGGGAATTTGTACTTGTAATCACGATTTATAACATAATTAATAATCTTGTTTAGGGTTAATTTGATTATAATTCAAGTGATCGCCAATAATAGATTTATTTGTTTATTAATATTCAACCAACATAGATAAACAGGTTTAGGGTTAAACCTATTGATTGCATGTTAGTCAAAAAGCGCACATGAATACGATTAGAATAAAGTAGAGGCCTATTATTAGGGAAGGTTTAATCTCTTTTAGGTTGGATTTGTACCTTCATTCCGAACTTTCAGTCTTGGTTCCCGACCTATTGGAGTTGACGATCTTCTCGATTGTTAAGGGGTGTAACCTTCACCTCGTGAACGGTTTACAAGTTCCTAGAACTTGTTGGCGACTCTTTTGCTCTATCTTCCTTCCCTTTGGACTCCACCATGCTTTAGTGTATGATCACAGAGGGGTTCAAGTTTGGGGTAATGCTTGAAATATTCCCTACAGTTTTTGGCGACTCCACTGGGGAGGATTTCTATTTTATTTCCTAAAATTTATTTTGGCAATGATTTAAAATGAGTGGATGAGACTCGAAAAGTTCTAAGTATTTCATGTGCGTAATTTTGATTAACATTATTGTCATATGCATAAAAAAGATCTCATTGGAAAGACCATCATAATGAGTTAACACATAGGATTTTTACACATAGGAAATTTGAGGAATATCTTTCACAACTAGGATTGAAATAATGCTGTGCGAAACTGGAAAATTTTATCGAGCACAGAAAGCTGCTGCGGCATGTAGGAACTAGCATCAGAAAACAGAGTCTGTCGCCGAGAATTTGACTCTGGCGCCATGCGACATTCCTGTCGCCAGGCGCCATAGCCAAATTGCGGCGCCGACCTCTGTTCGCTGGCGCCAAGTTCTTCCAATACCGAGCCAGAAATATGTGTTCTAATTTTGACCAATTTTTAGCACTGTTTGCTCGATCCTACTTCCCGATTGAGTTTTTTTCACTTTTTTTTAAACCCATATGTGTTCTACATAAGAACATAACCCTCTGGGAATTCATGCTCCATCTACCTGATTGAACGCTCTGTGCAACAAAGGGTACATCCGAGAATGTTGAATTCACTAAACCATGGAAGCGAGTTTTTTTTTAACTCGCGGTGTCCCATCCACTCGCGCCTACCCTTCAAAAGGTAAGGCTTCCACGCGGTGCATCCGGACAATTAACCATGGGCCCTCTTTGACTAACCCATATCCCGAACTATAGAGAATTAGAGACATGGTTAGGTTGCGAACTCATTACATCATATTGTGCCTACTTGACTAATTGTGCATTATTTGTTGTGCATACTCTATGTGTTTTTCCTAACCTTTTGTTTGACTTGTGTTTAAGACAAAATACATTGATTAATGACTAAAAGGACTTTGCCTAATTAATTAATTAATTAATCTGAGTAATTACAGTTGTATAATCTAATCGCAATTGACTTAGTACGACTTTACGCACGTCCCGTAGAGTTAAAATATTGAAAGCAGTCCCAGATCAATGTTCCAGCAATGGCGCCACAATATGTTGTGCAGCGCCTGGCGACAACTCTATCATCTGGCGCTACACTGCAAAGTGCGGCGACAGTCCTGTTGCTTTGGCGACAGTTCGGTACGTTGCTCGAGTTATCACTATGAGTCTAATTAAACAGTTTTCTAATCAATTCAATTATTTTGCTGATAATAATACTCTTGTTAATTCCTTAATTGAGTCTAGACACTAAGTCCCATGGTCTTACACAAGAGTCAAAGCATGTCACTTACACTCCCAATATAAAGCACATACTAATATGTATGTACATTTTGACCATGTTAAGAAAGTCTTGTTTGCGCGTGTTTTCCGTCATTCGAGTGGGGGGGTCCAATCTATTCCCATTCTCTTCCACATTTTCTTCCATGTTGAATAGAGCTTAAGTCAAAATAAATAATAAAAAAGAGAAAACTTACTCCTAAAAAGGGTTGTAATAATGGCCGGCGAAAAAGAAATTTTCTTAAGTAATACTAGTGAAAGCTCATCAAGTCTAGAAGAGGATGTTCATGAATTACGAAATACCGTTGTCACGCTTATAGGTGCAATAGAAGGATTAAGAGAGTGGATAATGGTTATCGAACAACGTTCTCATTATCAACACAATAGAGGCCATGATCACACTACCGAAGGACGCTTCATCCTCAAATATCGCGTTCAAGACCTCATTAATTCAAGTCTCCTCCATGTTCCTCCAAGCAACAAAAAGGCCAAGATTAGTAACGATAACAACAGTGGCTGGAAAGGAAAGAAGAACGACTATCCTTCTTCTTCCAATTACACCTACTCTAGTAACAGTGTTGGTACTTTCGACCTTAATGAAATCTTAGACATGGATAATCGAGGATTTAGAAAGCAACTAAGAAAGGATTTCACCCATATTGGAATTAGCTACAACGCTGCTTTCGATCAAATCCATGCAAAGGGACTCATTACTCCTATTGGACCCATTCAAGATCCCCCACCTAAGAAGAGATTGTCTAGTTGGAACCCAAATGTATGCTGCAAGTACCATCTAGGTAGGGGTCATACTACTGAGAGCTGTTGGAAGCTAAAGGAAGCAATCCAATATTTGATCGACAATAACAGGCTTCCAATACCTCCAGTCGGCAAGAACACCATGACGATAAGCCAAGGGACAAGAGGCAAGCTTCAACGACAAGATTTCATGATATTTTTTCTATTTATTTATTTACCCTTTCCCCAATAAGTCTATCATAGACACCTTTTTATTCTCCTTAGATTTATTTTATAGGATCATTATTTCTTTTCCTTTAATAAAATGAGCATTTATTTTCTTGTATATGATCATTTCATTACATTGCCAAAAAAAAAACAAAAAAAAAAATTATTGTCGAACTAAGCACAAGGTATACCAATGATTTGAGGCACCCCTTGTAGCCACATCATATTACCTTTCACCCTTCAAATATGCAATCCTTTTTTGGTAAACCACTTTGAGTCTCGTCTAACGATTGACCCTTCATTTTTCAACCCATATTTGCCTAACTTTGGGATGGGATAGTGTGCAACTTATGCAATTTTCAATTCCATAAAAAGCTTGAGTAACTTCAAAATATTAAAATAGCAAAAAAAAAAAAAAAAAAAAAAAAAAAAAAATAATAATAATAATAAAAGTGTACAAAAGGGAAAGTGTTCCAATGTCTTTGACATGAACATGTCTTTGATATGAACACATCTCAGAATGCATCTCTTATCCAATGCTCGGTACCGTGCCTGAGAAACATGAATGCCAAGTGAGTGATAGACCGCATGATCGGGATTGCCCACACTTATAAAAATAAAAAAAATGCAAAAGGAAAAAAAAAAGAGAGCAAAAAAAAACAAAAAGAAAAGAGCTCAAAAGCGAGAAACCTCAAGCATGAAAATACAAATATTCAAAAGCAAAGTTACACACCTTGGGGGGCTTATCTAGGGTCTTGAGCCTTTTATCCCCTTCTTCTTCAACCTTTAGCCTAACCACGTTACAACCCTTAAAAAAGACCTTTTTGAGGTATACACATACTTTTGCGAGGTTGTCTAGAGCTACGTTCGGCCTGATTCCTAACGGATACGTAGGCAACCTCACATCGAGGTGCGGCCGTAATAAACATGCATTCATATTTACATTCATAATTTATCATATCAAGAGATCTCCAATGCTCATCTCTATTTACTTAGAGCTAGACTTGGGGGCTTGATCCTTATATCATTAGCTTACCTAGCCTAAGAGTCACCATTATTTGACTCTTTTCAATATATTTTCCACACACTTAGCCCTTGCAGCCTAACCTTAGTATCACTTTCATGCACTGCACAGATACATGACCAAATAGTCTTCCCCTTAGGAACCCTCTGTCATGAAATCTTAACACGACATTGAAGCATGCCTTGTCATATCAAAATATCTCATCACTTGTAATCGTTATCGCATCTAGAAGTATGAAGTGCTTAGCCTACGTGCCTAAGTTGCCTACATACTTTCGTTATTGAGTCAACTAGGATAGCCTAGGATGAATTTACCTTTGCACCTTGAGAGACAACGATTAACGAATTAAGCTCATTCAACATGCACCTTTAAAAACTTCTTCCTTTTTGTGTCTTTCTTTTTGGGAAAAGTCGGTACCCTCCACAAAAAAATGACGGAAATTGTTAGCTTTTTCGTGCACACACTAGTCATGTACGTTGAGTCATGTCGTGTCATATCATCTTGAGTTTAGTCTAACGCATGTGTTAAACACTTTGAGTCGAGTCATAACAAGTCATATATGCTAAAAACACAATAAGTCTTAATTAAGCCTTAGTACAACCCTAAGATAATTAAAGAGATGAGCAAAGTCCTATAGTAAAAAATATAAATACAGGTACAATCCAAAGAGCAAACGAGTAAGAATATTCCCGGATTTTGAAAAACCGCCAATATAAATGCATGAGATTCTTCTAGGGATAAGAGGGGGTTAAGCAAAACTTACACATTAGAGATGAAGATCTTTAATTTAAGCAGGTCTGGTTAAAGGTTCGGAGAGAAACTAGGAAATGAATAGCAGCAGCATAAGGAAAGAGGATTTATCTGAAAATCCCGAGTGCAACGCCTGGCGACAAGCCCATTGTCTGGCGATAAATGAAAAGCGCGGCAACAAGTCCTTCTAGCAGGCGCTAGTACGACTACAAAGTGTGAGGCCCTGTAATATGGTTATATGGACCTCGTGGAGCAGTTTGGGTTCCTTGGTATGCCAGTTAGCCCCTCTAAGCAACTTGACATGATCTAATAATCAATTCGATTACAATCACATTAAGTGATCGACCTGATAAATGATCGTCTCACTTAGCTTAAAGCGCCTAAGCATTGGCTCATCGGAGGCACTGACGTAATGGTTCATAAACAGCAGAGGCACCGTGTAGGGAATAATTTCAAGCCTTTAAAATCCCACTAGCTTGAACCCCACTATGATCATACACAAAAGTACGGTGGCGTCCAAAAGGGAAGAAGATAGAGCAAAAGAGTTGCCAACAAGTTTTTAAGGAACTTGTAAACCATTCACGAGGTGAAGGTTACACCCCTTAACGATCCGACTGATCGTCAACTCCATAAGGTCATGAACCAAATAAGGGTCCGGGGATGATGGTACAAATCCAACCTAAAAGAGATTGAACCTGCCCTAATAATAGGCCTCTACTTTATTCTGCTCGTATTATGTGTGCTTTCTGACTAACATACAATCAATAGGATTAACCCTAAACCTGTTTAATCTATGTTGGTTGAATTTAATGCACAAATAAACTATTATTGGCGATCACTTGAATTATAATCAAAATTAACCCTAACAAGATTATTAATTATCTTATTAAGCGTGATTGCAAGTACAAATTCCCTTTAACATGCAATAAAAGGCGTGATCAAGCAATAAAGAATAAATAATGTATCAAGCAACATAATCAATAATAATAATAATTATAATAATCATAACTGTTTCGGGGTTTTCTGATGTCCTGCGGGAGAGTTACAATTTCGAGACTGGATCCGTGCGCCTGTACCCGCAAAACAAACGGAGACTCCTTGTGGTAGGAGCTCCGCCTCTGACGATCAAGTTAGTACTTGCTTGAGGAGTGAATAGTGCGGAAAAGTAAAGGTTGGAAGATTTGGTTCCTCTAGGTGAGGAGTGATCAATGTGTTTTGGTTTTCTCTAGGTGAGAGTCATTAATTGCTGAATCCCCTTTAATGAGGATTAATTAAGTATTTATAGTCTTGAGAAGCGTGCCAATCCTAGGTTTAGGTTAACCAGGGCAAATTGGGCTTCTCTCGGACTTTGGGCCTTGGTGGCCATTTTGCCTATTTGACATATGGGAGGCCACGTGGCGTGGCCTGATTAGTCCATGTTGGACCTCGTAGGGTGACAAGTGGCGGACGCTGATTGGCCCACGTGGTGGACATGTGGCAGGTCCGGATTGGTCCATTTGTCATGGGTAATTTTTACCCTAAACATTTGCCCCTCGGAAGGAGTAATTTCTCTTTCCAGGAGGGATTGCTCCTTTCGAAAGTTAGACCTTCGAAGCTTTGCTAGGTTGGCATCTTGTCTAGTTCTAATGGGAGATGGACTTGATTAACTTAGAAAATTTTGATACCTTGGGCGGTATGACATTTTCAAAGTTAATTAATCAAAATAATGATTGCCGCCGAACTAGACAGATGCCGATTCTTTGCCCCACTATGCAGATAGACCCTGATCAGGTGGACTGTCAACTATTGCATAAGGGGTAAGCGTTTAGCATTATTCGGCCATTGGCCTCTTTTGATTCAATATACTAAGTTTGGTACTTAGTTTATTTCGTTGGGGGATGGCTGGTCGTCTGCTTTGGTGGCTGCATAGAAGCAGGCGTTAGACAGGACGTCCAACCAAAGTAGCTACGCCTGCTGGGTTACCGACGACAGCTTTAAGTATAGCCAACATAGTAAGATTAGTGGTCGAGTACCTCTGTTTACCACAAAACAGGCGGACTCCTCATACCTTTTAGGTTCCGTACTAAGGAGGGTGACTGGTTAACCTTGCGGTTAGTCAATCACTGCCTATTTTGTTTGAGTGGTAGGGAAACCAGGCGGCGGGGGCCGGAAAGTCCCCTTGATTCGCCAATGTTTGTTGGCTATTAACCCAAGGAGTGGTTACCTAGTAGGAATAGGAGTTTGAGTGCCCCTGTTTGCCAAAAAACAGGCGGTCTACTCAAACCTTTTAGGTTCCATACCAAGTTTGAGGGAGTGCCTAAGAGTTAACTTTGGTGTTACTCAGTCGCCGTCACTCCTGCTTGAGTAGTAAAGGTACCAGGCGGCGGAGGCCGGCTGAACCTTTTGATTCGCCAATGTTTGTTGGCTATTAACTCAAGAGGTACCCCCTGCATTTATCCCAAGTAATACAGGGGGTCATCCGACTCAGATGTCAACTGCTACCACTGGTTTGGTTAGTGATAGAGTTATCCTTGTCTCAAAAACGGCTACGTGGTTTCCCTTGGGGACAGTCGTATAGGTGCCGTGTAATTAGTTTATAGAGCAATGTTCCACCCAAAAGGGAGCTGCTCTCTGCGACGAATTTCATCCGGAGGGATGCCGTCGGACGCCTGCTATGATGTTGGGACAGGTCGTATTAGTTTAAAAATTGGATCAGTTGGCTTGGCGCCTGGGCTGATCATCGGGCCTGTGGCCTTGGTTAGTTCTTGGCGAACAAAGGTGCTAAGTAAGAAGAGGGCAGCCGCTTGTTTAGGCACATGGTCGGCCTGACCCTAATCTTTTTTAGCTAAGTATAAGGGGGGTGGCTGTGTGCTTTGGAACCAGTCGGCCCTCTTCTATGGAGAGTAGCCGACTATATGTCCAGACGGCATGCCCCTCTAGTGATAGAGTAAAATAATCAAAGCAGAGAGTAGCCGACTATAGAGGTACCGCTGCTATACTCAATGGAGAGTAGCCGACTGTAAAGGTACAGCGGCATGCCCCTCTGATGATATAGTGATATAATCAATGGAGAGTAGCCGACTGTAAAGGTACAGGCGGCATGCCCCTCTGAATTAGTATCAAGTATTGAAATAATTTCAAGTGTTAGAGTAGATAGATCACTTAGCTCCCTTCCATGGAGGATTGATGACTCTACTTTCTTCGAATGGGGATAGGTGGTCGTGCTAAACTTGTTAATGTGGTTTGCGACCTCGCTGCTCGGCCTACACATTTGCCGCCGGTCTTTAGCCCCTTAGTGAAATTAATGAGGGTCGACTGCTTTCATAGCTACGAGACTTCGTCGTATAGGGGGCCGACTACTATTCATGCCGCCTCTCTTGCTTGATAGACTTAGGAAATATTTTTTGAGAGGATCTTATGTTTTTGTCTTATTCTCATGCATGAGAATGACAATTAGCCATACTATTAGGAAGCATTTTTTATTTTTTATTTTTTTTATCATAATAATGATTGGGCCGCCTAAACCAAGGCTACGAAACCATGATAATCATACCACCAGACATTCGGCATGCCGCTTGCTTTCATTTGGCAAGACATCCAATCTTCTCAGCTTCAAAATCACGATGCATGATCATGATGATGTTGGGCTCAGCATAATGATGCTAGTTGTACTCGTACCCATGATAATTTTCTTGATGATAATTTCTTTCGTGTAACAGTCGGCTGTTTAGAGCTGGCAGGCCGGGTGCTTAGTGGCTGGGTTGGGGTCGGCTGCCGCCTGCTGGCTTTGAGGAACGATTCCTAGGAGCCGGTTGTTCAAGCATAGGTGTCATAAAGCTGGCTGTATTGAGGCAGTTGGGAGCCTTGTATTTTAACGCCTGCTTTCATTAGTTTAGCGAGGACACTAGGTGTAGTTAAACAGCCAAAGGCTTGACTAGCTAGGTGCATCTCTGTGCTCAACCACTAATGCCGGCTGTAGCCTAAGCGGGCGCCTCAATGGTGGACTGGCAACGAGGGCCGCCTATTCTGAAAATTTACAAACGACTTCTCAAATTCAGGCGTCCATACACATCTTGCGTATCCAGTCATGCATAACATTCTCTCGTTCTCGCATATGCTGCTTTATTAGAGCTAGCTTGAAGTTCGACATTGAGATATCGTCTTGCACATTCTCAAACAAGGAACTTTTTGGTGTTAAACGGTTTCGGACACCATTAATAACCAAGGTGCGCAGCCGGCAACCGAGAGTTTGAGTTCAACATTTTACTTGCGTTTTACTTGAGTTTGAGTTTGAGCTCATGCCTTTTCAACCAAGTGTCGACTGTTTTAGCCGCCATTTAGCCGCCTGCTTTCTTGGGCGAGACGCCAATGCCCAGCTTTCACAATAAGAGAATTAGCACATGAACAAGTTTAAGCATTCACTCTCATGGCCGATTATATTACTACGAGCCAAGCGCTACTCCTCTCGGCAGGCCGTGAGGTTTGAGGTTTATATGTGCGAGTATGTTGGCTGTTTACTTTTGGAAGATCAAGCTGGAACCAAACTCATTTGTATCAAGTATACTTGGCATTATATTTTTGAGCAAAAACCATGCGGTTATACCATGATAAAACATCATATAGAGCAGGCTGGTCTTATCACAATAGCAAAGATCATAGATGCTCGCATGCCGGGGCCGTTTTTGAACCTCAAGTAAACCGAGCACAATGGTTTTTTTGGGTATGGCCGGCTGTAATCTTGAGGAGCACTTGTGATTGTGTAATTATTCACGGCATTCTTGCTTTAAATACATATAGCCGGTTTTTCAAGGCTACCCTCGACGAGCACCGGCTGTTTGGCTGACCGAATGCCGACTAACTCTATAATGTCGCCTGCTCTCAAATGCTGAGAGTGCCGGATGTTTTATCAAGAGCTAACTAATGTTGCGTAGAGATGGCCGGCTGCTATTCATGCACCTAACTCTTGTTTTTTACGGCTGGTTTTCGGTTTTGTTTCAGCCAGACCAAGACCCACTAGTTGACCCGCATATGATGCAAGCTGGAAAAAGTTTCATTTGAATTGAAATACATATGGCATTATAAATGTTGGGTGAGCATATATGGAGCTGGCCGGATGTATTGCTTGCAGCCTTTGATGCGCCTATATCAAACAGATGCTTGGCATGAGGAGAAGTCCGCCTGGTTAGAAGCTCACAAACGACTTCTTCCAGAATTTACTCAGTAATTAAGATTCACCTTGGGTAAGAGCTTCCTCACGGTAATTGCAACGGAAACAATTGACAATCCTCAATAGGGTGCCGCTTGTTTTTACATGACTAGCCGTTTAATCATTGCTTTGGTTGCAAGGGCCACCTGATTTAATCATTACTGCCGCCTAGTTGGCTGATACTAGGCCGGCTGTTTTAGTGCCTTTAGCTGGGGCTGAGTTGGAGATGGCTGTTCCGTAACGTTCAGGTTTAATAGTGAAGGACCGAATGTTTGCATTTTGATTGTCGTTTGTTTGCATTTCATCGTTAGCATGGCCGGATGCGTTGCACCAACCGACTGCTCATGGGGTGTTCTTGTTTCTTTATATGAGCACCTGTTGTTCTCCCACTTGCCGCCTGCTCATACCACACTTGCATCGAAACCATTCATGTTAGTAGCTCGCATCGTGTTCAACAATTTTGCATGTTTAGGCAAGCTTTCCACTACCAGTGCAAGTACGAAGAGCAGTAGTAGCATGCGCATATTCAACCATAGCAACAACATATATTGGCCGGCTGGTTAAAAATACCATCTTGATGTCGATTGCTTGTGCTATGTCAAGAAAGGTTTGGCAAAGGTGATGTTGGATGATACTTTGATTAGTTTGAGAACTAAGAGAGGTGCCTTAAGTATCCATTTTCGGCTTCAAGGGTGTAATGCTCACAACGTTTTGAGAGTCGATTGTATGCTAGAGTCTATGGCCCTCATTAAAGAGTTCCGGCTATTTTAGAGCTAGTAGGCCGACTCTTTTGTGGCTGAGTTGGAGCCGATTGCCGCCTACTATCTTTGAAGAACGAAGCCTGGGTGTCGGTTTGTTCAAGAAGCATAAGGGCCATTACTCCACCTAGCATTTGCGAATCGTTTCAAAAGTTGAGTGTTTAGTGGGCGACGGTTATGATCATGTAAGTCTTGTTTGGTCTCCATGTTATACGACACATGCCTTGGTTTATATACCCTTGGTATTGTGCCTTGTCACTTGAAGAGCCGCCTCCTTGTTATGATCACATGGGACTTTGCCACCTAGTTGGTCTAAGTGACGTGTGGCTAGCAATGTGCTTCTCACGTAATGATACGAAGTAGTCAGCGCTTGATTCCATGTTTACCTACGTTGTATACATATACAAGGTGGTATTAGGCGGCCTAACTTTGCATACCTTCTTTTTTTTTTTTTTTTTTTGTAAAATCATAATAATGATTTAATAATTATACCAGCCTACAAGCTTGACCATCCGACTCCCAACATTTGTTCGTATGACGCATGCAGTACTTGGCCGCCTGGCCGGATGCTCAGAGGCTGGTCTTCTACCGGCTGTACCCATTGAGTGTCATGCTAGGCGCATGTAACTTTAATCGGGGTTGGTTAGACCTGGCCGACTGCTTATATTGCCGCCTGGTCTATTAATTTAGCATGGGCAAGAACTATGTCGGCTGTACCCTGTGAGTGTTAGCACACTTTTGTGAGGGTGAGTGCCGCCTGTCTGACTCTCATGGTTAGATTTTGAATACCTCATGGAGGTATGGTGGAGACTGTCTTGAAAATCAGACGTAGAGGCCGACTCTGATAGTCGGTCATTCTTCTTTTGCTCCAGCAACATTCGAGCATCAGAGAATGTTCTCTTTGACTCGTCCGGTTGAACATAACGGATGGGCTTTCTCTTCCCTTGTGAAGGGAAGTGATACTTCGTTTAGTCGATCACTGGCGACTGCCTTACCCCAGGCTTTGGCTAGGGGGTCGCCACACGATCCTTAACAAGTCTAGTTCTCCCGGGGTAGGAGGACGTTCTGGCCGACTGTTCCTTTGCGGGAACAAGCGTTCTCTTTTTGATTAGCTCCTGGATTTCTCCCTTGAAACCTCTCATGAAAGACATGAGTTCGTTCCTGGTAACAGGAGCAGACCCCTCGATCACCTGTTGATGCTCAGGCGGTGGGACGGGTACGTCGAGCTCCAAGGGACCCGTCGGGGGTCGTGTGAGTCTCGACATCGATTTCATTGTCGGTGTCCTGGTCCGACTGAACCAGAGGGTCGTCCATGGGACGCTTGTCACTTAGAATCGGTACAGACTGTGATGCCATCTCGAAAGTACTCTCCCCACAGACGGCGCCAAAATGTTTCGGGGTTTTCTGATGTCCTGCAGGAGAGTTACAATTTCGAGACTGGATCTGTGCGCCTGTACCTGCAAAACAAACGGAGACTCCTTGTGGTAGGAGCTCCGCCTCCGACGATCAAGTTATTTCTTGCTTGAGGAGTGAATAGTGCGGAAAAGTAAAGGTTGGAAGATCTGGTTCCTCTAGGTGAGGAGTGATCAATGTGTTTTGGTTTTCTCTTGGTGAGAGTCATTAATTGCTGAATCCCCTTTAATGAGGATTAATTAAGTATTTATAGTCTTGAGAAGCGTGCCAATCCTAGGTTTAGGTTAACCAGGGCAAATTGGGCTTCTCTCGGACTTTGGGCCTTGGTGGCCATTTTGCCTATTTGACATATGGGAGGCCACGTGGCGTGGCCTGATTAGTCCATGTTGGACCTCGTAGGGTGACAAGTGGCGGACGTTGATTGGCCCACGTGGTGGACACGTGGCAGGTCCGGATTGGTCCATTTGTCATGGGTAATTTTTACCCTAAACAATAATAATAATTATGTTCATGTTAACATTAAATCATAATAGAAATAGCAAGATCCTAGGCATGATACTAACAAGATTAATAACAAACCCGAGCATGTCACTAAGCAACAAAAATCAAATCTTTAACCCTAACATGATACTAACATGAATTAATATTAGGAAGAGAATAAGAATCATCGTACTTTTAATCATACTTAATATTAAAGTTACACTAGACATGATACTAGGAATTAAAATAACAATCTAAGCATGATTTCTACATCATAATATCAATAAATCAACAAAGCACTTACTTGGATGCCTCGTACCTCTTTCTAACAACAAAATACACACGTTAATAACTTCAAGGAAAATAATAATCAAACAAAGCAATTAAATTAAATAATTGAAAGAGAGATTTGGGACCAAACCCTCATAAATTAAACCTTTCACGTCTAGGGCGAAGGTAACTTCGAATATGGCTAGGTGTTTCTAGATCTTGTGAATGCGGAATTTTGTAATAAAAAGCAAGAAAGAATTGAATACTAAAGAATTAATGTTATATGAATATTGATGAATGAAAGATGATGAATATTGGCAATTGGTGAATGAAGAGAGTTGATGAATGGTAATTGATGATAATTGGTGAATGATGATTGTAGATGATGAAAACGGAGTTTTTAATACGATATTTATAAAGAAAATCAGCCAAAAAAGATAATTTAACAAAACAGAGTCTGAAGATCACAAAAAAGCATTGGCGCCAACCCTAGCTAACTGGCGCCAGGCACCAGTGGCTAGCGCCAGGCGCCAATGGCTAGCGTCTGGCGCCAAGCCTGGTTCCAGGCGCCAAGGCCTGGGGTTGGACGCCAGTCTTAATTCCAATGCGTTTTCGAAAATCTGATAAGTTTACCATACTAGAAGATAAAATAATATAATTTCTTCAAAAATGCTATTTGATCTTGATTAAAACTCTGAAAAGTCATAATTGAATTAGGAATTAAAAGAACCTTCTAGGATGTTCTAGAAGACTAAAACCATTCCTAATTGCATTAGGAATGATAAATTATATCAGGCCCTCCCCTAGATCATTGGGCCGTACATAAAGCTCAAACCGGACCCAGTTTAGTAAATTGGCCATAACTTCCTCAATATTCATCGGAATTGGGCTTATAATATATCGTTGGAAAGGTCTTTGCAATCCCCATCCAACTACACCAATATTGGACCCATATCACGGACCAACCAAACTGGATTATCTGTTTTCTTAAATTAAAGTTTTCTAAAACAGGGAGAAGAGAAAAGAAATAAAACTTTCCGCAACACTAGACCTTTCCACACTTTCGTTTCATTCGATTATGATTCGACATGAAAGGTATTCATCACGGGTTTGGTTTTGGGGAGACACAAATGGGTGTCTACAGAAGCCCCCACTTTGACTGAGTTTGGAGAACTGCGAGTTTCGAAAACTAAAGTCAAAGTATCGATAGGGACGGAGAATGATTCAGAACGTTCTGCGATCCTAAATCAATCTTGTAACGCCGATACCTGCAAAACTAGCATTTGTTAAACAGATAAAAGAGTTAAGAAATGCGTATCTTGCACCGTCGAGCACACCTCTCTGAAAGTAACCGATTGTTGCTGCTTTGTTATTTTGATGACCTCCTGCAAGCTAGAGAATGCCATCCCGCTTGAAAACTGCTACGCCCGTAACTACTTCCAAATTAGAATATTGCTTTGCCTGAAACTATCCTCCTCTACAATGATAATATTCCACGTCCAAGGGAATACTATCGAAGATTATTTCTCTCGAAACAATCTCCATCCGCATTGATAATATTCCACGTCCAAGGGAACACTATCGAAAATTACTTCTCTCGAAATAATTCTTATCCTCTTTATGATCATCCTCCATGCCTAAAGGAATATGATCGAAGACAACTTCGCCCAAAATTACCTTTAGTTGTTTGTGACATCTTTCCACAATCTAGGGAACGCCACCTTATTGTGTCGATGTTCACTCGTCTCTGAACAAGAGCTTCTTTTTGATATGATTTTCTGAATTATGTGTCCACGCGTCTCTGAACAAAGATCTTGATAATAGGATGCCCACGCGTCTCTGAGCAAAAGAGCTTGTAGGAAATGTCCACGCGTCTCTGAACAAAAGAGCTTGAAAAGGATTGTCCACGCGTCTCTAAACAAAAGAGCTTTTGAATGATATGCCCACGCGTCTCTGGAGCAAAAGAGCTTGATGGAAATGTTCACGCGTCTCTGAACAATAGAGCTTCAGTGCTTGAATGTTTGTTGCGATAATGTTTTGAAGAAAAATTTCCAAAGACCAACGTTTGTCGATCTCTAAAGCTCGCCTGAACTTTGCTTTCGCTAAAACCAGTATGTCGGTGTTTCCGTAATGAGCCATATCTTAGGCGCTTTAAGCTAAGCGAGACGATCTTTCATCAAGTCGACCCCTTATTGTGATTGTAATCAAACTGACTACTTAATCATGTCAAATTGCTTATAGGGGCTAACTGGCGCACCAAGGAACCCAAAATTGTTGTATGAAGTCAAAATCACCTTTCTGAGAGGCTTCGAGCTCTGTTGTTGTTGAAATATTTCTGGCGCCAAGAATTGATTCTGTCGTCGAACGCTGTGATAGGGTCTTCCCTGTTCTGCTACACCTGTATTTATTTTTTACTATAGAACTTTGGCAATTTCTTTAATTATCTTAGGGTTGACCTAAGGCTTAATGTAGCTTGACTCATCGACTTGACACGACTCAAGGTATAAACTTGACTCGATATGTTTGACTGACTCGAGGTTGACTCGACTCGAAGTGTAATGACACATGTGTTAGACTCAAATCAAAGTGATATGGCACGACATGACCCAATGTGTACATGGCTCGTGTGTGCATTGTAATGTGATCGTACGACTCGAAAATGCAGAAAAGCAAAAAATTTCCGTCATTTTTGTGGAGGGTACCGACTTTCTCCTGAAAAAGAAAGACGTGAAAAAAGAAAATCAAAAGTTTGAAGATACATGTTGAATGAGCTTAGTCAAATGTTGTTTGATACTATCTCTCAAGGTTCAAGGATTAATTCATCCTAGGCTATCTCAACTGTTGACTCCATGATGAAAGCATTTGGGTAACTTAGGCACGGAGGCTAAGCACTTCATACTTCTATGTAATGACAATTATGAGTGATGAGTGATGTGACAAGGCATGCTTCATCGTTATGTTAAGATTTCATGACAAAGGGTTCCTAAAGAGAAGTATATTTGGTCATGTATGCGTGATGTGTGTGATAGTGACACTAAAGTTAGGCCGCAAGAGCTAAGTGTGTGGAAAAAATATATTATTGAAAAGAGTCAAATGGTGGTGACTCTTGGCTAGGTAAGCTAATAATGTAGGGATCAAGCCCCCAAGTCTAGCTCTAAATAAATAGGGATGAGCACAGGGTATCCCTTGATATGATCATGGTGTAAGTGTGTGAATGTGAATATGAATGCATTTTTATTACGGCTGCACCTCGATGGGAGGTTGCCTACGTATCCGTTAGGAATCAGGCCAAACGTAGCTCTAGCCAAACCTCGCACAAGTGTGTATACCTCAAAAAAGGTATTTTAAGGGTTGTAACGTGGTTAGGCTAAAGGTTTAAAGACGAAGGGGATAAACGCTCAAGACCCTAGATAAGCCCCCAAGGTGTGCAACCTCACTTTTAAATCTTTGTATTTTCATGCTTGAATTTCTATTCTTTTTTTAGCTCTTTTTGCTTTAGCATTTATTTTACTTTTGCAAGTGTGGGCAATCCCGTTCATGCGGTCTATCACTCACTTGGCATTCATGTTTCTCAGGCACGGTACCGAGCACTCGATAAGAGACGCAATATGAGATGTATTCTTATCAATGATATTCCCATCCCAAGGTTAGGTAGATGTAGGTTGAAAAAAGAAGGGTCTATCGTTAGACGAGGCTCAAAGTTGTTTATGAAGAAAGGATTTGTAAATTAGAAAGGCGAAAGGAGATATGATGTGGCTACAAGGGTTGCCTCAAATCATTGGTATACCTTGTGCTTAATTTGACATGGATTTTTTTTTTGATGCAATGCAATGTGATGATCATGTGCAAGGAAATAGATGCTCATTTTATTAAAAAGGGAAAAGAAAAGAAAAACTACAAAAATAATCTAAAGGAAAAGAAAAGGTGCCTATGCTAGACTTATTGGGGAAAGGAAAAAATGAAAAAGAAATAGAAAAAGAGGTCATGAAATCTTGTCATTGAAGCTCGCCTCTTGTCTTGTGTTGTTTGCTCCGACATCATCCAGTCTTCTCGCTAGCTAGAGGCGATGGGATATTATTTGCCTCTATGAGATCTTGAATGAGGTTTTGAAACCTATAGCATTCATCAGTAGTATGACCATTTCCTCGATGGTACTTACAATAGGAATTTGGATTCCATCTCGAAGATCGATTTTCTGGTGATGGATCCTTGGTAGGGCCAATAGGTTTGATTAATCCTCGGTCATAGAGACGATCAAAAGCAACATCGTAGGTCATTCCAATGGGTGTGAACTCTCGCCTGGGTTTCCTTTTAGATCCTCGATTGTGGGGACAATCGAAAGCTTCATTGCAAGTCATTCTTATTGGTGTGTATTCTTCAATGGTCCGTTTTGCTTGTGGCTTAGGAGCATTGAGTCCTTCATTAAACCGTTGGCGAGAATTTTGTTCGATGGCCATCACCCAATTTGCTAATCCTTCTACCACATTCAAGAGTATGGCAATGACGTCTTGCAGTTTTCGAATTTCCTTTTTTAGACTTGACGAGTCTTCCTTGGTATTATCTAAGAAAAAACTTTCATCCTCCTCAATTATGGCCACTTCATCGAGAGAGGTCATATAAGTTGTCTCGGTCATAGGCTCTCCTATAGGTGTGATAAGTAGTGACGGGTCAAAGGATGCTTGGTCATCTTCGATGGCTAGAATCTCAGAAGTTTCATTGTTATCGATCAGATCTTGAATAGCTTCTTTAAGTTTCCAACACTCTTCAGTGTCGTGACCCTTTCCTTGATGATATTTGTAGTGCTTATTAGGGTCCCACTGAAAGGAATGGTGTCCTTCGAACAAGTGTATTATTCTGATAGCGGGTTCAAAATTATTAGAAAGCTAATATATTCAGTAAGGTCAAGTGATCGGAATGCCTGGGTGGAGGCCGCTTCCGATCAGTAATATTAATATAATTAATATTACAGCTTAATCTTGAATGAACCCTTCAGGTCACACCCAAGCAAAATATACGAACCAACTCGACGAATTAATTCGGAAGAAATTAATTCGTCGCCCGAGTGTTAAATATTTAGACGTCGGTAATTCGAGCTTAGAGCGTCGAAACCGATCGTCGGAAGTTGAGTCGAAGATAATAAGAAGACGAGACGAGAAAACAGTAATAAATCAACAATGACCAAAATACCCCTAGCATCGGAACATCGAGTGTTAGGGGGTATAGCCGAGCTAGCAGCCTGCACCAAGTACGGGGCTTGCTAGTAAGCTGCGGCTAGTAGCCCGCACCTAGTGCGTGGTGTGCTAGCATGCTGCAGCTAGCAACCCGCACTAGGTGCGAGGCAAGCTAGCAGCAGCCCTCGGCAGCAGCAGCACGCACGCAAGTGCAGGGGCCTGCTGGCCGAAGGTGCTAGAAAGCAGCCCGCACTTTGTGGTGCGTGGATAGCTAGGCCGAGGCTAGGGGCAACAACAAAATGAGAAGCCCACTTGGGTGCCTTGGTGCCCAAGTGGGGGTTGCCATGTGGCGCAAGGTGAGGGAGAGAGTGGGGAGCAAGTTTGGTCCCCATCTCCAAGTGGTCCTCACCTACTCCCTTATGTATGCTTGACACTTGTTGATTTATTACTAGTTTGCTTAATAATTTTATTTTAGCTTTAAAATAAAATGTGAAAATCTCATTGTCCCACATTGATGGGAGAGATTTTCATACTCTCATCATTCCCTATAAATACCCAACTTGGGGCATTGGAAATGATGCTTGAGTGGGAGTTAAAAAGAGCATTCCATAATTTTGGGAAAACTCTTAAACTCATATAACACTCGGGTTTTGGTCGGACCTTGCTAACCCCAAGGTAGCAGACCTTAAAGTTGTGTTCGCCTTTTGTGGGTGGATACCGTCGGAGGCGCGGCGCTTGACGTGCTCGTAGCTTTCAAGTAAGAGCCCCGGTTTTTGGGCGAAGCTCGCTTCGAGGGTAAGATTCGTTATCTTTTCTTTGTGATTATTTATTTATGCTTTATGATTTTAATTATTGCGAGTGGTTCCTCAGGTCGGGTTTGTTTCCGCGGTGAGTCGGACTCACTAAACCCCAACACCCACTTAGGTGGCCTAGCTTCTGGAACCTGATCTTTGATGGGCCCTATGGGCATGACTAGTCCTTTATGATGTAGCTTCTCGAAAGCCGTTTCATAACTTATACCAAGTGGAGTGAAAACCCTTTTTGATCTTTGGATTCGTGGTTTAGAGGTGTTTGTAGCATGCACCTCATTAGAGGAAGAAGAAGGATGGTCGATCTTCTTTCCTCTCGCACTATTATCTTTCAGAAGGTCATCTTCAATGTCAATGCCTATATTATAGACAACTTTGAAAGTATTCAAGTTGTGTTGGTACTTTAAATGCTTTGAATACTTCCCTTGGAGATTCTTGATAAATATCCTCACAGATTCTTTTTCGGTAGGAGCCTTGACCATATTAGCAGAAGTTTCCCTCCATTTATTGAAGAAAGAAGTGAACCCTTCGTTTTCCTTTTGTTTTAACATCTCAAGTTGTCTGTGGTCTGTCTCGTCTTGGATGTTGCACTTATATCTATCTATGAAAGCGTTTGTTATCGACTCCCAAGAAGAGGTTTCTTCTTTCTCGAGAGAAAAGAACCATTGTTGACAAACAGTTTCGAGAGATAGTGGGAACAGAGAGGGGAAAACCTTCTTATCGATACCCTTAATGCTCATTATAGTTTCAAAAGCTCTTAGATGGAAGTAAGGGTTATCTGTTGCCTTGAATTTAGGGATGTCAGTGGCATTGAACTTATGCGGAAGAAGTTCCTTGTCCAGCGAGACCCCTTGTGAACTCATGCCCTGAAATTTATAGTCACTAGATAACTTGCTTAGACTCTCTTACATGAGGTTCATTCGTTGTTGCTTCGCGGGATCATCGACCTTGAGCGCGAGAAGATTCAGTGTCTCAGTCACAGTAGCCAGTTGATTCTTAAGATCATTGACTTCTTCTTGAGTTGCCATTATCTTCTTAGCCTTCCTCTTTTGACGAATCGGCTTATCAAAAAAGCGAGACTTGAATAAAGAGGTTGTCCTTGATTAATCGCCCTTCTCTCCTCGACCAAGTACTGTGGGAAAGGAATTTGGG
The DNA here is from genome assembly GCF_001683475.1 of Chenopodium quinoa. Taxonomy (NCBI): domain Eukaryota; kingdom Viridiplantae; phylum Streptophyta; class Magnoliopsida; order Caryophyllales; family Amaranthaceae; genus Chenopodium; species Chenopodium quinoa. The sequence goes on from NW_018742400.1 coordinate 331,976, forward strand.
GATACTTATTGTTAATAATTTGACTCCAACTTTATTCAACATGCAATGGATGGAGGAAGTGAAGATAAATTGGAATAGAATGTGAAAAAGATTTAGATGGAGGGATATGAAGAATTAGGATTAGAATGTACCCTCAACTCAAACGACGGAAAAGACCGACTCATGCATGAACCTAAGCCATGGTCATGGTAATGTACTCAAAGTGGGTGCTAAGACTAGTGAGTATAGATGGTGCGTTAAGACTCGTGTCATGACCATGTGGCTAGACTATGTGACCAAGACTCGATTAATAACTCGACAAGGTGTTATTGACAGCGGAAATTAACCGAATTAATTCGCAAACTGGTTAATTAGACCCTAGGTGATGACTCGACCAATAATCCGAACTGTCGGCCAAGAGATAGAACTGGCGTCACACTATGGTGGTTGGCGCCAGACAATTTAGAAAATGTCTGGCGCTACACACTACAATGTGGCGCTACAGCTAAGACTTTGGCGCCAATATTGGAGCTTCAGTCTGGGACTGTTTTCGGTATTATTAGTCAACTGGGGTATGCCTAAAGTCGTACTAGTTCAATTCCAATTAAAAAAAAAATTATTGACTTAAATTAATTAATTAATTAGGCAAAGTTCTTTAAGTCATTCATTTTAGTCTCAACACAAATCAACAAACGGTTAAGAGAAACATATAATATATATGCACAACAAATAATGCACAATTAGTCAAGTAGGCACAATATGATGCAATGAGTTCGCAACCTAACCATGGCTCTAGTTCTCTAAAGTTCGGGATATGGTTTAGTCAAATAGGGTCCATGGTTAATTGTCCGGATGCACCGCGCAGAAGCCTAACCGTGAAGGGTTAGCGCGTGTGGATGGGACACCGCGAGTTTTTAGAAGAAACTCACTTCCATGGTTTGGTAAATTCAACATCTCAGATGTACCCTTCGTTTCCAGGAGCGTTCAATCGGGTAGATAGAGCATGAATTCCCAGAAGGTTATGTCCATATGTAGAACACATATGGGTTTCAGAAAAGTGAGAAAAAATTCAATCAGGAAGTAGGATCGAGCAAACAATATGAAAAACTGGTTGAAATTAGAGCGCATATTTCTGGCTCGGTATTGGGGGAAATTGGCGCCAGCAAAAAGAGACTGGCGCCAACTTTTAGCTGTAGCGCCTGGCACCAATACTAGCGTCTGGCGCTACGACTAAAATGTTGGCTCCAAGCTCTGGCCCCTGACCCTACTTCCCACATACCTCAGCAGCTTTATGTGCTTAATAAAATCATCCAGTTTCGCGCGGTGTTATTTCAGTCCTAGTTATGGAAGAAATTTCTCAAATTTCCTACGTGTAAAATCCTATGTTTTTTACTCATTACGGATAGTCTTTCCAATGAGAACCTTTTTATGCATATGACAATAATGTTAATCAAAATTACGCACATGAAATACTTAGAACTTTTCGAGTCTCATCCACTCATTCTAGATCATTGCCGAAACAAATTCAGGAATTAAAATAGAAATCCTCCCCAGTGGAGTCGCCAAAAACTGTAGGGAATAATTTCAAGCCTTTAAAATCCCACTAGCTTGAACCCCACTGTGATCATACACTAAAGTACGATGGCGTCCAAAAGGGTTGTAAACCATTCACGAGGTGAAGGTTACACCCCTTAACGATCCAAGAGATCGTCAACTCCATAAGGTCATGAACCAAATAAGGCTCCGGGGATGATGGTACAAATCCAACCTAAAAGAGATTGAACCTGCCCTAATAATAGGCCTCTACTTTATTCTGCTTGTATTCATGTGCGCTTTCTGACTAACATACAATCAATAGGATTAACCCTAAACCTATATAATCTATGTTGGTTGAATTTAATGCACAAATAAACTATTATTGGCGATCACTTGAATTATAATCACAATTAACCCTAACAAGATTATTAATTATCTTATTAAGCGTGATTGCAAGTACAAATTCCCTTTAACATGCAATAAAAGGCGTGATCAAGCAATAAAGAATAAATAATGTATCAAGCAACATAATCAATAATAATAATAATTATAATAATCATAATCATAATCATGTTCATGTTAATATTAAAGCATAATAGAAATAGCAAGATCCGAGGCATGATACTAACAAGATTAATAATAAACCCTAGCATGTCACTAAGCAATAAAAATCAAAGCTTTAACCCTAACATGATACTAACATGAATTAATATTAGGAAGAGAATAGGAAGCATCGTACTTTTAATCATACTTAATATTAAAGTTACCCTAGACATGATACTAGGAATTAAAATAACAATCTAAGCATGATTTCTACATCATAATATCAATAAATCAACAAAGCACTTACTTGGATGCCTCGTACCTCTTTCTAATAGCAAAATACACACGTTAGTAACTTCAAGGAAAATAATAATCAAACAAAGCAATTAAATTAAATAATTGAAAGAGAGATTTGGGACCAAACCCTCATAAATTAAACCTTTCACGTCTAGGGCGAAGGCAACTTCGAATATGGCTAGGTGTTTCTAGATCTTGTGAATGCGGAATTTTGTATTAAAAAGCAAGAAAGAATTGAATAATAAAGAATTAATGTTATATGAAAATTGATGAATGAAAGATGATGAGTATTGGCAATTGGTGAATGAAGAGAGTTGATGAATGGTAATTGATGATAATTGGTGAATGATGATTGTAGATGATGATGAAAACGGAGTTTTTAGTACGATATTTATAAAAAAATCAGCCAAAAAAGATAATTTAACAAAACATAGTCTGAAGATCACAAAAAAGCGTTGGCGCTAACCCTGGCTAATTGGCGCTAGGCACTAGTGGTTAGCGCCAGTCGCCAATGGCTAGCGTCTGGCACCAAGCCTGGTTCCAGACGCCAAGGCCTGGGGTTGAACGCCAATCTTAATTCCAATGCGTTTTCGAAAATCTGATAAGTTTACCGTACTAGAAGATAAAATAATATAATTTCTTCGAAAATGCTATTTGATCTTGATTAAAACTCTGAAAAGTCCTAATTGAGTTAGGAATGAAAAGAACCTTCTAGGATGTTCTAGAAGACTAAAACCATTCCTAATTGCATTAGGAATGACAAATTATATTAGGCCCTACATAAAGCCCAAACCAGACCCAATTTAGTAAATTGGCCATAACTTCCTCAATATTCATCGAAATTGGGCTTATAATATATCGTTGGAAAGGTCTTTGCAAGCCCCATCCAACTACACCACTATTGGACCCATATCATGGACCAACCAAACTGGATTAGCTGTTTTCTTAAAATAAAGTTTTCCAAAACAGGGAGAAGAGAAAAGAAATAAAACTTTCCGCAACACTAGACCTTTCCACACTTTCGTTTCATTCGATTATGATTCAACGTGAAAGGTACTTGATTTGGGTATTTTATACCCGGCCAGGTGGCCCAATCAGAAAGCGCCACGTGTCCTCCATATAGGTGCCATTTGGACCTATGGAATGATGACACGTGGAGGGTGGACTCTTCTCCGTCATACGTGGACTGAAGGTCCAGCAGGGACCATTCAGGTGGCGACACGTGTCACTCAAAAGGTGCTTCAGAATCCTTTTGGGCACAGTGACACGTGTCACTCAGGCATTGGCCCTGGGATGGCGGCCTTCTAAGGCCCAAATCCCGAGGCGCCGCAAAACGGCGTGACCTAATTCCTAGGTCACCAGATCCTAGGAGGGCACACTTTTCAAAAAGACCCTATAAATAGGGACATTCTGTCATTTATGACGAGACAGAGACAGAGAGAGAATTTTACACGCAATACGAGACAATACGTCACTTATCATCTGAGCTTGGAATCCGAGCAGATAACTTTATTTCCGCAAGTTTTATTACCGAACATTTACTAACTTAATCTTCGGAGGCGGACCCCCGACCATCTGGCGGTCCGTTTGCTTTGCAGGTACAGGCATCCTCAGTGTTGTAACTCTCCCAAGGGACAAAAACCCCCGAAACATTTGGCGCCATTTGTGGGGAGAGTACCTCTGAAATGGCTTCACAAGAACCTGTACCAAATCCAGAGGCCATTCGGCCTCCAGATGATATACTTGTCCAAACGGACCATGACTTAGGGGACGACGCTAACGTCGAAACATATGTGGATCCAAATGGATCCCTCATCTCTAAGCGCATCCGCAATAAGGAGAGGAGGGAGCGCCACCATGACCAGGAAGGGCCAAGCAAAATTGCTGGTCAGCCAAAGAAGCCCTCGGGGCGGCCGGTTGATCCTTCCCAGGCAGCAGGATCAACTCCCGTCACTCGGGATGAGCTAATGTCACTCCTGAGCAGCCTTAGAGGTGAAATCAAGCAGCTCGCCTCAAAGAAGTCGCCTACTCCCAGAAAGGAGCAGTCAGCCAAGAAGCCAGCCCAAGCTGGCAAACAGAAGTCGGTCAGGGACCGTCAGCCGACTCCTCATCCTGCTCCTAAGGAGAAGGCCAGGCCCCAATTTGACCTTAATCGGCTCCGTTTCCCAAAAACGGGCGCAAGAAAACCCATCCTGCACATACAGCCGGATGGTAGCAAGAAAACGTTCTCTGACGCTCGGCAATACATTGAGGAGAGGAGAACCCAGCAATCAGAGTCGGCTTCAACGTCGACTTATCATGACAGCTTTCGGAATACCTCTGTGCGGTGTTCACAGTCTGTACATGAGACCCCAGCAAGCAGCCAAAGGGTTCAGTCTGGGCTGCACGTGATTCAGTCCGCCCAGTACATGGCACAACCATTGTACCAGGCGCCAGTTGTACCTTACATGCAACCTACCCTCTATGGAGGACAGGCGGTACACGGCTCAACCGATGGACTGGCAATTTAGGCTGCAACACCTTGGAGATCAACCCTCTTCTTTCTCCAGGGAAATAACTGAAGCTTTACAGCCGGCTAAAGTTGAAAACGTTCTAGTTGGAGCCTATGACGGGACCTCCAACCTAGAAGACCACCTGCTAGCATACACCCACCTCATGTATTTATAGGGGTTGGATGATGCCGCATGGTGTCGTTGCTTTCCAGCCACCCTGAAGGGCATAGCCCAGCAGTGGTTTGGCAACCTGCCGGCTGGATGCATAAATAACTTCAAGACGCTTGCGTTCTTGTTTGCATCAAACTTCTCTATGAACATCCCTGCCAAAAAGACAAGTCTTGACTTGGGCAATGTACAGCAGGGAGATAGAGAAGGTTTGCGTTCCTACGTCAGGCGGTTCAATCTGGTCCGAATCCAGATTCATGGGCTGTCTGATGAGGTCGCCTTCACAGACTTCTTCAAGGGTCTGAAGGACGAGTCTACTTTTAAGTACGAACTCGTCCGCTAACAAATCTTTACTCTGCAAGGAGCCTTGCGAGAGGCGGAAGCCTATATACAGGCGACCTAACTCTGCTCCTCCAATAAGTAGTCGGACCATAAGAAGTCCGACCGGCAGAAAGAGAGTCGGCCTGCTCAGCCGGCTCCTAAGCCAGAAGAGAGCAAAAAGAAAAAGCAAGTATGGGCCATTGATAACTCTGATCAATCGGCCCAGAAGAAGAAAAAGGAGTGGAAACCGTATGTCCCAAGGTATGAATTCCACAAGGACTGCTGCTCCATCCTCTTGGAAATTAAGGATCGGCTAACTCTTGAAAAGTCGACTCCTATGAAAGGTTCCGCTGAAAATCGGATCAAGAACAAGCATTGCCGTTTCCATGAGGATGTTGGCCATGACATGAATGACTGTTTTAGTCTCAAGCGAAAGCTCGATCGTCTGTCCGACAAAGGACAGCTGAAGTCCTATGTGAAGTCCAAAGTGACTTCAAAAGCAAATCTGGGGTAGTCTAAGAAAAAGACTCCCCAGCCTGCTGTGAGTGCCGAAACTGATGAAGAGTCGGTGTACACCATAGCAGGCGGATTTGCCGGTGGTGGCCCGACCATTCGGGGTACCAAGGACCATCTGAGAAAGATGGTCAATTCTGTTGAGGAGGGGGATGCATCAAGCGCATCCACCTTCCCTAAAGTTGTCATCACCGAGCAGGACAGAGGGAAAGTCCGTCGGCCGCATGATGACCCTGTTGTCATTGAGTGCAAGGTCGCCAACCAGCTGGTGGGCCGAATTCTGATTGACACAGGAAGCTCCTCTGACCTCATCAGCCTCAAATGCTTATCCAATCTCAAGTACAAACCGGATAGCATGATGGAGGTCACCCACACCCTATTTGGGTTTGGGGGAGGACTTGTGCACCCAGTCGGATGAATTGACCTACCTGTTTGCCTGGGAAGCAGGGGAGACGGTCGGCACATGACCATCCGTTTCCTAGTGGTTGAGGAGCTCACGGCTTACAACCTCATCTTTGGCCGTCCCACTCTTAATGAGTGTAAGGCCGTCATCATCCCTGCTCTCATGCTACTCAAGTATGAGAAGGATGATGGAACAGTCAGTTCCCTTAATGGGGACCAAATGACGGCTCGAGAGTGTTACCTCTCGGACGTCAAGCTCGCGGCCGTAGCATCTGGTTGGGGCAAGCAAACAATCAACCTCGACGATGTCGAGGAAGATCAGTCGGCCCCACCAGCCGGAAAGAAAAGAAAGACTGATCAACTGGTGGTGGTAAAAAAAAAAAAAAGCAATAGCAATCATTGACCGAGGAACGGTCGGATGATCTTCGTCCCCAGCCTGCTGGTGAACACATTGATATCCCTCAGGACGACAGCCGTCCAGAGCGGACTGTTAAGGTGGGGACGATTGCTTTTACAAAGCTGGGTGAAAGCCTTCACCAGCTGCTGAGGGAATTCAAAGACATCTTTGCCTTTGAAGTGGAAGAGATGCCAGGCATCAGCCCGGATCTCGCTGTCCACAAACTTGTCGTGGATCCTAAAAAGAAGCCCATCCGGCAAAAGAAAAGAAACCACGGCAAAGAAAGAAGTCAGGCGGCAGCTGGCGAAGTAAAAAAGCTGTTAGATGCCAAGTTCATTCGGCCGTGCAATTTCGTGGACGCTTGAGTGGGTAGCTAACGTTGTGTTAGTAAAAAAGCCGAATGGAACTTGGCGGATGTGTGTTGACTACACAGACCTCAACAAGGCATGTCCAAAGGATAGCTATCCATTGCCTAAGATCGATAGTCTGGTCGAATCAACAGCCGGACATGCCCTGATGAGTTTCATGGTCGCCTATTCAGGTTTCCATCAGATCCCCCTGTGGAAAAAAGATCAAGAAAAGACGGCATTCGTCACTGATCAGGGGTTGTTCTGTTATACGGTGATGCCATTTGGTTTGAAGAATGCGCCTACTACCTTCCAACGAATGATTAATACGGTCTTCATTAATCAAATCGGAAGGAATGTAGAGGCGTACATTGATGACATGATAGTCAAATCCAAACAACAGGCGGATCACCTTGCTGATCTCCGAGAAACATTCGCCACACTCAGGCGGCACAAGGTCATGCTTAACCCAAAAAAGTGTGTCTTTGGTGTTGAGTCTGGGAAGTTTCTCGGATTTTTGATTGACCAAAGGGGAATAGAGGCCAACCCTGAGAAAATACAGGCGGTGATCGACATGCAGTCGCCCCGTACTGTGAAGGAAGTGCAAAAACTAACAGGTTGTCTGGCGGCCCTGGGGAGATTCCTCAATCGGTTAGGCGACAAGTGCCTCTACTTTTTCCAGGCAATCAAAAAGAAGACAAACTTTGAATGGGGGAATGACGCAGAGGCGGCCTTTCAAAAGTTAAAGACTCATTTGCACTCTTTGCCGAGGCTTGTTAGCCCTCTGCCCAAAGAGACGCTCTTCATGTACTTGGTCGTCTCCGATCATGCCCTCGGCGTTGTTCTCCTAGCTAAAAGAGATGGCACTCAGCTCCCGGTCTATTTCATCAACCATGTTCTCAAGAACGCTGAGCTTCGGTACCCCATGGTTGAAAATTTTGGTCTCGCCCTTTACATGGCCATCAAGAAATTGAAACCCTACTTCTTGGCACATGCGGTAGTGGTCTATACTGACCAGCCGATCAAGCACCCACTCACAACCTTGGAGTCTTCTGGACGAATGCTCAAATGGGTGATTGAAATGCAAGGACTAGAAATCACTTACGAACCAAGGAAGGCAATAAAGGGACAAGCATTCGCTGACTTTATTGTCGAAATGACAAGGCCAGTTGTTCCGGACAATACAGACCAGGTTTGGAAAGCGTTTGTGGATGGGAGCTCCACTGTGAACGGCTGTGGTGCAGGGATTATCTGTCAGTCTCCTGAAGGAGATAAGTACGAATACGCACTACGGTTAAAGTTTCAGGTCTCTAACAATGAGGCTGAGTATGAGGCCCTGCTGGCCGGCATCCGGTACTGCAAGGCGGCATGGGAAAAGAAGATATCCGCCTGCTCTGATTCTCAACTGGTCATACTCCAAGTTAATGGAACGTACGAGGCCACTCATCCGGCCATGATAAAATATTTTCAGGCGGTAAAGAGTGAAGTTTTGTCACTTGAAGAGTTTTATCTAACTCAAGTGCCCAGGTCTTCAAACAATCAGGCGGATGCTCTGTCCAAGCTGGCATCATCCGCCTCCTGTGAAATGCCTCGGTCAATTTTCTGGGAGGTCATGGAAAAAAGACGTATATCTGAGGAAGACCCCATTGGAATTTTTGACCGAAGCTGAACCTGGATGGACAACATCCGGGCCTATCTTGCAGACGGCACGCTCCCTGACTCACCACAGGAGGCGGCTCTTCTGAAAAAGCGAGCAGCTAACTTCGAGTTGCGACAACGAGAACTCTTCAGGGCTGGCTTTTTGAAACCCCTGTTGAAGTGTGTTACCCCTGAAAAGGGTAAGGAAGTCCTCGAAGAGTTGCATTCGGGATTCTGCGCCTCCCATATAGGCGGAAGATCCCTCGCGGCCAAGGCCAGGCGGCTTTACTTCTGGCCAACTCTGGAGTCGGATGCCATGGAAATGGTGAAAAAATGTGACAAGTGCCAAAAGTTTGGCAAGCTCATCCATCGTCCGGCTACAGAACTGACGGCCATCCACAGCCCAATACCCTTTGCCAAATGGGGCATGGACATTCTTGGGCCATATACGACTGCACCAGACGGCAAGCGCTATATATTGGTGGCTGTGGATTACTTTACCAAGTGGGTAGAGGCGGAGGCAGTCAAAAACATCAAGACTAAAGACATCATTTCCTTCATCTGGAGGAATATAATCTCTCGTTTCGGGGTGCCCATGTCTATGGTTTTTGACAATGGTCCTCAATTTGAGACGCCTCAACTCAAGACTTGGCTGGGAGACCAGGGGGTCTCAAGTTTCTTTGCATCAGTCGGCCGACCGCAAGCAAACGGCCAGGTCGAAGCCTTCAACAAGTTAATCTCAGACGGGATTAAAAAGAAAATTGAGCGGGCTGGTGGCCTTTGGGCGGATGAATTACCACACGTCCTCTTGTCCATCAGAACGACTGCTAAAAGGGCAACTGGAGAAACCCCATTCCTTATGGTGTATGGAGCAGAAGATGTTCTGCCCATTGAGCACTATGAGCCGACTCTTCGAATCATGTTATATGATGAAGAGGCAAACTGGGAGGCCATGCGCCTAGCATTGGACTCACTACCAGAGCGCAGGGGCAATACTACCTTGCGCCATGAGATATACCGTCTGAGAATGACTCGGGCTTACAACAAAAGAGTACACAAGCGTCCTCTCAAAGTGGGGGACTTTGTGCTACGGAAAATAGAGGCAGTCGGTAGGGCGAATGAACAGGGAAAGCTAACCCCAAATTGGGAAGGCCCCTACCGAATCTATGAGGAAGTAAGAGACGGCACCTATCGCTTGGAAGACTTAGACGGCAGGCAGCTGCCCAGAACTTGGAATGTAGACAACTTGAAAAAGTACTACTTCTAAGTACGAATGTAAAGACCTCAATTTTGTAATCTCAAGTTTTGTTAATGAGAATATGCCTTCATTTCCCAAATTATCTTTTTATTTAAGTTTTTTAGTGTCGCCTGAATACAGACGGCCAATACGTTTGTAGAGCGTCTGTCCCAACAGCAGACGCTCCAACATGAGTATGACCGTCTGCTCCAACATGAGTCAGATAACCGGCGACGTCCATTCGGGCGAATTCGTCGAGGAGAAGCATCTCCCATTTGGGTGGCACATTGCTCTACGAATATATCAAGCGGCCCTACTGAATGCTAAGGCAACATTCGCAGTCGTTTGTTTTAATCGAAAGTGAAATCTAAAAGACCCAAATTTTCTATCTGTCCTAACGCAGTTCAGAAATGGTCACTGTTTCATAAGTAGAGGCTAAGCGAGGCATGAAGCCGGATGTGCCTGTTATTGCTCAAGGGCAAAACAAGCGGAATATTTGATTAATATACGAGTTAAGTTAACTACTTGGAACTTATTGAGGCTATTGGCTGGATGCCGCCTGATCCTTGCCCATGGGGCAAGACAGGCGGACAATTATTTTTAAAGAAAATTGGTTAAGTTAGAAACTTAGCATTTAATCTCAAAGAGGCCTATGGCCGGAGGCGCCTGTTTTTACTTATGGGGCAGAACAGGCGGAGATTTCCCCTTAGCAAATTAGCTAAGTTGGAAATTTGAGTTTAGTTCGAGCCAATGGCCGAATGAACACTTATGTTTGCCAATTCTGGATGGACGTTTGCCGCGTGGTTTGGGGCAATCACCATAGTGATTGATTGACTTAGAAACCATAAATACTCTTCTAAGTATCAACAATTTCTAAGTCAATCAATCCAATAAACCGAAACCACACGACATCCGTCTAGGGGCAAGGACATTCGCATGGTATACAGGTTATAATACTTCGCCAAAAACATGCAATGAAAAATAAAAATTCAAAAACATAAAGGACAACAATATGAATAACTTCAGCCAAATGGTCGAATGATTCAAATTAAAAAAGACCAATCGTCACCAGACGATTGGTTAAGATTGTTATCTGGAAAGCCAGAAAGATTGTCAAATTACCCGACCCCTCGGTCGGTAAAATACTAATACTCAGCACGTAGGCCAGAAAAACAAAGTACTTGGCCATTCGGCCGCAGAAACAGAAAAAATAAAAAAAAGCTCAAGTGATCAGGGGAGAGCCTCTTCATTGGTAGTCGGCCTGTTGCCCCTCGGCTACTCTTCATCATTTTTCTCTTAATACTCCGCCTGATCCTACTCCTCGCTACAAGAGGACGACTCCCCAGAAGAGTCGGACCCAGAACTTTCCTCGGCCTCAGCATTCTCAGCCTCCTCAATCAGGCGAGTGTCGAATGCTTTGCTGGCTTCATCAAACTTGGATTTCCAAGTCTGATAGTCCGAGTCCGGCTGCACAGCCGCCCAAGTGTCCCGCATGATGGCATCATAGTCGCTCATCATTTGCTTAACAAGAGCCTCTCTCTCTTGCTCAGCCACGGACTCAAACTTGGACTTCAGTTGGTGCTTCTGGTTGCTGAGGCGCTACTCTAGGCGGCCCACCTTCTGCTTGGCTCTCTCGGCCTCTTCTTTGGCATCTTTAAGAGGCTCGAGCTTCTCCTTAAGAGTTGTAATCCCTTTCTTAAGGGAAGTGATGCGCAGGCGGGCCGAGTCCAGGTTCTTCTTCACCTGCATATTGGCTTCCGCCTGCGAATACATCATATCAAGCGTCAGATACTCATTCTGAGCAATATCAAATTGAGCCCGATCCAAGGCGGACTCGGCCCGAGCTTTAGCGGCTTTTACCTCTTTGGATTTCTCCTTGAGGGGTTGCCTGAGCCCTTGGACGCGCAGCATGGCCTGCAAAAATAGCCGAATGGTTAAAACCAGGCGGATAAAGACTTGAGCAAAAAAAAAAAAAAAAAAAAAAGGTATTATAAAAAAAAAAAAAAAAAAAAAAAAAAAAGAGAATTGCTTTAGTTAAGACTCATACCTCGCCAAGTCCAGGGTGCCGACTCCTCTGACAGACGCCTTGTCGTCAGGATCAACCGCCCTCAGGATGGACTTGGCCATCTGGATTACAGTCGGCCTCTGCATAGGAACTGAGAAGGAAAGAAAGTTAGAAAAATAACACAACTATGTCTAAATGGAAGAACAATAAAGACGAATGGTTTTTACCGTCATCCTTCGGTTCCTCCTCTGTCCCCAGACTCCTCTTCTCTCCTGCTGAGCCGACAGCAGCGGTGGGTTGCTTGAAGCCACCCTTCGATGCCCTCTGGGTATCCGGTTTGCTGATCTCCTTTTCAGCTTCGAGAGAAGAGGCGTCGGGCCCTTCTTGGGCCTATGAGCAATGTGCTTCCGGCTGCCCTTGCCGGATGCGCTCACATCACCCGCCCTTGTCTTTTGGACCTTAGGGTCGGATGGTTTTGAAGGAGATTTGGAAGGTGCACCCTACATCAACACGAGATAAACGCAAGTTAGAAATCATTCGGGCAAATTTAATATTGGTCATAAATGAAAGTATAACAATTTTCTACCTTGGAGGTGCCGCCAGTTTTCTGCTCGTCCACTTTGGTGTGAGTGGTTGCTTCTGCGCTGTTTAGGACATTCGACCTGTATCGAGCAGCAGATACAGCCGGCTTCCTTGTGGCCGAGAGCTTTTCCATTGCTTTGTCTGCAAAAATGAACAAGTGTTAGCATCATTAAACAAGTACTGAAAAGCAAAAGTAAATTGCATATAAAACAGACGGCCGACTACCTCTCGGCATCTCAGAACTTAGCCCACAGGCGGCTAAGAATGTTCCTTCTTCAAACCAATTATACAAAGGGCGATAGCATTGAGGGGTGACCTCCTTCTCCCCCTCATCATTCATCCACACGGACACGGTAAACAACCCCGCGTCCATGATCTCCTCCTTTGCCCGCCTGGGAACAGGCGGCAATGCGTTCCTGCCTGCTAGGAGAGGTGGATCCTTATTCCACCTGTTATACTTTTGGTTCAGGCGGCTGTCGGCAGACTTGACTATGTAAAACTTAGTCCTCCAGTCTTTCCACTTGTTCTCTTTTCCAACAGCCATCATGTACCCCATGCAAGTGGTCAAGGTGTACCAGCCCTCACTGCCCCTAGCAGGCGCCCTGCTCAGATAGTGCTTGTGGGCGAACGCTTCAAAGCTCGCCTCCACCTGCAGCATCTCACAGGCGGCAACGTACCCCAGAATATTGATCCAGGAGTTGGGTACAAGTTGCTAGATACCCAGTTGGTATCCGTCCAAGATCCTCTCCACGGCCGGATGGAGAGGGAGGCGGAGGCCAGCCTGGAAGGCCGCTTCATAGCAGCCGAATGCTTTGTCCTGATAGTTGGCCAGGCTCGGCCAGGTTATGGTGTCGCGCTTGTTAGGGACTGACAAAGTGTAGCCACAGCTTAGGACGACCTTGCGCCTAAAATTGGCAAGGCCGGATGCCATGGCGCTCCGCCTGCCTGGCGGAACATGCTGAATGGAAGCGCTCGGCTCGGCCCAGCTTTCCCCCCTATCCACTGCCAGGGACTCTCTGGCAGAATCTATTTTTGATCTAGCCTCCTCCGAAGTTATGGAGGCATTCTCTGAAGAAGATGACGAGGCCGACTCGTCATCAGAGCTAGGGGACCGCCGACTGGTGCCAGCGGGGTCCTCCCCTCGACTCTCTTCCGGCGCCTGTCCAGAAGGCCCGGGTTGATATTCTTCATCCGCCTCCCCCAGGATTTCATCACTGGGAGTTCCACTAGATGTGGGCGAATGGTAATAGGTGGGGGTAGGGGGAAGATAGGAAGGGTTGTCAAGGTGTTCTGACAGCTCACTTCGAGGCACTCTTATTGAGCCGTCTGAATAAACAGTCGACCCATCCGAATGGTAGAAAACTCCATCGGAGCTACACTGCCTTGCTGTTCTTTTGGTTCCGGCCATAGTGTCCTGCACAGACACGGAAACGGTCGGATTCGGAGAAGTTAGCAAAGCAGGGTCTTTGGCCAAGCATTCGGCACTGCTAGTTCTAGATTCAGCCGTCCCCGGTGACCGGCTGATCACTATCCTACGCCGTGCCGCATGCAATTGGGGAGCCATTTTTTCGAAAACAAAGAAAAAATGAAGAGTAAAAAGAAAATACAGGCGTTACCTTTAGAAGAAGGGAGAAAGACGCCTAGTTGACTAAAGAACGGTCGGACTGTTGGCCGAGTGTCGGATGCTTGAAAAACGCTTAGGGAATTTTGAGATTCTTTAAGTCAAAAAGTCCAAGATTCTCCAAAGATTCGCAAAGGTGTGAATCCAAGGGGGGGTCAAACTTCACTATTTATAGGGGGGTAAAACCCTAATTTTTCCCTCCAGTAATTTTTTAATCTGACCACTCAGATACTGACACCTGTCACAGGGGTCACGTGCAATGCACGTGACCCCTGTGAGGGGCAAATGATTTGGGTATTTTATACCCGGCCAGGTGGCCCAATCAGAAAGCGCCAGGTGTCCTCCATATAGGTGCCATTTGGACCTATGGAATGATGACACGTGGAGGGTGGACTCTTCTCCGTCCTACGTGGACTGAAGGTCCAGCAGGGACCATTCAGGTGGCGACACGTGTCACTCAAAAGGTGCTTCAGAATCCTTTTGGGCATAGTGACACGTGTCACTTAGGCATTGGCTCTGGGATGGCGGCCTTCTAAGGCCCAAATCCCGAGGCGCCGCAAAACTGCGTGACCTAATTCCTAGGTCACCAGATCCTAGGAGGGCACACTTTTCAAAAAGACCCTATAAATAGGGACATTCTGTCATTTATGACGAGACAGAGACAGAGAGAGAATTTTACACGCAATACGAGACAATACGTCACTTATCACCTGAGCTTGGAATCCGAGCAGATAACTTTATTTCCGCACGTTTTATTACCGAACATTTACTAACTTAATCTTCGGAGGCGGACCCCTGACCATCCGGCGGTCCGTTTGCTTTGCAGGTACAGGCATCCTCTGTTGAATCCAGTTTCAGTGTTGTAACTCTCCCAAGGGACAAAAACCCCCGAAATAGTACTCATCACTGGGTTTGGTTTTAGGGAGACACAAATGGGTGTCTACACACCGGCATAATGGTTCACAAGCAGCAAAAGCGCCGACATACTGGCATAGCGGAAGCAAAGTTCAAGCGAGCTTTTAAGGATTGACAAGCGTTGATCTTTGGTAATTTCCTTCGAAATATTATCGCAACCATTGGAGATGACTTCAAGCGAAAATATCTTTGACAGCATTCCCTAGCTTGCGGAGGGTTGTCACAAACAACTAGAGGTGATTTCAAGCGAAGTTATCTTCGATCATATTCCCTGGCTTGCGGAAGATGGTCACAAGGCGATAGAAGATCGTTTCAAGCGAAGCAATCTTCGATAGTGTTCTCTAGCTTGCAAAAGACTATCACAGCGGAAATTGGAGGTAGTTACAAGCGTAGCAGTCCTCAGACGGTATCCTCTACCTTGGGGAAGATCTTTAAAGCAACAGGATAACATTCCCTAGTTTGTGGAAGGTTGTCACAACAACAAAGCAAAAAATCGGTTACCTTCACAGACGTGTGCTCGACGGTTATCTGTTTGACTAACAATAGTTTTGCAGGTATCGGCGTTACAAGAGTGGTTTAGGATCGCAGAACTTTCTAAATCATTCTCCGTCCCTATCGATACTTTGACTTTTGTTTTCAAAACTTGCGTTTCTCCAAACTCAATCAAAGTGGGGGCTTCTGTAGACACCCATTTGTGTCTCCCCAAAACCAAACCCAGTGATGAGAACTGTAGGAAATATTTCAAGCATTACCCCAAACTTGAACCCCACTGTGATCATACACTAAAGTACGGTGGCGTCCAAAGGGAAAGAAGATAGAGCAAACGAGTCACCAACAAGTTTTAGGAACTTGTAAACCGTTCACGAGGTGAAGGTTACACCCCTTAACGATCTAGGAGATCGTCAACTCTAATAAGTCTGGAACCATGACTGGTAGTTCGGGGATGAAGGTAAAAATTCAACCTAAAAGAGATTGAACCTGCCCTAATAATAGGCCTCTACTTTATTCTGATCGTATTCATGTGCGTTTTCTGACTAACATGCAATCAATATGATTACCCTAAACATGTTTATCTATGTTGGTTGAATATTAATGCACAAATAAATCTATTATTGGCGATCACTTGAATTATAATAAAATTAACCCTAAACAAGATTATTAATTATCTTATTAAGCGTGATTACAAGTGCAAATTCCCTTTAAACATGCATAAAAGGTATGACCGAGCAATAACAATAAATATATATCATGCAACATAATAATAATCATAAATCATAATAATTATAACAATAATTATAATAACAATAATAATTATAAAAATAAACATGTTCATGTTAAAGCATAATAATAGCAAGATCCTAGGCATGATACTAACAAGATTAATAACAAACCCTAGCATGTCACTAAACAATAAAAATCAAAGCTTTAACCCTAACATGATACTAACATGAATATTAGGAAAGAAATAGGAAGCATCATAATAATCATAATTGATATAAGCAAATCACCCTAAATATCATACTAAAGAAAGCATCCCATCATGAAACTAGGAACATCCTAAACATGATACTAGGAATCAATAAAACATCCTAACATGACACTAGGAATCATAAAAACCTAGACATGATTTCTATATCATAATATCAATAAAAATCATTGAAGCACTTACTTGGATGCCTCGTACCTCTTTCTAATAACAAAATACACGCGTTAGTAACTTCAATGAAAATATAAAACAAAACAATTAAATTAAATAATTGAAAGAGAAATTTGGGACCAAACCCTCAGAAATTAAAACCTTTCACGTCTAGGGCGAAGGCAACTTCGAATTATACTAGGTGTGTCTAGTGCTAATGTATGAGGAATTGTGTTTGTATAAGGCTAGGCTTAGAAAAGAGGGAGAGAGAATCAAGAAATTCTTGATGAGAGTTGATGATTGAAAAAGGGGTGATATGGCCTCTATTTATAGAGAAAAAAGAGGGTCGAAGAATAAGAAAAGAATCTGAATTCGAAACGAAATAGAACTCGATGGACAGCAGTTTTTGCAAATTTTGTTTTTATCATATATTTTGATCTAGAAGTCCAAATAAGTAATATAATATGTCTTTAGAAAGCTCTTGAAGTCTACTTATAAACCCAATTGTAATAAGATTAAAATATTTTGTAGATAAAAAGATATGGTCGAAATAGTAGGACGGTGTCAGTTTTGGATAGAGTTTCATATCTCATTCATATCTTTTTCGTTATAGCTCGAAATTAATTATAATATATCATTGGAAAGATAATTTCAAGATATATCCAACCATAAAAAATTTGGATAAAAATTATGAGGCACGAAAATAATATCTGACTGTCTTTGAACATTAGGATTTAAGAAAAGGAAAGTTTTAAAAAAAGAAAAGTTTTTAGTTAACTCAAATTCTTTAATCTTATCTTTTCAAAAAGGATAATTAAGATCTTTTAAAAACTTATAAAAGCTTCTAATTAATCCTAATTGGTTTAGGAATAAGATTAGACCTTTGGACCCTCCACATGATCATTGGATCGTTGGTAAAATCCGATTTGCGCCCAGTTTAGTGTTTTGGCCATAACTTCCTCATTATTCATTGGAATTGGGCATATAATATATCGTTGGAAAGGTCTTTTCAAGCCCCATCCAACTACACCATTATTCAACTAATATAACAGACCAAACTAAACTGGAATGCACGTTTTTCAAAAATAGGGTAAGAAAAGAAACATTTTCAAAAACAAAAAGAAGAGATATTTTAATAAAAATCCTCATACTAGACTTTTCACACTTTTTCTTTGTTCGATAATCAAATGACATGAAAGGTATTCATCACTGGGTTTGGTTTTAGGGAGACACATTTGGGTGTCTACAGAAGCCTCCACTTTGACTGAGTTTTGAGAAACGCAAGTTTTGAAAATAAAAGTCAAAGTAGCGATAGGGATTGAGAATGATTCAGAAAGTTCTATGATCCTAAATCATTCTTGTAACGCCGATATCTGCAAAACTAGAATTAGTTAAAATAGATAAAACAGTTAAGAAACGCGTATCTTGCACCGTCGAGCACACGTCTCTTAAGGTAACCGATTTGTTGCTGCATTTGTCGTTGTGACAACCTTCCACAATCTATGGAATGCCATCTTGCTGTTTTGTTGTTCACTCGTCTCTGAACAATAGAGCTTTTTGGATATGTTCACGCGTCTCTGAACAAAGAGCTTCTTTTTAATATGAACTTCTGAATGATGTGTCCACGCGTCTCTGAACAAAGAGCTTGATAATAGGATGCCCACGCGTCTCTGAGCAAAAGAGCTTGATAATAGGATGCCCATGCGTCTCTGAGTAAAGGAGCTTTTTTAATAAGTCCAAGCTCTATTGTTCAATAGATCTAGAATAATGTGCCCACGCATCTCTGAGAAAAAGTGATTTTTGATATGTCCACGCGTCTCTGAACAAAATAGCTTGAAAGAAATGTCCATGCGTCTCTGAATAAAAGAGCTTGAATGTTTGTTGCGAAAATGTTCCGAAGAAAAACTTCCGAAGACCAACGCTTGTCGATCTTTAAAGCTCACTTGAACTTTTCTTCCGCTATGCCAGTACGTCGACGCTTTTGATGCTTGTAAACTAGTATGTCCGTGTCTCTGCTGTTTATGAACCAGTATGTCGATGTCTCTGTTGTTTATGAACCAGTATGTCGGTGTCTTGCGATGAGCCAATGTTTAGGCACTTTAATCTAAGTGAGACGATCTTTCGTCATGTCAATCACTTATTGCGATTGTAATCAAGTTGACTACTTAATCATGTCAAATTGCTTATAGGGGCTAACTGGCGTACCAAGTAACCCGAAATTGCTGAAAGAGGTTGAAATAACTGTTCTGGGTGGTTGAGTGTTCTGTCGCCGCTGCAATTGCGTCTGGTGCTGCGATTTGGCTCTATCGCCGGACGCTGGGATCTAGCGCCAGGCACTGAAATCTGTTGCCAGACACTAGATGTTGTCGTCTGGCGCTGGAGTAGGGTCTTCCCTATCCTGCTCTTGCTGCCGCTGGGATGCACCTGTATTTATCTTTGACTATAGGACTTTGCTAATCTCTTTAATTATCTTAGGGTTGACCTAAGGTTTAGAGTTGCTTGACTCATCGACTTGACATGACTCAAGGTATAAACTCGACTCGCTGTGATTGACTCGAGGTTGACTCGACTTGAAGTGAAATGACACGTGTTTCGGGGTTTTCTGATGTCCTGCGGGAGAGTTACAATTCCGAGACTGGAACCGGACGCCTGTACCTGCAAAATAACGGAGACTCCTGGGAACTCCGCCTCCAACGGTCAAGTTAGTACTTGATTAAGGAGTAATTAATGCGGAAATTAAAGTGATTGGGTCTCTCTAGGTGAGAGTGATTAATGTAGGTAATCTGCTTTGTTAGCGAGACCAGCCGGTTATTACTGTGTGTAATTAATGTGTTTTTTTTCGTGTCCTCCCCCTTAATGAGGATTAAGGGAGGTATTTATAACCTTGGGAAACGTGCCCATCCTAGGTTTAGGTTAACCTAGGGCTGATTGGGCTTCCCTCGGAAGTTGGGCCTGGGTGGCCGGTTTCTCCATTAGGCATGGAGTATGCCACACGTCATGACATAATAGGTCCAAGGTGGACGAATAAGCGCGTGCCACGTGGCAAGCCCTGACAGTTCCAACTGGGGGACACTTGGCAGGACCTGATTGGCCCACGTGGCGCATTCCGATTGGGAGGAGCAAAATCCCCTAATCATTTTCCCCTCACAGGTGGCACGTGAGTGGTCACGTGTTACCTGTGACAGGTGTCGCACTGTAACAGGCGGCGAAAGGCCGAGAGATTTTCCCGCCCAAATTTTGAATTCTGAAAGTGACCCTTCGCCTTCTCACTTTGCCTATATAAGGGAGAGTTGTCTTGAGTCATTTTCACACTTGAGAACTTTTTGAGAACATTCAGACCCCTGAACTTGCTCTGACATTTTGGACCTTTTCTGCCTACCGCCTGTTCTGACAAGCCGACTGCACAGGATTTTCAGAACTTCATCAACCGTCACTCGTTCAGGTAACTGTCAGTTCTCTTACTCTTAATTTTCTTTTTATTTTTTGAAATGGCACCACGGAAGCACACGACACGACCTAGGTTAGTGATCAGCCGGTCACCGGGGACGGCTGAATCTAGGACTAGGAGTGCCGCCTGCCCTTTTCCGGACCCATTTTTGCCCTTTATACAAAGTCCGACTGTATCTGTGTCTATGCAGAGCAGGATGGCCAGAACGAAAAAGACTGCTAGGATCTCAAATTCAGACGGCTCCTCCCACAGGGTGCCGCTTAGTGAAACATCTGACCAGGCGCCAGATGTGGAAGTGAAACAAGGCGGCCTGAAAGCCGGCAATTCTGTGGGTGGAGTCATAGTGACCCCTTCCCATTTAACAGTTAACAATTCTGCTCCTTTTCAAAGATAGGAGGCGGGCCCCTCCGAGAGAGGGGAGGAGTCGTCCCCTTCGGACTCGTCAGAGGACGATTCCGAGTCAAGCTCTTCTGGCCATGCTTCTTTGGACACAGAAGAGAAAAACAGCCGCCTGCAAGAGGCGAGACTTTCTCACGCAGTTGAGAAGGGGGACAATTGGGCGGAGCCATCCGCCTCTTACCGAGAGCAAAATACCCCCTACTACTGCACGGTACCTCGGGGCCGGATAACAGCCATGCAAGAGAAAGTGGATAGCTTTATTGCAAACCACACCATGGGCCCCGACTTTCTAGTGTTTGTGCCGGATCCAGAAGACACAGTCGTCTGGCCGGCTGGTTCCAGTTATGATAGCGCCTGCTTTGGCTGCTACGAGGCGGCCATCAAGGCAGGGCTGCGCTTCCCATTACATCCGGGTGTTCAGCGGATCTTGGATGGGTATGAGTTGGGGTTATGGCAGTTAGCCCCAAACTCCTGGGTAAACGTACTCGGCTATGTGGCCGGGTGCGAACTGCATGGGGTGAAGCCGAGCTTCGAGGCTTTCGCCCATATGAACTATCTCAGCCGGACCCCTAAGACAGGCGGTACCGGCTGGTATCAATTGACAAGCCACAGGGGCTACCTCATGACGAGAGGTAAAGCAAACAAGTGGAAGGACTGGCGGAGCACCTTCCTCATCATTGAGAGTTCAGACATTGAGCTGAACAAGCGCTTCAATAGGTGGAACAGGAATCCGCCCCTTCTTGCAGGCGGCCGTAGCATGCCGCCTGTTCCCCCCAAGGCTAAGAAAGAGATCCTTGATAAAGGACTCTTTAAAGTAGAGTCGAGGTTCGACTCTACTTCAGGGGTACGAGAGCAAGTACCCCTGCACTGCGTCCCGAGCTTCAAATGGCTCTATGACGAGTACTTTTTGGCCGCCTGTGGCCTCAGCAGTCGGTGCTCAAGAGGTAGTCGGCCTGTCGAATACTCTGTTGTTCCATACATTTCTTGTTATGACTTTTATTAACTTTGCTGTTTGTTTTTGCAGCTGACGCCATGAGCAAAATCACCGCCTCCAAGACTGCGGCGGCCATGTTGCGGGCCTCCATCATGCAACAAACTTCAACCGACTCCCCCAAGAAGGGGGCACCCTTGGTGAGCTCCGAACCTTTCACCCTTTTTTTGGAGTTGTGTTTATGCATATACTGACTTTTTTTCTTCTTTTTTAGACGGGTGCTCCAAGAGCTTCATCTTCCCAACAGCCAGACCCCAAGGCCCGGAGGACGACTGTTGGCAGCTCTCCTGGTTCTGCCAGGAAACATGTGGCGGCTGAGAAACAGCCGGCCACTTCTTCTAAAACTCCAACTGGGCCGCCTAGAAGTAAGAAGTTGTCCTTGTAAATTTTAGACTCGCTCCCTTTTTTACTAGGTCTAATCCGTTTGTTTATGCTTGATGCAGCCGGCCCTCAGGAACCTGACTTGGTAGAGATGGCCAAGTCTATGATCAGAGCAGTTCCTCCAGCTGAAAGGGAGGCGGTCAGGGGTGTCGGCACCCTTGACCTAGACGGGATTGCAGGGGTCCTTGCTGAGGTATAATTAGCATATTTTTTAGTATTTGAATTTCTGGACGCCTGTTTTCTTTTTTGTTTGGAAACTGACGCCTGTTCCTTTGTACTTAGGCCCTGCTCCGAGTGAACGGCCTTCGCAAGCCGCTTGATCGGAAGAACAAAGAGGTAAAGGCTGCAAAAGCTATGGCCGCCTCTGACTGTGATAAGGCAATGTTTCAAATTCCCCAAAATGAAGTTCTGACCATTGATATTCTTTATTATCAGGCGCAGGCTACCGCCGCTGTTCGGGCTCAGTTAGAGGCGGCCCAGAAGAGGAATGGCGAGCTGGAGGCGACCATCACCAATCTCAAGGCCGAGCTGAAACCTCTTCGCCTGAAGATGTACTCATATGAAGCCTTGGAGAAATCCTTGGCCAGCGTAAAAAAACGCCTGGTGACCCAAGAGAAGAGTCTTACCCAAGAGCTCTCGGAAAAGGCCGAGCAAGAGAAGAAAGAGCTGGTCCGGGAGATGATGGAAGACTCCGCTCAAATCCAGCGCATGACTTGGGGCCGCCTCTTCCCCAATGCCGACTTTGCCTCTTGGGAAAAAACGTACCGCCAGTGTTCTGATACATATAATCAAGAGATCCTGGCGGCTGCTGAGGAAGAGGCGTTGGAGGAAGCGCTGGAGGAGGAGGAGCCGGTAGTGGCGCTTGTGCCGCTTGGGGGTAAGGCATCAAAAAAGGATGCAGCTGAAGCCGAGTACAGCAAGAAGAGTGTTGACCAGGCGGCAGCTACTAATATTGAAGATCTGCCCCCTTCTTAAGCTTTATGTATTCTTTCCACGGCCTGCGTGCCGTTTGTTTTGTATTTACCCGGCCAGGGGGCCGGGGCTTTGAAATTTTGCCGGTCTTTAATGGCCGGCTTCTTTTTAATGAATTTTTGTTTTGCTTCAAATTTGTCTAAGTATTCCATATTCTAATATCCAATTGTTCACTAGACCGACTGTTTTACATGGCCGATAGTTGCAGACAGGTACGGATAGTTAGTCACGCCGCCTATGCCCCTGGACGACTGGTTGTCTGTTTCCAGGATAGACGATCAGTCGGCCATTTATCCAATCGGTATTCGAACTATTTTAAGGTTTGGATCCTTTTTAGGCAGGCGGTCCTGTTATTTGTAAATTTAACCAAGTAGGAAAGTGGTCTGACCAAGTAAACATGAGTGTTACCTAGTCGCCAAGGAACTGAGTAGTAGAGATAACAAGCGGCGGGTACCGGTTGTTTCCCTTTATTCGCCAATGTTTGTTGGCTTTTAACTCATAATTTGTTAACCTAGCAAGAGTAGTGGTTGAGAGCCCCTGTTTGCTAAAAACAGGCGGACGACTCATACCTTTTAGGGTCCATACTAAGTTTGAGGGAGTGACTATAAGTTAACATAGGAGTTACTTAGTCTCCGTCACACTCTAGATTGAGTAGTAGAGGTTCCAGGCGGCGGAGGCCGGCTGATCCCCTAGATTCGCCAATGTATGTTGGCTATTAACTCAATAGGTTACTTAGTAGGAATAGGGGTTTGAGTTCCATACCAAGTTTGAGGGAGTGACTATGAGTTAACGTTGGTGTTACTCAGTCTCCGTCACTTTTGCTTGAGAAGTAGAGGTACCAGGCGGCGGTGGCCGGCTAGACCCCTTGATTCGCCAATGTTTGTTGGCTATTAACTCAAGAGGTACCCCCTGCATTTATCCCAAGTAATACAGGCGGTCATCTGACTCAGATGTCAACTGCTACCACTGGTTTGGTTAGTGATAGAGTTATCCTTGTCTCAAAAACGGCTACGTGGTTGCCCTTCGGGACAGTCGTATAGGTGCCGTGTAATTAGTTTATAGAGCAATGTTCCACCCAAAAGGGAGCTGCTCTCTGCGACGAATTTCATCCGGAGGGATGCCGCCGGACGCCTGCTATGATGTTGGGACAGGTCGTATTAGTTTTGTAGATTTGATCAGTTGGCTTGGCGCCTGGTCTGATCATTCGGCCTGTGGCCATGGTAAGTTCTTGGTGAACGTAGGTGCTAAGTAAAAGGAGGGTAGCCGCCTGTTAGGCACAGGGTCGGCCAGGCCCTTATCTTTTTTGCTAAGTATTAGGGGGGTGGCTATGTGTTTGGAACCAGTCGGCCATCTTCTTATGGAGAGTAGCCGACTATATGTCCAGACGACATGCCCCTATTGTGAGTAAAATACTCAATGGAGAGTAGCCGACTGTAAAGGTACAGACGGCATGCCCCTCTGAAGATAGAGTGAAATACTCAATGGAGAGTAGCCGACTGTAAAGGTACAGACGGCATGCCCCTCTGAAAATAGAGTAAAATACTCAATGGAGAGTAGCCGACTGTAAAGGTACAGACGGCATGCCCCTCTTAAGTAAGAATAAAAATTAAACATGGAGAGTAGCCGACTATTTGTTAGTAGGCGTGCCCCTCTTAGTACAAAATTGAATAGTAAGTGCAAACTTTTATTAAGTAGCTCTTGACTATTTACATCATTCAAAAGAAATATTTCTTAAGATTATCTACATTCCAAGTTCGAGGCAACGGTTGTCCGTCTGGTGTTTCCAGACGGTAGGTACCGTCCCTGACTTCCTCAAAGATTCGGTAGGGTCCTTCCCAGTTGGGAGTTAGTTTGCCAGACTCATTAGCCCTACCAACTGCTTCCATTTTTCTAAGTACAAAGTCCCCTACTTTCAGTGGACGCCTGTGTACTTTTTTGTTGTATGATCTGGTCATTCTCAGGCGATATATTTCATGGCGCAAGACAGCATTGCCCCTCTTTTCAGGAAGTGAGTCTAATGTCAGGCGCATGGCTTCCCAGTTTGCCTCTTCGTCATATAGCATTACTCGAAGAGTCGGCTCGTAGTGTTCTATTGGAAGAACAGCTTCCGCACCGTAAGTTAGGAGGAATAGAGTTTCTCCTGTCGCCCCTTTTTCAGTCGTCCTAATGGCCCAGAGAACATGTGGTAGTTCATCCGCCCATAGGCCGCCTGCTCGTTCAATCTTTTTCTTGAGACCGTCTGAGATGATTTTATTAAAGGCTTCTACCTGACCGTTTGCTTGTGGACGGCCGACAGATGCAAAGTAGTTTGCAATTCCTTGGTCACCCAACCAGCTTTTGAGAACAGGCGTCTCAAATTGAGGACCATTATCAAAAACCATAGACATGGGAACCCCGAACCGAGTGATGACATTTTTCCAAATGAATGAAATTACGTCTTTCGTCTTGATTCCCTTTACAGCCTCCGCCTCTACCCATTTAGTGAAGTAGTCAACGGCAACAAGTATGTACCTCCTTCCGCCTGTAGCAGGCGTATATGGACCCAGAATGTCCATGCCCCACTTAGCAAACGGTAGTGGGCTATGAATGGTAGTGAGGTCAGTAGCCGGACGGTGAATTAGTTTGCCAAACCTTTGGCACTTGTCACATTTCTTCACCATCTCCATTGCATCTGCTTCCAAAGTAGGCCAAAAGTAGCCCTGCCGCCTTGCCCTTTGAGCAAGCGTCCTACCGCCTATATGAGAAGCACAGTAACCAGAGTGAAGATCGTCTAGTATCTCTCGTCCCTTTTCTGGAGTAACACACTTTAAGAAGGGTTGAAGGTACCCCTTTTTGTGAAGTTCTCCCTTTATCATTTCAAAACAGGTGGCTCGTTTTTTCAGTGCTGCCGCCTGTTGAGGATCATCCGGCAGTGTACCGTTTGTCAGATATGCCATGATTGAATCCATCCAGGTTGAGCTTCTGTCTAGGATTCTAATAGGGTTTTCCTCGATGCTTCTCTTTTCCATTACTTCCCAAAAAACAGTTCGAGGAGTATCAGAGGAGGCGGATGATGCTAATTTTGACAGTGCATCCGCCTGGTTGTTTTCTGATCTCGGCACTTGGATCAGATGGAAATCCTCAAGGGAGTCGACTGCTTGTCGGACCGCCTGTAAATACTTGATCATGGCCGGATGGGTTGCTTCGTATTCGCCATTGTACTGACTCACTATCAATTGTGAATCGGAACAGGCGTCTATTTTTCTTGCCCCTGTCGCCTTGCACATGCGGATCCCGGCTAGTAAAGCTTCATATTCTGCCTCATTGTTTGAAGCCTGAAAACTGAAGCGTAGAGCATACTCGTACCTGTCGCCCTCTGGCGACTGACATATGACGCCTGCTCCACAACCATTTGAAGTAGAGCATCCGTCCACATATACCTTCCATACTTGGTCTGGAACTTGAGAGTCAGGAGGACGAGTCATCTCTACAATAAAGTCAGCAAAGGCTTGCCCCTTCACTGCTTTTCTAGGCTCGAAAGTAACTTCGAGGCTCTGTATTTCTATGGCCCATTTGATCATTCGGCCTGACGACTCCATGATGGTTAGTGGCCGCTTGATAGGTTGGTCTGTATACACGACGACTGCATGTGCCAAAAAGTAGGGCTTCAATTTTTTAACAGCCATGAAGAGTGCAAGACCAAATTTCTCCACTAGGGGATACCTCAACTCGGCATTTTTCAGTACGTGACTGACAAAGTAGACCGGGAGCTGACAGCCGTCTCTTTCAGCAAGGAGAACAGCGCTTAACGCATGATCAAAGACGGCCAGGTACATGTAGAGTACTTCTTTGGGAAAAGGGTTGACCAGCCTCGGCAAGGAATGCAAGTGAACTTTTAATTTCTGGAAGGCGGCCTCAGCATCCGGCCCCCATTCAAACCTTGCCTTTTTCTTAATTGCCTGGAAAAAGTATAGGCATTTGTCGCCTGATCGGCTTAGAAATCTTCCCAAGGCCGCCAGACAACCTGTTAACTTCTGAACTTCTCGGATGGTACGAGGCGACTGCATGTCTATGATCGCCTGCACCTTCTCAGGGTTCGCCTCTATTCCTCTCTAATTGATAAGGAATCCGAGAAATTTCCCAGACTCAACTCCAAATACACATTTCTTGGGATTGAGCATGACATGGTGCCGCCTGAGTGTGGCGAAAGTTTCTCGGAGGTCCGACAGATGATCTTTCTGAAGTTTTGTCTTGACAATCATATCATCAATGTATGCCTCGACGTTTCTCCCAATCTGATCAAAGAACACAGTGTTTATCATTCGCTGGAAGGTAGCCGGGGCATTCTTAAGACCAAACGGCATGACCGTGTAACAGTATAACCCCTGATCAGTGACGAAGGCCGTCTTCTCCTGATCTTTCTTCCATAAAGGAATTTGATGGAAACCAGAATAGGCGTCCATAAAGCTCATCAAAGCATGGCCTGCTGTTGAGTCGACCAGGTTATCAATTTTAGGCAGAGGGTAACTGTCTTTGGGGCACGCCTTGTTTAAGTCTGTGTAGTCTACACACATTCGCCAGGTGCCATTTGGCTTTTTAATAAGCACCACATTTGCAACCCAGTCTGGGAAGTAACATTGCCGAATGAACCCTGCATCAAGTAATTTTTTAACTTCGGCGGCTGCCGCCTGACTTCTTTCTTCGCCATGATTCCGCTTCTTTTGCCGTACCGGCTTCTTTTTCGGATCCACGGTCAGTTTATGTACCGCCAGATCAGGACTAATGCCTGGCATTTCATGGACTTCGAATGCAAAGATGTCCTTGTATTCTTTCAATAGTTTGTGAAAGTCGTCACCAAGGTCTCTCAGAGCAGTCGTCCCAACTTTGACTGTTCGGTCAGGACGTGAGTCGTCTAAGATCAGGTCCGTATGCTCACCAGCCGGCTGAGAGCGGAACTCATCCGACCGCTCCTCTGCCAATGATTGCTATTTTCTTTCTTTTCTTGCGGCCCCTGTCTGGGATGCCTTTCTCTTCTTGCCGCCTGCTTCTTGAACAGGCGCACTCTCCTTGACATTGTCAAGGTCTGTTTTTTCACCGCTTGACCCAGTGGCCATAACAGTGGGCTTGACATCCGAGAGATAACACTCTCGGGCCATCCTCTGATCTCCCTTTAGGGAGCCGACTGTTCCATTATCCCTCTCAAACTTGAGCAACATAAGAGATGGGATTATAACAGCCTTGGAATTATTCAGGGTTGGTCGACCCAGAATCATGTTGTAGGCCGAGAGTTCTTCTACTACCAGGAACCGGATTACCATGTGTCGTCCTTCCCCTTTTTCACCCAGGCGAATGGGTAAATCCACTCGTCCCAGTGGGTGGACGACTCCTCCACCAAACCCTACTAAAGGGTGGGAGGCCGGATGTATGCAATCAGTCTGATATTTTAGTTTCGACAGACATTTGCTACTGATGAGATCTGAGGAGCTTCCGGTATCTATGAGGATTCGGCCAACTCTCTGGTTGGCCACTTTACATTCAATAACGATAGGGTCGTCATGCGGCCCTCTTACCCCTCCTAGATCTTCTTCAGTGATGACAATCTCAGGAAATGAATATTTGGACGGCCGTTCTTGGTGAACGAAATTTACATCTAACCGCCTGATATTGTCTTTGTTGCCCCTAATAGTGGGGCCGCCTCCTGAGAAGCCGCCTGCAATGGTGTAGACGACTGCATCATCTGTATCGGAGCTGTCGGCCTGTTGATTCTTTTTGGCCAACTGCTTTTTTGAGGAAGTGTTCCCCGTAGATTTCTTGACATAAGTGTCAAGATCACCTTGCTCAGCTAGGCGGTCCAGATACCGCATGAGACTGATGCAGTCATTGGTGTGATGACCAACATCATCATGATATGCACAGAATTTATCTTGGTTCCGGTTGTTTGCAAAACCCTTCATGGGGACCGGCTTCTCAATTGAGATCCGTCCCTTGATTTCTTTTAGGATAAACTGGTTATCCTTGTTAAACGCATACTTTGGGGAGTATGGTTTGAATTCTTTTTTCTTTTTCTGGGCCGGCTGTTTAGAGGAATCAGCCGCCCAGACCTCTTTTCTCTTCTCATCTTTGTTTGACGACTGTTTCTGTCGTCCTTCTCTTTTGTCGAACCTTTTCCCGTCCGACTGTTTTACCGTACAAAGATCAGTCGCCTGTATATAGGCTTCTGCTTCAATCAAGGCCTCTTGAAGAGTCGCCACCCTCTTTCGAACCAAATCAAATTTGAAGGTAGACCCGTCTTTGAGACCTCTGAAAAAGTCAGTATAGGCTACCTCATCCGGTAACCCTTGAATCTGTATTCTCATCAGGTTAAACCGCCTGATGTAAGAACGAAGCCCCTCCTTCTCGCCCTGCTGAATGGTTCCTAAATCAAGGGTCGTTTTCTTCGCAGGGATGTTCATGGCGAAGTTGGAGGTGAATAAGTAAGTAAGCGTCCTGAAGCTATTTACACAACCAGTCGGCAGGTTGCCGAACCATTGTTGTGCGATTCCTTTGAGAGTCGCTGGGAAACACTTGCACTAAGTGGGATCATCCAACCCTTGAAGGTACATCAGGTTGGTGAATGCCATCAGATGGTCTTCTGGGTTAGTAGTGCCGTCATAGGCGCCTACTAGTACATTTTTCACTTTGGCCGGCTGAGCGGCTTCAGTAATTTCCTTGGAGAAGGCCGACGGCTGTTCACCAAGTCTAAGAAACTGTAGCTGCAAGTTCATAGGTTGGAAGTTTTTTGCTGCAGGTCCACCAAACGGAGGTGGCTGCAAAAAATACTGTTGTTGCGGCACAAATGGTAAGTTTGGTACCGCTTGGTCGCTATGAAAGCCGGACTGACGGGAGGTGCCGCCTGACTGACTCTCATGATACGACTGAGTATGCCTCATTGAGGCATTTCGCAGACTGTCTTGAAAGTTTGAAGTAGAGGCCAACTCTGACAATCGATCACTCTTCTTCTGCTCTAGCAGTAGCCGAGCGTCTGTGAATGTCTGCTTCGACCCGTCCGCCTGAATATGACGAACAGGTTTCCTATTTCCTGTAGGAAAACGGAATTTTGTGAAATCAAGGGCAGGTGGCTCCCGCTTCGTAGATTTAGGATGAGGAGTCGCCTCTCGCCCTTGAACTGGCTTCCTCTTCAGTGAAGTGGAGGGTTTCTTAGCCGACTACTCCTTGACTGGAGCAGGTGGCTTCTTGTTGATCAACTCTTGAATCTCTCCCTTGAATGTCCTCATGAAGGTCATGAGTTCGTTCCATGTGATGGGAGCAGACCCATCAGTCGGCTGTTGCCGAACAGGCGGTGCGCCTGCTGGCTCACTTCCAGTTTGAAGATGTTCCCGTTCCCTCCTTTCGGTATGACGGGTACGTCGGGCCCTTAGGGTCCCGTCTGAAGCTGTGTGAGCTTCAACTTCAAATTCACTCTCGGTATCATGGTCCGACTGAACTTGAGGGTCGTCTAGGGGACGCCTCTCTTCAGGAGTCGGTACAGACTTGGATGCCATCTCAGAAGTACTCTCCCCACAGACGGCGCCAAATGTTTCGAGGTTTTCTGATGTCCTGCGGGAGAGTTACAATTCCGAGACTGGAACCGGACGCCTGTACCTGCAAAATAACAGAGACTCCTGGGAGCTCCGCCTCCAACGGTCAAGTTAGTACTTGATTAAGGAGTAATTAATGCGGAAATTAAAGTGATTGGGTCTCTCTAGGTGAGAGTGATTAATGTAGGTAATCTGCTTTGTTAGCGAGATCAGCCGGTTATTACTGTGTGTAATTAATGTGTTTTTTTTTCGTGTCCTCCCCCTTAATGAGGATTAAGGGAGGTATTTATAACCTTGGGAAACGTGCCCATCCTAGGTTTAGGTTAACCTAGGGCTGATTGGGCTTCCCTCGGAAGTTGGGCCTGGGTGGCCGGTTTCTCCATTAGGCATGGAGTATGCCACACGTCATGACATAATAGGTCCAAGGTGGACGAATAAGCGCGTGCCACGTGGCAAGCCCTGACAGTTCCAACTGGGGGACACTTGGCAGGACCTGATTGGCCCACGTGGCGCATTCTGATTGGGAGGAGCAAAATCACCTAATCAACACGTGTGACTCATGACTGATAAGTGACTTTTATGTCACTTTTAGGGTGTTTATTGAGTCGCTTTCCAGCTTATTTTACAATAATTTAGCCCATTTTGTTCTTTATTTCTTTTATTTGCTTATTCTCGTCTTTTATCTTTTTTTTTAGTATTGTAATAGTTTTTATTAGTTTTTAGTTTATTTTTGTAGTTTTAGTTAATATTTCCCGCTTCTCTCATTTTATTTATTTTATTTTCTTTTAGTTTCTAGTTTGTTTTATTTTAATTTATTTTATTTCATTTTATTTTATTATTTATTTAGTTTTAGCTTTTTATTTTACTTTATTTGTCTAATCTTATTTTATTTTATTTATCTTATTTTATTTTATTTTTATTTTATTTTATCTTTATTTTATTTTATTTCGTGGTAATACCCTCGTGTTTTTGGTTGTAGGTGTTCCGGGTTTCAAGTTCAAATCGTGTTCGGGGTCCGAGGTTCGAGGCAAATGCACAATGCTCCCTCCTCTTGCTGCTGCCAGCACCACTTTCAGCCAAAACCAAACCAACACCACCAACATCACCAAACAACACCAACAGCCTCCACAGCCACGCAAAACTAACCTCAATTCACCAATCAACCACCACCAATCCACACCCAATTCAACCCCGTTACCAGCCCACGAACCGCAACAACAGCAGCCCCTGCTCCACCACGCAACTCCAATCAGCCCAACAACACCCAAACCACCAGCAACCACCTTCTCACACCCAATTCAGCCCACCAATCAACCACCACGCAATCCCATACCTCAATTCGAATCCAATTTACACTCACCATCAACAGCCACCACAACTACAACCACCAGCACCTCACCTCCGCCACCTTCCCCTGTTTCCACTCGCAACAACAACAATCAGCAACACCACCCAAAACCCGCACTAGCCATGCCTCCTCCAGCAGCCCCTACTCCTCCTTCTCACACCCA
The DNA here is from genome assembly GCF_001683475.1 of Chenopodium quinoa. Taxonomy (NCBI): domain Eukaryota; kingdom Viridiplantae; phylum Streptophyta; class Magnoliopsida; order Caryophyllales; family Amaranthaceae; genus Chenopodium; species Chenopodium quinoa. The sequence continues at coordinate 363,863 of NW_018742400.1, forward strand.
CACCTCTTCCACACACCAAACAAACACCAATTAAACCACCAACACCACCTAACACAAGTTATAATTGCATAATTTAAGGTAAAGATTTCCTTAGTTAGTGTCATGTCATCAATCCACAAACAATTAATTTCAAAAAAATCAAGTTGCAAATGAAATATATTTCAATATGGGTAGATCTTTTTGAAACCCGCCTAAAATAGTATATGAAACTAACATTATGGAAAAGAGGGAATATAAAAAATACAAATTCTTAAATGAACCTGGTTCACACTAATTTATTGTGGACCACTAATATTAGAGAAACTATGATTGTTTTATTAATAAAAAAAAGCGTCACTATAATAAAAATAAGGTCCTTATGTTAAAATAAAAGTTATTTTGGTAATATATAGGCTATAAGATGTTAATTTTTTTAATGAAATATATTATATACTGGTCAATATGAGAAATAAAGGTCACTATGTTAAAATTAGGGTTATAACGTTGTATTCAAGTTCACAATAATATTAAATGTTATAAAAGTTTTAATAAAGGTTACTATGTTAAAAATAAGGTTAATATGTTAAAAATAAGGGTAACTATTTTCAATATAACGTCAGTTGCGTGTGTATAAATATCGGGTCCACAATAATATTATTGTGGACCAGGTCCACGCAAGTCTTTTTGATAGAAAAAGTTAGCTTGAAATCATATGTAGCATGACAAGCTTATTTAACAATTAACTTACCATTGAAGTTGCTCTTATCTATCTAATCCATATTAATTAGATAAAATCCATTTCACCCCTAATATCTCGCTAATTACCGGCAATCACGCTCCTACACTCAACCATAAATACTCATCGTATAACTTATTCTCTCTCCGTTCTTCTCCAACATTGACCAACTCTCTTCATTTAGACATCATCATCTTTCAATCGATCGATTTTCTGACAAAAAAATTGCAAAAATGTTGGCAGTTTTTGATAAATCTGTTGCACAATCTCCTGATGAATTAAAGAGTCCAAACCCAGAATCTGTTTTTGCGTTGAAAGATGGAAATTTGGCTCAACATTTCTCATCTGTTCATCTTAATGCTGTCACCATTAATCTTGCTCAATCTGGGTTTATTTCTTATTCCAGCGATAAACAGAACCCTCTTCTTCCAAGGTTGTTTCACTCTCTTTTCTGTTTTGTTGTCCTCATTTTTTTTTTCTGGGGTTTTATGTTATTTTTGCATTTGATTTTTTATTTTGTGTGTTTGTTGTTATTATTTATGTGATTGATTTGTTTTTGCACTTGGATTTTGATAATTTTATGGTTTTTTTTTTGTTTTTATTTATGTGATTGATCATTTTTTGCATTTGGGTTTTTCAATTTTTATGTTTGTGTTGTCATCATTTTTGTGATTGATCTGTTTTTGTCGTATTAATGTGAAGTTTTGTTGTTTTTATTATGCAAGGTATTTGTCTATTTATCTGGGCTATCTTGTAGCATCTATCTTTTGTCGGAACAGTATGCTGTTGTTTTCCTGTAAAAGGGAAGTGTAGGGTCTTATTCTTGAAACCTTTTTTAACTCCCTTGTTTTTATACATATATTAGTTGTAATTGTTTTTTTTTTTTGTTTTTTTTTAAATTGTGATTTGCGATTCAAAGATCTTAATCTTGATAAATAAGAAGTTTACTAATTTTGGGATGGGTTTCTTTTGCAAGTCATTGTGTTCAGTTTATGAAATGAATTTAGGAATAACATTTTGTACCTTCTCTATATCTTTATAATTGGGTAGCAAGTTACTTTGATGGTGTAATTAGAACCATCAATATGAAATTTTTTGTCTGGATTTTCTAAGTATGTTCTCTTTTAATTTTCTGATAGTCTAATGCTTGTCATCAATATTTTTGCTGGTTTGAGCTCTTGTATAAACTATTCCGAAATTTAAAATAATAATGAAATGCACCATTGCTGGTTAGGCTCCAATTTTTTTTGTTGAAATCACAGCATTAAGATGTTTTGATTGATGACATAATTCGTTTCAAAATTTCTGACTCTAACGAAATTCTGTCTGCTGTATTACCATTTTCTTTGCTTAGATTTGGAGCAACTAACCAGCATTCCTGTTAATGTGATGATTTCTTTGTCTATAAGCTGATCTTTGTTTGGTCTGAACAGACTATTTGCTGTAGTGGACGACATATTCTGCTTGTTCGAAGGCCATATTGAGAATTTTGCTCCTCTTAAGCAGCAGTATGGATTGAGCAAAACAGGCAATGAAGTCAACATTATCGTTGAAGCTTATAGATCTCTTAGGGATAGAGGTCCTTATCCTATAGAGCATGTCATAAGAGATATCCATGGGAAATTTGCTTTCATCCTTTATGACAGTGCTTCAAAAAACTCATTTGTCGCTGCCGTGAGTTTTATATCTAAAGTTGAAATTGTCCCTGACTGTGGCCGCTGTGCTGTACCCAATCCTATCTGAGCTTGCACAATTGATTTTTGATGCAGGATCCTGATGGGAGTGTTCCATTGTTCTGGGGAGCTGATTCTGAAGGTCATCTTGTTGTATCGGATGATGCAGAGACTGTTAAGCAGGGATGTGGCAAATCTTTTGCTCCATTTCCAAAAGGTGCACTCTGTATATCATCCATCTGTCATTTGTTTCTTTTTCTAGTTGTTTCATGTCTTTTTTCCTGATGTTATGTCATATGACAGTGCTCTGACTTTATAGAAATGCAGCACTTAATTTAGTAGAATAACATAGGAATTGTCCTCACTGAACTCATGTGGTTAGATGACTTGTTATGACTTGATTCCGAATTACAAGAAAGTAAAAGTAACATCCTATGTTAAAACTAGAGATTTTTATTTTTATTTTATTGCTACTAAGACTCTAAAAGTGTCAAAAATTGCTTTTATTCACCCTTCTTCCTTTTGTATCAAACATATTGGCCCTTACTCTCATCAATCAGAAACCTTTGATGAACTTCACCCTCTGAATTATGCATCAATTAATTACAATCATTTGTGATGGTTGAGAGAATTCAGAGATAGTGGACAAGGGTTTAATCTATGCAGTGGTTGCGTCCCTATGGTGATCACTGGTACTTGTGTGTCTCCCTAGACCTATATTTGTAAATCTATATCTCATAGCCCCAGTTTTCCTACCTCTCATCATCTTATGATCTCCCATTTCCCCATTTTCTAATATTTTAGTTAATAAAGCAGAAGTATAACAATGATGAGTAGCGTCTTTGTGCTATTGATGATTAGTGTTGCTGAAATTTGGTTTGCATATGCTGGATGTTTTTAAAAGTCCCTTAAATGGATGGTCTTACTTGGTGAGACTGCAATTGTGATTTTGATGTCTTGGAAATGACCTTTTAAATGTTAAATCTATGGTGGATAAAATTTCTAGTGTGTGGTTTTTACCTGTCTTTGTGGTTTTAACTGTTGTAGAATTTGCATATAATGATTCAACTGCTGAATGAAATATCTTGGACCTTGAAAAAAAGATGAATAGGAAAGTTTAAAATTTAAATACCATTATTCATCAGGAATGGGAGAGTAACATTTAAAAGAGTTTGCATGTGTGGTATGCACAAGGGGTTAATGCTGGTCTGAGACAGAAAGTTAGGTTAGATTTTAAAGAATGCAAAAACTTATAGGTCAAGTAGTACATGAATACATCTAGATCACATTACTGTAACCTACTTTGTTTCTCCTCGCAGTATCCATACTCCACAGTGTTCAAACCTTTATAAACTATATATTTATTTTAACCAACAATAGTATTTTGTACAATATTTTACAGGTAATAAAAAATACTTGGATCAATATTTCTGTCTTATTTCTGTTTGCGTTAACCTCTTGACCACACCTTACAACTCTTAATTCTTCCATTCATAATTTCTACTTTCAAAGAACAACTAAAGTCCCTAATCAAATAGTTTGACTCTTTGTGGTAATGAGTAAAGACTCTTTAAGAGTTAACTTGATCCAATATTATCTCCCACATGATAAAAGTTACTTTCACATTTTGATTTTTTTTTGGGTTCAAAAACATAATGACAAGCACAGATAGTGTTAGAAATTTAATATTTAGCAAATAATTCAAATAATGAGATTGATAATGACTTTCCCAATATTTACAAGAATTACTCACTCCATACATAAAGTATAAAAGTATATAGAACAAAAGGAAGAGTTTAATGAGGAAGAGTAAACCTTAATTTTCATCTCAGCATGATGCTTAATGAAATCTAAGAACAGAAGTAGAATGTAGACTGGGATGATGATATGATCAAGTTCTTTAACACCTATGGTTTTGTTTACCAAAATTCTTCTTCTTAAGCGTTCCTGAAGGGACTTGTTTTGATTACATGACCAAGGTTGTGTATCTCCTTTGTATACTCTCTTTTTCTTCCCCTTTGCTTCCCTTCATCAACTCTAAAGCCAAACTCTAACTTTCTTTCAGTGATGATTTACCTGTTTCTTGAACTTCAGAAAGTTACATGATAAAACAATAAAAAGAGCAGAACACGAACCTTGATGGCTAAACATGCTGATTTAGTCAAAATGTTAATGTAAAACAAGTAATCAAATATTATAATTATATCCATTTATCCATATGGTACATGGAAACATTATATAAGATAGACTAGAATATGTTGTTAATGAGTACAGGAATTGGTCTGTAATGAGTTGAGCTCTCAAGTAGCCATTCTTATCCTACCTCCTCGTTGTTACATTTCACTAGCATAGAGGTATAGAGTATGTATGAAAGTAGAAGTTATTTGAAAACTATTTTTGTAGTTGTTTGGAAGTAAAAAAAACATGTTAAGTCACACAGAGATTTTAGGTTATATCTTTATATCTATATGTTGGTGTTTCAGATCTAGCAATATTTTGATCACAGCCGATGTCCAATAATGGGTAAAAATGATGACGTGATGCCTACCATGTTCAATGAGAATAACAAGGCTACTTGAAGTTTTATGAACTTTTTTTTTTAGTTTGAAGACCTATGCAAAAAGCTGTAAGCTCTGTAAATTGTACAGGCAATTCTTTCTTATTTTAATTATTTTGGGAACTGAGGGGAATTGTTGTTGCTTGAAGTTCTCAATGGCACTTGAATTTTGAAGGCCTTGGTCTTTAGATTAAATAGGGATAGATGGTTCTTCTGTCTGCCTACTCTGAGTTTTCAAAAGTTCCTTCTTTAATAAAATGTTTAAAATATTAATTTTCAAGTTCTGTTGACTTTTCTAGCCTTTGGATTGACTGTATTCAAACTAACCCCTGTTACTGCCAGGTTGCTTCTTTACAAGCTCTGGTGGGTTGAGAAGTTATGAGCATCCATGTAATGAGTTAAAGCCAGTGCCCAGAGTTGACAGTTCTGGTGAAGTCTGTGGTGCTAACTTTAAGGTCGATGCAGATGCTAAAAAGGAATCACTTGGTATGCCCAGGGTTGGAAGTGCTGCAGACTGGTCCTCAAACTACTGATTGACTTCTGATCGTAGATTCAAAGGGGTTTTCTGATGTGTAATAATTTCTTGAGATCCCTTTACTGTGAATGACTATTACTAGGGCTTCTAAAACCATATGTAATACCAGCTAGGAGAGTTGCCTTTTATGCTGTACGAAACTGAAAGTCCTAGCTGTAGATATATGAGGAAATAATTGTTACAGACTATCTGTTACCTTCACTTCGAAATGTAATAGAACAAGTTTTACTGAATTACACTAGAGCTAGACCATGATTGCGCATGGTTTATCTATCCTCAACATCGTTCATCAATATTGATTTCGAAATTTAATAGCAATTTGGTTTACCCTTGCAAGATATGGAGCAACTGTTTTCATTAAAGCTGAAGTGAATTTTTACACGTTTGTTTTAGTTTCTCGCTATACGCTAAACATTTAGCTGTGCACCAAACAACTTTACAAATAAAACTATTAAGATGGCTTTTTTTCCCTTCAAGCTAATAAACTGACCGTAGATAATTATGTCTCAAAGAGTTAAAAGCTAATAAAATGGCAGTAGGAAAACAGGCAACTTTTCCTTTGCTCTGTCTAGTATAGTGGTATCAGATAAATTGATTTGATTGTCTGCTAGGTTCACTGTTTCAGTCCTTTGCATTTGCAATTCCACCTGGTGTAATCTTAAATACGTGCTGCTGTTAAGGTGATAACATATTTGAAGTATTGTGATGAATGAGCATTTGTGATGATGCAGAATGTTTCAATATGCATTTATTAGTACCACCACAAGTATCAATAGTAAAAGGATATAGCTTCTGCCTCTGGTAGATTTGGGGCGTCAAACACCTTGCAGATTCGCTGTTCGCCTTTTCCCAACCTGAACATCAACCTTATTGTTGATGCATGGGCTAAGACATGACCGCCTGCTGGTTTCTTTGGGTCCGTAACAAAAACTCCTCCTGCTGGGTCAGCAATAACTGCAACAATATTTGACACGTTAGCTTGGTGTAAAATGGTTTAATAAGTAAATTAGTTGAAAATTTCTTACATAATAATCCAAGTCAAATTGGTTACAGACTTTTGAAAAATAGCTCATGAAAAATGTACCTTGATTAGTGAGAAATACATCTATGTTGAATTCTTCAGCAATCTTCATCAAATGAGAGAGCATTTGGGCCAGTTTTTGCTAAAAATGCAATTTAATTACATCCATATTATAAATTATGCAGAAAAAAATAATGGGGAGATTTTGCAGGATGGTGTTCAATAAAGGAGACTGTTTCAAATCTTTCAACAAATTACCTGTCACTCTGCAAGCTCTCCTCTTCCAGAGAAATCCACTCGGAATAGAGCGATGACAGAATCTACAATCTAGGGAATCCAATGGAAAAATGATGTTAGCCAAAAGTATTTGACAGGATTTTGCAGGTAATTTCGTTATCGTAAGTTGTGAGTTTCACCAGTAATCGAAAGGGTTCCTTGGCCATTTTTGCTGCCAGGACAAGGAGGAGATTGTACTGATATTCATAATATGTACATGCACGTGCATATATGATCTATAAAATTCGAAAGATATAAATTAAGTTGCTATACACTATAAAATTCAGACACTAAATCAAGGTTCGAGGTTGCTTTTTACGTTGTCTAGGACAGTAGCAGCATCCAACCCAAACCTTTCAGCAATTGGCACAATACGATCAGGTCGGCTGTAGTATAGCAAGTGAAGAAAAGACTTTTGTAATATGTACTGCGCACTTCATTTGCAGACGTTTTAAATCATTTCATTACGGTACACCAAAAATAAATGCAATGACAATAGAGGATACAAAGTTCCTTCAGTGTCGATGTAGGCAACTTTCCCATTTCCTCCTTTCATGCTGGTCGGAAGCTGCATATCAATATTGCAAAATAAATGAAACTAGATGAAGGGTCTGTTCATATTTACTGAACTGAGCTGAACTGAACTGAACTGATTGGAGCAGAACTGAACTGAACTGAACTGATTGGAGCTGAACTGAACTGAACTGAAAAATTAAAATGCATAAAAATATATGAAAATGTTTATGAAAATTACTGATAATATATATAGTGGATTGTGAAAAATATAAAAGTGTTTTAAAAATAACTCTGTATTTTAAATTATTATATTTTAAATTATTAAATTTTTGTGTATTATATTTTAAATATATATATAAAAATAAAAAGTATTCTTCAATATTTTACTGTAGTCAATCGTTGCTTGTTGTACTCTACACAATTTTGTTCGTTTACATGAACTAGGGATTCCATTCACGCACCAAGTTGAAGTCATGGGACCAACAGAAGATCATACTATGTACGATGATAACAGAAAAGCAGCTATTGATATTGTACGAAACCAAATAACTGATTAGATATGGGAGTCAATTCAGAGGAATGCCGAGGTAATGGAGCAACTTAATGAAGAAGAAGAAGACGAAGAACTAACCGATTATGAAAGCTAGTAACTGTTGTGTAGTACTCTCATTTTGTCAATGAGTTCAACTATCAAAAAACATGTGACCATTTTGAACGACGAATATAATTTAAAATAATAATAATAATTATTATTATTATTATTATTTTTATTATTTTATTATTATTTTATTATTAGTTTATTATTATTATTGTTGTTATTATTGTCGTTGTTGTAATATGCTAAAACATCTAAAACAAAAAAATTAACAACTGAGCTGAGCTGAACTGAACTGAACTGATTGGAGCTGAACTGAACTGAACTGAAAATATGTAAATATGAACAGGCCCGAAGCCTGTGTGACGTACGGTTGTTAGTATTTTTTTTAAAAAATATTTTTCATATTTATGTGATTAAAATTGTTATTATATTAAATTAGTTTTAAAATATTAGATATAATTCCTAATCTCGAAAGATAATTGATTAGGGGATTTTGCTCCCACCAATCGGAATGCGCCACGTGGACCAATCAGGTCCTGCCAAGTGTCTCCCAGTTGGAACTGTCAGGGCTTGCCACGTGGCACGCGCTTATTCGTCCACCTTGGACCTGTTATGTCATGACATGTGGCATACTCCATGCCTAATGGGGAAACCGGCCACCCAGGCCCAACTTCCGAGGGAAGCCCAATCGGCCCTAGGTTAACCTAAACCTAGGATGGGCACGTTTCCCAAGGTTATAAATACCTCCCTTAATCCTCATTAAGGGGGATTACAGAAACATTACGGAAAAAACACATTAATTACACACAGTAATAACCGGCTGATCTCGCTAACAAAGCAGATTACCTACATTAAACACTCTCACCTAGAGAGACCCAATCACTTTAATTTCCGCATTAATTACTCCTTATTCAAGTACTAACTTGACCGTTGGAGGCGGAGCTCCTAGGAGTCTCCGTTATTTTGCAGGTACAGGCGTCCGGTCCCAGTCTCGGAATTGTAACTCTCCCGCAGGACATCAGAAAACCCCGAAACATCTGGCGCCGTCTGTGGGGAGAGTACTTCTGAGATGGCATCCAAGTCTGTACCGACTCCTGAAGAGAGGCGTCCCCTAGACGACCCTCAAGTTCTGTCGGACCATGATACCGAAAGTGAATTTGAAGTTGAAGCTCATACAGCTTCAGACGGGACCCTAAGGGCCCGACGTACCCGTCATACCGAAAGGAGGGAACGGGAACATCTTCAAACAGGAAGCGAGCCAGCAGGCGCACCGCCTGTTCGGCAACAGCCGACTGATGGGTCTGCTCCCATCACAAGGAACGAACTCATGACCTTCATGAGGGACTTCAAGGGAGAGATTCAAGAGTTGATCAACAAGAAGCCGCCTGCTCCAGTCAAGGAGCAGTCGGCCAAGAAACCCTCCACTTCACTGAAGAGGAAGCCAGTTCAAGGGCGAGAGGCGACTCCTCATCCTAAATCTAGGAAGCGGGAGCCACCTGCCCTTAATTTCACAAAATTCCGTTATCCTACAGGAAATAGGAAACCTGTTCGTCATATTCAGGCGGATGGGTCGAAGCAAACATTCACAGATGCTCGGCTACTGCTAGAGCAGAAGAAGAGTGATCGATTGTCAGAGTCGGCCTCTACTTCAAACTTTCAAGACAGTTTGCGAAATGCCTCGATGAGGCATACTCAGTCGTACCATGAGAGTCAGTCAGGCGGCACCTCCCGTCAGTCCGGCTTTCATAGTGACCAGGCGGTACCAAACTTACCATTTGTGCCGCAACAACAGTATTTTTTGCAGCCACCTCCGTTTGGTGGACCTGCAGCAAAAAACGTCCAACCTATGGACTGGCAGCTACGGTTGCTTAGACTTGGTGAACAGCCGTCGGCCTTCTCCAAGGAAATTACTGAAGCCGCTCAGCCGGCCAAAGTGAAAAATGTACTAGTAGGCGCCTATGACGGCACTACTAACCCAGAAGACCATCTGATGGCATTCACCAACCTGATGTACCTTCAAGGGTTGGATGATCCCACTTGGTGCAAGTGTTTCCCAGCGACTCTCAAAGGAATCGCACAGCAATGGTTCGGCAACCTGCCGACTGGTTGTGTAAATAGCTTCAGGACGCTTGCTTACTTATTTACCTCCAACTTCGCCATGAACATCCCTGCGAAGAAAACGACCCTTGATTTGGGAACAATTCAGCAGGGCGAGAAGGAGGGGCTTCGTTCTTACATCAGGCGGTTTAACCTGATGAGAATACAGATTCAAGGGTTACCGGATGAGGTAGCTTATACTGACTTTTTCAGAGGTCTCAAAGACGGGTCTACCTTCAAATTTGATTTGGTTCGAAAAAGGGTGGCGACTCTTCAAGAGGCCTTGATTGAAGCAGAAGCCTATATACAGGCGACTGATCTTTGTACGATAAAACAGTCGGACGGGAAAAGGTTCGACAAAAGAGAAGGACGACAGAAACAATCGTCAAACAAAGATGAGAAAAGAAAAGAGGTCTGAACGTTGATTCCTCTAAACAGCCGGCCCAGAAAAAGAAAAAAGAATTCAAACCATACCCCCCAAAGTATGCGTTTAACAAGGATAACCAGTTTATCCTAAAAGAAATCAAGGGACGGATCTCAATTGAGAAGCCGGTCCCCATGAAGGGTTCTGCAAACAACCGGAACCAAGATAAATTCTGTGCTTATCATGATGATGTTGGTCATCACACCAATGACTGCATCAGTCTCATGCGGTACCTGGACCGCCTGGCTGAGCAAGGTGATCTTGACACTTATGTCAAGAAATCTACGGGGAACACTTCCTCAAAAAAGCAGTCGGCCAAAAAGAATCAGCAGGCCGACAGTTCTGATACAGATGATGCAGTCGTCTACACCATTGCAGGCGGCTTCTCAGGGGGCGGCCCCACTATTAGGGGCAACAAAGACAATATCAGGCGGTTAGATGTAAATTCCGTTCACCAAGAACGGCCGTCCAAATATTAATTTCCTGAGATTGTCATCACTGAAGAAGATCTAGGAGGGGTAAGAGGGCCGCATGACGACCCTATCGTTGTTGAATGTAAAGTGGCCAACCAGAGAGTTGGCCGAATCCTCATAGATACTGGAAGCTCCTCAGATCTCATCAGTAGCAAATGTCTGTCGAAACTAAAATATCAGACTGATTGCATACATCCGGCCTCCCACCCTTTAGTAGGGTTTGGAGGAGGAGTCGTCCACCCACTGGGACGAGTGGATTTACCCATCCGCCTGGGCGAAAAAGGGGAAGGACGACACATGGTAGTCCGGTTCTTGGTAGTAGAAGAACTCTCGGCCTACAACATGATTCTGGGTCGACCAACCCTGAATAATTCCAAGGCTGTTATAATCCCATCTCTTATGTTGCTCAAGTTTGAGAGGGATAATGGAACAGTCGGCTCCCTAAGGGGAGATCAGAGGATGGCCCGAGAGTGCTATCTCTCGGATATCAAGCCCACTGTTATGGCCACTGGGTCAAGCGGTGAAAAAACAGACCTTGACAATGTCAAGGACAGTGCGCCTGTTCAAGAAGCAGGCGGCAAGAAGAGAAAGGCATCCCAGACGGGGGCCGCAAGAAAAGAAAGAAAATAGCAATCATTGGCAGAGGAGCGGTCGGATGAGTTCCGCCCTCAGCCGGCTGGTGAACATTCGGACCTGATCTTAGACGACTCACGTCCTGACCGAACAGTCAAAGTTGGGACGACTGCTCTTAGCAACCTTGGTGACGACTTTCACAAACTATTGAAAGAATACAAGGACATCTTTGCATTCGAAGTCCATGAAATGCCAGGCATTAGTCCTGATCTGGCGGTACATAAACTGGCCGTGGATCCGAAAAAGAAGCCGGTACGACAAAAGAAGCGGAACCATGGCGAAGAAAGAAGTCAGGCGACAGCCGCCGAAGTTAAAAAATTACTTGATGCAGGGTTCATTCGGCAATGTTACTTCCTAGACTGGGTTGCAAATGTGGTGCTTGTTAAAAAGCCGAATGGCACCTGGCGAATGTGTGTAGACTACACAGACTTAAACAAGGCGTGCCCCAAAGACAGTTACCCTCTGCCTAAAATTGATAACCTGGTCGACTCAACAGCCGGCCATGCTTTGATGAGCTTTATGGACGCCTATTCGGGTTTCCATCAAATTCCTTTATGGAAGAAAGATCAGGAGAAGACGGCCTTCGTCACTGATCAGGGGTTATACTGTTACACGGTCATGCCGTTTGGTCTGAAGAATGCCCCGGCTACCTTCCAGCGAATGATAAACACTGTGTTCTTTGATCAGATTGGGAGAAACGTCAAGGCATACATTGATGATATGATTGTCAAGACAAAACTTCAGAAAGATCATCTGTCGGACCTCCGAGAAACTTTCGCCACACTCAGGCGGCACCATGTCATGCTAAATCCCAAGAAATGTGTATTTGGAGTTGAGTCTGGGAAATTTCTCGGATTCCTTATCAATCAGAGAGGAATAGAGGCGAACCCTGAGAAGGTGCAGGCGGTCATTGACATGCAGTCGCCTCGTACCATCTGAGAGGTTCAGAAGTTAACAGGTTGTCTGGCGGCCTTGGGAAGATTTCTAAGCCGATCAGGCGACAAATGCCTATACTTTTTCCAGGCAATTAAGAAAAAGGCAAGGTTTGAATGGGGGCCGGATGCTGAGGCCGCCTTCCAGAAATTGAAAGTTCACTTGCATTCCTTGCCGAGGCTAGTCAGCCCTTTGCCCAAAGAAGTACTCTACATGTACCTGGCCGTCTCTGATCATGCGTTAAGCGCTGTTCTCCTTGCTGAAAGAGACGGCTGTCAGCTCCCGGTCTACTTTGTCAGTCACGTACTGAAAAATGCCGAGTTGAGGTATCCCCTAATGGAGAAATTTGGTCTTGCACTCTTCATGGCTGTTAAAAAATTGAAGCCCTACTTTTTGGCACATGCACTCGTCGTGTATACAGATCAACCTATCAAGCGGCCCCTTACCATCATGGAGTCGTCAGGCCGAATGATCAAATGGGCCATAGAAATACAGAGCCTCGAAGTTACTTTCGAGCCTAGAAAAGCAGTGAAGGGGCAAGCCTTTGCTGACTTTATTGTAGAGATGACTCGTCCTCCTGACTCTCAAGTTCCAGACCAAGTATGGAAGGTATATGTGGACGGAAGCTCTACTTCAAATGGTTGTGGAGCAGGCGTCATATGTCAGTCGCCAGAGGGCGACAGGTACGAGTATGCTCTACGCTTCAGTTTTCAGGCTTCAAACAATGAGGCAGAATATGAGGCTTTACTAGCCGGGATCCGCATGTGCAAGGCGGCAGGGGCAAGAAAAATAGACGCCTGTTCCGATTCACAATTGATAGTGAGTCAGTACAATGGCGAATACGAAGCAACCCATCCGGCCATGATCAAGTATTTACAGGCGGTCCGACAAGCAGTCGGCTCCCTTGAGGATTTCCATCTGATCCAAGTGCCGAGATCAGAAAACAACCAGGCGGATGCACTGTCAAAATTAGCATCATCCGCCTCCTCTGATACTCCTCGAACTGTTTTTTGGGAAGTAATGGAGAAGAGAAGCATCGAGGAAAACCCTATTGGAATCCTAGACAGAAGCTCAACCTGGATGGATTCAATCAGGGCATATCTGACAAACGGTACACTGCCGGATGATCCTCAACAGGCGGCAGCACTGAAAAAACGAGCCACCTGTTTTGAAATGATAAAGGGAGAACTTCACAAAATGGGGTACCTTCAACCCTTCTTAAAGTGTGTTACTCCAGAAAAGGGACGAGAGATACTAGACGATCTTCACTCTGGTTATTGTGCTTCTCATATAGGCGGTAGGACGCTTGCTCAAAGGGCAAGGCGGCAGGGTTACTTTTGGCCTACTTTGGAAGCAGATGCAATGGAGATGGTGAAAAAATGTGACAAGTGCCAAAGGTTTGGCAAACTAATTCACCGTCCGGCTACTGACCTCACTACCATTCATAGCCCACTACCGTTTGCTAAGTGGGGCATGGACATTCTGGGTCCATATACGCCTGCTACAGGCGGCAGGAGGTACATACTTGTTGCCGTTGACTACTTCACTAAATGGGTAGAGGCGGAGGCTGTAAAGGGAATCAAGACGAAGGATGTAATTTCATTCATCTGGAAAAATGTCATCACTCGGTTCGGGGTTCCCATGTCTATGGTTTTTGATAATGGTCCCCAATTTGAGACGCCTGTTCTCAAAAGCTGGTTGGGTGACCAAGGAATTGCAAACTACTTTGCATCTGTCGGTCGTCCACAAGCAAACGGTCAGGTAGAAGCCTTTAATAAAATCATCTCAGACGGTCTCAAGAAAAAGATTGAACGAGCAGGCGGCCTATGGGCGGATGAACTACCACATGTTCTCTGGGCCATTAGGACGACTGAAAAAGGGGCGACTGGAGAAACTCCATTCCTCCTAACTTACGGTGCGGAAGCTGTTCTTCCAATAGAACACTACGAGCCGACTCTTCGAGTAATGCTATATGACGAAGAGGCAAACTGGGAAGCCATGCGCCTGGCATTAGACTCACTTCCTGAAAAGAGGGGCAATGCTGTTTTGCGCCATGAAATCTACCGCTTGAGAATGACTAGATCATACAACAAAAAAGTACACAGGCGTCCACTAAAAGTAGGGGACTTTGTACTTAGAAAAATGGAAGCAGTTGGTAGGGATAATGAGTTTGGCAAACTAACTCCCAACTGGGAAGGACCCTACCGAATCTATGAGGAAGTCAGGGACGGTACCTACCGTCTGGAAACACCAGACGGACAACCGTTGCCTCGAACTTGGAATGTAGATAATCTTAAGAAATATTTCTTTTGAATGATGTAAATAGTCAAGAGCTACTTAATAAAAGTTTTCATACTTACTATTCAATTTTGTACTAAGAGGGGCACGCCTAATAACAAACAGTCGGCTACTCTCCATTGAGTATTTTACTCTATCTTCAGAGGGGCATGCCGTCTGTACCTTTACGGTCGGCTACTCTCCATTGAGTATTTTTACTCTCTTCAGAGGGGCATGCCGTCTGTACCTTTACAGTCGGCTACTCTCCATTGAGTTTTTTACTCTATTTTCAGAGGGGCATGCCGTCTGTACCTTTACTGTCGGCTACTCTCCATTGAGTTTTTCACTCTATCTTCAGAGGGGCATGTCGTCTGTACCTTTACAGTCGGCTACTCTCCATTGAGTATTTTACTCACAATAGGGGCATGTCGTCTGGACATATAGTCGGCTACTCTCCATAAGAAGATGGCCGACTGGTTCCAAACACATAGCCACCCCCATAATACTTAGCTAAAAAGATTAGGGCCTGGCCGACCCTGTGCCTAACAGGCGGCTACCCTCCTTTTACTTAGCACCTACGTTCACCAAGAACTTACCAAGGCCACAGGCCGAATGATCAGACCAGGCGCCAAGCCAGCTGATCAAATCTACAAAACTAATACGACCTGTCCCAACATCATAGCAGGCGTCCGGCGGCATCCCTCCGGATGAAATTCGTCGCAGAGAGCAGCTCCCTTTTGGGTGGAACATTGTTCTATAAACTAATTACACGGCACCTATACGACTGTCCCCAAGGGCAACCACGTAGCCGTTTTTGAGACAAGGATAACTCTATCACTAACCAAACCAGTGGTAGCAGTTGACATCTGAGTCAGATGACCGCCTGTATTACTTGGGATAAATGCAGGGGGTACCTCTTGAGTTAATAGCCAACAAACATTGGCGAATCAAGGGGTCTAGCCGGCCTCCGCCGCCTGGTACCTCTACTTCTCAAGCAAGAGTGACGGCGACTGAGTAACTCCAACGTTAACTCATAGTCACTCCCTCAAATTTGGTAAAGAACCTAAAAGGTTTGAGTAGACCGCCTGTTTTTTGGCAAACAGGGGCACTCAAACCCCTATTCCTACTAGGTAACCTATTGAGTTAATAGCCAACAAACATTGGCGAATCAAGGGGATCAGCCGGCCTCAGCCGCCTGGTACCTCTACTACTCAATCTAGAGTGTGACGGAGACTAAGTAACTCCTATGTTAACTTATAGTCACTCCCTCAAACTTAGTATGGAGCCTAAAAGGTATGAGTCGTCCGCCTGTTTTTAGCAAACAGGGGCTCTCAACCACTACTCCTGCTAGGTTAACAAATTATGAGTTAAAAGCCAACAAACATTGGCGAATAAAGGGAAACAACCGGTACCCGCCGCTTGTTATCTCTACTACTCAGTTCCTTGGCGACTAGGTAACACTCATGTTTACTTGGTTAGACCACTTTCCTACTTGGTTAAATTTACAAAAGACAGGACCGCCTGCCTAAAAAGGATCCAGTCTTTAAAATAGTTCGAATACCGATTGGATAAATGGCCGACTGATCGTCTATCCTGGAAACAGACAACCAGTCGTCCAGGGGCATAGGCGGCGTGACTAACTTTCCGTACCTGTCTGCAACTATCGGCCATGTAAAACAGTCGGTCTAGTGAACAATTGGATATTGGAATATTCAATACTTAGACAAATTTGAGGCAAAACAAAAATTCATTAAAAATAAGCCGGTCATTAAAGACCAGCAAAATATTCAAAGCCCCGGCCCCCTGGCCGGGTAAATACAAAACAAACGGCACGCAGGCCGTGGAAAGAATACATAAAGCTTAAGAAGGGGGCAGTTCAGTATTAGCAGTTGCCGCCTGGTCAGCACTCTTCTTGCTGGACTCGGCTTCAGCTGCATCCTTTTTTGATGCCTTACCCCCAAGCGGCACAAGCGCCACTACCAGCTCCTCCTCCTCCAACGCTTCCTCCAACGCCTCTTCTTCAGCAGCCGCCAGGATCTCTTGATTATATGTATCCGAACACTGGCGGTACGTTCTTTCCCAAGAGGCAAAGTCGGCATTGGGGAAGAGGCGGCCCCAGGTCATGCGCTGGATTTTAGCGGAGTCTTCCATCATCTCCCGGACCAGCTCTTTCTTCTCTTGCTCGGCCTTTTCCGAGAGCTCTTGGGTAAGACTCTTCTCCTGGGTCACCAGGCGTTCCTTTACGCTGGCCAAGGATTTCTCCATGGCTTCGTAAGAGTACATTTTCAGGCGAAGAGGTTTCAGCTCGGCCTTGAGATTTGTGATGGTCGCCTCCAGCTCGTCATTCTTCTTCTGGGCCGCCTCTAACTGAGCCCGAACAGCGGCGGTAGCCTGCGCCTGATAATAAAGAATATCAATGGTCAGAACTTCATTTTGGGCAATTTGAAACATTGCCTTATCACAGTCAGAGGCGGCCATAGCTTTTGCAGCCTTTACCTCTTTGTTCTTCCGATCAAGCGGCTTGCGAAGGCCGTTCACTCGGAGCAGGGCCTAAGTACAAAGAAACAGGCGTCAGTTTCCAAACAAAAAATAAAACAGGCGTCAAGAAATTCAAATACTCAAAAATATGCTAAGTATACCTCAGCAAGGACCCCTGCAATCCCGTCAAGGTCAAGGGTGCCGACACCCCTGACCGCCTCCCTTTCAGCTGGAGGAACTGCCCTGATCATAGACTTGTCCATCTCTACCAAGTCAGGCTCCTGGGGGCCGGCTGCATCAAGCATAAACAAACGGATTAGACCTAGTAAAAAAGGGAGCAAGTCTAAAATTTACAAGGACAACTTCATACCTCTAGGCGGCCCAGTTGGAGTTTTAGAAGAAGTGGCCGGCTGTTTCTCAGCCGCCACATGTTTCCTGGCAGAACCAGGAGAGCTCCCAACAGTCGTCTTCCGGGCCTTGGGGTCTGGCTGTTGGGAAGATGAAGCTCTTGGAGCACCCGTCTAAAAAAGAAGAAAAAAGTCAGTATATGCATAAACACTCCAAAAAGAGGGTGAAAGGTTCAGAGCTCACCAAGGGTGCCCCCTTCTTGGGGGAGTCGGTTGAAGTTTGTTGCATGATGGAGGCCCGCAACATGGCCGCCGCAGTCTTGGAGGCGGTGATTTTGCTCATGGCGTCAGCTGCAAAAACAAACAGCAAAGTTAATAAAAGATAATGACAAATGTATGGAACAACAGAGTATTCGACAGGCCGACTACCTCTTGAGCACCGACTGCTGAGGCCACAGGCGGCCAAAAAGTACTCGTCATAGAGCCACTTGAAGCTCGGGACGCAGTGCAGGGGTACTTGCTCTCGTACCCCTGAAGTAGAGTCGACCCTCGACTCTACTTTAAAGAGTCCTTTATCAAGGATCTCTTTCTTAGCCTTGGGGGGAACAGGCGGCATGCTACGGCCGCCTGCAAGAAGAAGCGGATTCCTGTTCCACCTATTGAAGCGCTTGTTCAGCTCAATGTCTGAACTCTCAATGATGAGGAAGGTGCTCCGCCAGTCCTTCCACTTGTTTGCTTTACCTCTTGTCATGAGGTAGCCCCTGTGGCTTGTCAATTGATACCAGCCGGTACCGTCTGTCTTAGGGGTCCGCCTGAGATAGTTCATATGGGCGAAAGCCTCGAAGCTCGGCTCCACCCCGTGCAGTTCGCACCCGGCCACATAGCTGAGTACGTTGACCCAGGAGTTTGGGGCTAACTGCCATAACCCCAACTCATACCCATCCAAAATCCGCTGAACAGCCGGATGTAATGGGAAGCGCAGCCCTGCCTTGATGGCCGCCTCATAGCAGCCAAAGCAGGCGCTATCATAACTGGAACCAGCCGGCCAGACGACTGTGTCTTCTGGATCCGGCACAAACACTAGATAGTCAGGGCCCATGGTGTGGTTTGCAATAAAGCTCTCCACTTTCTCTTGCATGGCTGTGATCCGGCCCCGAGGTACCGTGCAGTAGTAGGGGGTATTTAGCTCTCGGTAAGAGGCGGATGGTTCCGCCCAATTGTCCCCCTTCTCAACTGCGTGAGAAAGTCTCGCCTCTTGCAGGCGGCTGTTTTTCTCTTCTGTACCCAAAGAAGCATGGCCAGAAGAGCTTGACTAGGAATCGTTCTCCGACGAGTCCGAAGAGGACGACTCCTCCCCTCTCCCGGAGGGGCCCGCCTCCTCTCTTTGAAAGGGAGCAGATTTGTTAACTGTTAAATGGGAAGGGGTCACTATGACTCCCCCCACAGAATTGCCGGCATCCAGGCCGCCTTGTTTCACTTCCACATCTGGCGCCTGGTCAGATGTTTCACTAAGCGGCACCCTGTGGGAGGAGCCGTCTGAATTTGAGATCCTAGCTGTCTTTTTCGTTCTGGCCATCCTGCTCTGCATAGACACAGATACAGTCGGACTTTGTATAAAGGGCAAAGATGGGTCCGGAAAAGGGCAGGCGGCACTCCTAGTCCTAGATTCAGCCGTCCCCGGTGACCGGCTGATCACTAACCTAGGTCGTGTCGTGTGCTTCCGTGGTGCCATTTCAAAAAATAAAAAGAAAATTAAGAATAAGAGAACTGACAGTTACCTGAACGAGTGACGGTTGATGAAGTTCTGAAAATCCTGTGCAGTCGGCTTGTCAGAACAGGCGGTAGGCAGAAAAGGTCCGAAATGTCAGAGCAAGTTCAGGGGTCCGAATGTTCTCAAAAAGTTCTCAAAGTGTGAAAATGACTCAAGACAATCCTCCCTTATATAGGCGAAGTGAGAAGGCGAAGGGTCACTTTCAGAATTCAAAATTTGGGCGGGAAAATCTCTCGTCCTTTCGCCGACTGACACCTGTAGCAGGCCGTCGCCTGTTACAGTGCGACACCTGTCACAGGTAACACGTGACCAATCACGTGCCACCTGTGAGGGGCAAATGATTAGGGGATTTTGCTCCCACCAATCGGAATGCGCCACGTGGACCAATCAGGTCCTGCCAAGTGTCTCCCAGTTGGAACTGTCAGGGCTTGCTACGTGGCACTCGCTTATTCGTCCACCTTGGACCTGTTATGTCATGACATGTGGCATACTCCATGCCTAATGGGGAAACCGGCCACCCAGGCCCAACTTCCGAGGGAAGCCCAATCGGCCCTAGGTTAACCTAAACCTAGGATGGGCACGTTTCCCAAGGTTATAAATACCTCCCTTAATCCTCATTAAGGGGGATTACAGAAACATTACGGAAAAAACACATTAATTACGCACAGTAATAACCGGCTGATCTCGCTAACAAAGCAGATTACCTACATTAAACACTCTCACCTAGAGAGACCCAATCACTTTAATTTCCGCATTAATTACTCCTTATTCAAGTACTAACTTGACCGTTGGAGGCGGAGCTCCCAGGAGTCTCCGTTATTTTGCAGGTACAGGCGTCCGGTCCCAGTCTCGGAATTGTAACTCTCCCGCAGGACATCAGAAAACCCCGAAACAATAATATTTTGTATTTAATTAATTTAAAATTCCATTCGTCAATTTGCTTACGTGGCATTTGAATTATTTAATTATAAAAGAAATTAATAATCTCTTATTTAATTGACTACAACTTAAATTTATAATTATACATGACGCGCTAAGAAAATTAAAGCCTACGAGGCTCTCTAAAAGACCAGTTTAACTTGAGACTTCTAACCTGACGAAAATCAGGTCACAAATTTACATCAAATACACACAAGGACAGTATATCCTTCATTAACATAACACGTGTGAATCCATTTCTTACTCGCTTAAAAAAGCAATTGAGATAATGCTAAGTTGAAATGTTCTCTGGAAGGGACTTATATGTTCACTATTTTGTCTGGAAGGACCTTATATGTTCAAAGTGGTCTAAAAGGACCTTAGAAGTTTGTTTTGTTGTCTAAAGGGACCTTGACGCCGGATTCCGACGTTTGACTTTTTTACACCGGCGTTGACTATTCACGTGACTCTCACGTGACTTAAAAACTACCCTCCCTCCTATTTTTTTCCCCCTATTTTCCCAGATTTTTTCCCCAAATTGCTTCTCTCTCCTCACGAACTGGGGTTCATCAATTTAATGAATTGTGTTCCTTAAGTTTTTGAAGAAATTCAAGCAAGAATCTTTCGATTAATTCCTTTTCGCATCAGGTAAGAACATTGCTTACGGTTTTTTTTCCCCCAAATCTCAATCTTGTAAGATTAAGTTAAGTTGTTTGCAAAATTCAATTCATGAATCCAATTAAACAAATAATTTCCCAAAATTCAACATTAAACAAATATTCAATTCATGAATCCAATTACCAACAAGTAATTCAACATACTCGCATGCAACCAAACAATTTTTGTTCACAAAAAACATCGCAAAATACTCCAAAAACCCTAATTTTCGTTTGCCATTTACAAAATTAAGTTCAATTTAGTTGATTTACCTAGATTTATAGATTTTTTTAGACAGAGAACATAATTCCTTGCCACGTTTTGCCCCTTTTTCCCTTTCGCCATTGGAGACCAAAAAAAGAAAAAAAATTGAAGTACAAATGCGCAACTGAAAATGAATGAGAGAGAAGAAGATGAGAGCAATAAATTCTAGACTTAATCTTCACTCCTTCATTGATTATTCCTCAGAGAATACCAGAGGAGAGAGAAATTAAGGGGATAAGAAGAGAGAGAAAGTAGAATGGTGGGAAAAAGGGGGAAAAAAATAAGAGGGGTGGTAAATTTTTTAAGTCACGTGAGAGTTACATGACTAGTCAACGCCGGAGTTAAAAAGTCAATCACCGGAATGTGACGTGAAGGTCCCTCTAGACAACAAAACAAACTTATAAGGTCCTTTTAGACCACTTTGAACATATAAGGTCCTTCCAGACAAAATAGTGAACATATAAGTCCCTTCTAAACAAATTTTTCTAAACTTAAACCAGATTGCTAAGTTGCTAACAACCGTACAGCTCAGAGAGAAGTCAAAAGCACTTTTTCTACTTTCATCACACTACATTCCCAAATCCCAACAAAAATAGTCTTAACTAGTGAATTTTTCTTATTTAGTAAACTGCTCAATATACAGATATACTGCCTACAATACTGTTTCTGTCCGGGTCCGATAGCCCGAGAATCCGAACCCGAGATCCTGATACTCCTATCAACAAGCTGGGAACCTACACATACTACAAAAAAGGCTTTATAGAACGGTTAAAATATGCTTTATAGAACGCCTTAGGACCGTTCTTCTGCTAAGCGATGTATAAAGTATATAGAACGGTTCATGAAGGCGTTCTATTAACTCAACTATAGAGAACGGTCATTACACACAACCGTTCTCTATTCCCTAACTAAAATCAGAAAATAAAGAAGGAATAAAGAACAGTTAGTCTACTTGACCGTTCTATATAGCATTACTAAAGAGAACGGTCAAGTCAGATAACAGTTCTCTAATCCTTATTTTAAGAATTAAAAAAGAAAAACTAATATGCGGTATTTCTATAAATTAAAATACCGTATATTAATTTCTTGCTATAATAATTAGGAAACAAATTAAATAACGAATTATAGTAATATTGAATTTGAAATTTTAAAATGATAATTGAATATATCAAAAATCAAAGAAAAAAAATATTTACAATAAATTTAGCATGAAAAAAAAAAACAAAACAAGAGGTACAAATTAAACAAAAATTAAATGTTTACAATCAATCGTTCTTATTTCTTCTCTTCCCGGCGTTCCCCTTTTCTTTGATAGTTGTAAATCTACAAAACAAACATAAGATATAAGTGAACATTTATTTGCATAAAAATAATTTTAACATAAAAAAAAAAACTTCTACTACAAAATTCTATGTTCTGTAATTTAAAAGCAAAAGCACAGTTAGAAAGGCTATATGAGAAAAATGCAAAAACCCAAGGGAGAAATCAATTAGAGAATAAATTACTCATTCATACCAAATTAAAGAGCATGATACTACATTTTGCATTAACATAACAAAAAAAAAATGAGAAATTTAACTCAAAGCATATTTAGTATTACAAAAAGCCAAAAAGGGAGAATTCAGACTAATAAAAAAAGTAAAAGTTGGTCTCCAACATCAAAGACAATACCAGAAATCGTATCTAGTAAAATGAATTATGAAGCACAACCATTTATAGCAGAGCTACTTACCCAATAAAAGATCTAAAATCACATCAGGGAATTAGTTATTTTACTATAATAAAGTTAGCTACCTTTGATTCACTTTGCCTCATCCATACTCATAGCAAATTCAACACATGCAGTAGGATTACACACTCATTGCAAGCAAATAATGGTTCATTATTTCCATCACATTCTATTTCATCTCCACAAAATCTGACGTAGCTATCCATTCAACTAATTCTTTCACATATGTCACCTGTAATCACACTAAAATTACAAGTTAAATATATCCCATAATTTTTGAGTCAAGATTGTTGCAAGTTCAATAATCTATGAGGTAAAATAATGGAAACAAAATCAGAAAGAAAAAATTAGAAAGAAAAAAAAATACTTTATTAGAGGAAAGAACGAGCAGCTCTCGTAGTGGATGTACAGAGGATGAAATGTGATGGGCGTGTGGTGTTGGCAGCTAGGTGGGGGTCTTGATTGCCCAACAACTTGATTGAATATACTCACATTGAGCTTGATCTCTTCTGTTTGATGGGGTAGAACAAGTGTTCTTGGGTTCCAACCTGCAAGGCAAGCGGAGATTAATGTAACATAATTCTCTTTGATTAATAACATCACTTTCGTTATCAAAAAGAAAAAAAATGAATTAACCTAACCTACAAAATTACCAATCGAAAGTTACAATCAAGAACTTTAAATTAGTTCAATTACCTGCAAATGCAGTCGAATTATATTCTGAATTCTAGCAACACCCATTACTCTATAACCAAATCAAAGTTCGTGAATTGCTTAAGAACCTGCCAATATCATCATTTCATCAACATTGATAAGAATGAACTCGTTTCAAATGTCACAACCAATAACTAGCTACCCATTTATAGTCATATTTGTTTGACCTCAGAAAATTCAAGAAATGTATCAATCAGGGGCTCTAAATTTGACCTAGGTTATATAAATTTTTCTTAGATTGATTTGATTGATTATGAAATTAATTGGATTACTTGAAAATATAAGTGTAAATTTGATTGAAATTACTGCAGTTTTGCGTTCACAAAAAACCGATTGAAATAGTTTCCTAAAATTAGAACTTTAATCCACCTAAACACCGAATAAAACTACTGTAACTTGATGAATATACTATGATTGATTTATCAATTTTACAATTCAATTGAATAGTTCAATTCAATAAATACTTCAAATAGATCTACAATTTTCTAATCAAATTTGTACATTCGAAGGAGAAGAAAATTAGAAAGCCTACCTTGATATTGCAGTTGTGGCGCGGTGATGCCCGCAGAGGTGCAGTCGTGGTGGTGGGTGCGGAGGTGCAGTGTTGGCGAGTCAACGCGAAGGTAGCAGGCTTGATGAATTTGAGAAGAAGATAACCGCAGACCTGCAGTTTATATTTAAAGTTAAAAAAGAATTGAAAATAAAAGATGTAAATTGATATAGGCGTATGAAAAATTTCAATGGCATTTGGTTAAATTTTTAGGGCAAAGTTCCAGTCCCTTTAAAAATAAAATAAAATAAAAATAAAATATTAAATATACACAAAAAAAGTTGTCAAGTGCACCGTTGTATATTGTTTAACATAAGTTATTAATAATTTATTAATTTTTGCTAAAAACTAATAGACAACGGTCAACTATAAGAGCCTTTCTATATTCATTAACTCATAGAACACCTCTTCCACAAATACGTTCTATATTGTTGCATAGAATGTCTATCTTTGTTAATCGTTCTATATTTTGCGTTTCTTAATCTAATTTTTGTTGTATATACAATGAACAGAAGTTAGCTAACCCTAGGGTGGTCCGGGGATAACCACTCCGATGGTAAAGTTAGAATGTGTTTAAGAGAAGGTAAGTAAGAGAGAGAAAGTAGAGAGAGTGTGTGTAATAAATGTTTACCATTTAATGAAGCTTAATCTACTATTTATAATAAATTTCATGACAGGTGACTATAAGGAATGCAAGGCTTTTCTCACCAAGTGTCAATGATAAAACTGCCACGTGTCAAGTATCGAAAAGCCAATATGGCCGATATGTCTGCTTTTTGGAGCATATCGACCCTTGTCTCATATCATCCCATACAACTAGCCCCCCAAGTGAGGACGTTGGATAATTGATCGACGTTCTCACTTTAGGATATTAGGTAATTCAATGTTATGCTATGTTCAGGTTTTCTTTTCCTAATATCAAAATGTGTTATTAATTGATTTGGTTTAATACTATGTTTCTTGTACTCTGTTGAGTATATTTGGTAAAATATTTATTGTAATGTTTGGGGATTTCAAAAAACTCCTTTTTCCTTTTAAGTGACCTTGTGTACCGATAAGACACAAGGTCTCGTTTATAAAAGAACTAGGAGCGAAAAACTCCGTATTCCCCTCAGGGACCTTGTGTACTGATAAGACACAAGGTCTACTTAATAAAAGAACTGGGAGCGAAAAAACTCCGTTTTCCCCCCAAGTGACCTTGTGTACCGATAATACACAAGGTCTACTTAATAAAAGAATTGGGAGCGAAAAAACTCCGTTTTCCCCCCAAGTGACCTTGTGTACCTGTAGGGAATATTTCAAGCGTTAATCCCCTAGCTTGAACCCCACTGTGATCATACACTAAAGTACGGTGGCGTCCAAAGGGAAAGAAGATAAAGCAAAAGAGTCGCCAATAAGTTTTTTAAAAACTTGTAAACCGTTCACGAGGTGAAGGTTACACCCCTTAACTATCCAAGAGATCGTCAACTCCATAAGGTCTTGAACCAAATAGGGTTCGGGGATGAAGGTACAAATCCAACTTAAAAGAGATTGAACCTGCCCTAATAATAGGCCTCTACTTTTTTCTGATCGTATTCATGTGCGCTTTCTGACTAACATACAATCAATAGGTTTAACCCCTAAACCTGTTTAATCTATGTTGGTTGAATTTAATGCACAAATAAAAACTATTATTGGCAATCACTTGAAATATAATCAAATTAACCCTAACAATATTATTAAATATATTATTAAGCGTGATTACAAGTACAAATTCCCTTTAAACATGCATAAAAGGCGTGATCAAGCAATAACAATATCAAGCAACAATAAAAATAATCAATATAAAAATATAATCATGATAATCATAAATTATAACAATTATAAAAATAATAATTAAAACAATCATGTTAAAGCATAATAATAGCAAGATCCTAGGCATGATACTTGTAGACACCTAAAAATTTCTCCCCAAAACCAAACCCGATGATGAACAACCTTTCACAATCACTATTGGTCGGGTTCAGCTTCTTGACCTGATCAATGTTCATTGTTTCATGCATCGCATAATGTGCTGAGTAATATTTCTATATCAATGATTTGTAATAATACAAAGCATATCGTTCTTAGCTCCTTGACCTAAGCAACGTTCATAATCACTTCATCTATATACGTGCTTAGCTTCCAGACCTAAGTGACGTTCAAGATCGCTTCTTTACACCATATATGATGCTTAGCTCCATGACTTAAGTTCATTCATCTATCGTGTCACATGATGTAATTGTCCTTAGCCTCCTGGCCTAAGAACATGCATCATGCATACATTTTTTTCAGGACAAGCAATTAAATCCATACGATTCATTTCGTCTTGCTCAAGGAGGAAGTTCAAAACTTCTTTCCTTTTTTATTATTTTATTTTGGGGATGTTCAAAAACTTTTTCAAAATTTTTATCGAGGGAAGTTCGAAAATAAAATTTCATTTTTCACGTCTTTCTTTTTCGGGAGAAAGTCGGCACCCTCCACTCGTCTCATGACAAAAATGATGGAAAATTTTTTCTTTTGCATTTTCGGTTGCTTATGTCTGCACATACACACTCAAACTATACACACATAATCACAAGTCATACTCATGTCATGTCATGTCGTGTCAAGTCAAACTTGGTCAAGTCAGTTGGTCAAGTCAATCATAGTCTATACAAGTCCCTTGGCAAATTTTATTTTGCAGGTCCCATTTACAGCCCACGTCCGGGGACAAGCGAACCATCTACATCCCACGTTCGGGGACAAGAGAACCATTTATAGCCCACGTCCAGGGACAAGCGGACCATCTACAGCCCACGTCCGGGGACAAGCGGACCATCTACAAGCCACGTTCGGGGACAAGCGAACCAACTACAACCCACATTCGGGGACAATCGAACCACCATCATTTCATGACGCAAGGTTCTCGATACACACAGACTTGCAATCTCATCATCAGTCGGCTTTCCTCAAGCATGGAAAGCATCATCGGTGGATTTCTTCAAGCATAGAAAAATGCCAAAATCATATGTCGACTTTCCTCAAGCATGGAAAGTGTCATCCGGTAGGTTTCTTTAGGCTTAGAAAGCTACCAAACTCATCTGTTGGATTTCCTTAGGCATGGAAAGCGTTTCAAAAAACGTCATCCGGTGGATTCCTTCAAGCATAGGAACCTGCCAAACTCATTTGTCACCGATACACTGGTGCTAAATACGTATTTTATCCATTTACTCTTTAATCTGTGGAATTAACATTTTTCTGCAGGTATTGGCGTATACAGAGTGGTTTAGGATCGCAGAACGTCTTAAATCATTCTCCGTCCCTATCGGCTACTTTGACTATCGTTTTCAAAACTGAAGTTTCTACAAACTCAGTCAAAGTGGGGGCTTCTGTAGACACCTAAAAATGTCTCTCCAAAACAAAACCCGATGATGAACAACCTTTCACCGTCACTACTGGTCGGGTTCAGTATTTAATTCCGAGAGTGCTTAAAAAAATCATATTTAATTCGTATTTTTGAATAGTCCATGGATTAGTCCTGATGTTTGGTCAAAGCATAATTTTAATTTCAGCCCAAAGTTATTATTTAATTTTA
Organism: Chenopodium quinoa; assembly: GCF_001683475.1. Classification (NCBI taxonomy): domain Eukaryota; kingdom Viridiplantae; phylum Streptophyta; class Magnoliopsida; order Caryophyllales; family Amaranthaceae; genus Chenopodium; species Chenopodium quinoa. Next base: position 391,614 of record NW_018742400.1, read on the forward strand.
GCCCAAACCTTTTTTTTATTATTTATCTTGGCCAAAAATTTTTATTTATTTTATTTATTTTAGCCCAAATAATAATAAAAACAGAAAATGGCCCGAAATTATCAATCGGCAATTAAAATGTTGAACCGAAATTAGGGTTAAAAATGAATTTAGACGGAAAAGCGGACTGAAAACTCCCGTGTCACTGCAACAATCCCCCGTGTCATAGGAAACTTTCCCGTCTGACGGTGGGGTTCCCCGTGACACGAGACACCTGCCGTGACACGGGGGTTTCCGTGTCCTTTCCGCGTAAACCCTTAACGCGTTTTCTTTCCTGTTCAGCATATGTTTCCCGCGTCACACAAAAGTACATTGTGTCATGGGAATGTTTCCCTTCTGACGGTGGGATTTCCCGTGTCACGGTACACAGTGCCGTGTCGCGGTATACTTTTTTAGGGTTTTTATCATTTTAGGGTTCCGTGTGTTCCCTCAGCACATTTTTTCTATAAATACCCCCTCATATTTAATGTACGGGGCATCAATTAATTCTCTATTTTTCTCTCTTCTATGCTCTAGCCTAAACACTAGCCTACCCTTATTCTTTCAAAATTCCTTCTTCAAGCACTCCCAGGAGTCCATACTTTACTCGTGGTTCTATCCTTAAGCCAAGGCGTGAAAGGTAGAACTGTTTGAGGGTTTTGGCCCCAAATCAATTCTATTTAATTTAATTTAATTATTGTTTTCTTATTGTTTCCTTGAAGTTATTAACTCGTTTATTATTTTGTAGTTGCAAACAAACAGAATCAAAGTAAGAATTATGTTCCTTTTATTTTTATTATTTTTCTAACGATTTTGTATTGTTAGAATTATTGTTAAATTGCTTCCAATATTGATTTTATTCTATTGTTATTATGATCACCATATTGCATGTTTAAAGGGAATATGTAATTGAAAATCACGCCTAATAAGATAATTTGGACAACCGGTTTAGGTTCCTTTTTAATCTTGTTGTTTAATCAAGTGATCACTAATATTTTAGAATTATGTGTTGCATTAATATTAAACCAATTTAGCATAATAATAGTTTGGAACAAATTGAATTTTTGTTTGTATGCCTTTGAGATCGCAGGAATAACTTTTCACTATAAGAATCAAGTAGAGGCCAATACGGGCGAATGTGACTCCATGACTCACTTTGTACCATCATCCCCGATCCTCCTTTCGTGGTTCCGAACATATGGAGTTAGTAATCTCATGGATTATGAATGGGGTGTAACCTTCACGGGTCAATCGTTGTTGCCTTTCGTTGTCCCTTATCATGGTTGCCTTTTATGATCCGTGAACGGTTTACAAGTTCCTTAAAAACTTGTTGGCGGCTCCCTACTTTATTTGTTCCTAATCGTTGTCTCTAATCGTAATGTCAATTCCCACTTCCTATGAGTGCGAGGCATATTCACACATGCTTTTAACGTAGGCGCACTTCAACCTGAAAATGACCTGATTTGACCCCAAATCTTTTTTAGGTATTGTAGGGAATATTTCAAGCGTTAACCCCCTAGCTTGAACCCCACTGTGATCATACACTTAAGTATGGTGGCGTCCAAAAGGGAAGAAGATAGAGCAAAAGAGTCGCCAACAAGTTTTAGGAACTTGTAAACCGTTCACAGGGTGAAGGTTACACCCCTTAACGATCCAAGAGATCGTCAACTCCATAAGGTCTAGAACCAAATAAGGGTTCGGGGATGAAGGTACAAATCCAACCTAAAAGAGATTGAACCTGCCCTAATAATAGGCCTCTACTTTATTCTGATCGTATTCATGTGCGCTTTCTAATTAACATATAATCAATAGGATTAACCGTAAACCTGTTTATCTATGTTGGTCGAATATTAATGCACAAATAAATCTATTATTGGCGATCACTTGAATTATAATCAAATTAACCCTAACAAGATTATTAATTATCTTATTAACCGTGATTGCAAGTACAAATTCCCTTTAAACATGCATAAAAGGTGTGATCAAGCAATAAAAATAAATAATCAAGCAATATAATAAATAAAATCATAATAATTATGAAAATATAATCATAAATAAAATAATCATCATCAAAATAATAATAATAATAATAATAATAATAATTATTATTATTATTATCATAAATTATAATAATAACAATTATAATAATCATAATCATAATAATCATGTTAAAGCATAATGAAAATAGCAAGATCCTAGGCATGATACTAACAAGATTAATAACAAACCCTAGCATGTCACTAAGCAATAAAAATCAAATTTTTAGCCCTAACATGATACTAACAATCGTAAATATTAGGAAGAACATAGGAAGCATCGTAACAATCATATTTAATATTAAAGCTACCCTAGACATGATACTAGGAATATCATAATAACAATATAAACATGATTTCTACATCATAATATTAATAAAAACCATTAAAGCACTTACTTTGATGCCTCGTACCTCTTTCTAATAACAAAATACACACGTTAGTAATTTCAAGGAAAATAATAAACAAACAATTAAATTAAATAATTGAAATAGAGATTTGGGACCAAACCCTCAGAAATTAAACCTTTCACGTCTATGGCGAAGGCAACTTTTAATATGGCTAGGTGTTTCTAGATCTAATGAATGCGGAATTTTGTATGTAAAAAGCAAGTTTAGAAAAAGAGAGAGAGAGAATAATCAAGGAAATCTTGATGAGAATTGGTGAATGATTATTGAAGAGAATGAGAGAGAATTGAAAACTGGTTGTAGGTGAATGAAAACGGAGTTTTTAATACGTTATTTATAGAGAAAATCAGCCAAAAAGATAAAATTAACAAAACAGAGCATTGACGCAACTGAAACAGAGCTGGCGCCAACGCCAGCTGATTGGCGCCAGGCGCCAATGCCTGGCGTTTGGAGCTAACCCTGTTTTTGACGCGTTTTCTCAAATTAGATAAATTTTGCCGTACAGGAGGATAAAATCGTATCTTTTCCTCAATAATGTTCTTTGATTTTAATTAAAACTCTGGAAAGTCAACAAAATTCAATTTATCAATGCTAATTGAATTAGGAATGAAAAGAACCTTCTAGAAGACTCTAGAAGACTAAAACCTTTCCTAATTGCATTAGGAATGATAAATCATATTAGGCCCTCTCCTAGATCATTGGGCCGCACATAAGGCTCAAACCGGGCCCAGTTTAGTAAATTGGCCATAACTTCCTCAATATTCATCGGAATTGGGCTTATAATATATCGTTGGAAATATCTTGTCAAGCCCTATCCAACTACACTACTATTGGACCCATATCATGGACCAACCAAACTGGATTGGCTGTTTTCTTAAAATAAGTTTTCAAATACAGTGAGAAGAGAAAATAAATTAAAACTATCCGCAACACTAAACCTTCCACACTTTCGCTTCATTCGATTATGATTCGACATGAAAGGTACTCATCACTGGGTTTGGTTTTTGGGGAGACACGAATGGGTGTCTACAGGCATAAAACAGGCTGCTATATTCGGGTTGGGTTAACCCGACTAACCTGACTTTGTTCATTCAATAGCATTTCAAATTTTTTTTAGAAAAACAAAATTCAATCTTAAACAAAATAGTCTAATAAATGTACATAAAGGATTACAAACCAAATCTAATTAACGAATAACAAATTGAATTTCAAAAGCTACACTGATTTTTAATTAAGTACAATCTTTAATTCTCTTTGTTTTGCCCATCCTTCATGGTGTAATTTATCTTCTCCTCTTTGAGATGGATTTGATTGGCCGCTACTTGCTGGAATTAAAAAATAACACAACAATTAATTATAACCAAAACATAAATAATTTGTTCACAAACATGCAGATCATTAAAAATCAAACAAGTAAACAACGCGAATAAAAACTATTAAAAACATGTAAAATCGTGTAATTAACATGTATAAAACAATTAACTGAAATTATCATGATTAATTCGCATAAAACATTTACAACAAAAATTAACAACAAAAATCAGCATAAACAAGACAACAATCGTATAACAACAATACAACATAACTTAACAGCAAAAATTAGCATGAAAAATACCTTGGATAAACAAAGGAGAGGCTTAGTGACGTGTACAATATCAGGAGGCATAGAATGATGTAAAAATATTCAAGGATAGAAGAGGATTTTAGTGTTTGAACAACAATAAAGAGGATTTTAGGGGTTAAAGAGAGTGAAGTTTAAGAGAGAGAAAGAAGGCAGGTGACGGCTAAGAGAAAATGAAAGAGAATAGGAATTTTTAGGGTTTTTGACTTTATAAGGGGGCTTTATTCGAATTTGGGCTGGGCTGAAAGTTGGGTTTTTATTTTACATTTTTTTTATTATTATTTTTTTTAATAACTTAAACGTTTTCGGGTTATGTGGGTCATTTTCGGGTTGGGATTTTCAACCTTAACCTAACCCATTTAAATTTCGTGTTGGGTTCGTGTCAACCCATTTAAGTTTTCGGGTCGAAATCCTCAACCCTAACCCGCTATTTTCAGGTCGGGTTCGGGTCGTGTTTTCGGGTCAGGTCAGATTTTGCTAGCCCTACCTTCAGTTGCTTTTTTGACAATTTTCCACAATCTATGGAACGCCGTCTTGCTGTTTTGATGTTCACTCGTCTCTGAACAAAGAGCTTCTTTTTTTTTTGGATATGTTCACGCGCCTCTGAAAAAAGAGCCTTTGAATGATATGCCCACGCGTCTCTGGAGAAAAAGAGCTTGAATAATATGTCCACGGAACAATAGAGCTTCGAGGATATGTCCACGCGTCTCTGAACAAAGATCTTGATGATATGTCCACGCGTCTCTGAACAAAAGAGCTTTGATAATATGCCCACGCGTCTCTGGAGCAAAGAGCTTTGATGATAGGTCCACGCGTCTCTGAACAAAAGAGCTTGAATGATATGCCCACGCGTCTCTGGAGCAAAAGAGCTTGATGGAAATGTTCACGCGTCTCTGAACAAAAGAACTTTGAATGATATGCCCACGCGTCTCTAAGCAAAAGAGCTTGAAAAATATGTCCACGCGTCTCTGAACAATAGAGCTTGAATAATATGTCCACGCGTCTCTAAACAATAGAGCTTAAATAATATGTCCACGCGTCTCTGAACAATAGAGCTTCGATACTTGAACGTTTGTTGTGATAATATTCTGAAGAAAAATTTCTGAAGACCAACGCTTGTCGATCTCTAAAGCTCGCTTGAACTTTGCTTTCGCTATGCTAGTACGTCGGCAGTTTGCTGCTTGTGAACCATTATGTCCGTGATAAGCCAACGCTTAGGCGCTTTAAGCTAAGTGAGACGATCTTTCGTTAGATCGATCACTTATTGTGACTGTAATCAAACCGACTACTTAATCATGTCAAATTGCTTATAGGGGCTAACTGGCGTACTTAGGAACCCGAAATTGCTGTATGAGGTCGAAATCACCTTTCTGGGAGGCTTCGAGCTCTGTCGCTGCTGAAATATCTCTGGCGCCAAGAATTGTCTCTGTCACCAGACGCTGGGATCTAGCGCCAGGCGCTAAAAACTATTGCCAGACGCTAGATGTTTTCGTCTGGCGCTGGGGTAGGGTCTTCCCTATCCTGCTGCACCTGTATTTATTTTTTTACTATAGAACTTTGCTAATTTCTTTAATTAGTTTAGGGTTGACCTATTGCTTGGCTCATTGACTTGACACGACTGAAGGTATAAACTTGACTATCTGTGATTGACTCGAGGTTGACTCGACTCAAAGTGAAACGACACGTGTGACTCATGACCCGTGTGTGCATAGTGTTGATTCAATGTGACTCAAAAATGCAAAAAAAAACAAAAATTTTCCGTCATTTTTGTTGAGGCTATCGACTTTCTCCCGAAAAATAAAGACGCGAAAAAGAATCGAAGTGTTTGAAGGTGCATGTTGAATGAGCTTAGTCAAATGTTGTTTGATACTATCTATCAAGGTGCAAGGATTAATCCGTCCTAGGCTATCTCAATGGTTGACTCAATGATGAAAGCATTTGGGTAACTTAGGCACGGAGGCTAAGCACTTCATACTTTGTAATGCAATGATGAGTGATGTTGATATGACAAGGCATGTTTCAGCGTTGTGTTAAGATTTCATGACAAAGGGTTCCTAAGGGAAGTAAATTTGGTCATGTATATGTGCAGTGTGTGAAAGTGACACTAAAGTTAGGCCGCAAGGGCTAAGTGTGTGGAAAGATATTATTTGTTAAAAGAGTCAAATGGTGGTGACTCTTAGACTAGGTAAGCTAATGATGTAGGGATCAAGCCCTCAAGTCTAGCTTTAAGTAAATAGGGATGAGCATAGGAGATCCCTTGATATGATCATGGTGTGTGAATGTTAATATGAATGCATTTTTATTACGGCCGCACCTCGATGTGAGGTTGCCTACGTATCCGTTAGGAATCAGGCCGAACGTAGCTCTAGCCGAACCTCGCACAAGTGTGTGTATACCTCAAAAAGGTCTTTCTAAGGGTTGTAACGTGGTTAGGCTAAAGGTTATAGAAGAAGGGGATAAAAAGGCTCAAGACCCTAGATAAGCCCCCAAGGTGTGCAACCTTGCTTTTGGATCTTTATATTTTTATGCTTGAGGCTTGCTTATCTTTTTTAGCTCTATTTTCTTATGCTTTAGCATTTATTTTATTTTTATAAGTGTGGGCAATCCCAATCATGCGGTCTATCACTCACTTTGCATTCATGTTTCTCAGGCACGGTACCGAGCACTCGATAAGAGACGCAATCTGAGACGTGTCCATATCAAAGACATGTTTATGTCAATGACATTGGAACACTTACCCTTTTGTACACTTTTATTTATTTTTTTTTGTTTTTTTTTTGCTATTGCTTTCTATTTACTTTGATCTTTTGAAATCACTCAAGCTTTTTAGAATTGCATAAGTTGCACACTGTCCCATCCCAAGGTTAGGTAGATATGGGTTGGAAAATGAAAGGTCTATCATTAGACGAGGCTCAAAGTGGTTTATGAAGAAAGGATTGTAAATTAGAAAGGTGAAAGACAATATGATGTGGCTACAAGGGGTGCCTTAAATCATTGGTATACCTTGTGCTTAGTTTGACATGGAATTTTTTTTTTTGATGCAATATAATGAAATGATCATATGTAAGAGAATAAATGCTCATTTTATTAAAAAGGGAAAAAGAAAGGATCTACAAAGTTAATCCAAGGGAGAAGAAAAGTGTCTATGCTAGACCTATTGGGGAAAGAATAAATAAAGAAAAAGAAAAAAGATGTCATGAAATCTCGTCGTTTGAAGCTCGCCTTATATCTTGTATTGTTTGCTTTATCATCACTCGCTCTTCTTGTTAACTGGAGGTATGGGAAGCTTGTTATTATCAATCAAATGTTGGATAGCCTCCTTTAGCTTCCAACAGCTCTCAGTAGCATGACCCCTACCTTGATGGTGTTTGCAGCGCACATTTGGATTCCAACTAGGCACTCTCTTCTCAAGTGGGGGATCTTGAAGAGGTCCAATAGGAGTAATGATTCCCTTGGCATGGAGTCGATCGAAAGCATCATCGTAGCTAATTCCAATAGGGGTAAAATCCCTTTTTTGTTGCTTTCTAAATCCTCGATTATCCATGGCTAAGATCTCATTAAGACCGAAAGTACCAATATTGTTACTAGAGTAGGTGTTTTCGGAAGAAGAAGGATAGTCGTTCTTCTTCCCTTTACAGCCACTGTTACTATCGTTACTAATCTTGGCCTTCTTGTCGCGCGGAGGAACATGAAGGAGATTTGAATCAATGAAGTCTTGAACACGATCCTTGAGGGTGAGACACTTTTCGGTAGTGTGACCGCGACCTCTATGGTATCGACAATAGGAAATTGGATCCCAATTGGGAAAACGTTTTTCAGGTGGAGAGTCTTGGCTGGGACCAATGGAGTGAATATGACCTTGATCATGAAGACAGTCAAAAGCTTCATTGTAAGTCATTCCTATTGGTGTGTATTCTTCAATGGTCCGTTTTTCCCGTGGCTTAGGAGCATTGAGTTCTTCATTAATCTGACAGGGTAAAGTCATATCCCCTAATCAAAAGTAAATACCTAAATCCTCTAACTAAAGTAGATAGGGAAGTAGGGTCGATCTCCACAGGGAAACAAGTCTTTTTATCCTAATTAATTATTATAATCTAAATTATCTAAGTAACCAATATTTATATTTGAGTATGAAACTAAACTACAAAGAATAGGAATAGGGAGAAAACAATATATAAAAGGATCTAGGGCATGGGTTCACCAATAAATAATATTCCAGGGTAAAACATAATAATCAATCATCAATGCATAAATTAATCAGATTATAAAGGGCTTTCGCTACGTATTATAATCACACAATTAATTTACTGGTATTAAATCTCATCTTTCGAATCTCGACCTAACCATTTATAAATTAACCTGCCTATTGAAACTAGACCTAAACATCAATTCTCATCTGTCGAATCTCGAATCAATATTGTCAAACTCATGCATAAAAGATCTGCGCAAATCTAGTCACAGAGCATTAAACCAATCAATAGGAAATTAATCTAGCATTGAAAATTAACAACAAATAATTACCCCTTCATATTAATTATGGATCCCCATAAACCCTAGAAAGGAAACTACTCAGACATAATTAAATATAAAATTACCAAAGCAATTAAAGGAGACATGATGAAAGAAAGAAAATAAATAACTGAGATTAAACTAAGAGTTGTAGAGAGGGAAACAAGAGAGAAAATAATACTAAGAGTTTAATTAAGAGGAGAGAGAGAAGTTAGAAAGAGAAAGAGAAAAAGAAAAACTAAAACTAAAACTAATAAAAAACAAAACTAAAACTAATGAATACTTAAAACTCCCCCCTTACGTAACTACCTAAACCTTTGTATAAGAAAGGAAAAGGAATCCTACTAAAACTCAACTAAGAAAACTAATCCTAGTTGAACTCCCGAAAAACAAAGTCTAAAACTAACAAAACTAAACTAAAAGTCAGCCCACTAATATGCTTGGCCCAAAATAATTACACCAACAAAAGCAGCGAGCAGTGGTAGCTTCGATCAGGCCAGCCTATTTCACGCCCAGCATCATCTCTAGTTGGGATTTTATTTGGGCTTCTTTCTTTGACTCAATTCCCTTCCTTGGTCCGTAATAATAGCTTGTAAAATCTTGGACCTCTTCACACATCGAGTCCTTAATCACCGGATTAAATCTCTTTAACTCGGCCTTGGGCTTAAAATATATAGTCATTAAATACGATTCGACTCCAATGTCTTTGTAGTGGCTCAATAAGCTCGGAAATTGTCATAAATATGCAAATTCTTACAAATAATACCAACTTTAGAAAAACACTAGAAAACGTATATTAATAATAAAAATAGCTCCGTAGAGCTCAAATAAGCACAAATATGACCGTGGGATGGGGAATAAAAATATATATAAAATAGACTTATAAAACTCCCCCAAGCCAAACCTTTGCTTGTCCCTAATCAAAGCAATGAATAAATAAATCAATACTTCACCCCCAAAATAATTAAAATCAATAAATATAATTCAAGGTAAATCTGACAAACCATGTATCAAAGTCAATCAATCAAATCCATCTAACTACCAATCTTCCTTAACAATTGTCAAATAGAGCAAACCACAAGAGCATATAGAATTCAAGACTATGCTCACACACTCAACTCTCATTTATGTGGCGGATATAAAATGTATCCGATCGTTCTCCAACCACCCTTTTAATGTAATGCCCTCCCAAACTCACAACACTCGTGTGTTTAAAAAGACATACACTCAACCTAATAGTCGACTCGGAATATGTCAAGTCATAACTTGCATTGATAAGCAACACTTTCATATCTACACAACTCTATGCACAAGGTCGGAAGGTCTTTAAAGCTTTTAAGGTAAGGCTAGGGTAAGGGGTAGGAAATATTTGGGAATATGTGAGAGAAAAGCTATGCTTAAAGGGAGCCAAATCCTAATAAAACCCATGATCAAAATAAATAATGATCAACATCTCCAACATAACCAACTCCAACAAAAATCCACCAAATACAACTCCAAACAACATAAACAAACCCATTACTTACAAAATTCACTCATAAAAATATGATAATGTAGAACTTGAGTGAAATACAAACTTTGAACTCATTCTTTTTTTTTTTTTTTTTTTTTTCTTTTCAAACTTGAATTTTTTTCTTTTCTTTCTCTTGAACAACCTTCAAATAGAACATTTGAGCATTAAAATTTTTTCTTTTGCTCTTTTTTTTTCTTTTTAACTCATATTGGAAATTTCAACTTTGAAACACAACATATCAATATTTTCCAATCAAAAATCAAAGAACAAACACTCTTCTTTTATTCCCACATTGTGCAAATAATGTGCACACCACAACTCCCTCACCTCACCAACTAATAGCTTCCCCAAGCCAAGCTTGGGAGTAGTAACCAATGGGGATCATATAGGCTTGTAATGTGGTTAAATAAACAACAAAAGGGCACAAACAACAGCATGGGTAACAAGAAGGGAACAAATGTATCTAAATACTCTGAAGGCTACCTAAAAGAATGAACGCCTTCGTCCTCCTCATGTGCATAATAATAAGTCATGAAAAACTACTCATAGTTGCAAACCAATACTCAAAGTGGGTTCTTCTGTAGACACCTAAAAATGTCTCCCCAAAACCAAACCCGATGATGAAACAACCTTTCACCGCCATTATTGGTCGGGTTGAGTATTTGATTTTTGGAGTGCTTAAATCCATATTTTCATTTCATAAACCAACACAATTCCTAGCCCATTTCCCCAAACCATAACTTATTTTCCTCTTTTCGTGCCTTTAAACCCAAAATAATTCATTTCGTGTCCTTTAAAATCATTCATTTCGTGTACTTTTTATAAAAACGTTTAAACCAATTTATTTTGGTCTATAATCTGGGTCCAATGATTAAATAGTTGGATGTGTCTTTAAAAGAGCTTTCCAACGATATAATATAAGCCCAAATCCGAGTTATAACGAATAAGTTATGGCCAAAATATTAAACTAGCCCAAACCGAACCTAAGCCCACCTTACCTACGACCCAATGATCATGTGGAGGGTCCAAATTATTTAATCCCATTCCTAAACCAATTAGGATTAATTAGAAGCTTCTATAATTTTCTAAAAGATCTTAATTATCCTTTTTGAAAAGATAAGATTAAAGAGTTTGAAATTGAATAAAACTTCTTTTTTGAAAATCCTATTTCTATCTGAATTGAAAGACTTTCAAAGATAGAAAGATATTATTTTCATGCCTCATAGTTTTTATCCAAATTTTATACGGTTTGATAGCCTTTGAAATCACCTTTCCAAGATATATTATAATATCAATTCCGAGCTATAACGGAAAAGATATGAATAAAATATCAAACTCTATCCAAAACTGATACCGTCTCACTATTTCGGCTATATTTTTTTTTCTAAAAAATATTTTAATCTTATTTCAATTGGGTTAGAAATTAGACTTCAAGAGCTTTCCAACTATATCTTATTTCATCTTATTCCGATTTCTAGATCAAAAGATATGATAAAAACAAACACTGCAAAAACTGTTGTCTATCGCAAGAGTTTTATTCCGATTTAATTCGGATCTTATCTTAATTTTTGGACCCCTCTTTTTTCTCTATAAATAGTGGTCATATCTCCCTTTTTCAAACATCAACAAGCTTGATCATAAAATAATTCTCTTCTCCATTTTTAGCCAAAATACTAGACACCCTATTCTCTCAAAATACTTCCCCTAATTAAGCACTCCTAGGAGTTCATACAATACCCAAAGTTCTATATTTAAAACAAGGCGTGAAAGGTATAATTAAATGAGAGTTTGGACCAAATTAAATCTACATTTATTTAATTTAATTTTAATTTGCTTTATATTTTTATTAAACTTACTAACAATTTATTCATAATGTAGTAATTTAAAGGAACACGCGGAATGTGAGTAATTAATTAATTTAATTACTCTTATTTTATTTTCTTATTGCTAGTATCATGAGTAGCTTATTTTATATTTAATTATACTAACGCAATTATTGTTAAATTTCTTCCAATATTGATGTTATTCTATTATTTTTATGATCACTATATTACATGTTTAAAGGGAATATGTAATTGAAAATCACGCCTAATAAGATAATTTGGACAACTGGTTTAGGTTCCTTTTTAATCTTGTTGTTTAATTCAAGTGATCACAAATATTTTAGAATTATGTGTTGCATTAATATTCAACCAATTTAGCATAATAATAGTTTGGAGCAAATTGAAATTTTGTTTGTATGCCTTTGAGATCGCAAGAATCATTTTTCACTATAAGAATCGAGTAGAGGCCAAAACGGGCGAATGTGACTCCATGACTCACTTCGTACCATCATCCTCGATCCTCCTTTCGTTGTTCCGAACCATATAGAGTTAGTAATCTCTTGGATTATGAATGGTGTGTAACCTTCACGGGTCAATCGTTGTTGCTTATTGTTGTCCCTTATTCGTGGTTGCCTTTTATGATCCATGAACGGTTTACAAGTTCCTTAAAAACTTGTTGGCGGTTCCCTACTTTCCTTGTCCCTAATCGTGTCCCTTATCGTACTATGTCAATTCCCACTTCCTATGAGTGCCAAGCATATTCACCACATGCTTTAACGTAGGCGCACTTTGAGCGACGCCTACAGTATGAAATATCCTTCTTCATATCTTATGAATTGCATGAGAGTTGAAATTTTAGACATTCTTGTACATTCCATGCATGAGCTCTTTCTTATAACTAATGATCCTTCTTGAGTGCGTTTTGTTAAACAAGGAAAAGTTAGGTGTTCCTAGCAAGAAAATGGCTTTGTATGAAAATTTGTTAGATGGGAGTGTTGAAGGAAGTGATAAGCAAATATGCATGAAAATCTCAAGCCAAGAGGCTTTGCAAGCGGCTTCAACCAAGGAAGGTAAAGGTGTTCCCATGGTAGAGCTCAAACCTCTACCAAAACACCTTAGGTATAAGTTCTTGAGCCAAAATTCTACTTATCCCGTGATTGTTAATGCATCTTTGAGTGAAAGCCAAGCTCAAGAGTCATGCGGTGTTTTGAGAAGGCACTAAGGTGCTTTAAGATATACCTTTGACAATATCAAAGGTATAAGCCCCACTTTATGTACACACCACATAACCCTTGAGGACGACGCTCTTCCTTCTATTGAGCGACAATGGAAATTACATCCCCAAATGGGGGAGGTAGTGAAGTAAGATATTACTAAGCTTTTAGATGCGGAAATCATATTCCCCATCTCAAGCTCAGGTGGGTCTCGCCCATTCATGTCTATCCAAAAAGGGAGACATGACCGTCGTCAAGAATGAAAAAGGTGAGCTTATTTCGACGAGTTGGCGAATGTGTATAGACTATTGACATCTAAACACATCTACCGAGAAAGATCACTTCCTTCTTCCTTTCATTGATCAAATTCTTGAAAGACTAACGAGGCACAAGTATTATTATTTCCTTGATGGTTACTCGGGTTTTTTCCAAATTCCTATTCACCTCGATGAGCAAGAGAAAACTACATTTACTTATCCCAATGGTACCTTTGCTTATAGGAGAATGCCATTCGGCCTTTGCAATGCTCCCGTAACATTCCAACAGTGTATGATGAGTATCTTTGGAGACATGTCGGAGGAGGAGATGGAGGTGTTTATGGATAACTTTTCCGTAGGTGGAGTTTCCTTTGAGACGTACCTTGAAAATCTTGAAAAGTGCCTGGCAAGGTGTGAGAAGGTGAACTTAGTGTTGAATGGAAAAATAATGCCATTTTATGGTTGAAGAAGGCATAGTCCTTGGGCACAAAATTTCTCACAAGGGCATAGAGGTGGACAAGGCAAAGATAGAGGTTATTGAAAAGTTGCCACCTCCGGTTAATGTGAAGGGTGTGAGATCATTTTTAGGGCATGCCGGGTTCTATAGAAGATTCATCAAGGATTTTTCTCTCATTGCAAGGCCTCTCAATGATCTTCTTCAAAAGGATGTGGGGTTTGTGTTTGATGATAAGTGTTTGGAAGCTTTCAACAAGTTGAAGAAAGCTTTGATTTCTACTCCCATTGTCCAAGCCCCTAGATGGGATTTACCCTTTGGGTTGATGTGTGATGCAAGTGACACGGACATTGGAGGTGTTTTAGGTCCAAGAGTTGATAAAAAGCTTCATGTCATTTATTATATGTCAAACACTCTTAATGGCGCTCAAAGGAATTACACTAAAACGGAGAAAGAGTTCTTGGTGTTGGGGTTTGGTAAGTCCAACTTACCGCGGAAACGACCCCGACCCAAAGAACCACTCACAATTAATAAAACCATAAAGAATAATAAATAAACATAAAAGGATAAAATTGGAATTTACCTTTGTCGCGTGATTCACCCAACCTAATGGGCTCTTACTTAAAAGCTTTAGCTCCGAAAATACCGAGCCACCAACGGTATCCACCCACAAAGGACGAACACCGACTTTTTATGTCCACTACCTTGGAGTTAGCAAGGTCCGACCAAAACCCAAGTGTTAATGGAATTTAAGAGTTTTTGCCAAAATGCAATGCTCTTTCTAACTCCCACTCAAGCAAAGAATTCTCAAGCCATGCTTTGGCTATTCATAAGGAAGGATAGCTTGTGAATTCAACTCATCTTTCAATGTGGGATCTTTTTGGGATCTTTTTGTGAAAGATTGATGAATTCAATTCTGAGTTAAATAAACCAAGGAACAAGTAACAAGTGTCACATGGTTAGGTGAAGACAACTTTCCCACTTGATCCCCAAGACAATTCACATGCAATTAGGGGTGTACATAAACAGGACCGGACCTGAAAACCGACCTGAACCGGACCTGTTGGGACCGGACCTGATCCGGACCTGTAGATTCAGGTCCGGTCCCGGTCCTTGAAATTCAAGGTTTCCGGTTCCGGTCCGGATCAGGTCCAAAACCGGGGTTTTCAGGTCCGGACCTGAAACCCGGATTTTTTATATAATATATATATAAAAAAAATATAAAAGCCTAAAAAACCTAATACTTCAACTATTCAGCAACGCCTCTTCTCCTCTCACCTTTTCTCTTATCCTTTCTGATTCTCAGTATCCCCTCTTCCTCTCTAATTCTCAATCTCCCCTCTTCCTCTCTGATTCTCAATCTCACCCTTTCTTTCTGGTTCTCAACGACTCCTCTTCCTCTCCTCTTCTCTCTTCCTGGCTCCAGCATCGTGGGATTGGAGCACCGTCGTCCAACATCGAGGCCCCGTCGTCCACCATCTGCCGTCACCAGAGTTTGTTTATACTTTAGTTTTAGTTGAATATAGGTTAGTATGTAGATCTAGTTTTATTTTTCACATAATTTACGATTATAATTATCTTTTTTAATGAAATTGTAATGTAAAATTATAAATTTTGTAATTTAAGTTTGTAGATCTATTTTTTCGAAATTTCTGTTTTTTTTTCTCGGATTTTCTGACAATTTATGTATAATTTGTTTTTTGCGATTTTTTTGTTCGTTTTTTTGTTTTTTGTTCGGATGTTGGATGTATGTGTGGAATCGATTTGGGTTTTTTTCTTTTTCTTTTGTTTTTCTGGGTTGTGGGTGCGGTGGATGCCTGACGGTGGTGGGTTTTTTTTCAATTTTTTCGTTTTTCTGGGTTATGGGTGGGTATCAATGGGTCTGGGTTGTTGGGGTTATGGTGTCTGGGTTAAGGGGGTTAAGGTGGTTAAGGGGTGAGTTGGGGTAGGTGGTAGAAGGAAAGAAGCTTGTGGTGGTGGGCTGTGCGTAGGGGTGTATGTATTAGTGGTGGTGGGTTGTTCGTAGGAGGTTGTTGATGATAGTTTTTAGTCAAAACTTTGGCTTGAATAAAGAAAAAAAAAAGGGAAAATACAAATTCAGGTCTGTTCAGGTCTAAACCCGGACCGAACCTGAATTTTCAGGTCTGACCCGAAACCGGCCCTGTTGATTCAGGTCCGGTCTCCGGTCCTCAAAATTCTCTAATTCAGGTCCCCGGTCCAAACAGGTCCGGTCCAGGTCCGGTCCGGTTTTGGACCGGTGTACACCCCTACATGCAATGTGAACTAACCATGTGTCACCCAACCTTGAGCCCCAAGTTGGGTTCGGTTGGGCTATTTTATTTTGGCCCGTGTCCATGACCCGTCACCTGGGTCCACGGCCTCTTGCCACACTCGCCGCCACCATGGCGCGTTGCCGTGTGGCACGCTGCCACTTGGCGGCTGCCACGTGTGCTGCCACATGGCGCTTTGCCATGTGTGCTGCCACATGGCAAGAACCTATTTGGCGCACTTTCCTAGCCTTTTGCGTGGCTAGGATTTTACTTGTTACTTGAAGCATTTTCCCGTCTCGCAAAATCCTAAATTTTGGCTCGACATTTGAGATTCTCCGACGCTCGGTTTTGACTCTCCAAGCTCGAATTTCTGACGTCTAAATATTTAACACTCGGGTGAAGGATTAATTTCTTCCGAACTAATTCATCGAGTCGGTTCGTATATTTGCTAGGGTGTGACCCAAAGGGTTCAGTCAAGATTAAGCTGTAATATTAATTATACATTAATATTACTGATCGGAAGCGGCCTCCACCCAGGCATTCCGATCACTTGACCTTACTGAATATATTAGCTTTCTAATAATTTTGAACCCGTAATAAGAATAATACACTTGTTCGAAGGACACCATTCCTTTCACTTGGCTATTGTTCATTCCTTTGAAAAATTTCGTTGATATTTGTTAGGGTCCAAAAATTATGTTCACCGATCATGTGGCCCTAAAATATCTTTTTGGGAAGAAGGAATCAAATCCAAGGCTAATTCGTTGGGTGTTAGAGCTTCAAAATTTTGACCTTGAGATTAGAGATAAGAAAGGAGCGGAGAATGTTTTGGTGGATCATCTATCTAGACTTGAGGATTTTCAAGTTCAAGATGATGGGTCTCCAATTGAAGATAGAATTTTAGATGATTCTTTATATGCTATAGAAGTGAAGGAACTCCCATGGTTTTCCGATTTGGTGAATTATCTTGCTTGTAGGGAGTTTCCTCCTTCATTTTCCAAGAATCGGAGAAAGAAGCTCAAGAGGGAGGCTAGGCATTATGTATGGGATGAACTAATTTTGTATAAAAAGGGTGTTGATGGGTTATTGAGGAGATGTGTTCCAAATGAGGAGTTACCTAGTGTATTCAGGATGTGCCACTCGGATCCGAGTGGTGGTCACATGTGTGTTTCAAAAACGGCTTTAAAGGTACTCCAATGCGGATGGTGGTTGCCAAATCTCATTAAGAATGTTTAGGAATTTGTCAAGAGTTGTGATCGGTGCCAAAAGACCGGAAACATTTCAAAGAGGAATGAGATGCCCCAACAACCTATACTAGAGTTGGAGATTTTTTATGTATGGCCGAGGAATAGACTTCATGGGTCCTTTTCCTACTTCATATGGGAATCAATATATTCTTGTTGTCGTTGATTTTGTGTCAAAATGGGTGGAATCCATTTCTTCACCAACAAATGACCATAAGGTAGCAATAAAGATGTTCAAGAAGATAATTTTCCCACGATTTGGCATTCTAAAGGCGGTTATTAGTGATAATGGATCTCATTTTGTGCACAGCGCCTTCCGCAAGATGTTGAAGAAGCATGGAGTTAATCAACGCTTTGGACTCCCCTATCACCCTTTAACTAGTGGGCAACTCGAGGTGTCTAACTGTCAAATCAAATTGATTCTTGAGAGACGGTCGCAAGAAATAGGAAGGATTGGTTGGATAAGCTATATGATGCTTTGTGGGCATATAGAACGGCCTTCAAGACTTGTATTGGCACTACTCCTTACCGCTTGGTTTATAGGAAGTCTTGTCATCTTCCGGTTAAACTTAAACATCGTACTCATTGGGCTATTAAAAAAATCAATTTCGACTTGGCAAGTGCGGGTGAGCAACGTTGGCTTGATCTCCATGAGTTGGAAGAACTTCGATTGGATGCATATGATTGTGCAAGCATGTATAAGACTCGTACCAAGGAGATGCATGATAAGCTTATTGAGAAGAAGGAGTTCAATGTTGGTGACAAGGTGCTCCTTTACAATTCTAGGATGAGATTATTTCCCGGGAAGCTAATCTCTCGTTGGAGTGGTCTTTTTGTTGTTCAAGAGGTTATTCCTAATGGTGCTATTGAAATATCTTCTTTGGATTTCTCAAGAGGTTATTCCTGATCTCTCGTTGGAGTGGTCCTTTTGTTGTTCAAGAGGTTATTCCTAATGGTGCTACTGAGAGGACCTAGCAGCCCGAGTGTTGCCGTTATAATCCCCTATTACGGCAGACGTTTGACAACATCAAAGCGGACTAGTACTCAAATAAGAGAACTCAAGATACTCATGGTCAAGGAAATAGGTTTCGATAGCCATAATGAGAAGTATACTTATGACGATTTTTAATCTCTTAAAGTATTCTCATAGGTCGATCCAGTATGGTTCTAAACCAATGCCTGTGTAAATGATTTATGACAATCATGTCCTCGTAGCACAAGAAACAGTGCTATAAATCTTACTACACACTAATCTCAATTGGTTATTAATTGTCCATCGTTTAAATGACCTCGATTAGGGATAATTTTCGATTATAATATTCATTGTTCACTTAATAGGTGTTTCCTTACCAAGACTGGTCTTGATACCCTATTTTGAATATTATAAGAATCGAATGGACTCATTATTTAATTCTAAACCACAATTAAATAGGAAACAGAGTGATAAAATTGCATGAAATTTTAAATTACTCCAAAAACTGAATGGTTCAACTTATGATAAATGGTTTATCTGAATGTTTTATGAGTATAACTCTATATAAAACATCTATATGAATCACACTCATATCTAATACGCTTGATTTCTTTCATGCAATTGTGAATGTTGTCGTTCACTTACTACATAGGTTTTGTTATAACTACTTTGCTAATCTTAGCATCTTCATTACTAATCACTTTCATAATAAGATGATAAAATTTGAGAGTGTCATGGATTATATGTGATTTATGATTTATTGTCCAAGTGATGGCTCCCACTCATTTTCATGATTGAGACCTTCAACTTGACAATACAATCATTAACGTTCATCAATGAACTTTCCATAGAACATCTTCTTTATTATCGCCATTAAGGCAACAATATTCTCAACATATATTTTAGTAGACTACCTGATGATTCTTTGATTGGGTTTCATTCCAAACGGCTCAAAATGATTTGGGATACCCTAATCACTTGTGATCCTGTAAATTTTCCTTAAATTCCTGCACATTACACATGGATCCACGTCTATGTTACCATTCTCAAGCCACGACTTATTGTTAGCTCGTGCTTATAAACGACTTCCTTGTTAAGGATCTAATCCTTGTTAAGACTTGTGCTTGCAACATCAATTCTCAAATTGTATTTGTTTCCACAGGTCAATAACTCATCCTGTTACTTATCCAAGTACTTTGAATGTTCTTGGCCATAATCTAACGATCTATTTAATAGATTCAAGTTGATTGGTGCTACATACATACTTCAGATACTCTAAGCAAGTAAGTCGTGCGACGATTCCATATCACAGCGTACATGATGGATTAAATTGCAGAGTAATTCTCAATCTTATTCCATCAATTTGTCATTTTAGCTCATTTAGTTTCACTGAGTCTTTGCTAAAAAGTTTGTTGTGTGATATGGTTGAAAGTCTCTATTAGAGTCTTACATGTTTGACTTAGTATTTATCCTAGCTTATACTTAGTTCAACATTTACTTAGTTTTATACATACGGGTTGAAAGTCTTTCAAAGTCCTCCATTTCATGTTTAACACGGTAAAATCATTTACACGTTCCAACATTTTATCAAGTCTATACAATAGAACTTAATACCCGATACGTACTAAGTATCGTCTTTTGCTTGGTCCATTGTCGAAAATACTTTCAAATCTAAGCATTTAGCATTTAATAGTTATTTCACAATAGAGTTTGTAAACTTCTCGTTGGACCTTTACTTTTGCTCCCACTAAACTTCTTATTCATGAGAATTTCTATGTTTCTCCATAAGCCAATCCTCTTATTAACTTTATGAGAAAACACGCTCCAATTCCTATATGCAATGCTTCCTTAAATCCCATAACAGATCCCTTGAGCTTTCTTTCAAATCAAGCATTATTTAGATTTTCAAAACCCTTAGACTATTCCATAGTCACTTCCAAAATCCTATTTTGGGAAGGCGGTTTTGGTATCTATTTTTCCATATTTCATATGAGCAATTTTGCTAAAACAATCACGAAAAGACTTTAGAATTCCGATTGGTGAATAGTTTTTATTAAAATCCACTCTGTGAATTTAATTATATCCTTTTTCATCCAATCCAGCTATGTATGCATATACATTTCCACATTTGTTAGTTTTCTCCTTGAAAACTTATTTGCAATCGATGGGTCT
The DNA here is from genome assembly GCF_001683475.1 of Chenopodium quinoa. Classification (NCBI taxonomy): domain Eukaryota; kingdom Viridiplantae; phylum Streptophyta; class Magnoliopsida; order Caryophyllales; family Amaranthaceae; genus Chenopodium; species Chenopodium quinoa. The sequence continues at coordinate 412,125 of NW_018742400.1, forward strand.
TTCACCCTTTATGAAAATTAATCAAGTTTCAAACATGATTATCAAACATGGAGTCCATCTCGGATTTTAATGGCCTATAACCATTATTCGGAATTTGGATTTGTCGTAGCTATCTTACAAGACATTATTCCTTTACTATCTAATAGTAAATAATAGGCTTGTAAGTCTTAGGTTTATTTCTAACTTAATAGAAATTTATAGGATTCAATCCAAGCCTTTGATGAATTCTATACCTATACGGGGCAATTGCATCAACCACTGAGTTTCAAGGCGCTTCCAAAGCCCTTTTATTATGTTGATCTCACTCCATCATTTCTGATGTTTTGTGAGTATTGAATTCTCTATTAAGGCACTTGTAAAGCCCTTTTAAGTATTCTTGATCAAGCATTCTCACGAAGCCCTTTTAAGGTCGTCCGAGATTCTTAGTTCTAGTTTGTTGCTAAGCTCGATGGTCATCGAGTTCATTTTCCTCCCACTTGTCATTTTGGAAACGTGTTACTTTCCAGAAAAACACCACTTAGAGCAACAAACACCATGTTCTCAATTAGGTTGTGGAGATAATGCCCATGGTCTCACTTGAATGCTTACAAAGAGACATGTATATTGTCTTTGGGTAAAAGTTCGTCGTAAAACAAACAGTTAACTCCCACTTGAGCTATCTTAGCCTTTAATGAGCCATTAAGCTCCTACTCAACCACCTAGCTCTTGCTAAGCTAAGGAGCTCCCACTGAGTCACTTAGCTCCCACTGAGCCATTGAACTCCCACTGTGGCTAAGAGTTTTAGACATATACTTTTAGAAGACATTTAGAAGATAATTCTATCCATAACTGAATATGGTGTCCTTTTTTAGCTTCGACATTTTGTTTAGTGTAACATTAGTCCTTCTTGCAAATCTTAAGAACTTTATAGGAAGGGATGTGATCCATCATTGTTTGAGTCATTTTTAAATGGCATCGAGGTCTCCATCAAGACATACTATGTTCTTTGAAAATTTCATTTTCATAACTTTGTGATGGTCGCGCTTGGCTCAAGCAAACATCGCTCAAAGTGGTTTATTAAAAAAGGATTGCATATTTGAAAGGTGAAATGTGATATGATGTGGCTACAAGGGGTACCTCAAATCATTGGTATACCTTGTGCTTAGTTTGACATGGATTTTTTTATTTTTTTTTGTGCAATGCAATGATCATATGTAAGGAAATAAATGCTCATTTTTATTAAAAAGGAAAAAAGAAAAGTCTTACAAAGTAAATCTAAGGATAATAGAAAGTGCCTATGCTAGACTTATTGGGGAAAGGAAGAATGAAAAAGAAATAGAAAAGGAGGTCCTGAAATCTTGAAGCTCGCCTTGTGTCATCATTTGCTCTTCTTGCTAGCTTGAGGTGAGGGAAGCTTGTTATTATCGATCAAATGTTGGATAGCCTCTTTTAGCTTCCAGCAACTCTCAGTGAATTGTCCCCTACCTTGATGATACTTGCAATGTGCATCTGGATTCCAACTAGGCAATCTCTTTTCAGGTGCAGGATCTTGAATAGGTCCAATGGGAGTAATGAGTCCCTTAGTACGGAGTCGATCGAATGCATCATCATAGCTCATCCCAATGGGAGTGAAGTCTTTCCTTAGTTTCTTCTTAGATCCTTAGTTATCCATGGCCAAGATTTCACTGAGATCAAAGGTACTAACATTGTTACTAGAGTGGGCGTTTTAAGAAGAAGAAGGATTGTCGTTCTTCTTTCCTCTCCAGCCACTGTTATTGCTATTGTTAGTAGCTTTTTGCTTTGCGAGGTCATCTTCGATCTCGATGCCTATGTCATATACGGCCTTGAAAGTATTCAAGTTGTGTTGATATTTTAAGTGCTTTGAATACTTTTCTTGTAAATTTTTGATGAACATCCTCACGGATTCTTTTTCAGTAGGGACTTCGATCATGTTAGCGGAAGTTTCCCTCCACTTGTTGAAGAAGGAGGTGAACCCTTCATTTTCTTTTAGTTTTAGGATCTCAAGCTGCTTATGATCGGTTTCAATTTAAATATTACACTTATATCTATCAATGAAAGCATTTTTTATTCCATCCCAAGTAGAGGTCTTCTCTTTATCAAGGGAGAAGAACCAATGTTGACAAATGGTTTCAAGAGATAGTGAGAATAAAGAGTGAAAAATATTCTTATCAATCCCTTTAATGTTCATTATAGTTTCAAAGGACCTTAAATGAAAGTAAGGATTGTCAGTTGGCTTAAACTTAGGTATGTCATTGGCATTGAACTTCTGCGGAAGAAGTTCCTTATCCACTTAGACCCCTTGCGAGCTAATGCCCTAGAACCTGTAATCATTAGATATCTTGCTCAAGCTCTCTTGCATGTGCTCCATTTGTTGTTGCTTCACATGGTCATTGATTTGGAGGGTTAAGGTCTTTAGCAACTAAGTAAAACCAGCCATTTGCTTCTTGAGCTCATTGACTTCTTCTTGACTCACCATTATCTTCTTAGCTTTAATTTTTCGACCGACGGGTTTATCAAAAAGTTGAACTCGAATAAAGGTGTTGTCCTTGATTAATCGCCCTTCTATCCTTGACCAGGTACTATGGAAAGGGAAAGAGAAAGGGATAAGTTTTATATTATTTATTTTTGACTCAAGCTCAATTGAACATGTAATAGATTGAAAGAGGATATTGAAGAGAATAAAAATGGAATGGACCCTCAACTCAAATGACGAAAAAACCAACTCAAATGGAATGGACCCTCAACTCAAATGTACCCTTTGTTGCTCAGAGTGTTCAATCAGGTAGATAAAGCATGAATTCCCATATGGTTATGTCCATATGTAGAACACATGGGTTTCAGAAAAGTGAGAAAGACACAATCATGAAGTAGAATCAAGCCAACACTGCTAGAACTAGTCGAAATAAGAACACATATTTCTTGCTCGATATTGGAAGAACGCAGCACCAGCCAAAAGGGACTGTCGGCGCGATATAGCCCTGTCGCCTGGCGACAAAATTGTCGCTCGGCGACAGAGCCATATCTTTGGCGACAAGCTCTATTTTCTAGACCCCAGTTCCTGCATGCCTCAACAACTTTCTTTATTCTTAAATTTTCCAGTTTTTCGCAGCATTATTTCGATTCTAGTTGTGAAAGATATTCATCAAATTTCCTACGTGTAAAAATCCTATGTTTTTGACTCATTACAGATGGTCTTTCCAATGAGAACCTTTTTTTATGCATATGACAATAATGTTAATCAAAATTACGCACATGAAATACATAGAACTTTTCGAGTCTCATCCACTCATCCTAAATAATTGCCAGAATAAATTTTAGGAATTAAAATAGATATCCTCCCATGTGGATTTGCCAAAAACTGTAGGGAATATTTCAAGCATTACCCCAAACTTGAACCCCACTGTGATCATACACTTAAGCATGGTGGCGTCCAAAGGGAAGGAAGCTAGAGCAAAAGAGTCGCCAACAAGTTTTAAGAACTTTTAAACCGTTCACAGGGTGAAGGTTACACCTCTTAACGATCCATGAGATCGTCAACTCCAATACGTCTAGAACCAAGACTGGAAGTTCGGGGATGAAGGTACAAATCCAACCTAAAAGAGATTGAACCTGCCCTAATAATAAGCCACTACTTTATTCTTCTCGTATTCATGTGTGCTTTCTGACTAACATGCAATCATTACGTTTACCCTAAAACTGTTTAATCTATGTTGGTGGAATATTAATGCACAAATAAAACTATTATTGGAGATCACTTGAATTATAATCAAATTAACCCTAAACAAGATTATTAATTATCTTATTAAGCGTGATTACAAGTACCAAATTCCCATTAAACATGCATAAAAGGCGTGATCAAGAAATAACAATAAATATATAATCAAGCAACATATTAATAATCACCATAATCATAATTATAAATCATAATAAAAATAATCAATATTACAATAATTATAATAATTATAATCATAAATCATAAAAAAAATCATAAATATATTAAAGCATAATAATATTTTAGCAACATCCTATGCATGATACTAACAAGATTAATAACAAACCCTAGCATGTCACTAAACATAAAAAATCAAAGCTTTAGCCCTAACATGATACTAACATGAATATTAGGAAAGACAATAAAAGGCAGCATAAAAATCATAATTGATATTATATTCTTTACCCTAAACATGATACTAGGAAAAGCATCCTAACATGATTTCTATATAAAAATATCAATTAGACAATTAAAGCACTTACTTGGATGCCTTGTACCTCTTTCTAATAACAAAAAACACACATTAGTAACTTCAAGGAAAATATAAAATAAAGAACTAAATTAAATAAAGATTAAGAAAGAATCTAAAGAAAGTTTAGACTAGATTTGGGACCAAACCCTCATAAATGAAACCTTTCACGTATAGGGCGAAGGCAAATTCGAATTATGCTAGTTGTGTCTAGATCTTGTAAATGTGGAATTTTGTTTGAGAAAAGGCTAGTTTAGAAAAAAGAGAGAGAGAGAATATCAAGAATTTCTTGATGAGAGTTTGTGATTGAAAACGGAGGTTTTAGGAGGCTAGTTATAAAGAAAATCAGCCGGATATGATAAAAAAAAAGAATCAGAATTTCGAAAAGAAGAAAACACGATGCTGTCGCCAAACACGCCCCTATCGCCAGGCGACAAACTTGTCGTTGCGACGCCAGGCGATAGATTGTAGTTGCGGCGCTGCAATCAGTTTTTCCACGTGTTTTCATATTTTGATAAAATTTAAGCGTACGAGGGGTAAAATTGTAATTTCCTTAAAAACACTTCGTTTATTCTAAATAAAACTCATAAAACTCAATTTATCAATGCTAATCAAATTAGGATTCAAAAGAACCTTCTAGAAGAATCTAGAAGACCAAATTCAATCCTAATTGCATTAGGAATGATAAATCATAATAGTCGCTCCCTTAGATCATTGGGTCGCATATAAGAATCAAACCAGGCCGAGTTTAGTAATTTGGCCATAACTTCCTCATTATTCATCAGAATTGGGCTTATAATAATATCGTTGGAAATCTCTTTTTGAACCCAACCCAACTACACCATTATTGGACCCTTTCCATGGACCAATCTAAATTGGATTGGCTATTTTCATAAAATAGGTTTAAAAAACAAAGAGAAAGAAAAGAATTAAAAACTAACCGCAACACTAGACTTTCCACACTTTCTCTTCATTCGATTATGATTCGACGTGAAAGGTACTCATCACTGGGTTTGATTTTGGGGAGACACAAATGGGTGTCTACAAGTTCAATATGGCTTTGTCTTCAACTTGGTGTCTTTTTTTTGATGATGATTTATTACGATGTCTGTTTCCTGCAATTGTTTTTTGTTGATAATTCACGATGATGTTCTCTGTCCGATGATTTCTGATGATAATGATATGTTATTGGTCTAGTTCTTGACAATTGTTTTTGTGATGGTTGATTGTTTCCTAATTGGATGATATTTCTCTCTGCTCGATGATTCTGTTTCTCTGCTTCTTTGATCGTTTTTGCTACCTCTAATATTGTGTGATTTTGTTTAGAAGTTACTAATATTTTCCTCTTTGTATATAGACTTCTTTTTCTCTCTGGGTATGTTATTCTTGATTTTTCTTTTGGAACATCCTGAAGGTTTGCGTTTCCTTTCATTTATACTCATTAGCATTGCTTGGAGTAACTGGTGAGATCTATCTTTTTCTTTCTTGATTGAATAGAATAAGTTTGGTTTAGGATGAGTTGATTGTTCGAGGATGTTTTCCTTGTAACACCTAGCGTGTTTGGGGTCATTGGGGTTGCTGTTGAATAACCGCTTATTTAACGATTGGGTTTTACTTGTTTTACTCACATTCTTGTGCTTTTCTCTCTAAGTTACCTTTTCTTTCTTTGATAAAACTAAAAACAAATAATAAGATTTTGAGGTTATATTTTTCTTTTTGCCCGTTTAGCTATTATCTTTGGACATTGTACAATTCGGGATTTTGCCTTTAAAATGTTTTATCGGTGTGCATGCTTTGAGAGTTTTCATGGTTGACTCTAGGATAGGGTATTCTAAGGTAGCGGTTTAGACCTTTTAGGCCCTTGAAGCCTGATTCTTTTGGTTCGTGGTAAGATGGAGTTGCTTCCTTTGGTGGATTTGATATCTTTAGTAAGTTTTTGCTATAACCGTGTGAGGATTCTTCTAATTCAAGCCTTCATCATATTTTGATTTTGCGGCGTGGATCCTTGAACTTTGCATACCTAATCTTGAGTCTTGACTCATAATCCTCAAACACGAGACCAAAACATCTACGGAAGACAAAGGCATCTTTTCGGGGTGGTAATTCTTTTTTTTCTTTTCTAGGAAAGTCTTCATTAGTTTACTTCATTGGGTTTCCATTTGAGATTTTATCCTTTCTTTTCAAGCCACATCTTTAGAACTTTGTGCCTTTTGTTTCTTTTGTTTTTTGTGAAGCATATTTTCATGTTTTTGGAGATTGTGTTTTATGAGTTTGGAATTTGGTTCTTATTTGAAATCAAGCTTGTGAATTGTATATTTTGTGAATAATGGCAAATGAATAAATGAAAAAGCCGTCCAAAGTAAAAAAAGACAAGGACATTGAATACAGTGAAAACTTGAAATGTAAAGAAAAAAAAAAGCAAAGAAATTCTCTTAAAAGCTTTGGCAAATATAAAAAGAAAAAAAAAAGAGCATACAAATGATAAAGTTCAAAAACATTTTGATGTAAACGTTTCTTCCTATTTTAAGCATTGGGGACAATGCTATTTTCTAGCTTGGGGGAAAAGCATCTTATGCTTTTTGTATACTTCCTCTGTTTTTTTACATGATCCAGTTTGACTTTTACACTATTCACCACTTCTCCTTTGACCGTGTTTTGTGAATAATATTTAAAGAAAAACATATTCAACTAAGATATTTTTAAATTTGTCTCAACATGTACTATCATAATATATAACTTTTATAATTTTTACTTATCGAGAATTAAAGTTATTGATCATTAAAGTTTTGCATTGGCAAGCGTGATAAAAGAAACGGGTCATGTAAAAAAGAACAAAGGAAGTATATGATTGTGGGTATAGCTTTGAATAAGTTTGGGGGTGTTAGTTAGTTTTTTTTTTGCGACTTCTTAGTTTTGGTGTCAAGGTTTGGCCAATATTTGATTCACAACTTGGGTGTACCACCAAATTATAAATTTCAGGCCTACCCCTAACCTTTTCCCCTTACGTTACAACCTTTGGGAAAGTCCTTTTGACCTAGTGGTTGAGTCACATACCGAGGGAGGGCATTATGAGTTAAAGATTAAGGAGAAGGGATGCAAGGTCAAGATGTCGGGAACCCTAAAAATTTATTCTTTTCCGGTTCATTTAAGGAACCATTGAGACGCTTACTATGGGAAGATTTGAAGCCATTGGGAGAACGCGGTTAGATTGGTTAGAATGAAAGTGGATCGCACCTCATTAGTTCTCTACGCTTAGCATACCTTATGTTTCAACTAACCGTGGATATATTGGAGCATGCATACCCCTATTATATAGAAAAATGTTCATTCACTTGCATTTGACCGTTTGCAAAAATCCTTGTCAAGAGCTATTTTTTTTGAATTTTTGATTTACCTTCTTTTCTTTTAATGAATTTTCCTCGTTTTATTTCAAAGAGTTATGGTTTAAGCTCTTAGGAAACCTTTACTAGACCTTACTCGTCCTCATAGGCGACTTTGGGTTTAAAGGGCTTGTTGTAGCTAAAAACAACCGTGATTCCTACGTTAGTGACTCTTAGTGTATATTCCCCTCTTATGTCTTTCATTTTCTTTTTGAATAAGTCTTTCATCCTTATTATTTCTTTGTTTTTTTTGCTCGAGGACGACCAAAAGTTTAGCTTGGGGGAATTTGATGAGTGTCATTTATGGCACTCATTTGGCTCTCTTTAGGGTTGAATTCATGCTATTTTATAGCTCTTTTCTTTAAATTTTCCTTAGTATTACTCTTTATTTTTTTAGTTTACGTTTTCTTAGTTGAATTTCTATGTTTATGCATTTCTTGGTTTATTTTGTTATTTTCTCTTTTAATTGTTTGTTTTCGTTCATTTTTCAGGTTAGGATCGTAATTCCAGGATTATCGAGTCTCCTTTCCAAGTTTTACATCGTTTGAGATGCTTCTTGCCTACCATTTGAAGTTCATGTTTGAAGGAGTGTATAGTCCAAGTCTTCTAGCTCGTGCATGCAAGCGGTGGGTACACCATTCTTGTTTTTAAACCCAGTGTGGAGGCTACTTGAAGATTGCCTCCTTCCGTGTTCACATCATCAAGTGGAGCGCACGAGGAAGAGAAAGCAGAGGTGAAGGAGGTTACCCTGCTCCCATTCGCGGGGGCGTGCGACCATGTCGCGGCCGCGCCTCTAAGGGTCTCTATTCCGTACCTAGTTTTGCGTGGCCGCGCTCGCGTCTCTAAGGGTCTCTGTTCCGTACCCAGTTTTGCGCGGCCGGCTCCCCCTTGAAGACGGTCGCGCCTGTACGGGTCTATTTTGGACGATCTAACTACCTTCACTTTGTTAGTTTTACTATATAAATATTTTCTTTCTATTTTTGGAGGAGAGTTAGTTTTTATAATTTGAATAGAATTAGGATAGATTTTGTAGAGAGAGAAGCTATAGTTTTTAGAGAGAGAAGTTCTTGATTGATGATTAAAGATTGTTGAATCTAAGTATTTTCTCCATTGATTTGAAGCAAGTTTGTAAGGAATTCTTTTACTTTAATGCAATCTTTAGATTTTTATTTCAATTGCTTTGTTAATTGTTCAAGTTTGATCGATTTGTGAATTATTTTTGTTTGATTAACATGATGATGGTGAATTTGTTATTTAGCATAATATTATCTTGATTTCCATGGATTGTGAGTAGTTTACTTGCTAGGTTGATGGTGAAGCATATATGAGTAAGGGATTGATTCCATTTAGGGGAAATTGATGGAGTTAATGTTGTGATTAAATTGGTTCACTAATTATGCGCATGTGTGTGTTTAATTTAGGAGTGATCAACCTAGTTTCTCACACTAGATTGCATTGTAAGTTCACATTGATACGGACAATCGATTTATGGCTTTCATTTGTCGATTGAGTTGGTTTGTGGAGTTCCTAGCTAGAGTCTCTCGTATTTTACGCTAGTTTGACCTTTAGAAGTAGAGCTTATCAAACTCTTTTGATTGCATTATTGATTTTCCCTCGCAATACTCAACTTAGTCAATTCCAATCCTGATTAATTGTATACATCGCAATACTCTTTTAATTGCATTAATAATGTTGTTTAGGTTAATTTGATTATAATTCAAGTGATCGCCAATAATAGTTTTTTTGTGCATTAATATTCAACCAACATAGATTAAACAGGTTTAGGGTTAATCTATTGATTGCATGTTAGTCAGAAAGCGCACATGAATACGAGAAGAATAAAGTAGAGGCCTATTTTTAGGGCAAGTTCAATCTCTTTTAGGTTAGATTTGTACTTTCATCCCTCAACTTGGAGTTATGTGTAAGGAAGGTGATCCCATCGTAAGGGGTACTCTCCGTAAATGCCCTTGGCCACTTAAAAGCCTAGGACTGTACACTAGTTAGGGTGTTAGTATAGTAGGATTTGAATTCCTGATTGTTTGTATGACCTTGAATTAAAATTTATTCTATCATCACGCTTTTTTGTAAGAAACAAGTAGGAGTCGCCAATGAGTTATAGGAAAAAATCATAAACCTCGTTCATGCCTTTCTTCCATGTGGAGTTCATGGAATAATTAGCACGAATCATATGTTTACCCATGCCCAAATAGGTTTATAAACCAGAAATGAGTTTGGGAGCGAGGGTACTAAGATAACGTTCCTTTTAGAGGGGAATCGTCATCCTAGCCCTAGTACGGCCTCTACTAGTTCTTCCTTTTTTACAATTTCATCACCAAACAATATATGCAACGCGATACCTAAAACTATGTTAGTTGATTTTATTTACAAACATTAATTCATGTAGGAATTACATCGTAATGTCGTTATTCTTATTTAAAAATATTCGTGAAAGAACAATAAATAAACAAGATTTGCCATGACTAACAATTATTTAATTCAATTCTAATCTTTATTTAACGCAAGATACTATGTGGAATTGATTAATTAATTATTTTAAAGGTGATTAACAACACTAATTAATTAATTAAAGTCCTTTTAAACAAGAAAGTAAAGGTGATTTAACTAAGTGCTTGGGAATTTACCACTTCTCTTTGCTAGATCTCCATTTAGAACACTTATGGACTCCTTCGTGTTGGGGAATCTCCACCGTAGTAACAAAGTATCGAAAGGGTGAGTGTTTAGGACAAGAGTGCTAGGTTGCACAAGTTCACAAGTTCTTTTGCCAGAGATTTAGGTTAATTTCTGTCTGTTTAAGCCTCGGTTTAAGCTCGTATTTATAGGAAATGATTAGGTTTAGGGTTTTGAGCATTTTGCCGCAGCAGGTGTCGCGCGCAACAGATGGAGTTGCGCACGGCATCCCAGCGCAAGTTATAGAGTTGCGCTGCTATGTGCAGCGTAACTAAAGGTCTTGCGCGCGGCTTTATGGTTAGATTCGATTTTATATTTTCCGTATAATTTCCGAATAATTACAAATCTTTTGCAGCGCAACTCTGGGTGTCGCGCACAACTTAATTAGTTGCGCACGACAGCCCTACACGACTCTGTGAGATGCGCGCGGCTTTTCCAGCGGCAGCACTAAGATTTAACCTAGGTGCTTCTAAATCTGTCATTATTAGGGTTTAACCACGGGCTTAAGCCTAATTATGATCGGGTTTAGTTAATTAGACCTTTGTTTTGGATTTTTCTTTAATTTGGGCTAGTCTTTTGTGTTTCGTAGCTTAACCAGTTATCCATAAGCATTATTCACTTCGATCCAACATGAAGTTTGTTTTTTTTATCGTCATTGCACTTCCTGTCCGGACATGAGGCCAAAAGTAGATGTCTACAGGTAGCCCCTACTTTGATCGAGTCTAGAATAGACGATGATCAAAGTAGTTAAGGAAATAAATCCGAGACTCATTCTGTAAAGTTCTCTAAGAATAGAGAATTTTTCAGTAATGTTTAAGGATGTCGAAACAATCCTTGGTTTGCTAAGTGTTTGAAACAAGTAGCTATTAAGGCTAGAAAAAGTCCTTCCTAGTCTTAACGCGCTAAAGAATCAAGATTGATCCTTTGCAATTATAGAATCCTCTTACAAGTAAAAGTATTCTGGGTGATGTCAGGTCATGAGAAGAGATCGGTTTTAAAAGGATAAAAGGGGAGGATTTCCGCTCAATCGTGTCATCGTTGTTCTAAAGTCCCTCGATATGTCATTGAAACTTTAGCCTGACTTTAACAAAGTAAAATATGAGAAAAAGGGTTTTCGGTATTCGAGCCGAAAAGGTCCGGTATTCGAGCCGAAATTCCTCAAGATAGAAATACATGTCTCACGATTGGAGGCATATATCAAAATTCAGTGAGAGGGAAGAAAGTCAGCAACTCTCTCATAAGTTTTGTCCACAAGATGAGTACACGTATCTCAGGACTATGGGCACAAGACTACACGGGTGCGACATCGTCTTGTCGCTTCATTATACAGGGGTGGATTCAACACCCTAACTGTCCGGTAAGTTAGTAAGCGCACTAACTACCGTATCCATTCAAGAAGTGCTTGAACCTAAAGGTTTGGTGCGCCAGTCAATTCGTTGAGCTAACGCCTACAGTAATTCTATACCTTTTAGTCCCGAGAGGTAGATCTCGCAAAGCTTGGGCTGAGTGAAATTTTACGCAACACCTACGCCGTACAATTAAGCGCAGAACGATACACCATTTGCATTTTTACGCTGCATGCAAACACCTTCCTTTTTTCCTTGGACGTGAAAAAAGAAGAAAAACCAGACATGTGTAATGTCAGTACAGTAAAATGACAAACCTGTCTATGGGTGCTTTTACGTAAAGCACCAGCATGGAACGTCTTAAGGCACTCTAACGAAAAACGTTCAAAATGTATGCTTGGGAAAGGCACAAAGCACGGTGTGCATGCAATATGATGCAAAAAACTAACAAAAAAGAAAACAAACTACAATATGCAAAGCAATTAAAAAGATTTTGATAATTTATGCACCATTACGTCTAATAACGAGCAAAAACGGTTCAAAAAATGATCAAACGGATCAAAATCAAAATCCCGGTCTTTTAGTGACCGGTATCCGCGCGCAACTCAGAAGGTCGCGCTGGCCAGTTGCGCGCATCTTTCTGAGTTGCGCTGGTGTAACACCCTAATAATTCTCCCTTTTCCAAACCACTTACTTTAAATAAAAACAGAGGAGAACCATTGGCATGTTACCGCCACGTGTTAAAACGTTAAGGCTTTATCAAAGTATGGCAGCAGAAATCCAACTTAAATCTTAAAATAATATAATTTAGAAAACCAATAAGTAAAAGCTTACAAATTGGAACCATAAAGGCCCTTATTTAAAACCAAATCAATAATCAAAGTCCCAAAACATAATTAAAGTAGTAAAACATAAATAAGTTCAACACAAAGAACGAATACTCTCAATCACACCAATCCCTTGACAATGCGTATATCAAATCCCCGAACTTCACATCATCAAGCTAACCTGTGCAATACTGCTCCCCAATAATACAAGTGTAATAATTGGATCATCACAGGGTCATTGAAAGGCAAAGGCCATGACCAAAAGAAAACACACAAAAGCACGCAATCAGCAAAGATGAGTACATACAAGCTATAATGCACAAAATCTAGAATGCTCAACTAGTTAAAGTAAATAAATATACAACTCGAATTCATTAATCAAGACTCCACACTTAAACAATTCAATCGACTCAACATACTTTGCTAATCAATTCCAAACACTTGACTCTTTATATTTAATTTAATTAATTTAATTTGGAGTAAGAAATAGACGAGGTTGTCCAATCCACCAAATCATTTTGGTTCCAAATGACAATTTAAAATAAAAGTTTTAGCGCGATGCAAGAATGGGCGCCACTCCATTCTCACAAAGTTGGTCTAGGATCCCATCTAACTTTCATTATAAAATAAAAATGTAAATACCAAAAGAGAAGAGGACATGTTGATCAAACAAGCCTCGGAAAGCCACGGGCTACCACCGTGTACCCCAACCCATAATTGTCAATACTTTAGAAGTGCACACTTTCTAGAGTTTTATTGCTCATCCATGTTTCACTTTAGGTGATTACAATTTTAATTAATAGCCGACTCAATCAAATTGGCCATACATAAAAATCATACATCAATTTACTTTTAATCTTATTTAGGACAATGATGATCACATCATAAATTGACCTTTAATTTCATTAAAATTCCAAATTATTCAAATTGTTGAACATAGTCAACCCACCTAGCCATTTCGGCTTAATCCACCTTTACTCAACATACTAACAAGTCATGCTTGATTAATAAAATAAATAACAACCTTGTGGAATAATTAATAAATTCATTCATTCCACTTAAACCATTCAATTCCAATCCTTTAATAATTCAAATGCAGTTAACAAACCAATCCAATAAAAAATATGCTTGTATCAACATTCCATACAAACAATTAATCCAATATAATTCAAATGCTTGCATCCATAATCCCATACAAACATAACCAATTCACCAAAACATGTCTCATAAACATAAGCACATGAATTAATTAAATGTATAACCAAACAATTTTCATCCAAGTGTTCTCTAATCATGAAACTAAGTTCTTTTCTTTGGTACCTAAACATGATACTACTTACAACGAAGTAGACATGTACGTACCTCGTACAAACAATCCTTTGTGCCACTTTTAATCACTTAAAAGTCTCCTAAGAAATAATCACTTCCTAGAAAACAAGCAACGACAATAAATTAATACTTAACCAAATTTCCAGCAATATAATTTAGATTAAATCTCCTTAAAACTTCATTAAAAACATGTTTTTATGCTTAATTAATCAATAGAAATCCAATAGGAACAAAAGCCCCAATTTAATTAGTCATAAGAACCCTAAAATCCCAGTTTAATTAAATTGAAACCCTAGGTTTTAAAATTATAAAATCTGAAAATTATAACAACAATTATAATCTGAAATTATTAGTTTAAAACATCAAAAACATGAATTTGATACTAAAAATATAAACTTTATACTATAAAATCAAAACCCAAAACTAATTATATGAACATTAAGCAAAATTAATAAAACAAAGGAAGAAGAAGGGGGGGGGGGGGGGGAAGGAGATGAGATAGCCACGGTGGTGGCTGGCTGGTGGTTCGCCGGCGAGCAGGGGGCGGCAGCGCCGAAATCCGGCCAAGGCAAGTGGCGGCAACAAGCACTTGGTGGGCGGCAGCTTCTCACGTAGGAAGGAGGAGGAAAAGAAAAGAAAGAAAAGAAAGAAAGAAAGAAAAAAGAAAAGGGAAAGAAAAGAAAATAAAATAAAGGAAAAAGGAAATAAATAAAATAAAGGGAAAATAAAACAACTAACATTTATGTCAGTAAAGTGAAAAATCCCAGACGCGATTTTAACTTCACCATTTTCTCCTTCCTTCGCCATTTTCAACTCTTTTTCTACCTAGAAAGCTCGATTTTTTGTGATTTTTGAAGCTAAAGGAAGCTAATTTCGTCCTCAATTCATGTTTGCCGTAATCTAATGTAAGTTTTTTGCTAAAATTTGCTCTTTGTTCAAGTTTTTGGCTAAAAATGGTTAAGTATTGAACCTTGTATAAGCATTTCTTTATTCAAGTTTGTTTTTGCTTCTTTTTTTGAATTTTTGCTTGATTTTGTTGCTTTTCTTGCTCATTTTGGTTATAATTGCTGATTATGAAGTATATATTAGTGATGGAATTAATATAACTTTCATAATTCATTTTTTGTGAATTTTGAATTGTTGAAAAATGGCGCAAAACATATTCTTAGCTCATTTTGCCATATTCGAACTTTAAAATTGTTTGGTAGACGATAATTATGTTTATATTAATGTTATTTGTCTAGAATTAGTTGATTCTTTGAGATTTTCGAATATAATCTCTTGAACGCTTAGTTGAAACCGGTATAGGATGGCTTTTATGGGTGTTAAAAGCCCCCATTTACTGAGTTTAACTGCAGGTATCATAGCCCCCAATGGGTGGCGTTCGATTTTCCTGTTTTGCCCTATCGGCCGTTATGCTGCCGAAATAGGTCTAGAATACGTATATTAGTTTAATTTATGAAATAAAATAAACTAATTAAAGAAATTTTATCCGTCATGGCATGGACTCGCCTCCGTTTGTCGATGCCGAGGAGGTTCTTGTTGGTCCGGACAAGGCGGTTCGCCCTCGGAAGAGGGTGACCCGTCCTCGAGAAGAGGTTCGAAAGCGACGCGTCACGGCCAATCGACGTCGCCAGGAGGAGGTGATTTGGGAGGCTCCAGCTAACTGGGACCCTAGTGTCCTTAAGTGGGACCTAGATCACCACGTTTCAATCAGAGGGTGGCGGGACATCGTGAGTTTTCCGCGCTTTCATTTCTTTCTATTTTCTTTTGTTTCTTCTCCTTTATAAACCATAACCGTTTTTTATTTTTTTCTTTTATTTAGAGTGATCCTGACATGCATTTGTACGACTCTGGTGACCTGCGAGCCCGTTTTGGGAGTTTGCCCGAGGTGGAAAACGAGATGGTAGCGCTTTCTGGGATTGACTCCCAACTGGCGGCTCTTTGGGATTTATTGAGCCAGTCTGCATCATCAGCTTTCCTACGTGGATTGCTGGAGTTTTGGCGGGATTCCACCAACACTTTCCATTTTCCACGGGGAGAGATGACGGTTACCCCTTTTAATTTCTGTATGATAACGGGTTTTCCTTTCGGAGGCAAGCCTGTAGTTATAGAGCTCGTTAAGGGGTCAGACGAGAGATTACACGACCTTGTGGGGGATCGTCTTGCGTCGGCCCTTCACGTGTACGCGCATTCTTGTCCGTACTCTGTTCTTGTCGACGAGTTTTCGGCTGACGAGCTTGACCGGCAGTGTACACCTGAGAAGCTGGCTTAGATATATATTGCCCACGTTCTTTCCGTCACCATCTTGAGTGATCGAGGAGAGCGTTTCGCCACTGGGTTACTTATTTGCCTAAGCAATTTGCGGCAAGTAGGTCACCTGTGTTGGGCAGAGGTGTCGTATGCCCGTATGCTTACGGCTATGGGAAAGGCGACCCGGGTCATGGATTCCGCGGCAGCTACTAAGATGCTTTGATCTCGCTTACATGGTATGGTCGTATCCTTGAGGTACGTGTTTTAAGCTTTTTTCGGTTATTACTTTTGTTTTTTCTTTAGGCTTATCTTTTCTCGATTTCAGGCTTGGGGATACTCGTACCTGTCTTTCTTAGCCCCTAGGGTGCTTGGGGCTACTCGTTTTCCTATCGGCCATCGATTGATCGCGATTAAAAGGAGACGAGCTACTTCTGCCGGCGACTTTCGCCATAGGATTCTTTCTGCGATTCGTGCGATCGATGAGTATTCCAACTACATGTTCTTTTTTCGTTTTGTTTTTTATTTTATTCTTTTTCTAACAATTTTTCATGTGGTTGTGTTTTATAGATCGATCTCCGGACTTGGAGTTTTATCGTTGGAGTCCCTGAGGCTATCCGGTCTGGCATGGTTCGTTGCCGTTTTCGGGCCCACTACACGGGACTCTTGGTGTTCCAGAGGACCGACGCTTGGTTTTTAGGCGAGCGTGTTCTATGGCAGCTTTCGATCGAGGAGCCTTTGGTTCCTGCGCATCCCCCGATCCAGATGCTACGTCCAGACCTGCTGTTTACCGAGGATCAAGCTCAAGCGATCCTTAGTTATCCAGCGGAGCAGATGGTGCTTCCAGATGCTTCTTATCCGGCTTTTATAGCATCCAGGCTGACTAGTTTTCCGGCTTTTGTTCTAGTTATTACTCTAACTCTTTTTTTTTTGGTGTTTATTTTTCGGAACTTTGATCCTTTTATCGTTTTTTGCCACATGTACTTTTAGCAGGTCGAGTTAGGTGGTTGTGTGCCTCCTACAGCGGAGATCACGTATAACGATGATGTCGGATCTGTAATTCGCGAGACCCTTGCAGCAGCCGAGCATGACGAGGTGATACCGTTTGTACCTAAAACGGTTGAGTCGGTATGTCTTTTATGTATATGTACTTAAATATTTCTATTTTATTTTTTGTTTTATATAATTTGTTTACTAACTGTCCTTGTATTCTAGGAACAGGTTCCGCGGGAGACTGTGAATGACATGGTGAGGACTTTACGTGCTTTCCGAGCTGCTTATCGGAGAGCCCTCGTGACTTTATCATGCCGTGATAATCGGATGGTCGGGGTAAGTTTTATTATATATTATTATATATTATATTTTTTTCTTTGCAACGAAGTTATTACATTTTATGTATTAAACTTCATTTTGGATTTTGCAGGATATGCAGCAACCGTATAGTAGTCGCCGAGCACCCTGATTCCTCTTGTACACATTTATATATTATTTTTAGGAAACTTATATATATATATATATATATATATATTGTATTTTTTTATATATGACACATTTGTATATATGTCATTGTTATTATTATTATTATATGTTTCCATGTGTACATTAATGCGAAAAAATTTTCGAGGGAGGGAAAGGATTCCTGACTTACCCCCCTCGTAATAATAAACAAACTAAAAAAAGGCAAAAAAGAAAGAAAAAGAAAATAATAAAATAAAAAAAAGAAAATAAAGAATTAGGAAAATAAAGAAAAAAAAAGTTGGAAAATATTGTGAAAAAAATAAGAAAAATAAGAAAATAATAAAAGAAAATAAGAAAGTAGGCAAGAAAAGGGACACAAAGTGTAAGAAGGCAAGCCTATGATTCGTCTTAAGATCTCGTGAATATTCCGTCATTATATGAGCCACAATACGGAAAATAACACAACTTACATGCCGCGTCAGGGGAGTTGCGCACAACTGCGTGAGTTGCGCGCGGCTGTCGCGCGCATGTAATTTTGTTTTGCACGGGTGTCGCGCGCAACTCATGAGTTGCGCGCGCCACCTGTCATTGAACTTTCCTTTAAGCCGAATTTGCCGAAAATTTGCCCCTCTTGGGTCTATTTAAACGTGGTTTTGTGTAGGCTTTTGATCAAATCACATTCATTCGCTTAGTAGCATAAGAAATTAAAAAGATTTAATCTTTCTAAACTCTTGTTTTCTCTATCTTTTTTTTTGAACAATGATGAAGACCTTTGAACAACGCTTGAAGAAATGGGTAACTTCCCTTTCAACCGAGGACAAACTAGCTTTTAAAATTTACCACTTAGAGCCTTTATTGAATTATATGCAATTAGTGGTTAATTTTGATTTTCTTCATGCCGCAGTAAACCATTGGGACTCTAACCACAATCTTTTCTTGTTTAGAGGGGACGAAATTATCCCCCTTCCTGGTGAGTTCGAGGCCTTGCTAGGTTTCCCTACTGTAGGCGTCGTTCGAAGTGTGCCTACATTAAGCATGTGGTGAATATACTTGGCACTCATAGGAAGTGGGAATTGACATAATACGATTAGGGACAAGGAAAGTAGGGTGCCGCCAACAAGTTTTTAAGGAATTTGTAAACCGTTCATGGATCATAAAAGGTAACCACGAATAAAGGGACAACGAAGGCAACAACGATTGACCCATGAAGGTTACACCCCATTCATAATCCATGAGATTACTTACTCCAAATGGTTCAGAACCACGAAAGGAGGATCGGGGATGATGGTACGAAGTGAGTCATGGAGTCACATTCGCCCGTATTGGCCTCTACTCGATTCTTATAGTGAAAAGTAATTCCTGCGATCTCAAATGCATACGAACAAAATATTCAATTTGCTCCAAACTATTATTAGGCTAAATTGGTTAAATATTAATGCAACACATAATTCTAAAATATTAGTGATCACTTGATTAAACAACAAGATTAAAAAGGAACCTAAACCGGTTGTCCAAATTATCTTATTAGGCGAGATTTTCAGCTACATATCCCTTTAAACATGCAATATAGTGATCATAACAATAATAGAATAAACATTAATATTGGAAGAAATTTAATAATAATAGCGTTAGTCAAATCAAATATAAAATAACCCTAATAATGATACTAGCAATATTAAAATAAAATAAGAGTAATTAAATTAATTAATAACTCACATTCCGCACGTTCCTTTAAATTGTTACATCATGAATAAACTGTTAGTAACTTCAATAAAAATATAAAGTAAATGGAAATTAAAAATAAATTAAAAGTAGAGTTGATTTGGTCCAAACCCTCAGTTAATTCTACCTATCACGCCTTGGTTAAAGTATAGAACTTCAGGTATTGTATGGACTCCTTGGAGTGCTTAAAGGAAGAAATAGTGAAAGAATGGGGAGGCTAGTGTTTAGGCTAAAGAGGGAGAAGAGAATTATTTGATGATCAAGCTTGTTGATCATTGAAAAAGGGGTTATACGACCTCTATTTATAGGGAAAAAAGAGGGCCGAAGAATCAAGAAAAGATCGAGTTCGAATCGGATTAAAACTCTTGCGATAGACAGCAGTTTTTATGGTTTTTGTTTTTATCATATATTTTGATCTAGAAATCGGAATAAGATAAATAAGATATAATTGGAAAGGTATTGAAGTATTCTTTCTAACCAAATTAGAATCGGATTAAAATATTTTATAGAATAAAATATATAGCCGAAATAGTGAGACGGTGTCAGTTTTTGATAGAGTTTGACATTTTATTCATATCTTTTCCATCATAGCTCGGAATTGATATTAAAATATATCATTGGAAAGATAATTTCAAGGGCTCTCCATAAATATAATTTTTAGATATAAACTATGAGGCAAGATAATAATATCTGTCTATCTTTGAACGTCTTTCAATTCGGATAGAAATAGGATTTTCAAAAATAAAAGTTTTATTCAATTTCAAACTATTTAATCTTCTCTTTCCAAAAAGGATAATTAAGATCTTTTAGAAACTTATAGAAGCTTTTAATTAATCATAATTGGTTTAGGAATGGGATTAAATAATTTGGACCCTCCACATGATCATTGGGTCGTAGGTAAGGTGGGCTTAGGTTCGGTTTGGGCTCAGTTTAATATTTTGGCCCTAACTTATTCGTTATAACTCGGATTTGGGCTTATAATATATCGTTGGAAAGATATTTTAAATCCCCATCCAAATATTCAATCATTGGACCCATATTATGGACTAAAATAAACTGAAATAAACGTTTTTATAAAAAGGAAACGAAATAAATGGTTTTAAAGGACACGAAATGAAATATTTTGGGTTTAAAGGCATGAAAAGAGGAAAATAAGTTATGGTTTTGGGAAATGGACTAGGAATTCGGTTGGTTTATGAAATGGAAATATGGATTTACGGACTCCAAGATTAAATACTCAACCCGACCAATAATGGCGGTGAAAGGTTGTTCATCATCGGGTTTGGTTTTGGGGAGACATTTTTAGGTGTCTACAAAAGCCCCCACTTTGACTGAGTTTGTAGAAACATCAGTTTCGAAAATGATATTCAAAGTAGTCGATAGGGACGGAGAATGATTTAAGACGTTCTCAGATCCTAAATCACTTTGTATACGCCGATACTTGCAAAAAATGTTAATTCCATAGATAAAAGAGTAAAGGGATAGAATGCTTATCTAACACCAGTGTATCGGTGGCAAATGAGCTTGGTAGCTTCCTACGCTTGAAGGAATCCACCGAATGACATTTGTTGAAATTCTTTCCATGCTTGAGGAAAGCCGACAGATGAGTTAGGTAGCTTTCTAAGCCTGATGAAACCTACCAGATGTCACTTTCCATGCTTGAGGAAAGTCGACAAAGGAATTTGGCGGTTTTCTATGCTTGAAGAAATCCACCGATAATGCTTTACATGCTTGAGGAAAGTCGACAGATGATGAGATTGCAAGTGTCTGTGTAGAGAGAACCTTGCGTCATGAAATGATGGTGGTTGGATTGTCCACGAACGTGGGCTGTAGATAGTCTGCTTGTCCCCGAATGTAGGCTGTAGTTGGTTCGCTTGTCCCCGAACGTGGGATGTAAATGGTTCGCTTGTCCTTGGACGGGGGCTGTAGATGGTCCGCTTGTCCCCGGACGTGGGCTGTAGATGGTGCGCTTTTCCCCGGACGTGGGTTGTAGATGGTTCGCTTGTCCCCGAACGTGGGCTGTAGATGGTCCGCTTGTCCCCGGATGTGGGCTGTAGATGGTCCGCTTGTCCCCGGATGTGGTTTTTAGTTGGTTCGCTAGTCCCCGGACGTGGGTTGTAGTTGGTTCGCTTGTCCCCGAACGTGGGATGTAGATGAGACCTGTAAAAATAAATTTGCCAATGGATTCGTATATATTGTGATTGACTTGACCACTGACTTGACCAAGTTAGACTTGATGTGACATGACATCTGTATGACTTGTGAGTGTGTGTGTGCATACACAAGCAAACAAAGATGCAAAAACAAAAATTTTCCGTCAATTTTTGTCATGAGACGAGTGGAAGGTACTGACTATCTCCCGAAAAAGAAAGACGTGAAAAATGAAGTTTTGTTTTCGAACTTCCCTAGATAAAAATTTTGAAAAAGTTTTTGAAATTCCCCAAAAGAAAATAATGAAAAAGGGAAGAAGTTTTGAACTTCCTCCTTAAGCAAGACGAAATGAATCGTATGGATTAAATTGCTTGTCTTGATAATAATGTATGCATGATGAATGTTCTTAGGCTAGCAGGCTAACGACAATTACATCATGTGACACGATAGATGAATGAACTTAGGTCATGGAGCTAAGCATTATATATGGTGTAAAGAAGCGATCTTAAACGTCACTTTAGGTCTGGAAGTTAAGCACGTATATAGATGAAATGATTGATGAGTATTGCATAATGAATGTTTATTAGGTCAAGGAGCTAAGAACGATATGCTTTTTATGATTACAAATCATTGATATATAAATGTTTCTCAGCACATTATGCGATGCATGAAACAATAAATATTGCTCAGGTCAGGAAGCTAAGCAAGTATACAACGTTTATTCTAATGAATGTTATCTTGAAAGATGATGAAGCATGCGCGGTAGGGAAACAAGATTTCATGATAAAGGGCTCTTAAAAGGAAGGATGATTGATATGGATATGGATGTGTGAGTGAAGTGTGTCAATGTGATACTAAGGCCGGCTGTAAGGGTTATGGCTATGGAAAGAGATGTGAGAAGAGTCAAAGATGATGACTCTTTAGGCTAGGTAGGCTAAATGATGTGGGTTCAAGCCCCTAACTCTAGCTCTAAATGGGTTGGGTCATAGGATTAAGCATTGGATATTCTTCGACTCGATCATGCATATGAATGTGGCCGCGCCTCAATGTGAGGTTGCCTACGTATCTGTTAGGAATCAAGCCGAACGTAGCTCTAACCGAACTTTGCACAAGTGTGTGTACACCTCAAAGAGGTCTTTCAAGGGTTGTAATGTGGTTTAGATGAAGGTTTAAGGAAGAAAGGGGTAAAAGGCTCAAGACCCAAGAGAAGCCCCTAAGATATGCAATTATGTATTAGACTTTGCAAGTTTTATTTTTCATACATTTTTTTTTTGAATTTTTTTTTTTTTCCATTCTTGTGAATCAATGTAGGCAGTCTCAGTTCATGCGGTCCATCACTCGCTTAGCATTCATGTTTCTTTGGCACGGTACCAAGCAGTCGATGAGAGACGCAATTTGAGACATGTTCATATCAAAGACATTGGAACACTTGCCTTTAGACATTTTTTTTTATTTATTTACTTATTCTTTTCGCTTTTTTTTTTTTTAATTTGAACTTGCTTTTTGACTGTTATACAAATTGCTCACCTTCCCATACCAGGGTTAAGTGAATGTGGGTTGAATAAATAAGGTCCATCGTTAGACGAGGCTCAAAGTGGTTGACGAAGAAATGAATATGTTATTGAGCTATTAATAGGGAATGACAGGGTTGCAAAGGTGCCTCAAGTCATTGGTGTACCTTGTGTTTAGTTCGGTAATTGATTTTTTTTTGCTTTTTTTTTTTTGCGAATGAATTCGATGATCGATTGCAAAGGAAAGAAATGCTCATTGATGGAAAAGGTAAGAAATATGACACATAGATAGTACACATGGATAACAAGAACCTATGCTAGACTTATTAGGGGAGAGGGTTGAAACAAAAGAAGAAAAAAAGCATTAAATATTGTATGGAAACTTGTCTTGTGCTTCGTCTTCATGGTTTCTTATGAATTACTTGTTACTGCTAGGGGGGACAAGAAATTTGTTGTTGTTGATGCTTTGATTAGAAGAAAAGAAGGAAGGAATGACGTTCCTCTTATTCTTCCAACTATTGCCTAGTGATTTTAGACTCAAGTACTGTGTAAGGATGACTTCACTTAATGCATTCACTCAATACTGATATTGGAAAGGAAGAGTGTATGAAATAATTTTGAAATCTGATGGGAAATACTCCACTCATTCCTATTACGACGGAAAATGACGCATGCATGGTCCCAATATACGATCATAAACAATATAGTGCATTACTCGAAGACAAAGTGTGTGCAATGACTCAACATGTGTGATTAGGTGAGTTTATTAAGACTCGTGGTAGGATCGCATGACTAGACATGAGGACGTTGTGAAAAACAAAGGACCCAATGACCAAATAGCACAGAAGACTAAAAGACAAACTAACTTGGTTAATTTTGTCCAATTTTAATGTTTATGCTATTTACTAGGTGAAAACGATCCATTGGAAATCATTAGTCATAAATAAGATCAACCACAATCAAAGACAAAGAACACATGTTAAGGTTAGCACAAAAATCGATCACAAGAAACTAGGAAGAGAACTAGAATTCTAGAAACTAGGAAGAGAACTAGAATTCTAGAAGAGTTAAAAAAAAAAAAAAATCTATAATCCTATTTTATACGAGTTGACATGGATTAAAGGACTTGACTAATACTAGCTTGACACGAAAAGATATAAAAAAAAATTAAAAAAAAAAGAAAAAAAAGAAAGTTGACGCTAAATAGACACCTAAACTGGACATGATGTAGTATATCAGTTATACCTTTTGATCTGTGACGCTGATTGGGACGAAACCAACTCTAAATTAAAGATAAAACTCAGGGCTACAGATCCATAGGTGGCACGGCACGACACGTAACTCTTTCTAGATCACCGGCTATGACCAAAACAAGTTGACTCTTGTGCAGTATACGGGAATAAAAATCCGGGTGACTCAAAATTTTTTTTAAAAAAAAATCTGTGGCTCGACTCTAATAATAATAAAAAAAAAAATGGGTTTGATAAAAGAAAAAAAATAATTAAAAAAATTCAATAAAAAAATGCACATATAAGCATATTGTCACGCATGATGCAATGAAGTTTGCAACCTAAAGTCAAGTTCTATATGTGTTCGACTATGGTCAAGCTTTTGGGTGTCAAAGGGTACCATGGTTAAGAGTTTGGACGCGTTAGCAAGGCAGCCTCCCTTGAGGGTGTATGCCAACGGGCGGCTCCGCGAGTTCATGATGAAATCGAACTCGACTCCATGGTTTGGGCGGATTTAAAAACTCGGATGAACCCTCATTGCCATGAGCGTTTTCGGGTTGATAGAGCATAATTCCCCGGGCTAGCCACATATGTAGAACACGTACTATTGTGGCGAAATAGGTAACCTAAAAGGCATATGAATATGTGACAATGCCAATTAAATCGGAGGAATACAATTCAAGAATCTTTCAAGTCTCATCCACTCATCTTAATTAAATACCGATCACTCAAATCGATAAATAACCAAGAATCCTCCCCAGTGGAGTTGCCAAATTGTAGGCATCGTTCGAAGTGCGCATACGTTAAGCATGTGGTGAATATGTTTGGCAGTCATAGGAAGTGGGAATTGACATAATACGATTAGGGACAAGGAAAGTAGGGAGCCGCCAACAAGTTTTTAAGGAACTTGTAAACCGTTCACGGATCATAAAAGGCAACCACGAATAAAGGGACAACGAAGGCAACAACGATTGACCCGTGAAGGTTACACCCCATTCATAATCCATGAGATTACTTACTCCATATGGTTTGGAACCACGAAAGTAGGATCGGGGATAATGGTACGAAGTGAGTCATACAGTCACATTCCCCCGTATTGGCCTCTACTCGATTCTTATAGTGAAAAGTGATTCCTGCGATGTCAAAGGCATACAAACAAAATATTCAATTTGCTGCAAACTATTATTAGACTAAATTGGTTAAATATTAACGCAACACATAATTCTAAAATATAAGTGATCACTTGATTAAACAACAAGATTAAAAAGGAACCTAAACCGGTTGTCCAAATTATCTTATTAGGCGTTATTTTCAATTACATATTCCCTTTAAACATGCAATATAGTGATCATAACAATAATAGAATAAACATTAATATTGGAATTAATTTAATAATAACAGCGTTAGTCGAATCAAATATAAAATAACCCTAATCATGATACTAGCAATATTAAAATAAAATAAGAGTAATTAAATTAATTAATTATTCACATTCCGCGCGTTCCTTTAAATTGTTACATCATGAATAAACTGTTAGTAACTTCAATAAAAATATAAAGTAAATGGAAATTAAATTAAATTAAAAGTAGAGTTGATTTGGTCCAAACCCTCAGTTAATTCTACCTATCACGCCTTGGTTAAAGTATAGAACTTCAGGTATTGTATGGACTCCTTGGAGTGCTTAAAGGAAAAAATAGTGAAAGAATGGAGAGGCTAGTGTTTAGGCTAAAGAGGGAGAAGAGAATTATTTGATGATCAAGCTTGTTGATGATTGAAAAAGGGGGTGATATGACCTCTATTTATAGGGAAAAAAGAGGGCCGAAGAATCAAGAAAAGATCGAGTTTGAATCGGATTAAAACTCTTGTGATAGACAACAGTTTTTGCGGTTTTTGTTTTAAACATATCTTTTGATCTAGAAATAGGAATAAGATAAATAAGATATCTATGTAAATCTCTTGAAGTCTACTTTCTAACCAAATTAGAATCAGATTAAAATATTTTATAGAAAAAAAAAATATAGCCGAAATAGTGAGACGGTGTCAGTTTTGGATAGAGTTTGACATTTTATTCATATCTTTTCCGTTATAGCTCGGAATTAATATTATAATATATCATTGGAAAGGTAATTTCAAGGGATATCTAAAATTTGGATAAAAACTATGAGGCACGAAAATAAAATCTGTCTATCTTTAGACGTCTTTCAATTCGGATACAAATAGGATTTTCAAAAATAAAAGTTTTATTCAATTTCAAACTCTTTAATCTTCTCTTTTTCCAAAAGGATAATTAAGATCTTTTAGAAACTTATAGAAGCTTTTAATTAATCATAATTGGTTTAGGAATAGGATGAAATAATTTGGACCCTCCACATTATCATTGGGTCGTAGGTAAGGTGGGCTTAGGTTCGATTTGGGCTTAGTTTAATATTTTTGACCATAACTTATTCGTTATAACTCAGATTTGGGCTTATAATATATCGTTGGAAAGATATTTTAAATCCCCATCCAAATATTGAATCATTGGACCCAGATTTTGGACAAAAATAAACTGAAATAAACGTCTTTATAAAAAGGACACGAAATGAATGATTTTAAAGGACAGGAAATGAATTATTTTGGGTTTAAAGGCACGAAAAGAGGAAAATAAGTTATGGTTTGGGGAAATGGGCTAGGAATTGGGTTAGTTTATGAAATTGAAATATGGATTTAAGCACTCAAAGATTAAATACTCAACCCGACCAATAATGGCGGTGAAAGGTTGTTCATCATCGGGTTTGGTTTTGGGGAGACATTTTTAGGTGTCTACACCTACAAACACTCTTCCTGTGACTTATTCGCCTACCTTGTAGGATCCCAAACCTATATTCCAAAGATTTTTTGGCTTGTCCGACAATGATTTCACCAACATAGGAACTAAAGAAGGCGTGAATTTAATTCAATTTATTGAACACTTCGTCGCCCCTCGTGACAACATGACTAAACAACGCTTTAAAATTCGTGCTTTATGTTATTGTCTTGTTGTTAATTGTTTATTTAGGATAGGCAAAGAATACGGAGATTATTCAATGGTGTCCATAGTAGAGCAAATATAGGGATGTCATTCACCCACTCCTTTGGTTTTGGCGAAAATCGTTCTTTGCTTTAATCGCTTTAGAGGAGATCCTAACAAAAATGGTTTCACATGAAGTCCACTCCTATTACACGTACGTTTATCAGCGCAAGTCAATAAGTTGCGCTGGTATGACCAGCAAAATCTTCTTTGTTGCGCGCGGAGGGTGTGTGCAACTGGTTTAGTTGCGCGCGCCACCTGTTTGAGTAAAAAATCGCAAACTAATTTTTTTTCTTTTTTTTTCAGATTTGGCTCATGGAGCGTTGCGAATTGTTGATCAGCCTCAAAAACTTGAAGCTAATGGAGTAAAGACATTCCCTGGACGTCGAATCCTTTATAAGCATAAGAACGAAGAGGAATGGACGTCGTTTTTTCTGTCATGGGGTTCCTAACATACGGTTTGTGATTCCTTGGTGGAACATAAATAGTATGATTAGGAATAGTCTCAATTGCCCTTAAATTAGGTTTTGAGTCCTTTCTAGTACTACTTATATTTTTCCTTGCTGGGTGATGAGAAAATATGGGATGAGGTAATTTATTCCTCCGCAAGATTTTAATGCCCCTCAAGAGGTGACCTTTAAACCCGAAAGGATTGCTCGTTGGATAAAATATTGGTCATGTCTTCCTAAGTGGGTAATACAAAATCGTCCCGCAAGTATCACATTATCTTCCTTTTACAAGGCTTGGATGAAAGCGGCGGATAAGGGTGAATTAAACAAGACTCGATCTCAACTTCAAGCCGCCACCGCTTGCAATCCACCGAAGCCTTTGATGCATTCAACCACTACTAATCCTCCTTGTGGCCAAAACAAAGAAGTGAGAAGAAAATTAGACTTCTCATCCCCTAAGGTTCGTTCGAAGGAAACAACAAGGAAAGCTCCCTCCAAACACGCACAACAATGTGTGAAAATCAAAGAACCTTCACCAAATACTCGCAAGAAAGCTCCAATAGTCAAAGGGAAAGGAAAACAGGTTGTTAAGGCCCCAATCCCTAAATTGAAAAACAATGTTTGGGTGAAGAAGAAGAGTGTAGAGGAAAGCTCCAAGGTTTCCAAAAATGTTGCGAAGGAAACTACTCCTCCATCATCTGCGACAATCGAGGACATAGTAAAACCTTAGAGTGTTACACGATTTTATCATTAGTTTTTTTTTTTTCAAATAAAGTGTAATCTCTACTATGTTTTTTTTTTCGTTTACTATATAGTTCAGTAATGTCTCTCTTTTGAATTTTGAATGGAATAAAATGAGCTTTATATTTTTATATTTTTATATGACCGAATCACAAAGATTGCCTACGCATTCGCATTACGAAATCAGGTCTTTGCGTAGTTCTATATTTTTTATATATTATTATTTATGTTTTTTATTTTTTTTTTATCTCTAAGATAGACAGTAAATGAAAAAATTAATCAAACCTTGTTTAAAAGAATTAAATCAAAGTTTAGTTTTATTTTTCGAGTATATGTTATATTTAAGAAACACCCTTATTTTACCGTAAGTAGAAATCGCAACTTCATTTAAACGCAAAAATTCGGGTTCCCAGTTCGTCATCAGGTGGCGCGCGCAACGTCTGGACTTGCGCGAGCTTGTCGCACGCAACAAATTCAGTTGCGCGTGACATCTGCGCGGAACTATTCCAATTGCGCGCGACACCTATGCTACGAATGTCTCGATAACAATTTCTTAAAAAAATTCGTATTGTTACCCCCCCCCCCCCCCAAGTGTGAAGATTTTTTCTTGATGTTCGAAAAAATTTGAACACTTAGAACGGTTTATTATTTCTAAATTACACCCCCCAAGTGTTACGTATTTTGCCGTGTTACTCGGTAAAATGCTTAACACTTAGAATCTTTCAAATGAATGCTTAATTAAAAATTGTATGAGTGAACGAGTTTTATCCGGATCTCATATGTAATATTTCTTAAGTCGATCAATGTTTATTAATTGGCGAATTTCATATCCTCCAATATCCATTAATCTGACGACTCCTCCTGATAGGATTTCAATTACGCGGTAGGGACCTATCCTATTAGGTTTGAATTTCCCTCTTGGATCGGTTGGTGGACCCCTAACCCCCTTTAGTACAAAGTCACCTTCTTTTATATTTCTAGGTTTTACTCTTTTATTTAAATGACGCGCAATGCGCCTTTGGTAGACTTGTACATGATGCAAAGCTCTTAATCGTCGTTCATCGAGGAATAAAAGCTCTTCATACCTCGATCTTACCCATTCAGCTTCTGGTAGCTTACTTTCAAGTACGATGCATAGGGATGGTATTTCCAGTTTGACTGGTTGAACTGCGTCCATTCCAAAAACTAAGGAGTATGGAGTTACTCCTATTGATGTCCGTATAGACGTTCTATAACCCATAATGCGAAGTGTAGTTTATTCGGCCAGTCTTTGTAATTTTCTGCCATTTTCTTAATGATGACTGTTATATTTTTATTTATCGACTCTACAACATCATTCATTTGAGGTGTGTATGGGGATGAGTGATGATGTTTTACTTTATAACGAGTTAGGAGGGTCTCAACTTTAGCTTTGAATTGAGATCCTTGATCACTAATTAGTTCATGTGGAACTCCATATCTACAAAATATGTTTTGCTCGAGAAACTATGCGACATGTTTAGAAGTAATATTCACGTAAGAAGCAGCCTCAATCCACTTAGTAAAATAATCAATGGCAACTAATATTCACCCGTATTGGCCTGTACTCGATTCTTATAGTGAAAAGTGATTCAAGCGATCACAAAGGCATACAAACAGAGATTCAATTTGCTCCAAACTATTATTAAGCTAAATTGGTTTAATATTAATGCAACATATAATTCTAAAATATCGTGATCACTTGATTTAATGAAAAGATTACAAAGGATCCTAAACCGGTTGTACAAATTATCTTATTAGGCGTGATTTTCAATTACATATTCCCTTTAAACATGCAATATGGTGATCAATAAATATAATAGAATAAACATTAATATTGGAAGCAATTCAACAATAATTCCAACAATATAAAATCATTAGAAAAATAATAAAAATAAAAGGAACATAATTCTTAATTTGATTATGTTTGCTTGCAACTATAAAATAATAAACGAGTTATTAACTTTAAGGAAATAATATTAAAATAATAATTAAATTAAATTAAATTAAATTAAATTAAATAGAGTTGATTTGGGGCCAAACCCTCAAACAGTTCTACCTTTCACGCCTTGGCTTAAGAACAGAACCACTAGTAAAGTATGGACTCCTTGGAGTGCTTGAAGAAGGAATTTGAAAGAAGAAGGGTAGGCTAGTGTTTAGGCTAGAGCATAGAAGAGAGAAAAAACAGATAATTCATTGATGCCCCGTACATAAAAAATGAGGGGGTATTTATAGAAAAAATGTTCTAAGGGAACTCACGGAACCCTAAAAAGATGAAAACCCTAAAAAAGTACATCGCGACACGGCAAAGTGCATCGTAACACGGGATATCCCAACGTTGGACGGGGAATATTCTCGTGACACAGAGGATAGCTTGTGTGACGCGGGAAATATTTAGTGAATAGGGAACAAAACGCGTGAAGTGATTACGCGGAAAGGACACGAAAACCCCCGTGTCACAACAGGTGCCCCGTGTCATGGGGAGTTCCACCGTCAGACGGGGAACATTCCCGTGACACGGTGGATTGTACCGTAGTGACAGGGGAGCCTGCAGTCCATTTTTCCGTCTAATCTCATTTTTAACCCGAATTTCATTCAGCATTTTTAAGTGCGGATTGATAATTTCGGGCCATTTCTGATATATTATTATTATTTGGGCTAAAAAAAGAAAACAAGTAAATAAAAAAAAAATTATTTGGGCCAAAATAAATAATAAAACAATAGAAGGTTTGGGCTATTCAAAAATTGAATTTAATTAAATACGATTTTCTTAAGCACTCTCGGGATTAAATACCGAACACGACCAATAGTGGCGGTGAAAGGTTGTTCATCATCGGGTTTGGTATTGGGGAGACATTTTTAGGTGTCTACAGAAGCCCCCACTTTGATTGAGTTTGTAGAAACGTGAGTTTTGAAAACGATAGTGAAAGTAGCCGACGGGGACGGAGAATGATTTAAGATTTTCTACGATCCTAAATCACTCTGTATACGCCGATACCTGCATAAAATTTTTAATTCCATAGATAAAAGAGTAAAAGGATAGAATACGTATTTGGTACCAGTGTATCGGTGATAAATAAGTTTGGCAGCTCCCTATGCTTGAAGGAATCCACCGGAGGACGTTTGTTAAAACGCTTTCCATGCCTGAGGAAAGCCGACTAATGAATTTGGTAGCTTTCTAAGCCTGAAGAAACCTACCGGATGATACTTTCTATGCCTGAGGAAAGCCAACTGATGAGTTTGGTGTCATTCCATGCTTGAGGAAAGACGACTTGGCGGTTTTCTATACTTGAAGAAAAATCCACTGATAACGCTTTCCATGCTTGTGGAAAGCTGACTTGGCGGTTTTCCATACTTGAAGAAAAATCCACATATAATGTTTTCCATGCATGAGGAAAACCGACAACTGATATTATCGCTGAAATTTGCAAGTGTATGATGGTTAGATTATCCCTAAACGTTGGCCACAAATGATTCACACCTTCAAGTCGACTCTCCGACCATATTAGGTGTTTAAAATTTCGACAAATTTACTTTGACGCTTGCTAGGGGTAAAACTGTAATTTTGATACCCTTTAAATGTCAGTTAGAATTTTTCGCGTAATTTTATTAAAAAACTAACTGTCCAATTTGTTCAGAAAATCGTGCGATTTTGGTCAAAATGCCAGAAATATTCGTTGACACCTTCAAGGAGCGTGCAGGTTATGCGCGAGACCACCGTGTCACGAAGAAAAACTTCCGTGACACGGTAGCTATCCCGTTACGCGGTATAAAATCCCGTTACGCGGAATTTTTATGGTTGCAAAACTAGTCAAATGCTCGATTTTAGCGTTTTTTGACCAGCTAAAATACACGTGTGCCACGTCAGCTCTGTGACGTTACACGGCAACAGTCACCGTGGCACGGGAAACGGGGGTGTATAACGGGATGCTCTTCTCTTTAAATTTGAGCTTCCATTTGTCATTTCATGCTACTCTTTCACCATTTTCATCTCCTTACTATTCTTTTCTCCTATTTTTTTTTGTTTTTAATTCCAAGAACTACCGTGCCACGTCAACTTGGCACCGGCGCACGTCCGTGTTCACCGTGTCACGTTTTCAGTTACCGTGACACGACGGTTTTGCTGCTGTGTTCTCTTTTTTTTTTCATTTCTCCGCTACTGCTTGCCGCTGCTGCTGTTCCGGTACTCGTCGTCTCTGTCTGAACGTCACCGCGACACGGGCCTTGTACACCATGTCACGACTTTGGCTAACCGTATCGTGGTATTTGGCTGCTGCGTTCCGCATTTTTTTTCGAGCATTTTTGAGCTTTCCGAGCTTGTTTCTTTACCAAATTCACATAAATGTCTACTATCTTACTTATTTTTGAATTCCTACAAAAATCCATGTAAGTTTTCTTGCTTTTTGTCTCGAATTTTTCTTCAAGTGAGTAATTTCATGTAAAAACCCTTGAAAATCAATTTGGGGATTTTTTATTTTGAGGTTTTATGTTGAAATTATTGCCATGAATTAGCCTGTATATATGTATGTATGTGTGTTTGTTAGCGATTTGAGACAAAAATTGCATGTTTTGGTGAAGAATTGAGCAAATCCCTCTGTTTTTGGTACTACTTTTTTGAAATGATGTTCTTGTTATTTTTGTTAGTCCTTTACACTTGTATATTGGTTGTAGATCTTGTAAAATATGCCATGATGTGTCAATATGTTGTTTTTGTGCAATTTTAAACATTTTTTGTTTTGTGTATGTACTACATTGTCATGGAGAACATAGTATCATGCTATTAGGAGAACATAGTATTAGTTCGTCAAGGAGAAACTAAAAACTATAAATAATTCCATTATTTTGCTAATTTTTAGCCTTGAGGTAAAAATTTAGCGTATAATAGAAAATGCAACTTGAAATAACCGTTAAACTGTTTGGAATAAATAACTCAATAAGTTAGGAAATGATGCAACTTGAACATAGTATTAGATTTTATTTTTGTAATAGCATGCCTAGACAACTTGATCGCGATCTTTCCACTCGTGGCCGACGTCAGGCTTTTCGGGAGGACACCCCCACAGTTCCTGAGGGCATGGACGACGATGCCCTAGAGACCAAGCCTCGTCCTTCTTAGAGTAGGGGCAGGTGGGTTCCACCTCCGTGGTCGCCAGATGAATTGGTTTTCTGCCGTGAGAACGACGTTTCTCACCGTCCACTTGCCGGCATAGTCGATGGCAAGCTTCGCCATCACGATTCCAGAGCCGGAGATTTGATTCCTCGATTTTATGGGATTATCACGAGGGATCCTGTTACGAACGCCTTGTGGGAATATGCTGGTTTAGTAGGTTTTTATTCGGCGATCGTAGGGTTTTGCAGCCCCCAAGGTTGTGGCGCGACAGTCGCTCGCGCGTTGTTGGAGTATTTTTGGGATACTACCAACACTTTTCACTTTGCTTGGGGGAAGATGACAGTGACCCCTCTTGATTTTAGCATGATTAGTTGTCTACGCTTCACCGACCGGGTCATACAGCAGATGTCTGATCTTTCTTGGGGGGCGGTCGAGGTAGCCGATTTGTTAGGTCCGGTCGTTCAGCACATCATGACTCAGCCGGTGTCTCGAGGTGGTCCTAGGAGCGGGCGATCAGAGTTGGCTTCTGTTCTGGCCCGTGGTTTTGACATGGATGGGACATCACCTGAGCAGCGAGTACGGATCTTCATTTTTATTCTCATTTCCATGATCTTTCTCGTGAAAGGAGTTCGCATGCACTCGTTTTCTACCTTCCTTCTTTTCTCAGGATCAATGAGATAGGATCCTTTAGCTGGGCAAGCCTTGGATATGCCGATCTTCTCTTGTCGTTACGTCATGGCTGTAGGCAGCTCAACGACCAGGCCCCTGTCACTGTCTACGGTTTATGGAGAGTCGTACAGGTGATAATCTTTATTCTTCTTGTTTTGTTTTAATTTGTTCGACTCATATGCTCAAAGATTACTTTTTATTGCAGCTATGGTTCTATGAGTACTTTCCGGGATTGGCCCCTCGACGACATCGTGGAGCGGTCCATGATCTCCCTGTCGGAGCCAGCTGGGGTGATCGAGGCGAGTCATGAGTGGAGTCTGTCCCTGCGCTATGCGGGCTGCTACGCCGAGGCACTTATTCTGTTGGTGTAAGAATTACTTTTGTAGCCCTTTATTTTCTATCCTGACGTTATTTTCGGCGTTTCATTGAAACTTTTTATGATTTTTCAGGTTGCTATTGATATCCAGTATCGGCCTTGGGCTGGGATGACTAATCTTCTCGAGGCCTTGCAGCTTTCGACGTACCGCACTGTTTTTGTTGGTACTGGACGTTTTGTCTGGTATCTAGGGGAGCGTATCGTTCGTCAGCACAGTAGTGATCGCTTTGTGGTGCTCTTGTCTCCACCGGAGTAGATGCTGGACTCTCCTCGCTTAGGGAGTTGATAAACAGGGGAGAGCGCTACACTTTTCTTTGGTAGGAGCTTGTGCGTATGGAGGGCGATTATGTGTAGGATTTGCTTCCCTCCTTGGCTCCTCCACCCCGTCTTCTTGAGGTATGATTTCTTTTGAGAATTTTGTTGCTTGTCTCTGTTTAAACCGTCAAATAACCTGATTATTTGATCGTATTTTCAAACGACTGTTCGCCGTGTGGGGAAGATTGAGATCCCGCCTCAATCCGTCCGCTACCCGGGGTCGATTGGTATTAATGAGGACCATATTGTTGACGCGCCAGAGGGTTTCAAACAGGCGCATGAGTCTTTTCCTGATTTTTTAAGCCGGTAAGATTTTTGATATATTATTCATCCCTTTTAATGCCGCTTGTTACTGATTTTTTCTTTTTTTTTTCTTAGCCTACCCGCTTAGAGATGATGGGATTCATGAAGCTGGTTGATGCTTTGAAGTACTGCATCATCAAGCTTCGGCGTGGTGGGAGTTGTCGGGGCGGTTCTAGCGATGTTCTTGAGGTATGTTCGCTTTTTCTCTTTTTTACCATTTATTCAATTTCGCACTATTGACATCTTTTAATTTTGTGTCTTTTAGGAGCGACGAAGGTCCCGCTCGCGCTCGAGGCATAGAGGCTCGGACGAGGGGGAGCCTAGTCGTGGCAGAGGATCTCCTGAGGTTCGTCGACATTCTCAATCTCAGCGAGAGCCTCAGGTTTCTCAGCCGTTTTAGGAGGCTCAGTGGCAGCAGCCTCAGTCTTCCTAGCCGTTCCAGCACTTTCAGGGTCGGTGCAGCGATAGTCATTTTCACAATCTTCACAGCATGAGTTCAGGCCAGTTATCACTCATGTGGATCAGGGCCTATACTCAGCTCCAAGTCTGGGCGCTTCCTCCGCCGATGCCAGGCTTGTTTTCAGTTCCAGTGTATGGGACGATGCCTCCACCGACGCTTCCTACCTCTTGGAGTCAGTCTACACCGTTTGCCAGTTGGACAGGTCTTGCTTTGAGTTTGACTGCTACTGGAGTCACAGGGACTAGTAAGGATACTACTCCTCGTTCCCGGACGATGGCGGGACTCTTTGGCTCACCGCTCCCGTATTCACAAGCTAGAGATGACACTGATCCTCACTCTTCTAGTTCTACAGATTTTTGACTGAGGGTTTTTATTTGTACTTTAGTTGGTGACACTTGACGTTGTTTATGCATCATGACTCGTTTTGTACATTATTCGCAGTTTATGTATTTATTAGTGTGTTAGTGTGTGCTTGAGGCTCATTGTGTGTGATTGTGTATTTATTAATGACGCGAAAAAAAACGTAAGTGGAGGGTACCGACCTTCCCCAAAGGAAAAAAGAAATAAAAAGAAAATAAAAACAAGATAAGTTTTACAACTCCTCCAAAATAAATAAGTATGGAACTGGGACAAGGATTAAAATTTCCCAAAGAAAGAAAATAAAATAAAATAATAATAATAGAAATAAGAGTAAATAATAAAATAAAATAAAAAATAATAAAGATAAACAGAAATAAGAATAAAGTAAAAAAATAATAAAATAGAATAATAAATATAGAAATAACAAAAAAAAATAATAATAATAAAAAAAATTGAGAAATTTATTAGGAATGAAACTCTCGAAAAACATAATTACAAGATAAACGGTGAAGATAAAACAAAAAAAAATCCGGATAAATACAGGAAAAGGATAAGAAAGAAAACGTGTGGGCACCGCGACACGGCATTGTACACCGTGTGACGACAAAAGCTGTCGTGTCGCGGCATGAATTCCCGTGACACGGTGGTAATTCCTGTTTCACGGTGCGCGTATTCTACAATGGTGTGGTTTACGCGTATAGAAAGATAGATTCTGAGTATTTCCGAGCGTTTTTGTTATAAAATAGGACCAGTATATTCGTGATATGCATAACTACGAAACATAAAAAAATTTGAATATCATATTTCAATAATAATGTCTCAGAATTTTGATAATACATTGCGCGATTGGTCTTCTTCTTTGACCAATGCTGACAAAAGAGAGTTGGAATTGTTTTATGTCAAGGGTTTATTAGCCCTGAGACATGTAGCGATTGAACATGATTTTCTTAGGGAAACATTAGAATATTGGAGTCAAGAAACATATTGTTTTAAATTTGATTACGATGAAATCTGTCCCCTGCCGGAGGAATTCGGTTCCATCTTTGGGTGTTCTGCCAGAAATCTTATTGCCATGCCTACCCTACGTGAGTATTATTACCAAGACTTTGAATGCCATCTGAATCTGACATATCCACATTTAAATAGAATTGTGTGTGGTAATGAGGTAGACTTAGAAAAACTTGCTAATTTATATTTCAATCGCCCTGTCTTTGAGTCTTATCATGTATACCGTAGAAGGGCTTATATTTTTTGCATGTTTAGCAAGCTTTTATTTGCAAATGGTAGGGTAGAACATGCTTGTCTAGTGTCTGTGCTTGAGCATGTTGAATCTGGGAGATCTCCTATGCCTACGTGTCTTGAAGAAACTTTGCGCGGCCTTGACGAAGCAAAAGCTGACCGGAAAGCCGTCACGAAGGGCTCTCTGGTACTACTGCAGGTAAAAGCCACGCTCTGAGTAGCCCTTGTGACACAAAACAGGCACCGTGTCACAGTGCACTTCTGCCGTGTCACGGTGGATTCTGCAATTTTTTTTACTGATTTTTTTTTAAATTTTTTTATTTATTTTGAAGATTGGTTGATGGAGCGTTTAGAATTTCGAAGCTCCGACGATATTGAAAAATATGGTCCCAACGATCTAGTCCGCAGGAAGAAGAATTACTCTGTGAACATGTCGTATGAAGATTGGAAGAATTTCTTTCAAAAGAGAGAATTTTCCATTCGTAGGGTGGTGCCTTGGTGGAGGCTTACTAGGATGACTGTACGAATGATACTCCGTATTGTCGTGTTCCTAGTATCTCAAGGCTGACTTTTTATTGTCCTTCTCGATTGATGCGGCAATATGGACTTGAATAAGTAGTTCCACACTATAACGATAGTCCTCGTGAAATATCGTTGCATGAAAGTAACGTTCACAAGTAGGAGGCTTATTGGATCGGAAGACCTTTGTGGACCGTTTCTGCAAGTAACCAAGCTCCTCCTCCCTTATATAGTGCATACAAGTCATGGTTGAATCCTAGAAATAGAAGGGATCGAGTCGGATCACGCAACTTTGATGTGAAGGGTCGTCTTGGAAGTAAGAAAGCGCCTCCTAAAGATCGTCTAGGTCCGAGAACACAAGGGATTGAGTTTAAGACTCCTATAATGCCTAAAAGGAAGAAATATGTGAAAGGGAAGAGTAAGGAGAAAATGGTTTATAAGGAAAAGCAACCAAAGAATTCTAAGAAAGGTGAAAGGGGTGAAAGTTCGACTAGGGGTGTGATAGTTCGGGCTACAAAAGGCACATTAATGGTGAAGGCCGACCTAGTTGAAAAAGAGAAGGAGGTTCCTAAAGTGAAAAAGGATAAGATCAGTATTGCTTTGCTTATATGATTTATAATTTTTAAAATAAGGCGCATGATGCCAATAATTGTAGTCACATTTATTTTAATAATAATAGCATTTTTATTTTTGCCTTAAATAAAAATTACAATGACTTTTTTTTTTATTTTATATATATCCGAGTCAAGAAGTCGGACGTAATGGAAGAATAAAAACTAAAAAAAGTCGAAACTGTCGTGCCAAGGTGGAAACTGCCGTGACACGGTGGAATACCCTGTGGCGCGACAATCCCTCTTTTTTTTTTTGCTGATCCCCACCGTGCCACGGTGGAAATTGCCGTGACACGGTGGAGATTCCTGTGGCACGACAATTTTTTTTTAATTTTTCTGCAGTTCCACTGTGCCACGGTGGTAGCTGCCGTGACACGGTGGAAATTCCCGTGCCACGGTGGGCTCCGGATGCTGAACCGACAAATTTTTTGATTTTAGCTCCATTTTGTCGTGACGCAATGCTGAACTGGCGCGTGTACTTGATCAACGGAGGAAGGATTTTTTTTAAGTGGTCGGGCCCCCTTAAGGGGTTGCCTACGTATCCTTAAGAAGGAATCAGCCTAAACGTAGCTCTATTGGGTCATAAACCCACGCAACTAGGCATAGAATTTCTTGAGTTGATCCAAGTTGGTTAAATTGTGGAAACCGTTACCGGCCATGTCTACAAATTGTGCCGCTCTGCCAGACAAGATGAATTTAACAATGTACGGGCCTGACCAATTTGGTCTGAATTTTCCTCTTTGATCCAACACATTTTTGCGAACTTCCTTAAGCACCAGGTCACCTTCTTTGATGTTCCTAGTCTTGACTTTTTTATTGAAATGTCGCGCCATACGCTGTTGGTAGGTTTGGACATGATGCAAAGCTTTCAAGCGTTTTCAGTCAAGTAAGACTAGTTCATCATATCTTGCTCTAATGCAGTCGACTTCATCTAGTTGGCTTTCCAACGCGATTCGGAGAGAAGGGATTTCGAGCTCTATTGGTTGTACAGCTTCAACTCCATATACCAAAGAGAAAGGGGTAGCCCCCGTTGATGTACGAACAGAGGTTCGTTAACCCCAAAGGGCGAATTAAAGCTTACTTGGCCACTCATTGTAATTTTCCGTCATCTTTTCGATGATAGTTTTCACATTTTTGTTGGCCGATTCGACCGCATCATTTGTTTGTGGCCTGTAGGGTGTTGATCTGTGATGCTTGATATGATATTTCTGTAATAAGTTTGCGCATTCGGCTTGGAAATGCGTTCCATTATCACTGATAATCTCATGAGGTACCCCATAGCAGCATATGATATTTTTCTCAATGAATTGAGCTACATGTTTTGCTGTTAACTTAGCATATGAGGCATCTTCAACCCATTTGGTAAAATAGTCGATTGCTACGAGGATGTATTTATGCCACCCTTGTCCTTGCGGCGTTATCTTTCCAATGATGTCGATACCCCAAGTAGAGAAAGTCCATGGAGAGGTATATGTGTATAGAAGCGAAGGTGGAACGTGCTGTAAATTTGCATAGACTTGACATTTCATACATTTCTTGACGTATTCGTGACAATCTCTCTCCACGGTAGTCTAATAATAACCTTGTCGTTGAATCTTCTGGACTAACATCTTAGCATTCATATGAGTTTCACATATGCTGGCATGAAGATTTTCCATGGTTTTGTGTGCTTCTTTCTTGGCTATGCATAAGAGATTTCACCATACTGCAGTCCTTTTGTGGAGTTCTCCCCTGATGAGCACATACTGTGAGGCCAGGAGACTCAAAGCACGGCGTGCCCTTTTATCAATATTAGGAGGGTATTCTCCTTTTGTCATGTAGTTATGGATATCTGTATACTATGGCTCTTCATCTTCTTCTTGTGATTCTTGTTCATCATCAAGTGCGTGAACATAAGCCGGCTCATATCTTCTTTCTATGGTCAACGACATTCTGGTTGTATCTGTTGGAATTCGCACCATTGATCCTAATTTAGCCAATGCGTCGGCAAACTGGTTTTCTTCTCTAGGCAAGTACGTATATTCCACTTCATCTAGTTGCTCCGTGAGAGTTTCCAGATGAGCTTGATACGTAGTGATACTTTCACTTCTCACCTTCCATCTCTTGGAGACTTGGTTAATGATTAGTGATGAATCACTGTAGATTCTGAGCCTCTTAATTCCCAAGGCCACAGCTGTTTCTAATCCCAAAATACATGCCTTGTACTTTGCGGCATTGTTAGTGACATCAAAGTCGAGCTTCATGGAAATTGGGATATGCTCTTCATTGGGTAATACGAGCAAGACTCCTACACCACAACCTTTTTGGTTTGAAGCTCTGTCGAAATAGAGCGTCCAACTATCATCTTCGGTCATGAGTAAATCTTCGTCAGGGAAGTCGTACTCATCTTCTTCTTTCTCAACTTCTTCTAGCGGAAAATCTGCTAAGAAGTCAGAAATCACAGAACCTTTGATGGCTTTTTTTGGTACAAAATTCAAGTAAAATTGAGCAAGGTTGACTATCCACCTTTATAATCTTCCATTGACTGTTGCTTTTTTGAACAAGTACTTGAGAGGATCCATCTTGGACACGACATGCACTGTATGAGTGAGCATGTAATGTCTTAGTTTCTGTGCGGCCCACACAAGGGCGAGACACAACTTTTCAAGCGGTGTGTTTCGTGTCTCTTATCCTTGAAGCTTCTTACTCAAATAATAAATTGCATTCTCCTTGCTTTCAATCTCTCGTGTTAGCATTGCCCCCATCGTTTCTCTTGTGACCATAAGGTAAAGTCGAAGAGGAAAGTCAGGCATTGCTGGCGCTAGCACGGGTGGGTTTTCCAGGTACTCTTTGATTTTTTCGAATGCTTTTTGGCAATCATCATCCCATGTGACTGGGAGATTTTTCATAAGCTTCTTGAATATAGGTTCACACATCGCCGTGAGTTTTGATATGAACCTACTTATATATTGCAGCCTTCCAATGAAGCCTCGAATTTCTTTCTCATTCTCGGGCAGTGGCATGGCCATGATCACTTTTACTTTTGTGGGATCAATTTCAATCCCTCGAGAACTGATCACATAACCAAGTAGTTTGCCTGAC
Organism: Chenopodium quinoa; assembly: GCF_001683475.1. NCBI lineage: Eukaryota > Viridiplantae > Streptophyta > Magnoliopsida > Caryophyllales > Amaranthaceae > Chenopodium > Chenopodium quinoa. The sequence goes on from NW_018742400.1 coordinate 453,557, forward strand.
GTGACCCCAAATGCACACTTTGCCGGATTTAATCTCATGTTGTACTTGCGGAGTCTTTCAAAGAACTTGCGAAGTGCAATGATGTGGCCTGGGCGATCTTTTAACTTAACGATCATATCATCGACATAGACCTCCACCTCTTTGTGCATCATATCATGTAACAATACTGTGGCTGCTCTTTGGTGGGTGGCACCCGCATTTTTCAACCCGAATGGCATTACCGTATAGCAATATGTACCCCATTATGTGATGAATGTGGTCTTCTCCATATCTTCCTCGGCTATTAATACTTTATTATATCCGGCGTAGCCGTCCATGAACGATAGGAGTGCATGGTTTATTGAGGTAGAGGGAACCCATATTTCGGGCTTGCCTTATTGAGGTCCCTGTAATCAACACACATTCTGACCCTTCCATCATTCTTTGGAACTGGAACCACATTTGCTATCCACTCTGGATACTTGGATACTTTGATGAAACCTGCAGCCAATTGTTTTTTGATTTCTTCTTTGATTTTGAGGGCCACATCCGGTTTCATACGGCACAGCTTTTGTTTGACAGGCTTCATGCCTGGAATGAGTGGTATTGTATGCTGAGCAATATCCCTGTCAATTCCTGGCATATCTTGGTATGACCAAGCAAATACTTCAACAAATTCACTAAGAAAGTTAATTAGCTCTTTGCGTTCATCTTGTCTTAGTGTTAATCCAATTTTTACTTCTTTGATAGTCGTATCATTGGAAATATTTATTGTTTCTGTATCTTCAATAATTGTTTTTTTATTTATTTTCGTGTTCTTCCATTGCTTTTATTATTTCTTTGTCATTTTTATCATTAGCAAAGCAATATTGATCAGGTTTAGGGGAATGACACACATCATAAGCAAAGGTATTCATTTTATTGAATTCATTGGTCATTACATCAAGGGGGGCAAGGTCAGCTGCGACCTTGCAGGAATTATTTGGGACAGAAAGAGAAGGCTCAACAAGAGACTCAGGTTTGGATTCTATAGCAGAAAGAGGGTCGGCCTCAGACTCTAAGGACTCGTCTACAGACTTAGACTCAGGCTCAGACTCGGACCCAGACGACTCAGACTCATCAAACATAGGACCTTCGCCAGCGATGATTCCTAATTTCTCTACGCTTAGTGTAGTGATCTTCACTATCTTGCGCCATCCCTTTGAAATATTATCAGCTTGGACAATTAACTTGGAATGGTCTAAATCCTTGCTTGATATAACAGCTTGAATGAGCTCGGAATCATCATTGCAGACAGGCTTGGATTCATTCTTCTCTAGTCCAAAAAGAAGGTTAATGACCAGATCATCAGAGCTTGGACTAGCTGGTTTCTCAATTGTGAAGAGTTTTTCGCTTTCATCGACGAAGTCACAATCAAGGAACATCTCGAACCCTGGCTCGCGCCTCCTATCGTGGACGAAAGGCTCAGGGAATTCATAACATGGGACGTCTTCCCCTTCTTTGATATATTGGCCATTGAGGGTGAATGGATATGGATCCATGGCCATTTCCGTCTTCATGTCTCGAGCATTATTACAATCCTTCATTTTCAGGAGGGCTTGTTTCATATCTTCTTTTGTTGGCTTGAACCCCAAGCCAAAGGCATCTTTCTTGAGTGCTCCAGGATGGCCCTAAAGTTCGGCCATTTTCTTTTTGAGTCCGAGGGTCATTCCAGGGAAATGACCTTTATTCTTCATAATGGCATTAACATTGGTATTTGAATAAGGATCGAAGTCGAGATGACATTTCTCCTCTTCTTCGATCATGAGAACATCATCGAGCGAAAACCCCCAGAGATCGTCATCTTCTTCGTCATGTTCGACATGGACGATGGGAGTATCGATTGCTTGAATGAGCATGGGGGAGACATCAATGTTAAATTGGAACCCCTCCAACTATGTCTTTCACTTTCTGGTGCAACGACGATGGGATTTCCTTTAGCTCATGAAGCGAAGGACGTCCTAACAACAAATTAAAAGAAGCCTTAATGTCCACCACCTGAAACTTGGTGCGACGTTCAATGGCTCTAGTAGTTATGTTTAGCATTATAGTACCCACGGCTTGACGACGAGTATTATCATAAGCGCGAATCCCTTGAGTAGAGGGAGTCAATTCTTTTTGTTAATGCTCAACTTCTTTGCAGTGCGGAGGAGCCATACATTGATTGTAGAGCCATTATCAACCATGCTCATAGGAACATTCATCTGCCTACACACTATAGTGAGGTGTAAGGCCTTGTTATGTTGGTCCCCTTCTGGGGCAGATCTTTATCAGAGAAGGAAATAAAGTTGCTAGTACATGGCAATTTAGTAGTGAGAAAGTTGACCAGTCCCTTAGGAGTCATATCATCATCAACTCCTATTTTCACCAGAGCATTCATCACAGCCTTTTGAAGCTCATGAGAGGTGGCCAAAAACTTCCATACATTCATTTCCACCCTTGTCTTTTGTAAATGTTTGACCACATCGTTGTTCATAGGGTCGATGGGATCAACTATTGGTTGTGATTGCGGTGGAGGTGCAGGTGGACTAGGTTGTTGCAACCGCCCACTTCTGGTGAGAACCTTAACCTCAAGGTGTCCCTAAACATCTTCACTTGTGCCAAGAGACGAACATGTTATATCCTTGTGATAGACGTCTTCATCCTCACTATCCCAAATTCCATTCACTTCTTCATAGCTCGAGACAAATACAACTTCCGGCAAAGGTTCATTCACATGTTGAATGAGTATTGACGGATCAAAGGAGACTTCATCTCCCATGATAGCCAAAGCATAAGAAAGAGGACCTGTTTGAATATTAGGCTTCTTGCCCCCTGGAGGGACAGGAAGTTGATTAGCATCAATTAGGTCTTGGATCGCATCCTTCAACCTCCAACACTTCTCAGTATTATGACCCTTGCCTTGATGAAAGTTACAATGAGCATTGGGGTCATAGCTAGCGGTTCTGTTCTCTAGTCGAGGTTCTGGATACGGTCCAATTGCCATAATCAGTCTTTGACTATGCAAGCGATAAAAAGATGCATCATAAATCATTCCCAAAGGTGTATAAACCCTCCTTTGCCTTTGGAATCTTTGAGGAGGAGCATTAAGGGCCAGCACATCATTGATAATGATATTGTTGGTAGCATTATTGGGCTTGGAAGACGAAGAATAAGGAGTGTCGTTCTTCTTGTTTTTCCAATTGTTGTTATTATTATTATTGCTACCAGCAGTCTTCATCAATTCATCTTTGATATTGATTCCAATATTGTATACAGCTTCGAAGGTACTCAAAGGCAGAAACTTCAAGTGTTGCTTATACTTTTGAGTTAAATTGGCAATAAACAAGTAAACCATCTCTTTTTCCTTGGGGGGATCCACCAAGAGCGCAGCTGTTTCCCTCCACCTTCTTAAGTAAGTGGTGAAGCCTTCATTCTCTTTCTGTTTGTGAATGGAGAGTTCACGTTCAAAAGTCTTTGCCTGGATGTTACACTTGTAACGATTCATGAAGCTTTTAGCGACATCCTCCCAGGTCGCAACATGTTTGGATTCTAGAGAGTAGAACCATTGTTGACAGTCACACTCTAAGGAAAGAGGAAACACAGTAGGGAATAGTGTCACATCTACTCCCTTAAGAGCCATGGTCGTAGAAAAGGCCTTCAAGTGGAAAAGCGGATTATAAGTAGGCTTGAACTTGGGAATGTCAGCAGTGGAAAACTTCTCAGGAAGCTTGTCCCTTATAGACGAAGAGGTGACAGGTTGCTCCACATAAGTGAACTCTTCAGAGATCTTACTCATCTGTTCCTTAATATTGTCCATTGCAGCGGCAGTGACATTGTTCTGATTGTCTTGCTCTACCGTGTTGACTCTAGTGGTGAATGTTTGCATCATATAAGACAATATCTCAATTGTCTTGTTGATGTTCTCGATATCTTCCTTAGTAGCCATTGGTTGAAAGTAGACTAGAGATGGATCTTGCGGAGATGAATGAGGTGGTTTCCTTGTACTCCTCTTTGGTATAAGAGGTTGTTGAGGTATTGACTCGAACCGTAACAATCCACCCCTTCTTCTTGACCAAGTGTTGTGACATCGAAACAAACACACCTTTAATGACCAAACTTAACCTTAACTAATCCGGAAAAAATATATTTATTTTGAAATTTGAAATTCTCTTTATTTTTTTTATTTAAAAAAAATATGGGAGGATACCATCTAATTTACTCCGAAAAAAAAAACGACAAAAAAAAAAAATGACACAAGACTACCCTAAAATACGGTCATGAAATGGTGTGCGACTAACGGAAAAAGTGTGTGAACACGACATGTGAGTGATTAAGTGAAGGTTATGGACACGTGTTATGACCGTATAGCTAGACGGGACACTAAACCAGACATACGAATCACATAAGCATGCACAAAGACAAAAAAAAAGGCTGACTGGACAAACCTCCTGGGCACCGTGTCACGGTGCTGACTATCGTGACATGGTACAAAGCATCGTCAGACTGTCGTGACATGGTACAAAGCCACGGTGCGCAATTCCAGGCCTAAATTTGCTTATTTTAACGATTTTAATTAGTTTTAGTCCGTACTATTTGTTATGTGGAAATAAAAACCCTCAGTCATGGGTTAAGAAAAAGAGCAAACACATGAGGGTTACACCAAATAAACCATGTAGCATTTAGTCACGATGATGTAAAAAAAAAGTTCGCTACCTAAGGTCAAGATCTATGTTCAACTATTGGTCAAGCTTTGGGTGTACAAAGAGTACCATGGTTAAGGGTTTGGACGTGTTAGCAAGGCAGCCTCCCTTGAGGTTGTATTCCAACGGGCGGCTCCACGAGTTCGTGATGAAATCGAACTCGACTCCATAGTTTTGGTGGATTTAATAACTCGGATGAACCCTTATTGCCATGAGCGTTTTTGTGTTGATAGAGCTTAAATCCCCCGGGGCTAAGACGTATGTAGAACACACAAGTTTTTTCAGAAAAATCGAAGGAAGTTGAATGTTAGAAGAAAAAATAAGCCACCGGACTGATTTTAGGGCTGCCGTGACACGGCAGATAGCACCGTGCCACGGTGCAACCCACCGTCAGACGGTAAACTGCACCGTGACATGGAAGATTCTGCCATGGCACGGCAGTTTGAAGATCTGACTAATGCCCTGTTTTCCTTCGTACGAAATCAAGTTATTCAACTTTTCTTACAGGACAGACCTAAATGCGACGTTAAAACGTTTATGCTTATGCAAAAATGAGAAATTAATCACAGGAATATTTTCAAGAATCTTTCAAGTCACCTTAATTAAATATCGATCACTCAAATCGATAAATAGCCAAGAATCCTCCTAGTGGAGTTGCCAAATTGTAGGCGTCGTTCGAAGTGCGCCTATGTTAAAGCATGTGTTAATATGATTGACACTCATAGGAAGTGGGAATTGACATAATACGATTAGGGACAAATAAAGTAGGGAGTCGCCAGCAAGTTTTTAAGGAACTTGTAAACCGTTCACGGATCATTTAAGGCAACCACGAATAAGGGACAACGAAGACAACAACGATTGACCCGTGAAGGTTACACCCCATTCATAATCCATGATATTACTAACTCCATATGGTTCGGAACCACAAAAGGAGGATCGGGGATGATGGTACGAACTGAGTCATAGAGTCACATTCGCCCATATTAGCCTCTACTCGATTCTTATAGTGAAAAGTAATTCCTGCGATCTCAATGGCATACAAACAGAGATTCAATTTGCTCCAAACTATTATTAACCTAAATTGGTTTAATATTAATGCAACATATAATTCTAAAATATCGTGATCACTTGATTTAATAACAAGATTACAAAGGATCCTAAATCGGTTGTCCAAATTATCTTATTAGGCGTGATTTTCAATTACATATTCCCTTTAAACATGAAATATGGTGATCAATAAATATAATAGAATAAGAATTAATATTGGAAGCAATTCAACAATAATTCCAACAATATAAAATAGTTAGAAAAATAATAAAAATAAGGGGAACATAATTCTTACTTTGATTCTTTTTGCTTGCAACTATAAATAACAAACGAGTTAGTAACTTCAAGGAAATAATAATAAAACAATAATTAAATTAAATTAAATTAAATAGAGTTGATTTGGGGCCAAACCCTCAAACAGTTCTACCTTTCACGCCTTGGCTTAAGGACAAAATCCCAAGTAAAGTATGGACTTTTTGGAGTGCTTAAAGAAGGAATTTTGAAAGAAGAAGGGTAGGCTAGTGTTTAGGCTAGAGCATAGAAGATATAAAAAAAAAAGAATTCATTGATGTCGTGTACATCAGAAATGAAGGGGTATTTATAGAAAAAATGTGTTGAGGGAACACACAGAACCCTTAAAAGATAAAAGCCCTAAAAAAGTACACCGCGACACGGAAAAATGCACCATGACACGGGAAATCCCACTGTCAGACGGGGAACATTCCCATGACACGATGGACAGTTTGTGTGACGCAGAAAATATTTAGTGAACGTGGAACAAAATGCGTGAAGGGATTACGCGGAAAGGACATGGAAACCCTCGTGTCACAGCAGGTGCCCCGTGTCACGGGGAGTTCTACTATTTGACGGGGAACATTCCCGTGACACGGTGGATTGTACCATGACGCGGGAGCCTATTATCCATTTTTCCGTCTAAATTCATTTTTAACCCTAATTTCGTTCAGCATTTTTAAGTGCCGATTGATAATTTCAGGCCATTTCTGATTTATTATTATTATTTAGACTAAAAAAAGAAAATAAGTAAATAAAATAAATAAAATGTTTTCGCCAAAATAAATAATAAAACATTAAATGGTTTGGGCAAAAATTAAAAAACTATGCTTTGACCAAACATCAAGATTGATCCAAGGACTATTCAAAAATAAAATTTAATTAAATACGATTTTCTTAAGCACTCTCGGGATTAAATACCGAACCCAACCAATAGTGGCGGTGAAAGGTTGTTCATCATCGGGTTTGGTTTTGGGGAGACATTTTTAGGTGACTGCACGTTGCAATACGCTAGTTCTTCATTTCTATCAACGCATAATGGCATCATATTTAAGTGATCTAGAATGTTGATCATTGAGGCTAATTTTGCTAGCGCATCGGCAAATCGATTGTCATCCCTTGGGAGATATTTAAAATCAATATGTTCAAAATGCTTGATGAGTTTCTCTAGGTGTGCTTGGTATAATATCATTGTGAATTTCTTTATTTTCCATTTTTTTAATATATGATTTATAATCAAACTGGAGTCTCCATATACCTCTAATTTTTGCACACCTATGCTAGCCGCTGCTTCTAGTCCAATAATGCACGCTTCACATTCTACAACATTATTAGTAACCTTAAAGTCTAATTTACAGAGATTGGAGTATGTGCTCCCTTTGGACTTATGAGTAACACTCCAACGCCACATCCTTTTTTATTAGACGCAACGTCAAAGTACATTACCCATTTGTCATCTTGTGTCATGAGAATCTCTTCATCCGGAAGATGAGTAGTTTCTGAACAGTCTGTTTGAATTGGATGTTGCTCCAGAAAGTCAAAAATTACTTTTCCTTTCATTGATTTTTCAAGAATATATTTTAGCTCAAATTCATCCAACATCACAAACCACTTAGATATCTTACGTTGTATGGGTGGTTGTTCAGACAAATACTTTATCGGATTTTGTTGAGAAATCACATGAGTAGTGTGTGGTAACATATAATGTCGTAACCTTTTGGTTGCCCACACTAATTCTAGGCTTGTCTTTTCCAAGGTGCTATATTTTGTTTCGTATTGGATGAATTTCTTACTTATATAATATATTGCACGTTCGAATTTTTCTACCACTTGTGCTAACATGGCCCCTGTGGCTGTGTCTGTAACTGTAATGTATAGCCTAAGAGGTAGTTTGGGCACTGGTGGTGCTAAAACTGGTGGAGTTTTGAGATAATCTTTGATTTTATCAAAGGCCTTTTGGCATTGATTGTCCCATATATATTTCTCCTCTTTTTTCAATTTTTTTAAATATTGGCTCACAAGTCATAGTCAATTTGTTGATAAATCGACTAATGTATGGTAATTTTCCAAAGAATCCCCTAATTTCTTTTTCTGTTTGAGGGGGAGGCATGTCAATAATTGCCTTTATTTTGGAGGGATCGATCTCGATGCCACGTGTGCTTACTACGTATCCGAGTAACTTACCAGAAGTTACTCTGAAGGCACATTTTTGTGGATTCAATCGCATGTTATATTCTTATATGCGAGTGAAAAATTTGCGTAAAGCTTTTATATGTCCCATTCTATCTTTGGACTTTACGATCATATCATCCACATACACTTCTATTTCTTTATATATCATATCATACAAGAGAGTCGTATCCGTTCTTTGGTACGTAGCTCCTGCATTTTTTAAACCAAATGGAATGACTGTGTAGCAATACGTACCCCAAGGGGTAATAAAGCATGTCTTTTCTTCATCTTCTTTTGCCATTAAAATTTGGTTGTAACCTACGTATCCATCCATAAAGGATAACATCGCATGTTCAGCCGTGTTATCTACCAATATATCAATATGTGGTAGATGAAAATCGTCTGTAAGGCTAGCTTTATTAAGATCCCTAAAGTCGACACACACACGATCTCGTCCATCCTTTTTTGGGACTTGAACGATGATTGCTACCCATTCTGGGTAATTACATATGCGAATAAAACTGGCGTCCAACTGTTTTTGTACTTCTTCTTTTATTCTTAATGCGACGTCAGGTTTTATTCGTCGACGTTTTTGTTTTACTGGTTTAGAAGTAGGGTTCAAGGGAATGGTATGTTCCGCGATTTCCCTATCTATTCCAGGCATTTCCTTCTATGACCAAGCAAACACGTCTTCGAATTCTTTGAGCATCGATATGAAGGTTGATCGCTCTTTCGGATTTAGAGTTAAGCTAATTTTGACTTCTCTCTTATTTTCGTTAGTTCTTATAATAACTATTTCAGTTTTTTCAATGATAGGATTCTTTTGTTCTTGTTCATTCATTAGTTCAACCATTTTATTAATGTTATCATCTTCATTATATTGATTGTTATAGCATTCGAAAGATTTAAGAGAAGGCATATACTCAGAAATAGAGCTCATATTATTAAAATCAAAAGAGAGTACATCAAGAGAAGAATCCTTTTTGGGATCTTCGTCCTTAGAACAAGAAAATAAAGACTCAGTAATGGCCACAAGGCCTAAATTTTCATCTTCCCTAGAGTCTATAATAAATTCATTGTCCGATTCTTCAAACATCTTCTCTTCGCATGTGATGATTTCCAGTTTATCGCCTTTGTGATTGATCCATTTGAAATATTTCCTCCATCCATGCTTATAAGTTTCATTTGAAGGGGTGATCAACGATGTTGGGTCAAAAGCTTTATCTTGAATGGCGGTTTGATTGGTCATTGTTGCGACATGATTTTTCTCTAGTCCAAATAGCAAGTTAAATGCTTGCCCATCATAGCACCATAGTGTTGGGTGTTTTGATTTAACGATACTAAGGTCGTCATCCAATAAGTAGCAATCATGAAATATTTCAAATCCAGGCTTCTTGATTCCTTCTAAAACTAAGGGTTGCGGAACGTCGTAGCATGCGTAATATTCTCCCTCCCTAATGAATTGTCCATCGAGGGTTTGTTGATAGGATGGGAGTAAAGTGATTATCCCTTTCTTATTATTGTCTCTACGTGCTTTTTTTTTTTGCATCGTGAAACTCCAATTCTTCTTTGGTTGGTTTATTATCCCAATCCAAAGGAGAAGCTTTTCTTCTGGATAGGAAGTAAGAGAGATTTCTTCATTCCTATTCCCAAAGGCATCCCATGAAAGTAACTACTCTTGAGCAAGATGTTGTTTACTATCCGAGTGGAATATGGATCAAGCTTAAATGGTTCTTCCAAGTCTTCATCCATTTCAATTGTGAAGATTGGCTCCACGACAAATCCCTAAATGTCCTCTTCATCATTATCATGGTTTATTTCTAAGAGTGATTGATTATTCAATGCTATTTTGAGTGGAGAAGCATGTATAGTCATAGGAAGCCCTTGATAGTTTAACCTAATCATTGGATGAGAGGATGGTATTGCACCAAGCTCATGTATTCAAGGACGTCCAAGTAAAAGGTTGAACGTAGGTTTTATGTCCATAACATGGAATTAAACCATATTTCTAATTGGGCCTGTGGTAATTGGTAGCTTAATAATTCCACACACCGATCTCCTCGAATTGTCATAGGCCCCAATGCTTTTTTTTGTTGATTGGAAATCTTTTTCTGGATTTAGGCCTACGTATTTGGCCGTTCGCAATGGGCATACATTTACAGTCGACCCATTGTCTACCAAAGTTAGAAGGATATTGTATCCCTTGCATCTCACCGTAAAGTATAACGCATTGTTGTGGGTAGTGTCTTTTAAAGGAAAATCATCATTAGTGAAAATGATTGACTTGTCAGATTTCTCGCTAGTAAGCAAGCTAACAAGGTCCTGAGGGGTTGTGTCTGTGCTTACAGACAAAGCCGTTAGAGCGTTTATGAGAGAATTCCTATATTCTTTAGAAGTACTTAGGAGTTCCCAAATGCTAACATTCTCCTTGGATTGGCGAAGTTGTTTGACCAATGGATCTTCCACCTTAAGTGGAGGTGGTATTGTATTTTGTGTTTGACCTTGAGTTTGATTTGGTTTAGTCGAAGATCCATTTGGTGGTGGTTCTTGGTAGACTCGCCCAGAACGAGTTAAATGAACTATCTCATTTGGGTTAGTCGTAGGACCCATAAACAAACTTTCTTCTAGAGGCTTTGGATGTGCCTCCATTTCAAGATGTTCCATGAGTTGTGCTTGATTCCATTGTTCATCCAAGGAGAGATTCGATAAATCTTGCGATTTCCCTAATAAATGATCCCAGTCAAGTGCTCCATTTGTTTCATTTTGTAAACAAGATGGAGGTGGGACGACCGCATACATAGAGACATATAAGTCTTGAAATTCGTCGTCCTATAGTCCACATACTTCATTAGTTGCCGCTATGAGTATTGTGGATAGAGGTTCTCCTATGGGTGTGATATATTCTAAAGGATTGAACGTATCACTTCTAATATGGTCTTCATCGATGTGAAACACCCCTAAGGGGGATGCATTATTGTTAGGTTTAGGCGTGGGAATTCTCCCATCGTCTACTAAATCTTGTATCTTGTGCTTTAAAACATAACAACTTTCAGTATCGTGTCCAACGCTTCTATGATAAGCACAATAAGCACTACCATTCAATTGAGGAAACCTCCTTTCTTGTGGAGTGGGTGGTGTTGGCCCTGTTGGCGCAAATAAGCCTTTTTCATTTATTTTTTCTAACAATTCTTTATAGCTTACAGGAAATGGAGTAAATTTTCTTTCTTTTGTCCATCTTTTCCTAGGATCATCATATAGATTTATGTTATTGTACTGCGTGGAATTCGCAAATACGTCAATAAAGGATGAAGCATTATCATTCCCCTTCTTGTAGTTATTCTTAGGCTGATGATGATAATGAGGTTTGTTTTCTTTTTCTTTAGTAAGATCATCTTCAATCCTAGTAGCCACATAATAGATCTTTTGAAAACTTTCTAGACCAAGGTAACGTAGATGTTTGTTGTACTTTTTATGACAGTTGTTATTGAATTTTTGTACTAACTCGAGTTCAGGAGGCCTTTGGGCAAGGTGGGCTGCCTTTTCTCGCCATCTACCATAGAAAGCAAGGAAACTTTCATCGTCGTCTTGCTTAAGCATCTCGAGTTCACGTAAAGTTGACTTGAACTCTATGTTACTCTCATATTGGCTGATGAAAGCTGAAACTACATCTTCCCTTGTCGCTTCGAATTTTTGATCTAGCCCATAGTACCACTCTCTTACGGTTGGGTCTAGTGATAAAGGGAAAGTCAAAGCATAAAGCTTAGGATCAACTCCCTTTAGTGCCATACTGCCAGTAAAACACATTAAATGATTTTGTAGATTATTGGTCACCTTAAATATTGGCGAGTCCGTAGCTACGAACTTTTCTGGTAAACCAAGTCCTAGGGAAGGAGAAAAATTTTCTGCGTCAAAGTACTTGTTCCCCATTGTAGAACAAAGAACTAGCTTCTCCAACGACTTTTCTTTGATGGATGATTGCTCCATCTTTTCTTGTAAGGCTAGAGTTTCAGCTTTTTTCTTTTCAGCATTTTCCATCTTCTTAATTCTTCTCTCCTCGGCCTCTTGAGCCTTTTCCTCTCTCATACGAAGAATCTCTTGTTGATGTTCTTCGACGGTTGGCATTGTTGTTGGACTAGGATTAGTTGTCTAAGGAAAGTGGTTTGAAAGGGGTTGATCTTTGGGTGGTAAATGTAGAATGCGAGTGCCCGGGGGTCGTCTTTCCCAAGCTTGAAAACCGGCCCTAAAGGAGTACGAAAGGATAAGTAAATCTATACTCTCGTTTTTTTAAAAGAAAAAAAAAAGAAAAAGACGCAAAATATATTCAAACGGATAACATCGCCCTTAACAATTCTTCAATTAAGATATTGTTCGGACGAGTTAATTTGTTTTTTAAGAAATCAAAATTGACTCGTCCAGTGGGAGCACGCAAGTGACTCAGTTGCGCGCGACTGTCGCGTGCAACAAAATCACTTGCGCTGGAAGGGGTCGCACAACTTCTTGAGTTGCGCGCGCCACCTGCTCGTAATATTTTTTTTTAATTCGAGCATGTTTTTATTCGTTTTTTTTACTTGACCCTTTTTTTTATGTTATCCTTTGAATATGACACTAAATCACGAAGAGACAATTTCGTAATTGGGAACCTAGACCAAACTAAAAAAAAAAAAAGAAAAAGAAGACTATCCTAACACGTTTCACATAGTCACATAATCACATAAGCATGTCATAAGTCAAGATTCACGCAATGTCGTTTTAAGGTCAAAAAAGGCTTGGATGTCCAAAGGTAACATACCTTAAGAAACGACGCATAAATCAATCACTCAACGTGTTTACCCATGACATCGCCCTCCCAACATTTTGTTGGTGATATGGGTGGGATGATTGTTATAGATTTCGGGATAGACGCCTAGTGTTGGCGACCCCTAGTGAATGAGCCAATCCCCAATGGTTTAAGTGTGCTATGCTTAGGCATGATGCAATGTTGCTTGTTTGGTTTTTAATTTTGTGTAAAAGGAAGATATTATGCGTTCAAGTCTCGCTCTCTAACTAGAGATTATCCAAGTTAATTCTCGTTACAACCCATAGGCAACCTAGTGTTGGATACCTTGGACCATAACTACGAATTAATCATGTAATCTCTTAGTCCCCAACGGAGTCGCCACTATAAGGAGGGTGATCCAATCGTAAGGGATACTATCCTTAAATGCCCTTGGCCAGTTAAAAGCCTAGGACTTTACACTTGTTAGGGTGTAGTAGTACTTTAATTCCTGACTGTTTAGGGGACCTTGAATTAGAATTGATTCTATCAGCACGCTTTTTTGTAAGAAACAAGTAGGAGTCGCCAATGAGTGTTAGGAAAAACTCATAAACCTCGTTCATGCCTTTCTTCCATGTGGAGTTCATGGAATAATTAGCACGAATCATAAGTTTACCCATGCCCAAATTAGTCTATAAACCAGAAATTAGTTCGGGAGCGAGGGTACTAAGATAACGTTCCTTTTAGAGGGGAATCGTCATCCAAGCCCTAGTACGGCCTCTACTAGCTCTTCCTTTTTTACAATTTCATCACCAATTAATATATGCAACGCGATACCTAATACTATGTTAGTTGATTTTATTTACAAACATTAATTCGTGTAGGAATTACGTCGTAATGTCGTTATTCTTAGTTGATAATATTCGTGAAAGAACAATTAATAAACAAGATTCGCCTTGGCTTAAGTGATCAACCAACAATTATTTAATTCAATTCTAATCTTTATTTAACGCAAGATACTATGTGGAATTGATTAATTAATTATTTTAAAGGTGATCAACAACACTAATTAATTAATTAAAATCCTTTTAAAACAAAAAAGTAAAGGTGATTTAACTAAGTGCTCGGGAATTTACCACTTCTCTTTGCTAGATCTGCGTTTAGAACACTTATGGACTCCTTCTTGTTGGGGAACCTCCACCGTAGTAACAAAGTATTGAAAGGGTGAGTGTTTAGGACAAGAGGACTAGGTTGCACAAGTTCACAAGTTATTTCGCCAGAATTTTAGGTTAATTTATGTCTGTTAAGCCTCGGTTTAAGCTCGTATTTATAGGGAATGATTAGGTTTAGGGTTTCGAGCATTCTGCCGTAGCAGGTGTCGCGCGCAACAGATGGAGTTGCACGCGGTATCCCTGCGCAAGTTATAGAGTTGCGATGCTATGTGAAGCGCAACTAATGGTCTTGCGTGCGGCTTTATGGTAAGATTCGATTAAATATTTTTCGTATAATTTCCGAACAATTAAAAATCTTCCGCAGCGCAAATTTGAAAGTTGCTCTGGGTGTTACGCGGCAGCCCAGCGTCACTCTGTGAGATGTGCACGGCTTTTCCAGCGGCAGCACTAAAATTTAACCTAGGCGCGTCTAAATCCGTCATATTAGGGTTTAAGCACGGGCTTAAACCTAATTAATATCGGGTTTAGTTAATTGGACCTTTGTTTTGGATTTTTCTTTAATTTGGGCTAGTATTTTGTGTTTCGTGGCTTAACCAGTCATCCATAAGCATTCTTCACTTCGATCCAACATGAAGATGGTTTTATTTATCGTAATTGCATTTCATGTCAGGACAGGAGGCCAAAAGTAGATGTCTACATCATGGTTCCAGACCTATTGTTGTTAACGATCTCTTGGATCGTTAAGTGGTGTACCTTCACCCTTTGAATGGTTTACAAGTTCCCAAAACTTGTTTGCGACTCTTTTTCCCTAGCTTCCTTCCCTTTGGATGCCACCATGCTTAAGTGTATGATCACAGTGGGGCTCAAGTGTGGGATGCTTGAAATATTGTATGTGTTTTCCCCTAACCGTTTGTTTGACTTGTGAGTGAGTTAAATAAATTAATTAATGACTAAATGACTTTGCTAATTTAATTATTTAATTAATTAATAAATGATTAAAGCCTAATAAATTGATCAAACTTGACTTAGTACGACTTTTAGGCTTGTCTCTTTAGAGCAAAATATTGGAAACAATCCCAGATCGATGTTCAAGAATGGCGTAGAGATTTGGACTATGGCGACAGTAATGTCGTTTGACGACATCCTGTGTTTTTGCTCGAGTCTTCACGATGAGTCAGTCTAATCAAATTGCTTAAATGGTTTAATGAGTTTGTTAATGACAGTAATCATGTTCTTTCCTTAATCGAGTCTAGGCACATAGTCATGGTTTCACACAAGAGTCAAAGTATGTCACTCACATTCACTATTAAATTACACATAAATATGTCGCATTTTGACCATGTCTAGTGAGTCTTGTGTGCGCGTATTTTCCGTCATTTTTTTAGGGAGGTAAGTCGGATATTAATCCTCCAATTAAACCATACTTGTTTAAAATAAAAAATACACCCTATTTTTGCTTTTTTTGTTTTGTTTTTAAAACCAATAAAGTCAAAGTCAAATTTCAGTCAAGTAATTAAAACAAATAAATTATTTAATTTACATCGCTTGGTCAAGAAAGGAAGGGCGGCTAATCAAAGACAATACATTCGTTCAAATACTGCTTTCTGACAAACCCATCACTTGGAAAAGAAAAGCTAAGAAGATTATGGCGTCTCAAGAAGAAGTTAATGAACTCAGGAAGGATGTAGCCAACCTAACTGAATTGATGAAGAGTATAGCTCTTCAAGTCAACAACACTGTAAGACAACAACAAATGTATCTCATGCAAGAAAGCTTGAGAAAATTATCTAATGACTATAAATTCCAAGGCATTAGCTCACAAGGGGTCTTGGTGGACAAGGAACTTCTTCAGCAAAAGTTCAATGCTAGTGAAATCCCTAAGTTCAAGGCAACAGATTATCCTTACTTCCACTTAAGAGCTTTCGAGACAATACTGAACATTACGGGGATTTTTATACATTGTTTTCTTTATCACTTGAAACTATTTGTCAACAATAGTTATTTTCCCTTGATAAAGAGAAAACCTGTACTTGTAATGCCATTGTAAATGCTTTTATTGATATGTACAAGTGTAGTATTCAAGTTGAAATTGATCATAGGGAACTTGAGATACTTAAACAAAAAGCGAATGAAGGTTTTACTACTTTCTTTAATATATAAGTGGAGGGAAACCTCTGCTAAGATGATTGAGGCACCTACTGAAAAGGAATCTGTGATATTGTTCATAAAGAATCTCCAAGAAAAATATTCTGAACATCTCAAGTATCAAAACTACTTGAACACCTTCAAGGCCGTCTATGACATTGGGATTAGTATTGAAGACGACCATGCAATGAAAAAAGCTGCTCACACTAACTCCAATAGTGGCTAAAAAGGAAAGAAGAATGACAATCCTTCTTCTTCCAAAACCACCGACTGAAACAATTTTTTAGCACCATTAATTTGAATGAAGTCCTTGCTATGAACCAAAAAGGACAAAAGAAACCATTTAGGAGAAACTTTACTCTTATTGGCATAAGTTATGACACCGCATTTGACCGTCTTCATGTAAAAGGTCTTATAATTCCTTTTGGACCAATTGGGGATCCACCAGTGGAAAAGAGAACGGCTAATTGGAATCCCAATGCACAGTGCAAATACCATCAAGGCAGGGGCCATCTTACTGAAAATTGCTGGAAGTTAAAGGAAGCTATCCAGGACTTAATCGACAACAATATACTCCCATTGCCTTCTGCATGCAAGAAGACAAGCATCAACAGTGCACCACTTCTTATTCCTTGGCCATTTCTGATGAGGAAAGTTGTAGTAATCCCTCTTTCTTGATCAAACCAGTCAAAGAAACTCATGCCCTTGAAGAATAAGAAGAAGTATTCTTCGACACCATGAGTGAACCGTCCCCAATGCAACAACCGCACACTAAAGAAGATATGTTGCTCCTCATATATTCGGTAGAGAAATTCGTAGGCATGTGTAGAAGAATTCTTGAATGCATAGAAAAAGAACGAATGAAACATGTCAACAAAGAGGTAACACCAACTACAAAAAACTATTCTCTCTTCAAGTAGTTGAAACACCAAAAAGAAGCCACAAGCCTTACACTCCAATTGGGACCACATATGAGAATATGTTCAAAATGCTTTCCGAGGGTGGAAAGATTAAACTTCTCGAAACGAGACTATTTGAATCATTGTTTTAAATATAGTGATTTAATTCAGAAACTGATTGATGACAAAAAGATAGTCCAAATTCCATAAGAGAAATATGCTACCATTAATAGAGTTTGGGACAGTGACGATGAGGATGTCTACCTCAAGGATATGGAAGAGACTCCACTCTCCACAATATATCCAATGGAGAAATTTGGAATGAAGAAGATTCACCCATAGATGTCCTCACAAGATCCGGGAGAATGCAACCTCCCATTTTTGTGCAACAACCTATCCCTACTACTCAGCAAGTTCCCATACCCAACATAGAAGTCAACGATGTTGTCAAGAAATTAAAGAAAACTAAAGTTGATATGAATGCATGGAAACTCTTAACTACATCCCATCAACATATGTTGGCAGTAATGAATGCTTTGGACAAGATAGGAATAGATTTTGAAACAAATCTTGAGGGGTTGGCTAACTTTCTCACGAGTGATCTTCCTAGTCCTATTAATTTGATTACTTTTTCTGACAAGGATTTACCTCTATAGGGTGATAAGCATAACAAAGCCTTAAATCTCACAGTATTCTGCAAGAGGATGAATGTCAAAATGATTCTTGTAAATAATGGATCAACAATTAATATGTCCACTCCGAATTGCGAGAATGTTAGGGATAAAAGATGAACACTTGTCTCTGTCTACACAGGGAATAAGAGCTTATGGAACACTTTTTGCCAAGCTCTTGGGACTATCACCATGAATGTAACGGCAGGAGTCATAGAACATGCTACAACTTTTCAAGTGGTATATATTAAAGCCTTTTTTAACCTATTGTTGGGACGCCCTGGGCTTCACGACCTAAAGGCCGTCCCTTCATCCCTTCCTCAACAAGTGAAGGCTATATTTGGAGGAAACCTTGTCACAATTGATTCTTGACCAATGAAGATCAAGACTATCGAGAATCCCATCATAAACATGGAGCACGATGAAGATGACGAGGACTTGTGGGGCTTTAACGAAGAGTTCTCCTTAATTGAGGAGGATGAAAAGACCCTCCTTCACTATGACCTCTACTCTAACATGATGGTAAATGCTATCCTGAAGAAATAAGAACACTTTCCGAGAATGACCCTCGGAAAGAATAAAGGGATAGCAAAGCAAATGGGACTACCTAGACTCCCTAAATTGGACACTTTTGGACTTGGTTTTGAACCAACTTCGGAAGATCTTAAGCGAGCCTAGGAAAAAGAAAATGCACGTAGGAACTCTCGTACCCAAAAGAATGGAATCCCAATGGATTATTAACATCTTACCCTAAATGGACAATTCAAAAAAGAGGAAGAGGATTATCCATGCAAAGAATTTCCTGAAACCTTTGTCGAGAATGGGATAAGACAACCTGGGTTCGAAATATTTTTGGGTTGTAACTTTCTAGATGATGTCCTAACTCCCATCTATTAGGAGAAAGCACCCCCATACTTTGAGTTTAATGTCATAGGACTCCTTTTCAGGTATGAAAAGAATGAGCCGACGCATATCGTAAACAACTCATGGCTCATTCAAACAGTACTACAGAGTGATAACTTTGCTCCTTCCAAACTTATCACTCCAGCAGAGGGTCTAGTTCACGGATGGCGAAAGACCGTGAAGGTGACTACTCCAAGTGGAAGAAAAATCTCCATAGCAACAGGACAAGGACCAATGTTTGAAGAATTGTCTGAGTTAGAGTCATCCCCTATCGAGTCTTCTAAGTCTTTAGTTGTAGCACCCTCTCCTAGTTCATCTTATTTAGCATCTTCCCCTAGAATAGTTAATAATAAAGTCCAAACGGACATCACTTTTTTTGATGTAATGGTTTCCGAATTCAATAACATGTCTTCTTTCGCTTACTCCTTGTGTCATTCTTAAACTCAAGATGATGAGCATTGCTTAACTAACAATGAAAAGGACAAAGAAATAATTAACGCAATGGAAACACTTGAAAGTAAAACACCGATAATTGAGGACACTAAAATGGTTGACATCTCAAAAGATCAAGCCATTAAAAGAGAAGTTACAATCGGACTAACACTTAATAAAGATAAAAGAACCAATTTTATCAATCTATTAAAAGAATTCATCGATGTATTTGCTTGGTCATATGAAGATATGCCAAGAATTAATAGAGAAATATCTCAACACACAATTCCACTAATTCAAGGAATGGAACCTGTAAAACAAAAGTTATGTCGAATAAAACCCGACGTAGCCCTTAAAATAGAAGAAGAAGAACAAAAACAAATAATGCAGGTTTTATGAATGGGCAAATGTAGTCCCAGTGCAGAAGAAGGATGGAAGGGTACGAATGTGTATCAACTATCGAGATCTAAATAAGGTAAGTCCAAAGGACGACTTCCCTTTATCACACATCGATATTCTAGTAGATAATATAGCAAACCATGCAATTTTCTCATTTATGGATGGATACGTAGGGTACAATAAGATTCTCATGGCATAAGAAGACATGGAGAAGACAATGTTCATAACACCTTGGGGCACTTACTGTTACACGGTGATGCCATTCGGGTTAAAAAACACGGGTGCCCCTTACCAACGAGCAACAACCGTTTTACTTCATGACATGATGCACAAGGAAGTCGAATTTTATGTAGATGAGATGATTGTGAAATCAATTGATCGACTACGACATTTGGTAGCTCTAAGAAAATTCTTTGAAAGTTTAAGAAAATACAATATGAGGTTGAACCCATTCAAGTGTTCTTTTGGAGTCACCTCAGGAAAATTGTTGGGATACGTCATTAGCTCTAGAGGAAAAGAGAGATACCCAACCAAGATCAAAGAAATCATGTCAATGCCACCGCCCAAAACCGAAAAGAGAATTCGAGGATTCATTGGCCGGTTGCAATAAATAAGTAGGTTCATATCTAAATTGACAACAATATGTGAACCAATATTCAAGAAGTTTAAAAAGAATGTGCCAGTAATATGGGACAAAGAGTGTCAAAAAGCCTTTGAGAAGATCAAAGCCTATCTCTCTAACCCTCCTGTATTAGCACCAGCACTCTTAGGAATCCCTATTAGGTTGTACTTAACAGTCACCAAAGAGACAATGGGGGCTATGCTCGCACAAGAAGTAAAAGGAAAGGAGAACGCCATCTACTATCTAAGTAAAAAGATGCTCGAGTATGAAATACGCTATACATTACTTGAGAAATTATGCCTTGCATTGGTGTCGGCCATAACCAAGTTAAGACATTACATGCTCGTTGATAAGGTCTTCATAGTATCTCAAATGGATCCACTAAAGTATCTTTTTGCAAAATCTACACTAAATGGACGAATATCAAGATGGATAGTAAACCTATCCTAATTCAATGTAAGGTTCATGCCCTAAAAGGCTATTAAAGAATCCGTGGCATCAAATTTCTTAGCAGATTTTACAATAGAAGATTCCACCCCTATATACGAGAACGATTTTCCAAACAAAGACTTGATGGTCACAAAAGATGATACGTGGACTCTCTACTTCGACGGAGCCTCAAACCAAAAGGGATGTGGTGTAGAAGTGTTATTGGTATCAACTAAAGAAGAACATGTTCCAATCTCCATAAAGCTAGATTTCAACGTTACCAACAAAGCTGCAGAGTACGAAGGATGTGTGGTAGGCCTCGAAACAGCATTGGCGTTGGGAGTAAAGAAACTTTAAATTTTTGGGGATTCTTTGTTGATCATCAATCAAATTTCCAACATATGGAAAGTAAAGAGTGAAAGCTTGGCCCCTTACCAGACCTACTGGAAAAGGTAGAATCCACATATCTACCTAGATAGGAAAATCATTTTGGTGATGCCTTGGCAAGACTAGCCTCAATGGTTAGAATTCCTACGGAAATTGAGAAAATGCCCCTAACAATAGAAAAGAGGCATAAACGGGCTTATATCCAAGCAATATAGGATGATAAGTTAACCTAAGAAGAATAAGAAGAGGAAGAACCTTGGTATACATACATCCTAAACAATGTCACAAAGGGAGAATATCCACCCCACGCTGACAAAAGAGAAAAAAGAGCCTTAAGACTCTTGGCTTTCCAATATGTGCTCATTAACGACGAGTTACACAAAAGGGTACCTAAAGGTCGAGCTCTTCTATGTGTAGGAAAAAAGGAAGCCCAAAGGGCGATGAGAATAGTCCACGAAGTGGTATGTGAAACACACGTAAATGGCAAATTTCTAGTCCAAAAGATAATGCGCAAAGGGTATTATTGGAGTACCATGAATAAGGACTGTCATCAATATGTCAAAAGATGCCCTCAATGCCTAATATATGCTAACTTGTAGCATATTCCCCCGTCTCTCCTCTACACTTATACATCACCATGGCCATTCTCGACGTGGGGAAGAGATATTATTGGAACAATTACCCTCGAGGAAGAGGGGGCCATGAATACATATTAGTAGCGGACTACTTCACTTAATGGGTTGAAGAAAAATTATATGCTATACTCAATGTAAAACATGTAGCACTCTTTATCGAAAGAAACATTATTTGTCGGTATGGAGCCCCACATGAAAAGATAAGTTACAATAGAAATCACTTTAAAGAAGAATGTGAAGAATTGTTACAAAAGTATGGCATTTAACACCATCATTCTTCTCCATACAGACCTCAGGCAAATGGTGCAGTTGAGGCAGCTAAAAATAAAAATTTAAAGGAATCATTGAGAAGATGACAGAAAATTGATAGGCTTGAAAAACTCCACTTTGCTCTATGAAGTTATCGCACATCAATTCGCTCGTCAACAAGAAATACGCCATTTTCCTTAGTCTATGGAATGAATTTCGTACAACCAGTAGAGCTAGAAATACATTCTCTACGCATCACGCTAGAAAGTAAACTTGATGAAGTAGAATGGTTTAGAGAGAGATATGAAGAGCTAATTCTACTTTATGAAAAGCGACTAGAAGCTTTACATCATCCTCAATTTTATTAAACTCGTATGGCTAGAAATTTCAGCAAGAAAGTCAAGATAAGAAATATTTAAGTAGGAGACTTGCTGTTAAATGCATTAAGGAAAAATGTTTTAGACCCAAGAGGCAAGTTTAGACCCTATTGGTCTGGGCCATATATTGTCAAAACTATTCTATCAGGAGGTGCTGCAAAATTGACTGATATGGATGGCAAAGAGTTCTCAAACATGAAAAACCTTGAACAACTTAAGAAGTAATACCCATAATTACTTGTGTTGGACACTCAAGAGGGATACATTTGGCCCGATTCCTTATGATAGGATATGTAGGCAACCCTTATAGGGTGCGGCCACTTTAATTTTTACAAACCTCACAATCAAGCAACTTAAGTCAGAGAAATTAGCTTGAAAATTTGCAAATGCATCCCATAAAAGTTGTCGCCTAACGAAAAATTTCAGCATCGGCTGACAACGGTAGCGTCTGGTGACAAAGGCAATGCCGGGCAACGAACAACATCATTTGGCGACAAGGACAGCGCCAGGCGACGAAGACCAGCGTCTGGCGAAAGACTTAAATTTCGACGCTAATTTTTTCACATTAAACTGGGCAAATTTCGGTGTATTTCGGAAATTTTTTACTTTCGTACTCAAATATTTTAAGAAAAATAATTAAATGTTTTCATTTCTTTAAAAGTGATTATAATGTAAATGTTGATTTAATTTAAAAAGCTGAAAATTGCATTAATAAAATAAAGTAAAATTACTTTATTGATGGAATTTAAATGAAAGCTTAAAAAATAAATTAAATTAAAAATTAATTTGTCTAATAAGTTGAAAGTAAAACAATAATCTAATCTTTCTTCTCTTTCTTTGCTCTCTTCCAATTCTTGTCAGCTTCTTCCTGATCCATTACTTTTGCTAACAAGCACCCTTTAGAGGATCTACATTCAAGTTTGGTGTTAATAGTTTCTCCCTTAGCCATTACACCATGTTTCTTCTCTACCCATATCTTCTTTTCTGTACAACCAGCTTTTCTTTTCTCTTTGCCTTTAGTAGTGTCTTTCTTTCTAGGCATCATAGGTGTTTTAAACTCAACTTTTTCACCTAAGCGTTCCTTAAGAAATGCTATCTTGTCCCCTAAAAAATTCTTAACATTGGTTCTATTTTGATCTTTCTTATTATTCTTTTTAGGCCTATTAAGTAGCCAATGCTTCACATCCTTGGATAAAGGAGGAACCTTTTGGGTAACAACTTCCCATAAAGGTCTAGCACTCCAATAGGCATCAAACCTCTCTACTTCTTGTGAAATAGGAAATTCATAAGGGCGACGAAGATCACCATAAGGAATGGTTTGAGCAAGACCATACTGTCTTTTTACCCTGCAGGAGTAATAAAAAGTCAACTTGGACAAACTTTGAAGACGGCAAAAGGGTTGCTTGTTGAATCCAACCATCTTCTCAATTTTCCACCATGGGATGATCCATTTAATATCAAAATCACAAGAAGAGTTTGCTCCACTCTCGGCGACCCATCTTTATTGAAAAGCATTTCTTTTGCCTCACAAAGCAGTTTGGTGTATAATTTTTGATGTTACAAGGAGGACTAACTAGTTCTAGCCCCTCCATTAGCCACATCTGCTGGCCTAGCATATGCACCATAAGACGAAGGGCCTGAAACCTCCAGTCTCTCAGGTGGAGCTGTCTCCGATCAACAACCCTCACCCTCGGAAGAGGTACGACGAATCCTCGAGTCGGACCTCTCTCTCCTAGCCTTAGCTCTTGCCCAAGTGTGCGAAAAAGGAATAGGCTTTCCCTGCAAAAGTAAGCCATGTTAGATGCTACATGAGTAAATAAATTATGACATAAAGGATAAAATAAATTCCTCTACAGTGTCGTCATGGCGACAAGAAGCTCGATCCCTCAATCTCACCAGCTGGCAAGGAAAGGCGTCCTGTAGACAACCAAATGTATCTCCCCAAAACCAAACCCGGTGATGAATACCTTTCACGTCGAATAATAATCGAACGAAGTGAAAGTGTGGAAAGTCTAATGTTGCAGTTAATTTTTATTAAAATCTCTCTTTCTGTTTCCAAAAACCTATTTTATTTTATGAAAATAGCCAATCTAGTTTAGTTTGGTCCATAAAAAGGGTCCAATCATTATGTAGTTGGATTTGGTTCGAAAAGAGATTTCCAACGAGATATTATAAGTCCAATTCTGATGAATAATGAGGAAGTTATGGCTAAATTACTAAACTGGGCCCAGTTTGATCTTTATGTGCGGCCCAATGATCTAGAGGAGGGCCTATAATGAATTATCATTCCTAATGCAATTAGGATTGATTATAGTCTTCTAGAACCTTGTAGAATGTTCTTTTGAATCCTAATGAGATTAGAATTGATACTCAAGTTTTATGAGTTTTATTTGGAATAAAAGAAGTCTTTTAAGTGAAATTACAATTTTACCCCTCGTACGGACTTTTATGACTTAATTTTATTGAAAAATAGAAAACGTGTGAATAAATCTCCTTCAGCGCCGAACGTCAGGTTGTAGCCTAGCAACATACTCTGTTGCGTGGCGACAGGAGTTGTTGCAACGACAGCGGCGTGTTTTAATTTATTCCTCGTCGAACTCTGATTCGTTTTTATCAAATCCTGACTATTTCATTATAAATAGCGCCCTTAGACCTCCATTTTTAATTACCAATTCATCAACTCTCATTAAGAATTTCTTGATTATCTCTCTCTCTCTTTCTAAACCAACTCTTTTACAAATATAATTCCGCATTCACAAGATCTAGACACACCTAACCAAGATCGAAGTTTCCTTTGCCCTAGACGTGAAAGGTTTGATATTTCTGAGGGTTTGGTCCCAAATCTCTATTTCAATTATTTAATTTAATTGTTTGATTTATTATTTTCCTTGAAGTTACTAACGCGTGTATTTTGTTATTAGAAAGAGGTACGAGGCATCTAATTAAGTACTTTAGTTGTTTAATTGATATTAGGAAAATTTGATAATTACCACCAACTATTGTTGCCAAAATTGAAATTACCACCTCAAGTTTTTTTTTTATTTTACCACCTAGTTTTTTCCAAAAGTTTTCAAATTCCCACCTTTTGGGAGACATGACGTCATCAAGGGCCCACGCAACCATTTTCCCTCTCTTTCTCTCTCTCTTCCCTCAATTTCCCTCTTTCTTCCCACGATATCCTTCCAATTGAATTTGAAAATTCGATTTTAAACACGAAATTTTCGCAAATTAGGTTACAATTGTTGCAATCTAACGTAGAACAAACTTGATTGAGTAGTTTAATTAGGGTTAACAGCATCAATTTGGGGGTTTTTGCTCAATTCAAAAAATTAGGGTTTATAAAATGATTAATTGGACAATTAAACATGTAATTGGGGGAAAAAACATAATTTAAACATGTAATTGGGCGAAAACACTAACATTGTAGTGGTGATTAATCATTTCGAGGATCATGTTCATGTGCAACAAAAAAAAATACACCATCCCAAAATACTAAAGTATGAGTGGTGAAATTAGATTACAGGCTTCCTCCCACTCTTGCCTTCCTTGCTCACTTTCTTGCTGCCTTCCTTGCTTACTTTCTTGTTGTCTTTCTTGCTACCTTTCTTCCCTTTCCCTTTTGTTGCTATATTCTTCCTTCTAGGTGTAGATCTGATAGTGTTCTGCTGCTTTTTTCAAACCCTCATTAAATTCTTCTTCAGTCACAACACTGCTCTTTTGCTCAGAGAAAGTACCGCAATAAGGTTTTTTTAGAAAGAAAATGAGCGAGAGTGAAAGTTTAGTGTTGAATGTTAGGGTTTAAAATTAAATTTGGGTGGGTGAGAGTACAATAATGAGAATTGAAGAGGAGAGATATGAAACTAAAATAAGGGAGTAGAAGAATAGGGGAAGAAAGAGGGAAATCGAGGGAAGAGAGAGAGAAAGAGAGGGAAAAATATTGCGTGGGCCCTTGATGTCATCATGTCTCCCAAAAGGTGGGAATTTGAAAACTTTTTGAAAAAACTAGGTGGTAAAATTAAAAAAAAAAAAAAAAAAAAAAAAAAAAAACTTGAGGTGGTAATTTCAATTTTAGCAACAATAATTGGTGGTAATTATCAAATTTTCCTTGATATTATGATACAGAAATCATGTTTAGGTTATAATTTTGATTCCTAATATCATGTTAGGATGTTTTCCCTAGTATCATGATAGGATTCTTTTTTTAGTATGATGTTTAGGGTAACAATAAGTTTAATATATTAATTATGATTTCTGTAATGCTTCTTATTTTCTTTCTTAATAACATCTTAGTATCATGTTAGGGCTAAATATTTGATCTTTGATGTTTAGTGACATGCTAGGGTTTGTTATTAATCTTATTAGTATCATGCCTAGGATCTTGCTATCATCATGCTTTATTTTTAATATAAAACATGATTATGATAATTATGATTATTATTATTTTGATGAAGATTAAAGTTATTATAATTATTATGTTTATTATTATGTTTCTATATTGTTGTTATTGCTTGATCACGCCTTTTATGCATGTTTTAAGGGAATTTGTATTTGTAATCACACATAATAAGATAATTAATAATCTTTTTAGGGTTAATTTGATTAAAATTCAAGTGATCACCAATAAATAGATTTGTTTTTGCATTAATATTCAACCAACATAGAATAAACAGGTTTAGGGTTAACTTAATGTTTGCATGTTAGGAAGAAAGAGCACATGAATAAGAGTAGAATAGAGTAGAGGGCTATTGGAGTTGACCTATTGGAGAACACATGTGTTTCAGAAAAGAGAACACATTGGATTCGTACCCTCACCCCGAACACCAGTCATGGTTCCAGACCTATTGGAGTTGACGATCTCATGGATCGTTAAGGGGTGTAGCATATCAAAGTGGGGTTCAAGCTTGGGGTAATGCTTGAAATATTCCCTACAGTTTTTTGCGACTCCACTGGGGAGGATTTCTATTTTATTTCCTAAAATTTATTTTGGAAATTATTTAGAATGACTAGATGAGACTTGAAAAGTTCTAAGTATTTCATGTGTGTAATTTTGATTAATATTATTGTCATATGCATAAAAAAGGTTCTCATTGGAAAGACCATCTGTAATGAGTAAAAGACATAGGATTTTTACACGTAGGAAATTTGAGGAATATCTTTCACAACTAGAATTGAAATACTACTGCAACAACTGGAAAACTCTAAGCACACAGAAAGCTGCCGAGGCATGTAGGAACTAGCGTCTAGAAAACAAAGCTTGTCGCCGAAGGTATGGCTCTATCGCCCTGGAGACAATTTTGTCGTCTGGAGAAAAAGCTTATATCTTGGTGACAAACTCTTTTTTCTGGCGCTGTGTTTTTTCAATACTGAGCCAAAAATCTGCCTTCTTGTTTCGACTAGTTCTAGCACTGTTGGCTCGATTCTACTTCCTGATTGAGTTTTTCTCTCTTTTCTGAAACACATGTGTTCTACGTATGGACATAACCCTCTGGGAATTCATGCTCCATCTACCCGATTGAACGCTCTGAGCAACAAAGGGTACATCCGAGAATGTTGAATTCACCAAACCATGGAAACGAGTTTAACTCGCGGGGTCCCATCCACACGCGCCAACCCTTCCAAAGGTAAGGCTTCCGCGTGATGCATTCGGACTCATAACCATGGACCCTCTTTGACTAACCCATATCCCAAACTTTAGAGAACTAGAGCCATGGTTAGGTTGCAAACTCATTGCATCATATTATGCCTATTTGACTACTTGTGCATTATTTGTTGTGCATGTTCTATGTGTTTTTTCCTAACCGTTTGTTTGACTTGTGTTTAAGCCTAAATAAGTTGATTAATGACTAAAATGACTTTGCCTAATTAATTAATTAATTTGGGTAATTAAAGGCTAATAAATTAATCAAAACTAACTTAGTACGAATTTGGCCAGTCTCGTAGAGTAAAAATAGTGAAAGCAGTCCCAGATTAATGTTCACCACGAGTCTATTTAAACAGTTTGGTCATTTTTTTAATTGCAGTAAAATTATTTAGTCTTTAATTAAGTTTAAGCACTTAGTCTCATGGTCATACACAAGTCTTAATATGTCACCCACACTCACTAGTCTTAGCATACACTTTGCATATGTCACCATGACCATGTCTTAGGTTCATGCATGAGTCATTTTCCGTCATTCGAGTTGGGGTCCAATATATTCATATTCTCTTCCACATTCTCTTCCATGTTGAATAGGAGCTTAAGTCAAAATCAATAATAAAAAAGAGAAAACTTACTCCTTACTTCCTTTTCCTCTGAATTTGATCAAGGAGAGAAGAGCACTTATCAAAAACAATACTTTTGATAAAGCATCACTTTTCACAAAAAGGGTTGTAATAATGGCCGGCGAATTTTTTTTTTCTTAAGTAATACTAGTGGAAGCTACGAAATACCGTTGTCACACTTACGGGTGCAATAGAAAGGATAAGAGATTAGATAATGGTTATGGAACAACGTTCTCATTATCAACACCACAGAGGCCATGATCACAATACCGAAAGAAGTTTTGTCCTTAAAGATCGCATTCAAGACCTCATTGATTCAAGTCTCCTCCATGTTCCTCCATACAACAAGATGGACAAAATTAGTAATGATAACAACAGTGGCTGGAAAGGAAAGAAGAACGACCTATCCTTCTTTTTCCGAAAACACCTACTCTAGTAACACTATTCGTACTTTCGACCTTAATAAAATCTTGGCCATTGATAATCGAGGATCTAAGAAGAAACTAAGGAAAGACTTCACCCCCATCGGGATGAGCTACGATGCTGCATTTGATCGACTCCATACTAAGGGACTCATTACTCCTATTGGTCTCATTCAAGATCCCCCACTTGAGAAGAGATTGCCTAGTTGGAACCCAAATGTACACTACAAGTACCATCGAGGTAGAGGTCATACTACAGAGAGCTGTTGGAAGCTAAAGGAAGCAATCCAATATTTGATCGATAATAACGGGCTTCCAATACCTCTAGTCGGTAAGAACACTAAGTGACAATAAACAAAGGACAAGAGGCAAGCTTCAAGGACAAGATTTCGTGATTTCTTTTCTATTTCTTTGTTTCCTTTTCCCAACAAGTCTAGCTTAGACACCTTTTATTTTCCTTATATTTAATTTGTATATTTTTTCTTTTTCCATTTTTAATAAAAAGAGCAGTTCTTTCCTTGCATATGATCATTGCATTGCATAAAAATAATAAATGGAAAAAAGCCAAACTACGCACAAGGTATACCAATGATTTGAGCACCCTTTGTAGCCATATCATACCTCTCACCCTTCAAATATGTTACCACTTTTTTTGATAAACCATTTTGAGCTTCGTCTAACGATAGAACTTACATTTTTAAACCTACATCTACCTAACCGTGGGATGGGACACTGTGAAACTTATGCAATTTCAAAAATCTTGAGTTATTTAAAAATATCAAAATAAATAAATAAGGAAAAAACAAATAAAAGTGCACAAAAGGACAAGTGTTCCAATGTCTTTTACATGAATATGTCTTTGATATGAACACGTCTCAGATTGCGTCTCTTATTGAGTGCTCAGTACCGTTCCTGAGAAACATGAATGCCAAGTGAGTGATAGACCACATGATCGGGATTGCCCACACTTATAAAAATAAAAAAATGCAAAAGCAAGGTTGCACGCCTTGGGGGCTTATCTAGGGTCTTGAGCCTTTATCCCTTTCTTCTTTAACCATTATCCTAACCATGTTACAACCCTTAAAAAGACCTTTTTAAGGTATACACACGTTTGTGCGAGGTTCGGCTAGAGCTACGTTTGGCCTGATTCCTAACGGATACGTAGGCAACCTCACATTGAGGTGCGACCGTAATAAAATTTATTCACATTCCCACATCATGATCATATCAAGGGATCTACTATGCTCATCCCATTATACTTAGAGCTAGACTTGGGGGCTTGATTCTTACATCATTAGCTTACCTAGTCTAAGAGTCACCATTATTTGAATCTTCTAAAAATAATATTATTCCATACACTTAGTCTTTGCAGCCTAACCTTAGTGTCACTATCATACACATCACATCTACATGACTGTAGACACCAAAATATATCTCCCAAAAAACAAACCTAATGATGAATCCCTTTCATATCATTTGATTATCGAACAAAGCGAAAGTGTGAAAAGTCTAGTGATGAAGATGTTTTTATTAAAATATCTTTTCTTTCTGTTTTTGAAAATATTTCTTTTCTTACCTTTTTTTTTTTTGAAAAACGGGCATTCCAGTTTAGTTTGGTCCATGATAAGGGTCCAATAATGGTGTAGTTCGATGGGGCTTGAAAAGATCTTTCCAACGATATATTATAAGCCCAATTCCGATGAATAATGAGGAAGTTATGGCCAAAATACTAAACAAGGCCCGATTTGGTTTTTATATGCGGCCCAATGATCTAGAGGAGAGCCTATTATTAATTATCATTCCTAAAGTTATGAGGATTGATTATAGTATTCTAGAATATTCTATATGGTTCTTTTAAATCCTAATGGAGTTAGGATTGATAATTATGTTGTAAAAAGTTTGAAACTGAATAAAACTACTCCTTTTTAGAATCCTTGTTTTGTACAAAGTGGAATATATTAAGATTTTTTTTCGTGCCTCATAATCTTTATCAAAATTTTATGTTTTTGGATAGTTCTTGAAATTATCTTTTCAATGATATATTATAATATTAAATCCGAGTTATAACGAAAAAGATATAAATGAGATATGAAACTCTATCCAAAACTGACACACTTCCACAAATTCGGCCATATCTTTTTATCTACAAAAGATTAAATAGATTCTAATTGGGTTAGAAAGTAGACTTCAAGATCTTTCCAACGAAATATTATATGCCTTATTTGGACTTCTGGATCAAAAGATATGATAAAAACAAAACGCGTGAAACTAATTATTAGCGCCTGAAGCCAACATTAGCGCCTGGCGCTAAGGCTTGGCGCCTAGCGCTAACCTTCGACGCCTGGCGCTAACCTTCAGCGCCTAGTGCTAATGACCAGCATCTGGAGCTAATCGTGTTTTATTCTCATTGAGACTCTGATTCTTTTTTTTTTCCATCCGACTCATTTTCTCTATAAATAGCCTCTTAAAATTCTCAACAATCATCAATTCTCATCAATTCCTATTCTTTATAATTCTTTCTTCTCATCAACTCTCATCAAGAATTTCTTGCCCTCTTTTCTAAACCAACCCTTTTACAAACACAAATCCTCATACATTAGCACTAGACACACCTAGCCTAATTCGAAGTTGCCTTCGCCCAAGACGTGAAATGTTTTAATTTCTGAGGGTTTGGTCTCTAATCTCTCTTTCAAATATTTAATTTAAGTGTTGTTTAATATTTTCCTTGAAGTTACTAATGCGTGTATTTTTTTATTAGAAAGAGGTATGAGGCATCTAAGTAAGTGCTTTAATTGATTTATTGATATTATGATATAGAAATCATGTCTAGGTTGTTATTATAAATTCCTAGTATTATGTTAGGATGCTTTTCTTAATATGATGTTTAGGGTGACAACAAAAAATTCCTAGTATCATGTTTAGGGTAAAGAATATTATGATTTCTATGATGCCTTTTATTGTCTTTCCTAATATTCATGTTAGTATCATGTTAGGGCTAAAGCTATGATTTTTAATGTTTAGTAACATGCTATGGTTTGTTATTAATCTTGTTAGCATCATGCCTAGGATCTTGCTATTATTATGCTTTATTTTAACATGAACATGACTATGATTATGGTTATTGATTATAATAATAATCATTATATATAATTTGATTATTATTATGTTGCTTGATATATATTTATTGTTATTGCTTGATCACACCTTTTATGCATGTTCAAAGGGAATTTTGTACTTGTAATCATTCTTAATAAGATAATAATAATCTTGTTTGGGGTTAATTTGATTATAATTCAAGTGATCGCCAATAATAGTTTTATTTGTGCATTAATATTCAACCAACATAGATAAACAGGTTTAGGGGTAAACCTAATGATTGCATGTTAGTTAGAAAGTGATGAGTGTCATTTATGGCACTCATAGGGTAGTCTTTTAGGATGATTTCATCTTCCTTTTTATGCTTTCTTATCTTATTTTTGGTCCTTTTTCCTTTAATTCCTTTCTTACTTTCTTTCCCTGTGTTTTTTGTGTTTTCCTATTATTTGGTTCTTTTTCCCTTTTATTCCTTTTCGTTGTTTGTTCTTGTAGGTACCTAGGATTTGTCTTTGCAAGGGGATCAAGATTGGCTATATTGACTAAGAAAGGAGGAAGTAACTGACTTAAAGAGGGCTTAGAGAGGGCATGGAGAGGGCTTGGAGAGGGCTTGGAGAGGGCATCAAGCCCTGCCAGTCTGCCGCGGGCGCGGGTTCATATGCACCAAATTGGCAGATTTCGACCAGGAACTCTTCGCGCTCTGGCCACGGGCTACCCGCGGGCGCGGGTATTTTGAAGAGCCCGCTCCGTACCAGAGAGACCGCGACCCTTTGATCACCCTTTAGGAGCAGGGGATTCGTCGCGCTTTTGTCGCGGGCGTGGACTAGGGGACCCGCGGGCACGGGTGTTGCCCAAAAAGCCCGCGGAGTTTTTAATGGGTTCCGTACCCATTTTTCCGTGGGCGCGGGCAGGGTTTATTGGAGAGGGCGCGAGAATCCCATTTTTCTTCTTTGCCTATAAATACACTTGTAATTTCTTTCGAAGACAACTTTTAGATAATTTTCATTAGCTTAATTTTAGAGAGACAAGTTAGAGAGATGTTAGAGAGAAGTTTTTGGTATTGGATTTGTATTTCAACATTGGATCAATTGTGCTTGGATTTCTTCATTTTCAATCATTAATGTTAGTAAGATTTTCTTCTTCTAGTTCATCTCTTACTTGATTGATTTAGTTTCATCTTTGATTGTTTGTATTGCTTGGATTTTAATTGGACATTGTAGTTGATATTTCTTTATCTTAATTTTGATTTAGAATGATGATCAATGCTAATTTTAGTGATTTGTCCTTGAGTTACACCATGATTAGTGATTAGATTAGTTCCTAAGGAGAAGGAGAAGCATGCTTGATTGATAATTTGTGATAGTTAATGATCTTTGATTGATTGAATTGTTGCAATTAAATTGGTTGACATAGTTTTGCATGTGATTAATTAGATTAGGAATAATAAACCTATAAGATTAATCTAGATTGCATTGCATTTCTTAATGACATGACCCATAAATTTGAGAATTGCTTTAATTGATTGAGTTTGATTGTGAATTTCCTTGATTAGCTATTCATAGTGACCCCTAGTTTGGCCTCTTGGAAATAGCTCATGAACTCTCTTGATTGCTACTATTGTTTGTCCTTTGCAATGCTTGAATTAAATGAAGAAATTGTCGATTAGCACGATTATTGAATTAGCATGTGGAACCATTATCCCTAGCATTTAGCTTATTGAATTACTTGATTAGTCTAATTTTCCTATCAAAACACCAACCATTTTCTCACTTCAATCTCCGAAATACCTTGATTTAGGCTAAAGATAACACCAACAAACTCCTTTGGGTTCGACCCTATACTTACCTATACTTATTTTAGGTTGGTTTAGGATTTTATAAATAGTGTTTGATTTTGGGATAGGCAATTAACGACTAGTTTATTCCTCTATTAAAATGGCGCCGTTGCCGGGGAGTGATATTGGTGCTTAGCTTTAGTTGTTGAGTCTATTTGATTTTAATTGAAAAAAAATTAAAAAAAAAATAAAATAAAAATACGAAAAGATTTTGTTTCTTAAGGCAACATTTTTTCCGTGCTACTAATATTTTCATTGAGTTTTGCATGCATAGAGCTCGTGATCGATCCATTGTGCCTTTTGACCCGGAAATCGAAAGGACTCTTTCAAGGAGAAGAATTGCTAGTCGATCCTTTGAATTTAGTTCTTCAAGCGAAGAAGGATTTCAAGAAGAACTAGGCATGGGAGCTCAACCAAGAGTTTCTTTGAAAGAATTAGGAATTCCTGGTGCGTACAAGTTTGAGAGTGGAATTGCTCCACCTACAACACCGGTGAATGACTTCGAAATTAGGCCGGCTATGATCGCTTAGATTGAAAGGATACAATATAGCGGAGCTATGAATGAGAGTCCGTTGAACCATCTCAAGGAGTTCGAAAAGTATTGCAACATTATCAAAGTGAACGGAGTTTCTCAAGAATTCATCCAACTAAAGTTGTTTCCATTTTCTCTCATAGGCCGAGCCTTGGAGTGGTTGGATAAGGAGGTAAAGCCAAATTCCCTTCAAACATGGGACGAAGTCACCAAGGAATTCTTGTCCCGATTCTACCCACAAAAGAAAATGGTGGAGGCTAGAGCTTTGATTCAAGGGTTCAAGCAAAGACCTAATGAAAGCCTCTACGAAGCATGGGAGAGGTATAAAGAGTACCAAAGGAAATGTCCCCACCACGGAATTCCAACCTATCAAGTCATTCAAATTTTCTATGGTAGCCTAAGTCCTCAAGGCAAATCTTGCCTTGATGGGGGTGCCGGAGGTCCCATAATGAATCGGACGGAAGAGGAAGTGGTGGACAATATAGAGGACGTGGTTAAGTACTATAGAGATTGGCAAGATGGTGAGAGGGATTCAACTAGAAAGAGTGGCTCTTCGGTGTACTCTATAGACCATCTAAATGCGATCAACAACTTATCCTCACAAATGACAAACTTGGGGAAAGAAATGACCGCGATCAAGGCCAAGTTGGAAGGCTCCTCTTCTTCTCAAACTTCAAATTTTCCCTCCAAATTTAAGGGGAGAGGTACCTTTTCTAACTCTCAACCCCCTCCCTCTTCAAATAATATGCCTAGTGGTTGCTTGTTTTGTGATGCATGTGGATCTTATGATCATGACTCTTGTAATTGCCCTCATGCTTCTCCGGAATGTGGTGATGATTTTGATAATGGTGAGAGTGAACATGTGAATTATGTGTTAAATATTAATGTGCAAAGGTTTGATAATCAAAGAGGTTAATGGAATAGGAGTTACAAAAACCAAGGTAATTTTGACAACTATAACCAAGGTGGTGGTTATAGGAACCAAGGGAACCAAAGTTCTCGTGGTAACTATAACAATCAAGGTTATAGTTGTCAAAATCAAAACAAAAATTATGGTAATCAAAACCAAATTTATGGAAATCATAACCAAGGTAGTGGAAATCATAATCAAGGTTATGGTACAAATCAAAATAGGGGTAATTGGAACAATCAAGGTAGGGGCAATTTTCAAAATAATTCTCAAAGAGGTCCCCCACCCGGATTTATTCCAAAGACTCAAGGTGAAAATTACTATTCACAATCTTCTTCTTCTAGGACCAATTTGGAGGAAATAGTTGAAAATCAAACCAAGTTGTTGAACACATATATGGCCATTAGTGACAAGAAGTTCAAAGATATGATGACCCACTACAAAATGCTCGAAAACAAAATTTCTCAACTTGCTAGTGCTTTGAAAGACCAAGAAAGCCCTTCTTCTTTACCTTCCCAAGGCCTAGATCCCAAGACATCCGTGAATGTTATTGTTACAAGGAGTGGTAAGGTTCTTGAGGAGAGATTGTCTAGGAGGAGTGAAAACAAGGAGGTCCCCAAGGAAGTTTTGGATAAGAATGAGGGAAGTAGAGCATCTTTAGATAAGGTTGTGGTTGAGACACCAAGAGAGGTGAGAGTAGAGAAAGAGATTATGAAACCCAAGCTCCCTTATCCCCAAAAATTCATGAGACACAAATTGGATGAGCAATTTGGGAGATTTATTGATATGCTCAAACAACTTCACCTCTCTCTACCTTTCACTGATGTGATCAACCAAATGCCTAATTATGCCAAATTCCTCAAAGACATTTTGAGCGGAAAAAAGACTTGTCATGTTGTGGAGACAATCAATTTGACTGAAAATTGTAGTGCGATCATCATGAACAAAATGCCACCCAAGTTGAAAGACCGCGGAAACTTTTCCATCCCTTGTGCTGTTAACAAGATTCAATTTGATAATGCCTTATGTGACTTAGGAGCTAGTGTAAGCTTAATGTCATATTTGGTTTATCAAAGACTTGATCTAGGGGAAATCTTACCTTCTAACATTACCTTGCAACTAGCCGATAGGTCAATCAAGTTTCCAAAAGGTAAAGTGGTAGATGTTTCATTGAGGTTTGGGAAGTTTGTGTTCCCGGTGGATTTTGTTGTTTTAGAAATTGATGAAGATGCTACCATTCCAATTATTCTAGGTAGACCCTTTCTTGCTACCTTGGGTGCTATGATAGATGTAAAGTGTGCAAAGATTTCCCTTAAGGTAGGAGATGAGGTCATAGAATTTGATTTGAATGAAAGCATGAAATATCCAAGTTCTTCTCTTGAAAATTGCATGATGATTGACTCTCTTGATCATGTTGTGTCTTCCATGCGTGAGAACTTGCTCACCTCTAACGATGCTCTTGAGAATGTTTTGTTGAACAAAGACAAGCTAGGTGTACCATGCAAGGAGTTAGCATTGTATGAGGAATTGCTTAATGGAAGCATGGAGGAAGTGGATGAACAATTATTCTTGAAGATCTCAAGCCATGAAGCTTTGCAAGCGGCCGCAACAAAAGAAGGTAAAGGTATGCCTTGGTATAGCTCAAACCTCTACCATCACACCTTAGGTATGAATTGTTAGGCCCAAATTCCACTTACCCCGTAATTGTTAGTGCATCCTTGAGCGAGAGCCAAGCTCAAGCGTTATGTTGTGTCTTGAGAAAGCACCAAGGTGCTTTGGGCTATACTATCGATGATTTTAAAGGTATAAGCCCCGCTTTGTGTACGCACCACATAACGCTTGAGGAAGGAACCCTTCCTTCTATTGAACGACAAAGAAAGCTACACCCTCAAATGGGAGAGTTTGTGAAAAAAGAGATCACCAAGCTCTTAGATGCGGGAATCATATTCCCCATATCAAGCTCTAGGTGGGTTTCTCCCATTCATGTCGTTCCTAAGAATGGGGGTATGACCGTAGTCAAGAATGAGAGTGGTGAGCTCATTCCAACTAGGACGGTCACCGGGTGTAGGATGTGTATAGACTATAGACGTCTAAATACATCCACCAAAAAGGATCACTTTCCCCTTCCATTCATTGATCAAATGTTAGAGAGACTAACAAGGCACAAGTTCTATTGCTTCCTTGATGGCTATTCGGGATTTTTCCAAATTCCAATCCACCCCAAAGATCAAGATAAGACAACATTTACATCCCCCTATGGGACCTTTGCTTATAGGAGAATGCCCTTTGGCCTTTGTAATGCCCCCGCAACTTTCCAAAGGTGCATGATGAGCATTTTTGGAGACATGTTGAAGGAAGAAATGGAGGTATTTATGGATGATTTCTCCGTAGGTGGGGTTTCATTTGAAGAGTGCCTAGTTAATCTTGAGAAATGTTTGGCTCAGTGTGTAAAGGTTAATCTTGTCTTGAATTGGGAGAAATGCCATTTCATGGTGGAGGAAGGGATAGTGCTTGAGCATAAGATCTCTCATAAAGGAATAGAGGTGGATAAGGCCAAAATTGAGGTTATTGAGAAGCTTCCACCTCCAGTGAATGTCAAGGGAGTGAGATCATTTTTGGGTCATGCGGGCTTCTATAGAAGATTCATCAAGGATTTCTCACTCATTGCCAAGCCCCTTAATCATCTTCTTTAAAAATATGTTGAGTTCGTTTTTGATGATAAATGCTTGGAAGCATTTAATAGATTGAAGAAGGCCCTAATCTCTACCCCCATTGTTCAAGCCCCAAGATGGGATTTACCCATTGAACTGACGTGTGATGCTAGTGATTGGGTAATTGGAGGTGTTTTGGGACAACGTGTGGACAAGAAGCTTTATGTGATTTACTACATGTACAAGACACTAAGTGGGGCCCAAAAGAATTACACAACAATGGAAGAAGAATTCTTGGCCATTGTTCAGTCTTTTGAGAAATTCCAGTGTTATTTGTTGGGTCCAAGACCATTGTCTTCACGGATCATGCGGCTCTCAAGTATCTCTTTGCCAAGAAAGAGTCCAAGCCAAGGTTGATTCGTTGGGTGCTTGAATTACAAACTTTAGAAATAAATATTAGGGATAAGAAGGGTGCGGAAAATGTTGTGGCGGACCATCTTTCTCTCCTTGAGGGTGATCAAATTCATGATGATGGTCTACCAATTGAAGATAGAATGCTTGATGATGTCTTGTATGCCATTAAGGTTAAGGATCTCCTATGGTATGCCGACTTGGTGAACTTTCTAGCATGTGGGGAGTTTCCACCTTCTTTCTCCAAGAACCAAAAGAAGAAGCTCAAGAGGGAGGCAAGACATTGCTTGTGGGATGAACCAATCTTGTATAAACGAGGGGTGGATGGCTTGCTTCGGCGTTGTGTCCCGAATGAAGAGGTGCCAAGTGTTCTAAAGATGTGCTATTCGGATCCAAGTGGTGGTCATATGGGCGTTTCCAAAACCGCCACTAAGGTTCTTCAATGTGGTTTGTGGTGGCCGCATCTCTTCAAAGATTCATGGGGCTTTGTAAAGTCATGCGACCGATGTCAAAGGGTTGGGAATATCTCCAAGAGGAATGTGATGCCTCAACAACCTATTCTTGAGTTAGAGGTGTTTGATGTTTGGGGGATTGACTTCATGGGACCATTCCGATCTTCATATTGAAATCAATTCATACTTGTGGCTGTGGACTATGTTTCTAAATCAGTTGAGGCCGTTGCCTCTCCTACTAATGACCACAAAGTTGTGTTGAAGTTGTTCAACAAA
Organism: Chenopodium quinoa; assembly: GCF_001683475.1. Taxonomy (NCBI): domain Eukaryota; kingdom Viridiplantae; phylum Streptophyta; class Magnoliopsida; order Caryophyllales; family Amaranthaceae; genus Chenopodium; species Chenopodium quinoa. The sequence goes on from NW_018742400.1 coordinate 492,682, forward strand.
ATCATCTTCCCAAGGTTTGGCGTGCCTAAGGCTATGATAAGCGATAACGGATCTCATTTTGTTCATAACGCTTTCTAAAAGATGTTGAGGAAACAAAGAGTGCATCAACGATTCCGCCTTCCATATCATCCTCAATCGAGTGGCCAAGTCGAGGTCTCCAATCGTCAAATAAAGCTCATTCTTGGGAAGACGGTTGCAAGGAATAGAAAGGATTAGTCGGACAAGTTAGATGATGCTCTTTGGGCTTATAGGACGGCTTTCAAGACGCCTGTTGGTACCACTCCATATCGCCTTGTCTATGGGAAGTCTTGCCATCTCCCGGTGGAGCTTGAACACCGTGCTTTATGGGAAATCAAAAAGATAAAATTTGATTTAGAAAGTGTGGGGGAGAAAAGGTGGTTGGATATTCATGAGCTAGAGGAGCTTAGAATTGATGCTTTTGACTGTGCTAGCACCTACAAAGCTCGTTCCAAAGAAGCTCATGATAAGCTTATTGAGAAAAAGGAGTTTTGTGTTGGTGATAAAGTCCTCCTCTACCACTCAAGAATGAAGTTATTTCCCGGAAAGCTCATGTCAAAATGGAGTGGTCATTTCTTGGTGAAAGATGTTTTTGCTAATGGCACCGTGGAGATTTCTCCTTTGTATTCCTCATCTTCTTTCAAGGTCAACGGTCATCGGCTTAAGAAATATTTTGATGGAGTGTTCGTTGGTCTTATTCATAAAATGATTCTTTTCAAACCACCTTGAGTGGGGTGGTAAACGTCGAGCTAACAACGTTAAACAAAAGCGCTTACGGGAGGCAACTCAAATTCTCACCTTTACTCTCTTTTCCTTCCTATCTTTTTTTTTTGTTTTATTTTTTTTATTTTTTCTCTTACCCTTCCTTGTGTTTTTGGTTTGTTTTGTAGGGTGCCTTCATTCATCATATATGGACTAAATGTGTTTGATGAGGGTGATAAAAGGTTTTAAAGTGCAGGGGAGAGGGCACCTCGAGGGCTTGGAGAGGCCTCGGGTACCCTTACTTTCAAAAATATGGAAATTGGATCAGTAGCTCTCCGCGGGCTCTCCGCGGACGCGGTTGCTTTAAAGAGGGCGCGGGGGAAAATTAGAGAGGGTGTGGCTCATTTTCTCTAATTTGGATAAGGAACTCATCGCAGTTGTCCCGTGGGCTCTCCGCGGGCGCGACAATATTGGAGCGGACGCGGGAAAATTAGAGAGGGCGCGGCCCCTGGTCAGGTATGAAATTTAAGGATTTTCCAGAAACTATCCGCGGTTGCCCCGCGTTCTCTCTGCGGGCGCGGTAATATTGGAGCGGGCGCGGCTTTGTCGAGAGAGGGCGCGGGCATCTGGGTTTTTGTATACCTGGTTCCTCTCTCTTTCTCTCTCCTCTCTTATTTTCCCTTTCACTCTTAATTTTCCCCATTCTCTCTCTTTCTCCTCTCAAACCCTAACCCCCAGATCATCTCCTTCACTCAATTTTACTCAAATTCACCCTTGTTTTCTCTGAAATTTCCATCCCAACTTCCTTCATACTCCATTTTCATCAAGTTTTCTCTTCTTTCTCGTGGTTTTGTTCGAGAATTTCGAGTCTACTCGGTTTTGTGCTTGCTTTGAGTTTTCAATCTTGGTATACTTCTCACCTTTGTTTTATTTTTGTCAATTTCAATTGATTTTTATGCATTGGTTGTGAGTGGCCTTAATTAAGCTTGAGTATGATGTTTTTGGTTGTATGTATGGTGGTTTTGGAATTATTTTGGGTTTTTTTTTTTTTGCTTCTTTTTGTGATAGATTGTTAATATTGTTGGTTGTTGTTGGATTTCTGGTTGTTTGTTGCTTGTAACAGGTAATTTGTAGTTTGTGGTGGTTTTAGGTGGTCTTGTGAACGGAGGTTTGTTCACTTTGGTGGTAGTGTTGAATTTGGGTGTTTTTTTTTGTGATTCATTGTGTTGGTTGAGCTTGAAACTATGGATTTGTTGAGGAGAGTTAAGAGTAGGAAGAGAAGTTCAAACCAATCCCCCGGCCAATCCTCTCGTGGCCAACCTTCAAACACCGAACCCCCTCAAAACCAAACTACTCAAGATAATTCCCCACCTCCTCCTTTACCCGCTCTCAAATTTCATAACCGGGCTAAACACGCCCCTATCTATAATAAAATGAAATCCCAGAAATTTAGATCGACCCGCAACTATTTTCCCGAGGATATGGAAAAATTGGGTGTTGATGCCGATTTTAACATTTTGCTCCGTAATCTTGGTTTGGATGAGTTTGTAAAGTCATCCCCCCGAACTTATTTGGAACCATGCATTGAATTTTTCTCCACCTTTCAGTTTAATATGACGGGGGATACCGACTATATCATCTCTTTTCAACTTTTCAATTCCAAGCATAGCATGAACCTTGCGGAATTCAACAAAGCCCTTGGCTTCAACCCAAATACCGACATCTTTGAGCCCTTGGTTTCCCTTCACAAGACTGATTACAATGAGGTTGCTTGGTGGAGAGCCATATCTAGGTAGAAGGCGTTTGACTCTATAGAATCGCTTACTAGCGAGATCATTCACCCGGCTCTTCGTATTCTCCATCGGATTCTTGGATATATAGTGTTTAGTAAGCAAGATCTTGGGAAGCTTTCGAGGGAGGAGATCTTGGTGGTTTGGATGGCTACAAGGCCGGACTTAGGGCCAAGGTTGAATTTTGGGTATCTTTTCATGAATTGTTGTAAATTGATCATCAATGGGAAGAAGACGGGTGAGATTCATTGTGGTGGTATGATTAGTAGATTGGTGCATTATTTCAAGCAAGAGCGTTTCTTGAGGTCTTGCACTCCGATTGGAAAGAGTGGAGACATGTATTTGGATATGAAGCAACTTAAAAACTTGCGCTTCATTTCTAAGACTAAGGGAAACGGTGGGTACTCTCTTGGCTAGTGCGTAATGTGCACCATTGTTTGCTCCCAAACTCGGCTGCCACCTCAATCACTCGAGAGGCTAGGATTGTTTGGAGGATTTTTCGAGGATAATGGGAGGGTTGAGAATGTTATGGAGGAGGATGTTGGTGATAAGGACGATGATGATGATGATGGGCATGATGGTAAAGGTGGAGAAGGAGAAGGTGGTGATGAAGAAGATGAAGAAGAAGAAGAAGAGCAACAACAACAACAATGGCAATTTCAGCATGAACAACAACAACAACCGCAATAAAGAAGAAGAAGAAGACAACAACATCAACAACAAGACAACCGAGGAGATGCATATCTCCGTGAGATGGAGGCTATGCGTGAGAATATGGAGCGCATGCAATTGAGCATGCAAGGTATGTATTCAAACCATCAAACTTTGTCTTTTCAAACTAGCTCCCTATATGACGCTAGTGTGCGTAGTGGGGAGGTCACTCCTCCGGTGAACTACCCATATGTGTCGCCCCAACAAGGGCCGGTGCCATCTTGGGGTGGTGACAACCTCCCCACGTACCCATATTGGCCCGGGGTTGCGCACCCCGATGAGCCAAGGTGTGACTTCCCAGATGAGTCCGGTTATTATGACTATCGGGTCTTGGGTGGGGGGGGGGGTGATTATCGGGGTGACCCCGACTACCACTATGTTCACCCCACTCACCCCGAGCTCTATATGCAACCGGAGCCTTTTGACCAATTGTCCACATCTCAACTTGACTTTTTTAAGGGTCGCTATGGGTTCCCTCCCGGTTTTACCGGAGGTTTGGATGTGGGTGATGGTGGTGCCAGCCCAAGTGGCCAATAGTTTCCCCTTTGGTTGTTTGATTCCCTTTTTGTTTCCTCCCTTTTAGCTTTGCGTGTTTTTACGCATCGCGGTCGATGCCCTTCTTTTGTGCGGGGGGGAATTAATTAGGATGTTTTAGGGTAGGATTTTGGGGAGGCACCTTGGACTCTTGGGGATATGTTTGAAAGGACTTTGATGGATTTATCTTGCTTCACTCTTGGTAGTCTCAATGGTATGTTGTCTTGGTTTTTGATGATGATGTTTTCTGGTCTCTTTTAATTCATGATGATGATGATGGTTTCTCTAGATCTTTGTACATAGTTTTTGCGTAAGTTTTATTTTGATAGCTTTTGTTTGGAAGTTACTAGCAATTTCGTTTTGTATATAGTCCTTTTCTTTTCTTTTTCTCTCCTTGCTCATAGCTACTGCTTTGGTCTTCGAAGCTTCTTAGAGGAGGTCGTTCTTGCTCCTTTATTATTGCAGCATAGCTTGGACGCTTGGTGAGGCCTTTCTTATTTTATCACTTTACTTTTCTTCCTTTACTTTTCTTGGTTGCTTAGATTAGGATTAGTTTTAGGAGAGTTGAAAGGTTCGAGGATGTATGATTATAACACCTAGTGTGTTTGGGGTCATTGGCGATGTGGCCATTTGAACGCTTGTTTGTCGATTGGAAAATAAGTGCTATGATTGCATCTTTGTCCTTTTCTTTGTTCTCCTACTTTTCCTTTATCTTGGTTTTCCATATTTTCTTTTATTTTCTTTTCTTTTCTCTTCTTTTTTATTCTTGGTTTTGTGCATAGCTTTTTGAGGCTTTATTTTTCACTCTTTCATTTTTTTTTTACTTCGACTTGTAAACAATGGACTTTTTCTTTTGGATAATAACCTTCCTAGGTGGTCATGATATGCACGGTTTGAGAACACATTTGGTTGATTCTAGGATAAAGCATGCTAAGGTAGTTGTCTACAACTAGGGGGATCATGAAGCCGGATTCTACTTGTTTGTGGCCTGTTGGTAGTTGTTCCATATCTTCGATTTGACAACCTTAGTGAGTTTTTGCTACAATCATGTGAGATTCATACTTTTTCAAGCTTTCATCATATTCTTGCATGAGCGGCATGGATCCTTGACTTTCACAAACCTAATCTTGAATCTTAACGTATGATTCCTAAGACCGAGACCGAACCACCTAGGGAGGACAAAGGCATCTTTTCAGGGAGGTATTTTTCCTTTTTCTAGGATAGTTTCCATATTTTTACTTTTGGGTTTAGGGATACATTTTCCTACTTGCTAGCCCTTTGAACCTTTTTCCCTTCTTTTCAAGCCACATATTTAGAAATCTTGAGCCTTTTGTTTCATTTTCATTTTTCTTGGTTTTTGTGAAGCAATGGTCAATGTTTGAAGATTGTGGTGTATAAGTTTGGATTTTGGTTTGAATTGGTGTACAAGGTTGAGTTGTTTATATTTGGAAAATAATGGCAAATGACTAAGTAACAGTCGTCCCAAATAAAAAGGCAAGGACTAATGCTTTGATAAAGTAAGAGAAAATTCAAAAAAAAAAAAAAAACCATAAAAATTCAAGTGTCTTTCTCCCTTTTATGCATTGAGGACAATGCTTCTTTTTGCTTGGGGGAAAGCGTTTGCGCTTTTTGTTCTTATGTTTGTAGATTGTTGCTTTGAATATGCTTGGAGTGTTAATATGTTTTTGTTTGGTGATTACTCGATTTTGGTGTTAAGATTTGGCCAATCTTTGCTTCAAAATTAGGTTAACCACAAAATTTTAAATTTAGCCTACCTTAACCCTTTTTGCCTTACGTTACAACCTTTAGGAAGACCTTTTGACCTAGGGGTTGAGTCATTCATCGCTGGAGGGAATCATGGTTTATAGCCTAAGGAAAGGGGATGCGAAGTCAAGATGTCGAGTAAGCCAAAAATTTGTTCTTTTTCCGGTTCCTTCGTGGAATCTATGAGACGCTCACTAAGGGGAGATATGAGATATAAGTAGGAGGAACGCGGTAAGATCGTTTGGGATGAAAGTGGAGTGTGACAACTAGTTCCTATGCTTAGAATATTTATGTTTCAATCAACCTTAGGTATCTTATAACGTGCATACCATTACTTACTCTAGAAAGGTTGTTATTCATTTGAACTATAGTCACTTTGTAAAGTCCATTTCACAAAGATTTTTATTTTTATTTTGTTTTTCATTATTTGCTCTTTATTCTTGTATTTTGCCTCATTTTTCCTTCTTTTGTTTGTTTAATAAGAGTTATAGGTTATCTCTAGGAAACCTTTACGACAGCATCACTCGTCCTCTAGAGCGGTCTAGGGGTTTAAATGGTTTGTCTTTTGTTGCTAAAATTGACCGTGATTCCTACGAAAGTGAGTTAGTGTATATTCTCACCTCTTTCTTTTTCTTTTCTTATTTTGAATAAGCCATTCTTTTTCCTTTTTAGCCTTTGTTTTGCTCGGGACGAGCAAATGTCTAGCTTGGGGGAATTTGATGTGTGTCATTTATGGCACTCATAGGGTAGTCTTTTAGGATGATTTCATCTTCCTTTTTATGCTTTCTTATCTTACTTTTGGTCCTTTTTCCTTTAATTCCTTTCTTTCCTTGTGTTTTTCGTGTTTTCTTCGTGTTTTCCTTTTATTTGGTTCTTTTTCCCTTTTATTCCTTTTCGTTGTTTGTTCTTTTAGGTACCTAGGATTTGTCTTTGTAGGGGGATCAAGATGGGCTATATTGACTAAGGAAGGAGGAAGTAATCGGCTTGGAGAGGGCTCAAAGAGGGCATGGAGAGGGCTTAGAGAGGGCATCAAGCCCTGTAAGTCTGTCGTGGGCGCGGGCTCATATGCACCAAATTGGCAAATTTCGACCAGGAATTCTCCGCGCTCTGGCCGCGGGCTACCCGCGGGCGCGGGTAATTTGGAGAGCCCGCTCGGTACCAGAGAGACCGCGACCCTCTGATCACCCTTTGGGAGCAGGGGATTCGTGGCGCTTTTTCCGCGGGCGCAAGTGCTTTTGCCGCAGGCGCGGGCTAGAAGACCTGCGAGCGCGAGTGTTTCCCTGAAAGCCCACAGAGTTTTTAACGGGTTCCGTACCCATTTTTCCGCGGGCGCGGGGTTTATTGGAGAGGGCGCGGGAATCCTGTTTTTCTTCTTTACCTATAAATACACTTGTAATTCCTTTTTGAAGACAACTTTTAGATAATTTTCATTAGCTTAATTTTAGAGTAAGAAGTTAGAGAGAAGTTCTTGATATTAGATTTGTATTTCAACATTGGATCAATTGTGCTTGGATTTCTGCATTTTCAATCATTAATGTTAGTTAGATTTTCTTCTTTTAGTTCATCTCTTACTTAATTGGTTTAGTTTCTTCTTTGATTGTTTGTATTGCTTGGATTTGAATTGGATATTGTAGTTGATATTGCTTTCTCTTGATTTTGATTTAGAATTATGATCAATGCTAATTCTAGTGATTTGTTCTTGTGTTACACCATGATTAGTGAGTAGATTAGTTGCTAGGGAGAAGGGGAAGCATACTTCATTGATAATTTGTGCTAGTTAATGATCTTTGATTGATTGAATTGTTGAAATTAAATTGGTTGACATAGTTTTGCATGTGATTAATTAGATTACGAATGATCGACCTATAAGATTAATCTAGATTGCATTGCATTTCTTAATGACATGACCCATCAATTTGAGATTGCTTTAATTGATTGAGTTTGATTGTGAATTTCCTTGATTAGCCATTCATAGTGACCCCTAGTTTAGCCTCTAGGAAATAGCTCTTGAACTCTCTTGATTGCTACTATTGTTTATCCTTTGCAATGCTTGAATCAAACGAAGAAATTGTCGATTAGCACGATTATTGAATTAGCATGTGGAACCAATATCCCTAGCATTTAGCTTATTGAATTACTTGATTAGTCTAATTTTTCTATCATAACACCAACAATTTTCTCACTTCAATCTCCGAAATAGCTTGATTTAGGCTAAAGATAACACCAACTAACTCCATTGGGTTCGACCCTATACTTACCTATACTTGTTTTAGGTTGGTTTAGGATTTTATAAATAGTGTTTGATTTTGGGATAGGCAATTAACGACTAGTTTATTCCTCTATTAGAAAGCGCACATGAATACGATCAGAATAAAGTAGAGGCCTATTATTAGGGCAGGTTCAATCTCTTTTAGGTTTGATTTGTACCTTCTTCCCCGAACTTCCAGTCTTGGTTCCAGACCTATTGGTGTTAATGATCTCCTGGATTTTTAAGGGGTGTAACTTTCACCTCGTGAACGGTTTACAAGTTCCTAAAACTTGTTGGCGACTCTTTTGCTCTATCTTCTTTCCCTTTGGACGCCACCGTACTTAAGTGTATGATCACAGTGGGGTTCAAGCTAGGGGTATTGCTTGAATTATTCCCTACAGTTTTTTGGCGACTCCACTAGGGAAGATTTTTATTTTAATTCCTGAAATTTATTTCTACAATAATTTCGAATGAGTGGATAAGACTCAAAAAGTTCTAAGTATTTCATGTGCGTAATTTTGATAAATATTATTGTCATATGCATAAAAAAGATCTCATTGGAAAGACCATCCATAATGAGTTAAAACATAGGATTTTTACACGTAGGAAATTTGAGGAATATCCTTCACAACTAGAATTGAAATAATGCTGCGCGAAATTGGAAAATTTTATCGAGCACAGAAAACTGCTGAGGCAAGTAGGAATTAGCGTCAATGAATAAAGTTTAGCGCCAATAATTTGACGTTAGGGCTAGGCGACAGCTTCTGTCGCCAAGCGCTAAAGCCAAATTGTGGCGCTGGCCTCTATTTGTTGGCGCCAAGTTCTTCCAATACCGAGCCAGAAATATGCGTTCCAATTTCGACCAGTTTTTAGCACTATTTGCTCGATCCTACTTCCTGATTGAGTTTTTCTTACTTTTCTGAAACCCCTATGTGTTCTACATATGGACATAACCCTATGGGAATTCATGCTCCATCTACCTGATTGAACGCTCTGTGCATCAAAGGTTACATCCGAGAATGTTGAATTCACCAAACCATGGAAGCGAGTTTTTAACTCGCGGTGTCCCATCCACTCGCGCAAACCCTTCACGGTTAGGCTTCCGCCCGGTGCATTCGGACAATTAACCATGGACCCTCTTTGACTAACAAATATCCCGAACTTTAGAGAACTAGAGCCATGGTTAGGTTGCAAACTCATTGCATCATGTTGTAACTACTTGACTACTTGTGCATCTCTTACTTGTGCATACTTATTATGTGACTAAACTAACTGTTTTGTTTGACTTGTGATTAAGTCTTAATAAACTAATTAATGACTAAAACACTTTGCTTAATTAATTAATTAATTAATTAATTTGAGCTAATAAATATGTCAAAAATCGAGTCATAGTTCCTTTAAGTAATCCCGGATTTTTATTCCCGTATTCTTGACAAGCGTCAACTTATTTTGGTCATAGCCAGAGTTCTATGCTACGAGTCGTACAACATATGGATCTGTAGCCCCGAGTTTTATCTTTAATTTGAAGTTGGTTTCATCCCAATCTGAGTCACAGATCAAAAGTTATGACTAAAATACCACAACCTGTCCAGTTTAATGCATATACGTGAGGTCTTAACTTAGTCTTTGTTTGAGTCTAGTCACATAGTCTAGCCACATGGTCATGACAAGAGTCTTAGCATGTCACATACATTCACTAGTCTTAGCACACACTTCATACGTGAGTCCAAACCATGACATGTCTTAGTTTCATGCATAAGTCGGTTTTTTTTCCGTCATTTGAGTTGGGGGTACATTCTATTCCTATTTTTTTTTTTTCATATCTCTCCATCTACATCATCTTTTCATTCTCTACATGCTTTCTCCATATCATAACCTTCATTCTTCCTATCTTCTTCTATCCTTGCATGTTGAATAGAGTTTGAGTCAAATAATTAACAATGAATATCCTTAATTTCCCTTTCCACAGTACTTGGTCAAGAAAAAAAGGGAGATTAATCAAGGACAACACCTTTGTTCAAGTCTTACTTTTTGATAAACCAATTCGTCAAAAGAGGATAGCTAAGAAGATAATGGAAACTGAAGAAGAAGTCAATGAACTTAGGAATCAATTGACTACCGTGAATGAAGCATTGAAGGCTTTAACCCTCAAAAGTGATGACCTTGTGAAGCAACAACAAATGAACCTTATGCAAGAAAGCTTGCGCAAGCTATCTAGTGACTATAAATTTCAGGGCATTAGTTCACAAGGGGTCTCGCTAGATAAGGAACTTCTTTCGCATAAGTTCAATGCCAACGACATCCCAAAATTCAAGGCAACAGATAACTCTTACTTTCATCTAAGATCTTTTGAAACTATAATGAACATTAAGGGGATTGATAAGAAAGTCTTTCATTCCTTGTTTTCTTCATCTCTTGAGACCGTTTGTCAACAATGGTTCATTTCCCTTGACAAAGAGAAAACCTCTTCTTGGGGTTCCATAACAAACGCTTTCATAGATAGATATAAGTGCAATATTAAAGATGAAACACCACAGACAACTTGTGATGTTAAAACAAAAAGAAAACGAAGGGTTCACTTCTTTCTTCAACAAATGGAGGGAAACTTCTGCTAATATGGTTAAGGTTCCTACTGAAAAAGATTCTGTGAGGATGTTCATAAAAAACCTTCGAGAAAAATATGCAAAGCACTTAAAATATCAACACAACTTGAATACTTTCAAGGCTATGTATAATATAGGCATTGACATTGAAGATGACCTTCTGAAAGATAATAGTGCGAGAGGAAAGAAGAACGACCATCCTTCTTCTTCCTCTCCTATTAATGAAGTATAAGCTACGAACGCCTCTAAACCATGAATCCAAAGGTTGAAAAGAGTGTTCACTCCACTTGGCATAAGTTATGAAGTAGCTTTCAAAAAGCTACACCATAAAGGATTAGTAATGCCCATAGGGCCTATCAAAGATCCTGTTCCAGAAGCCAGGCCACCCAAGTGGGATTCTAATAAGCACTAGAAATATCACCAAGGAAAGGGTCACGACACAGAGGAGTGTTGGAAACTCAAAGAAGCTATTCAAGATCTGATTGATGACAATAAAACTTCCGAGATTCTAGCCATCGCAGAAGATTAAACATCCTTTTATCCTTCACTCCTTATCACACCTGTAGGTGAGCCCATGATCGAGACAACATATATAACCTCTCTTGATGAAGTGGCCATGATTGAGGAGGATGAAAGTATTCTCTTAGATAATACCACGGAAGACTTGTCAAGTCTAAAAGAGGACATTCGAAAACTGCAAGATGTCGTTGCCATGCTCTTGAATGTGGTAGAAGGATTAGCAAATCGGGTGATGGTTATTAAACAAAATTCTTACCAAGGATTTAATGGAGAACTTAATGCTCCTAAGCCATGGGTGAAATGGACCATTGAAGAATACACACCAATAGAAATGACTTACAATGAAGCTTTTGAATGTCTTCACGATCAAGGTCTCATTCACCCCATTGGTCCCAGTCAAGACCCTCCGCCTAAAAAATGGTATCTCAATTGGGACCCAAATTCTTATTGTCGATACCATAGAGGTCGTGGTCACACCACCGAAGTATGTCTCGCCCTCAAAGATCGTGTTCAATACCTCATTAATTCAAATCTCCTTCATGTTCCTCCGCGCGACAAGAAGGCCTAGATTAGTAACAGTAGCTGTAAAGGAAAGAAGAACGAATATCCTTCTTCTTCCAAAAACACCTACTCTAGTAACAGTGTTGGTACTTTCGACCTTAATAAAATCTTAGCCATGCATAATCAAGGATTTAGAAAGCAACTAAGAAAGGATTTCATCCCTATTGGAATTAGCTACGATGATGTTTTCGATCGACTCCATGCAAAGAGACTCAATACTCCTATTGGACCCATTCAAGATCCCCCACTTGCTAAGAGATTGCCTAGTTGGAACCCAAATGTACGCTGCTAGTACCATCAAGGTAGGGGTCATACTACTGGGAGCTGTTGGAAGCTAAAGGAAGCAATCTAATATTTGATCGACAATAACGGGCTTCCAATACCTCCAGTGGGCAAGAACACCAAGTGATGATAAGACAAGGGACAAGAGGCAAGCTTCAACGACAAGATTTCATGATATTTTTTCGATTTTTTTTCTTTCCCTAACAAGTCTAGCATAGGCACCTTTTCTTTCCTTAGATTTATTTTGTAGGATCATTATTTCTTTTCCGTTAATAAAATAAGCATTTTATTTCCTTGCATATGATCATTGCATTAAAAAAAAATCCATGTCAAACTAAGCACAAGGTATACCAATGATTTGAGGCACCCCTTGTAGCCACATCATATCACCTTTCACCTTTCAAATTTGCAATCCTTTGTTGGAAAACCATTTTGAGCCTTGTCTAACGATAGATCTTTCATTTTTCAACCCATATCTACCTAACCTTGGGATGGGATGGTGTGCAACTTATGCAATTTTCAATTTCATAAAAAGCTTGAGTGACTTTAAAAGATTAAAATAGCAAAAAAATAAAAAATAAATAAATAAATAAAAGTGTACAAAAGGGCAAGTGTTATGAAAATATCTTCGATATGAACACATCTCAGATTGCGTCTCTTATCGAGTGCTCGGTACCGTTCCTAAGAAACATGAATGTCAAGTGAGTGATAGAGCGCATGATCGGAATTTCCCACACTTATAAAAATAAAATAAATAAAGCAAAAAAAAGAGAGCTAAACCTCAAGCATGAAAATACAAATATTCCAAAAGAAACGTTGCACACCTTGGGGGCTTATCTAGGGTCTTGAGCCTTTTATCCCCTTCTTCTTGAGGTATACACACACTTGTGTGAGGTTCGGCTAGAGCTACGTTCGGCCTGATTCCTAACGGATACGTAGGCAACCTCACATCGTGGTGTGGCCGTAATAAACATGCATTCATATTTACATTCACATTCACACATCATGATCATATCGAGGGATCCCCTATGTTCATCCCTATTTACTTAGAGCTAGACTTGGGGGCTTGATCCTTATATCATTAGCTTACCCAGCCTAAGAGTCACCGTTATTTGACTCTTCTAAAAATAATATATTTCCAAACACTTAGCTCTTGAGGCTTACTTTAGTTTCACTTTCACACACCGCACAAATACATGACCAAATATACTTCCCTTAGGAACCCTTTGTCATGAAATCTTAACATAACGTTGAATCATGCCTTGTCATGTCAAAATCACTCATCAATCATAATCATCATTTCATCAAAGTACGAAGTGCTTAGCCTCCGTGCCTAAGTTACCCAAATAATTTCATCATGGAGTCAACAATTGAGATATTCTAGGATGAATTAATCCTTGCACAACATTTGACTAAGCCCATTCATTATGCACCTTACAAAAACTTCACTTCGATTCTTTTTCGCGTCTTTATTTTTCGGAGAAAGTCAGTACCAAAAAAACGACGAAAAACTTTTGCTTTTTTGTATTTTCGAGTCGCACGATCACAATACAATGCACACACGGGTCATGAGTCACACGTGTCATTTCACTTTAATTAGACTCAACCTCGAGTCAATCACAACGAGTCAAGTTTATTCCTTGAGTAGTGTCAAGTCAATGAGTTAAGCAACATTAAACCTTAGGTCAACCCTAAAATAATTAAAGAAATTAGCAAAGTCCTATAGTAAAAGATAAATACAGGTGCAGCAGAATAGGGAAGACCCTACTCCAGCGCCAGATGAAAACATCTAGCGTCTGACAACAGATTTCTGCGCTTGGCGCTAGATACCAGGGTCTAGCGACAGAGCCAAATCGTGGCGCCAGAGGCATTACAGCGGCGACAGAACGCTCAGCCACTCAGAGCAGTTATTTCAACCTCTTTGAGCAATTACGGGTTCCTTGGTACGCCAGTTAGCCCCTATAAGCAATTGGACATGATTAAGTAGTCGGCTTGGTTACAATCGCAATAAGTGATCGACCTGACGAAAGATCATCACAATTAGTTTAAAGCGTCTAAACATTGGCTCATCGTAAGACACCAACGTACTAATTCATAAATAGCAGAGACACAAACGTACTGGTTCATAAACTGTAGAGGCACCGACATAATGGTTCACAAGCATCAAAAGCGCTGACATACTGGCATAGTGGAAGCAAAGTTAAAGTGAGCTTTAAAGATCGAAAAGTGTTGGTCTTCAGAATTTTTCTTCGGAATATTATTGCAACAAACATTCAAGTATCATCAAAGCTCTTTTGTTTAGAGACGCGTGGACATTTCTTTCAAGCTCTTTTGTTCAGAGACACGTGGACATTTCTTTCAAGCTCTTTTGTTAAAAAACGCGTGGACATTTCTTTTAAGCTCTTTTGTTCATAGACGCGTGGACATGTATTTCAAGCTCTCCTGCTCAGAGACGCGTTGGCATCCTATTAAAGCTCTTTTGTTCAGAGACAAGTGAACAATCCTAAAAGGAAACTCTTTTTTTCATAGACACGTGGACATGTATTTCAAGCTCTCCTACTCAGAGACGCGTGGGCATCCTATTAAAGCTCTTTTGTTCAGAGACGAGTGAACAATCCTAAAAGGAAACTCTTTTGTTCAGAGACGCGTGGACATTTCTTCGAAAAAAAGCTCTATTGTTCAGAGACGAGTGAACATCAAAACAACAAGATGGCGTTCCCTAGATTGTGGAAGGTTGTCACAAACAACAGCAAACAACAACAAATCGGTTACTTCAGAGACGTGTGCTCGACGGTGCAAGATACGCGTTTCTTAACACTCTTATCTGTTTAACCAACTCTAGTTTGCAGGTATCAGAGTTATAATGGTTTAGGATCGCAGAACGTTCTTAATCATTCTTCGTCCCTATCGATACATTGAATTTCGTTTACGAAACTTGCGTTTCTCCAAACTCAAAGAGGGGGGTTCTGGAGACACCAAAATATGTCTCCCCAAAAACAAACCCAATGATGAATACTTTTCATGTCATTTGATTATTGAACAAAGCAAAAGTGTGAAAAGTCTAGTGATGAGGATGTTTTTATTAAAATATCTTTTCTTTCTGTTTTTGAAAATATTTCTTTTCTTACCTTATTTATGAAAAACGTTCATTCCAGTTTAGTTTGGTCCATGAAAAGGGTCCAATAATGGTGTAGTTGGATGGGGCTTTAAAAGACCTTTCCAACGATATATTATAGGCCCAATTCCGATAAATAATGAGGAAGTTATGGCCAAAATACTAAACTAGGCCCGATTTGGTTTTTATATGCGGCCCAATGATCTAGAGGAGGGCCTATTATTAATTATCATTCCTAAAGCTATTAGGATTGATTATTGTCTTCTAGAATATTTTAGAAGGTTATTTGAAATCCTAATGGAGTTAGGATTGATAATTATGTTTTAAAGAGTTTGAAATTGAATAAAACTACTCCTTTTTAGAATCCTTGTTTTGTACGATGTGGAATATATTCATATTTTATTTTCGTGCCTCATAATTTTTATCCAAATTTTATAAGGTTGGATAGATCTTGAAATTATCTTTCCAATGATATATTATAATATTAAATTCGAGTTATAACGAAAAAGATATGAATGAGATATGAAACTCTATCCAACCTGACACACTTCCACAAATTCGACTATATCTCTTTATCTACAAAATATTTTAATCTGATTTTAATTGGTTTGGAAATTATACTTTAAGAGGTTTCCAACGACATATTATATGCCTCATTTAGATTTCTGGATCAAAAGATATGATAAAAACAAAACGCATGAAACTGATTATTAGCGCCTGACGCCAAGCTTTAGCGCCTGGCGCTAACCTTCAGCGCCTAGCGCTAATGACCAGCATCTGGCGTTAATCTTGTTTTATTCTTGTTGAAACTCTGATTCGTTTTTTTTTTCATCCGACTGATTTTCTCTATAAATAGCCTCTTAAATTAAAATTCTCAACAATTCTTATTCTTTCTAATTCTTTCTTGTCATCAACTCTCATCGAGAATTTCTTGATTAACTCTCCCTCTTTACTAAACCAACCCTTTTACAAACACAATTCCTCATACATTAGCACTAGACACACCTAGCCAAGTTCAAAGTTTCCTTCGCCCTGGACGTGAAAGGTTTTAATTTCTGAGGGTTTGGTCCCTAATCTCTATTTCCATTACTTAATTTAAGTGTTGTTTAATATTTTCCTTGAAGTTACTAACGCGTGTATTTTGTTATTAGAAAGAGGTACGAGGCATCCAAGTAAGTGCTTTAATTGATTTATTGATATTATGATATAGAAATCATGTCTAGGTTGTTATTATAAATTCCTAGTATTATGTTAGGAGGCTTTTCTTAATATGATGTTTAGGGTGACAACAATAAATTCCTAGTATCATGTTTAGGGTAAAGAATATTATGATTTCTATGATTCCTATTATTGTCTTTCCTAATATTCATGTTAGTATCATGTTAGGGCTAAAGCTATGATTTTTAATGTTTAGTGACAAGCTAGGGTTTGTTATTAATCTTGTTAGCATCATGCCTAGGATCTTGCTATTATTATGCTTTATTTTTAACATGAACATGACTATGATTATGGTTATTGATTATAATTATTATCATTATATATAATTTGATTATTATTATGTTTCTTGACATATATTTATTGTTATTGCTTGATCACACCTTTTATGCATGGTTAAAGGGAATTTGGTACTTGTAATCATGCTTAATAAGATAATTAATAATCTTGTTTAGGGTTAATTTGATTATAATTCAAATGATCGCCAATAATAGTTTTATTTGTGAATTAATATTCAACCAACATAAATAAACAGGTTTAGGGGTAAACCTAATGATTGCATGTTAGTCCGAAAACGCACATGAATACGATCAGAATAAAGCAGAGGCCTATTATTAGGGCAGGTTCAATCTCTTTTAGGTTGGATTTGTACCTTCATCCCCGAACTTCCAGTCTTGGTTCCAGATCTATTGGAGTTAACGATCTCCTGGATCGTTAAGGGGTGTAACCTTCACCTCGTGAACGATTTATAAGTTCCTAAAACTTGTTGGCGACTCTTTTGCTCTATCTTCTTTCCCTTTGGACGCCACCGTACTTAAGTGTATGATCACAATGGGTTTCAAGCTAGGGATAATGCTTGAAATATTCTCTACAATGACCAAATATACATTCTTTAGGAACCCTCTGTCATGAAATCTTAACACGACGTTGAAGCATGCCTTGTCATATCAAAATAACTCATCACTTATAATCGTTATCGCATCACGAAGTACGAAGTGCTTAGCCTCCATCCTAAGTTACCTACATACTTTCATTATTGACTCAAATTGGATAGCCTACTATGAATTAACCTTTGCACCTTGAGAGATAGCATCAAACGCATATACTTGGCTAAGCTCATTCAACATGCACCTTCAAAAACTTCTTCCTTTGGGAGAAAGTCGGTACCCTCCACAAAAAATGATGGAAATTTTTTGCTTTTTTTAAGTCGTGCAATCACACTATAATGCACACACGAGTCATGTAAGTTGAGTCATGTAGTGTCATATCATCTTGAATTTAGTCTAACACATGTGTCAAGCACTTTGAGTCGAGTCCTGACAAGTCATAGATGTTAATGACACATTAAGTCTTAACTAAGCCTTAGGTTATCCCTAAGATAATTAAAGAGATGAGCAAAGTCATATAGTCAAAAATATAAATACATGTACAATCCAAAGAGCAAACGAGTAAGAATATTCTTGGATTTTTTCGAATAACCGTAAAGATAAATATAAGAGATTCTTCTAGGGATAAGAAGGGTTAAGCAACATTTACAAATTAGAGATGAAGAGCTTTAATTAAAGCAGATTTGGTTGAAAGGAAACAACCAAGTTAAAGGTTCGGAGCGAATCCAGGAAATGAATAACAGCAGCATAAGGAAAGAGGATTTATTTGAAACTCCCGAGTGCAGCGCCAGAAGACAAAATTGTCGCCTGGCAACAAGCAAAATGCGCGGCGACAGAGTCTTCCAGCAGGCGCTGGTGCGGTGATAAAGTTTGAGGCTTTGTAAAATGGTTATGTGGAACTCATGCAGCAGTTTGGGTTCCTTGGTACGCCAGTTAGCCCTTGTAAGCAATTTGACATGATTTAGTAATCTGCTCGATTACAATCACAGAAAGTGATTGACTTGATAATTTATCGTCTCACTTCACTTAAAGAGCCTAAGCATTGGCTTATCGGAGGCACCGACATAATGTTTCATAAACAACGAAGGCACCGATGTAATGATTCAAAAACAGCAAAAGCGTCGACGTACTTGCATAGCGGAAGCAAAGTTCAAGCAAACTTTTAAGGATCGACAAGCATTGATTTTCGGTAATTTTCTTCAGAAGTATTATCGCAACAAATGAGGATGACTTCAAGTGAAGATGTCTTCGGTAGCATTCCCTAGTTTGCGGAGAGTTGTCACAAACAACTAGAGGTGATTTCAAGCGGAATTATCTTCTATCATATTCCCTGGCTTGCGGAAGATGGTCACAAGGCGTTAGAAGATCGTTTCAAGCAAAGCAATCTTTAATAGTATTCTCTAGCTTGTAGAAGACTATCACAGCAAAATTGGAGGCAGTTACAAGCATAGCAGTCTTCGGACGGTATTCTCTAGCTAAAGGATGATCGTCAAAAGCAGAAGGATGCCTTTATTTAGATTGTGGAAAGTTGTCACAAAAACAACGCAACAAATCGGTTACTTCTAGCGACGTGTGCTTGACAATGCAAGATACGAGTTTCTTAACTCTCTTATGTATTTTACTAATGATAGTTTGCAGGCATCGGCGTTACAAGAATGATTTTGGATCGCTGAACGTTATGAATCATTCTCCGTCCCTATCGATACTTTGACTTTTGTTTTCGAAACTTGCGTTTCTCCAAACTCAGTCAAAATAGGGGCTTCTCTAGACTTCCAAATGTGTCTCACCAAGCCCAAACCCGGTGATGAATACCTTTCGCATCGAATAATAATCTAACAAAGTAAAAGTGTGGAAAGTGCAATGTTGCGGTTAGTTTCTATCAAAATCTCTGTTTCTGTTTTCGAAAACCTATTTTATTTTATGAAAATAGCCAATCCAATTTAGTTTAGTCCATAACAGGGGTCCAATAATGGTTTATTTGGATTGGATTCGAAAAGAGCTTTCCAACGATATATTATAAGCCCATTTTCGATAAATAATGATGAAGTTATGGCTAAATTACTAAACTGGGCCCGGTTTGATCTTTATGTGCGGCCCAATGATCTAGAGGAGGGCCTATTATTAATTATCATTCCTAATGTAATTAGGATTGATTCTAGTCTTCTATAATCCTCTAGAAGGTTCTTTTAAGTGAAATTACAATTTTACCCCTCGTATGGACTTTTACGACTTAATTTTATTGAAAAATAGAAAACGTGTGGAAAATCTCCTGCTGCGCCGAAGGTCAGGCTGTCGCGCGGTGACAGGAGTTGTTGCAAAGACAGCGGCGTGTTTTATTCCTCTTCGAACTCTGATTCGTTTTTATCAAATCCAAACTACTTCATTATAAATAGCGTCCTTAGACCTTCGTTTTTAATCACTAATTCTCATCAACTCTCATCAAGAATTTCTTGATTCTCTCTCTCTCTCTCTCTCTCTCTCTCTCTAAACCAGCCCTTTTACCAACACAATTGTGCATTCACAAGATCTAGACAAACCTAGCCATGTTCGAAGTTATCTTCGCCCTAGACATGAAATGTTTGATATTTCTGAGGGTTTGGTCCCAAATCTCTATTTCCATTATTTAATTTAATTGTTTGATTTATTATTTTCCTTGAAGTTACTAACTTGTGTATTTTGTTATTAGAAAGAGGTACGAGGTGTCCAAGTAAGTACTTTAGTTGTTTAATTGATATTATGGTATAGAAATCATGTTTAGGTTGTTATTTTGATTCCTAGTATCATGTTAGGATGTTTTCCCTAGTATCATGATAGGATGCCTTCCTTAGTATGATGTTTAGGATAACAATAAGTTTATTATATCAATTATGATTTCTGTAATGCTTCTTATTTACTTTCTTAATAAAATCATAGTATCATGTTAGGGCTAAAGCTTTTATCTTTGATGTTTAGTGACATGCTAGGGTTTGTTATAAATCTTGTTAGTATCATGCCTAGGATCTTGCTATTATAATGCTTTATTTTAAACATAAACATAATTATGAAAATGATGATTATTATTATTTTGATGATGATTAAAGTTATTACAATTATTATTATGATTATTATTATTATGTTTCTTGATTTATATTGTTGTTATTGCTTGATCACGCCTTTTATGCATGTTAAAAGGGAATTTGTATTTGTAATCACGCATAATAAGATAATAAATAGTCTTGTTTAGGGTTATTTTGATTAAAATTCAAGTGATCGCCAATAATAGATTAGTTTGTGCATTAATATTCAA
Source organism: Chenopodium quinoa (assembly GCF_001683475.1). Classification (NCBI taxonomy): domain Eukaryota; kingdom Viridiplantae; phylum Streptophyta; class Magnoliopsida; order Caryophyllales; family Amaranthaceae; genus Chenopodium; species Chenopodium quinoa. The sequence goes on from NW_018742400.1 coordinate 512,917, forward strand.
CCAACATATATTAAACAGGCTTAGGGTTAACTTAATGTTTGCATGTTAGTCAGAAAGCGCACATGAATATGAGTACAGTAAAGTAGAGGCCTATTTTATAGGGAGGGTTTAATCTCTTTAGATTGAATTGGATTCGTACCCCATCCCTGAACACAAGTCATGGTTCCAGACCTATTCGAGTTGACAATCTCATGGATCGTTAAGGGGTGTAACCTTCACCCTATGAATGGTATACAAGATCCTAAAACTTGTTGGCGACTCTTTTGCTCTAGCTTCTTTCCCTTTGGACGCCATAATACTTAAGTGTATGATCACAATGAGGTTCAAGCTTTGGGTAATGCTTGAAATATTCCTTACACGTCCAAACCCCGCGCCATCATCGTAACCACTTCGCGAGAGAACTATCAAGAGAAGAGTTAGTAACAATGAAAGATATATATGTGCAAGCAAAAGAGAAAATAAATGACTCACCCAAGTCGTATGACGTGGTATCGACTGCTCGATAAAGCTGTGATCCGGAGGAGCTAGAGGAATCATCTCCTCAACGGGGCCATACATCCCCTGATAGGTGATGGACACAGGTGAAGCAACGAACTCCGCGTGTACATCCTACAAAATAAACTGAGTAATAAATATCTACTTGGGGGATATACAAGAGACAAATGCACAAAGAATACCTCATCTCCTCCTTCTGAAAAAACAGGTGGTGGAGCCAAGAGCGGCATAATTGCCTCTGTGTAGAATAGCTCCAAAAGAGCGTGAGTACGCCAAGGTGTGCCCTCTAGCGCCCTACTCACCAAGGTCCTCAACCTCACCTTATCAAAAATATGTCGAGGTGGGCGAGCAGGAACAACAAAAGACTCCGAGGAGTGATGAATAGCCACTATCTCGCCTAGATACACCAAATCCTCATACGTCCCCTGGAAGTACCGACGCTGAACGTTGTATTGCGTAGCAAGCGCAGAAATGTCAAAATCGGCCCACGGAAGAAACTCTACAGCCGGCTCCTACAAAATGCATACTCATAAGAAAAAAATCCTCCAAAGATATAAAAAGGCAATCATTTAAGGAAAATACCGAGAGGATCAACTCTTGAATGCGCCTAGTAGTAACATCTTCACTGTGACGGCTTCCCTAACCGACAGCAACGAGGAGCTCGCAAGATAAAGGTCTCGCCAGCATAAGAGATGGAAATTACTCGTAGAACAAGATCTGTGAAAATAAAGAAAAATTAACAAATTTTAATAAAAATCTAGAGCTAACTTTAAAATAAATAAAGTGTACCTCTACGACTCTCCAAAAGCTTAAAAGCGCGATGTCTCCCTTGAAAGAGCTATGACGACTAGCAAGTCGCAGCCCGACTAAGAAGTCCGCGTATGCCAAGCTGGCCAAATCATACGACCCGACAGTAGGAAGGTCGCGAAGAGCAGGCAGGTAGTAAGTAGCACTTGACTACCTTTGTCATGTGAAAAGGTCCTTGACAACAGGATGAGGGAAAAAATGCGCACCCGCTGCTTTAGGGTGGTCGCATTGTCCGGCGAATGCATCTGGTGCTAAGCTGCGTCGGATCAGCCTCAAAACGAGCCTGAATGGTGATAGGACCCAATAGCTCCAGTACCTCTAGATAAAAGACAGTGATTTCGCTATCGAAAGGAAAAGGGACCGAAGTGAACTCTAATCCCGTAATGAATCTGAAGTCAATAGGGATAGCAGTCATCTCACCCCAAGGAAAATGGAAGGTTTTGATGGTGTCCTTAAAGAACTCAACCAAACCACGGACTACATAGTGGCTTTGTCCGAAAGCGTACATAGCCTGAGTAGCTCGCAGCAAAGGAGTCAAGCCACATGACTCCCACAGAAGGCGCAAACCGTTATGGTCGCGGATGTATGTATTGTGTAAAGAGCCGATGGTCATGTTTTCGGAAACATGGCTACAGACCTTCCCACTATGAATCCCTCGTCAAACGCGCTCTGAAATGTGGAACTCAGGCACAAAATACAAAGTGCGCTCGTCCCACTCTAGAAACCTCCATAGAGAAGCAGAGGTCACTACGCCGGCGTCAACGGGATCGTCCTCCTGATGAGCCACCCTAGAACGAGAATAAGAACCCGAAACTCAACATCTAGCCATGCTATATTATGTAAAATACCAGAAAATAAAGGTTTTATAGTATCTATGGTTCGTCTAGCCGCATGATACTATGTTCGCAAAAAACAAAGTACGTAGTACTAAAACAGAGCATGATTTCAATTCGAGCATAAATGGAAATTTTTAGCAATCAAACAATTTCTTACAATACCATGAAAAATATTGTGACAAATTTGACAAGAATGGCTAGCAAAAACACGAAGAAAAAGTCACATTGTTCTCACGAACTCCAGAGGTTCAACAATGGCAATTTGCTCATTTCTTCACCAAATTGAGTAAAACAAGTCTCAAATTGCTCTAAACACGATATATAAACATAATCCAGCAATTTCAAGGCATAAAATTTGATAAAAGGAGCGAATTAAGAATAATTAGGTTAGATTTTTCGAATATCCGCGCACAAACATCTCAAAATTCAGCAAAAACCGAGTTAAGTTTGGATCAAACTTACATGGATCCAAAAAATAGATGAGATAAGCTTTGATTTGTAACAAATTTGAGCGAATTTTGTGGACAAACGAGCAAGAACTACCAAATTGAAGTCTCGAGCAAACACTAACAATAGCAGCAACAGTCACGACATATAAAGAAGAAAGGGGTTTTATTTCAAACACCCGACATCAGTGCCAGACGATGAGTTCATCGCCAGGCGCTGACCTTCGTCGCCTGGCGACGGAGCTAAAACCTGGGGACAGTACATTTCAGCATGCGCTAGTGCGGCGACAGGATACGTGGCCCTCGTAAATGACTATGTGGACCTTATGTAGCAACTTTGGGTTCCTTGTACGCCAGTTAGCCCTTATAAGCATTTGACATGATTAAGTAATCGGCTCGATTACAATAATAGTAGGTGATCGACCTGAAGAAAGATTGACTCACTTAGCTTAAAGCGCCTTAACATTGGCTCATCGCAAAGGCACCGACATAATGGTTCATAAGCAGCAAAAAGCATCGACGTAATGGTCACAAAATGCAAAATGCGCCGACGTACTGGAACCGCGGATATATAAGCAAATATCACAACAGAAAAGTACAAGCGAGAATTAAGGATCAACAAGCGTTGGTCTTTGGTAGTTTTCTTCAGAATATTATCGCAACAACTAAGGATGACTTCAAGCGAAGTTATCTTTGACAGCGTTCCCTAGGATGTGGAAGGTTGTCAGAAAACTGAAGATGGCTTCAAGCGAAGTGATCTTCGACGACGTTCCGTTGGAGTTAAAGGTTGTTAGAAAAGCAGAAGGTGGTTTGTAGCAAAGTTATCTTCGATCATATTCCCTAAGATGTGGAAGATGGTAAAAAAAAACAGCGGAAATTGAAGGCAGTTGCAGGTGTGGTAGTCTTCTAGCGGTGTCCCCTAGCTTGAGGAAGATCGTCAAACTAATCGGTTACTACAAAAATGTGTGCTCAACGGTGCAAGATACACATTTTTAACACTCTTATCTTTTTTAACTAATGCTAGTTTATAAATATCGGCGTTACAAGAATGATTTAGGATCGCAGAACGTTTTGAATCCCTCTCCGTCCCTATTGTTACTTTGACTTTTATTTTCAAAACTTCCCTTTCTCCAAACTTAGTCAAAGTGGGGGCTTCTGTAGACGTCATTTGATTATCGAACGAAGTGAAAGTGAGGAAAGTCTAATATTGAGGATGTTTTTATTAATAAATTTTTCTTTCTGTTTTCAAATATATTTCTTTTCTTACCCTATATATGAAAAATAGCTAGTCCAATTTGGTTTGGTCCATTGTAAGGGTTCGATAACAGTGTAGTTGGTATGGGCTCAAAAAGAGCTTTTCAATGATATATTATAAGCCCACTACCGATGAATAATGATGAAGTTATGGATTAAATTAAATAAGGCCTAGTATTTTTAAAGGTGGCCCAGTGATCTTGAAGAGGGTCTATTAATTATTATTCCTAAAGTGATTAGGATTGATTTTAATCTACTAGGGATATCTAGAAGGTTCTTCTTAATTCTAATAAGATTAGGATTGATAATTATATTATTAAAGATGTTTAATTTTGAATAAAATATATTAAATCTGATTTTAAATCTGCTTAGACGCATAATTACTTGTAACCGGATTAAAAGGTAATTTCGCGTGTAAAAGCGTGTTGTACTTTTTGAACTAGCGCGAGACGACATAGTCGGCGCCTGGCGCTGACGTTCGTTGCCTTGCGACGAGCCTGTCGTCTGGTGTTGACTCCTGTCAATTGCGACAAGAGGTATTTTATTCCGAATATAATTTTCTTTGATCTTGTGCTATTTTTCCTATAAATAAGGGTCATATTTCCCCTTTTTCTAATCACCTACATCTACAATCAACTCTATTCTCTCTCTAAAAGCTAGAAGCTTTCTCTCTCTCTATTATTTTTCTAATCCTTCCCTCTCTCAAAATTCCTCACTCATTAGTCCTAGAAACACCTAGCGAAGTTCGAAGTTGCCTTCGCCCTAAACGTGAAAGGTTTGATATTTCTGAGGGTTTTCTCCCAAATCTCTATTTCAATTATTTAATTTAACTGTTTGTTTATTATTTTCCTTAAAGTTATTAACATGTGTATTTTTCAATTAAAAAGAGGTACGAGGCATCGAAATAAGTACTTTAATTTTTTTATTGATCTTTTGATATAGAAATCATGCTTAGATTGTTATACTGATTCCTAGTATCATTTTAGGTTGTTTTATTGCTTTTTAGTATAATGTTTAGGATAATAATTAAAATTTCTAATATCAAGTATGATTATTGTGATGCTTCCTATTTCTTTCCTAATATCATGTTGGTGTCATGTTAAATCTTTAATCTTTATTGTTTAGTGACATGCAAGGGTTTGTTATTAATTAATCTTGTTAGTATCATGCCTAGGATATTGCTAATAATATTATTTAACATGATTATTTTAATTATGATTTGTAGGGAATATTTCAAGCCATCCCACACTTGAGCCCCACTATGATCATACACTTGAGCATGGTGGCGCCAAAAGGGATGGAAGCTAGAGTAAAAGAGTCGCCAGCAAGTTTTAGGAACTTGTAAACTTTTCACAGGGTGAAGGTTACACCCCTTAACGATCCAGGAGATCGTTAACTCCAATAGGTATGGAACCATGACTTGAAGTTCGGGGATGAAGGTACAAATCCAACCTACAAGAGATTAAATCTGCCCTAATAATAGGCCTTTACTTTGTTCTTCTCGTATTCATGTGCGCTTTCTGACTAACATGCAATAAATAGGTTTACCCCAAACTTGCTTAATCTACGTTGGTTGAATATTAATGCACAAATAACACTATTATTGGCAATCACTTGAATTATAATCATATTAACCTTAAACAAGAATATTAATTATCTTATTAAGTGTGATTACAAGTACAAATTCCCTTTAAACATGCATAAAATGAGTGATCAATCAATATCAATAAATAATCAAGAAACATGATACCATAATATTATTAGCAAGATCCTAGGCATGATACTAACAAGATTAATAATAAACCTTAGCATGTCACAAAATAAAAGGTGCCTACGTCAGACTTATTGGGGAAAGGATTAATAAAAGAAATATAATATTTAGGTCATGAAATATTGTCGTTGAAGCTCGCCTCTTGTCTTATGCCTTGTCATCAATCAGTCTTCTTGCAATTTAGAGGTGTGGGAAGCTTGTTATTATCAGTTAGATATTGGATTACCTCTTTTAGCTTCCAACAGCTCTCAGTAGTATGACCCCTACCTTAATGGTTTTTACAATGTACGTTTGGGTCCCAGCTAGGTATTTTCTTTTCAGGTGGGGAATCTTAAATAGGTCGAATGGGAGTGATGAGTCCCTTAGCATGGAGTCGATTGAAAGCAGTATCATAGGTAATCTCAATAAGGGCAAAATTCTTGCGTAGCTACTTTGTAGGTCCTTGATTATCCATAGCTAAGACTTCATTAATATCAAAGGTAGCATCATTGTTACTGGAGTAGGTGTTTTTGGAACAGGAAGGATAGTCGTTCATCTTTCCTTTCCAGCCACTGTTGTTATCGCTACTAATCTTGTCCTTCTTGCCGCTCGGAGAAACATGAAGGAGATTTGAATCAATGAGGTCTTGAACGCGATCTTTAAGGACAAAACATTCTTCGGTGGTGTAACCATGGCTTCTATGATATTAGCAATAGGATTTTGGGTCCCAATTGGGAAATCGTTTCTAAGGTACTAGATCCGGAATTGGACCAATAGGGTGAATGAGACCTTGGCCCTGGAGGTAGGTTAAAGCTTTGCTATAAATCATTCCTATTGGTATATATTCATAAATGGTCCATTTTGCCCATGTTTTAGGAGCATTGGGTTATTCATTAAAGCTTTGACAAGAGGAAAAGGAAAAATAGTGATCCTTCTTTTTGTCCTTTCGCTCTTAACAATGAGAACCTTTTTCGATAACCATTATCCAGTTTGCTAGTCCTTCTAATGCACCCATGAGCATGACAACAGTATTGCGTAGTTTGTGAACTTCCTCTCCTAAACCTGACGACTTTTCCTCGGTATTACTTAAAAAAACTTCCTCTTCACTAGCAAATATTACGACCCTTTTTCTTTTATCAAAGAGTGATATAAAGAATTTTGCCTTAGTTAAACACTCTTCTCCCCTCAATCAAGTGTTGCGAAAAGGGAAGTTAGGGGTAAGTTTTTTTATTTTACGCAAGCTCTATTCAACATGTGATAGTGAAAAGTGACTTTTATGTCACTTTTAGGGTGTTTATTGAGTCTCTTTCCGGCTTATTTTACAATAATTTATCCCATTTTGTTCTTTATTTCTTTTATTCGCTTATTTTCTTATTTTCCTTATTCGTTCTCTATTTTGAGTATTTTTGCATTTTTATTAGTTTTTAGTTTATTTTTGTAGTTTTAGTTAATAATTTCCCTCTTTTCTCGTTTTATTTATTTTCTTTTAGTTTCTAGTTTGTTTTATTTTATTTTATTTTATTTTATTTCATTTTATTTTATTATTTCTTTAGTTTAGCATTTTATTTTACTTTATTTATCTTGTTTTATTTTATTTTATTTTATTTTAGTTTTTGTCCCTATTTCTCTCGGTTTTCTTGGTTTGTGTAGGAATGTGCTCGGAGGTCTAAGGTTCGAGGTTCAATATACGTGTCTCAAGTTTTGAGTCATAAATGGAGTCTCGAATCCAAGCCATACATCATTCACAAGCTGCTGCCCCTAACCAACATACTGCTGCCAGCTTATTATACACCCCACCATCACCTAAACCTACACCACACACTCTTCACCTCACTTCTCCTGCTCCCAGTTTCCTCACGTATTCCCATACCTCCAATCACCACACAATCCACCAGCCTCCTACCGCAGCACTACCTAGCCACACAACATCTACCGCCACCCTCACTTAACCACCATTTGCAACCTCACGCACCTAGAAACACCAAATTAAAAACCAATTAACCACCATTTCACACCGCCCTGAACCACCAACAACAACCAGCCTCAACAAATCACCACAATCCCCTGCTCCCACAGCACCGCAACCACCGTCAACCACCAAAACAACAATTGCAGCAACAGCCGCACACAACAACCCAGCCACACCTCCCATTTCGCCATCAATTACCCCCTTCAATTCGAATCCAGCAGCCACCCAAACCACCTGAACCACCAACACCCCGCAACAACCAATCCTCTGATTTCCCTCTCCTCTTCTCACCTCACGCAACCATTAATTACTAACCCAATCAACTCCAACCACCTGAACCACCAATCACACCCCGTAACAACCACCAGCCCTTCACCCACAATCGACCACCAAACTCCAACCCAATTACTCACTAATTAAGCCACGCAATTCGCCCAACACCCAAACTCACTGAGCAGCCAATTCGCAACCGCGCAGCCCTGTCAGAAAGCGCACAAATTGGAGCCCAAAATCGAGTTGAGGTAGTAAGTTTGCGCGACTTCTGTGCGGGCGCGCAAATGTGGGTCAATCACGAGCTTTTCACGTGATTTTAATGAAAATCGGATGGCCAAGATTTGATGCTTGATGATGATGATGATGATTTACGGTTAAGATCATTGTTTGGATGATGGTTGATGGGAGAATGAGTGCAGCCATTTTCGAGGAGGGAGAAGTCTGGTGGAAATCGTGGGTTTGGGTGGGAATTTTGGGGGTTTTTTGGGTTTATTTCTCCATTTCTTTTTCTTTTATTTTATTTTCTTTTAGTTTTGTTTTTTGTATTTAGTTTTAATTAGTTTCTTTCATTTTATTTTTATTTTTATTTAACTTGTATTATAAATACCCCTTTGGGGTTATTTTCTCATAACTTTCAATTAACATTTTATTTTAGATAGAATAGATTAGTTTAGCATATATTTTCTCTCTCTTAGGGTTAGTTTTAGGAGTAGTGTAGAGAGATAAAGCTTGGATTTCCATGGAGTTTTTTAGAGGTTGAAGAAGAAACTTTGTGGAACTTCTTCTCATCTATTCAATGTGCATTTTCTAACTTTCACTCATCTTTATTTCTTTGCTTAATTCTTAGTTTTTTTTTTATTTTTGTTTGTTGATTTGAGTAGATTAATTAGTTTGTTTGTTTAATCTTGTTTTTAATTCTTATTTTACCTTGTTTTCTATGTCTTTCTTCATTATGTTAGCATAGGTCTTGTTCTAGGGAATTGGATGAAGGTTATATTAATGAAATGAATGATTGATTGTGATTAGTATGAAATTGTTTCTTGATTATTGTGTATGGGTGATGTTTTATGGATTAGAATCTTTCTAGCTAATCGATTATATGCTCTTAATTCTGCTTTCAATCAATTGTGCGAGAGTGAGTTCGTTGAGAGCCCTAAATTATTCCATACCTTTGCTAAGCTAATTGCACGAGAGTGAATTAGTTGAGTAGGATGATTAACATGCTTAATTGTGCGAGAGTGAGTTAATGTGTTGTTGTTCCTAATCGAGATCATTTTCATCTATTTGTATGATGTTGTTTAATATATTGGTGTGATTGGATTCCACTTTCCCTAGTTTTAGTTATTTGCTCTTAGTAGTATTTGGTTTAACCTCTCTCTATCTCACAACTTTCCCTAGTAGTCTAGTTGGCACAAATTAATACACTTAGTCCTTTTGGGTTCGATCCTTTACTTGCCACTAACTAGTTTATTGTAAGTTTAGGTATTATAAATTTCTAATTTTGTTAGGGTTAGTAGACCAACGACCTACTTCTATCCGCGATCAAATTTTGGCGCCATTGTCGGGGACTAAGGTGTTTCGGGGGTTTTTGTCCCTTGGGAGAGTTACAATGCTGAGACTCGATTCAGCAAAGGACGCCTGTACCTGCAAAGCAAACGGACCGCCGGATGGTCGGTGGTCCGCCTCCGAAGATTAAGTTAGTAAGCGTTCGGTAGTAAAACGTGCGGAAGTAAAGTTATCTGCTCGGATTCCAAGCTCGGGTAAAGTGCTGTCTGTTCTTTGAAAATGACAACTCTGTAGTAAGTGACGTATTGTGTCGTATTGCGTGTATATTCATATATTGTCATAAATGTAAGAATGTCCCTATTTATAGGGTCTTTTTGGAAGGTGTGCCCTCCCTAGGATCTGGTGACCTAGGGATTAGGTCACGCCGCAAAACGGCGCCTCAAGGTTTGGGCCCTTGAAGGCCGCCATTGTAGAGGCAATGCCTGAATGACACGTGTCACTGAGCCCAAAAGGCCTTTGGGCATCTTTTTGGGTGACACGCGTCGCCCTCTAATTGGTCCATGCTGGATCATCAGTTTGTTTAGGGTAGAGGAATGTCTGCCCTCCACGTGTCATCATCTCATAGGTCCAAATGGCACCTTTATTGAGGACACGTGGCGTTATTTGATGGGATGGTTAAGAGATTATCTTTCTGATTTGGCCACCTGGCCGGGTAAAAATACCCAAATCATTTGCCCCTCACAGGGGTCACGTGCATTGCACGTGGCACCTGTGACAGGTGTCTTCATATGACTGGGTGGATTTTCAAATTGCTTTTGGGGGGAAAAAATAGGGTTTGCCCTTTCTATAAATAGGAGGGTTTGACTTCATTTTCGTTTTCACACCTTTGCGAATCTTGGAGAATCTCTAGACTTTTGACTCTCAAAGACTCTTAAAGACCCTAACTTTTGTCAAGCATCCGACACTCTGCTTTTCTGAACGACTGCTTCAGCCAACCAGGCGCCTCAAATACCTTCTTCTAAGGTAACCGCATGCTCTTTTCTGTTATTTTTTCTTGCGTTTTTCATTTATTCAAATGGTTTCCCAAACGTACACGGCACGACCTAGGTTAGCGATCAGCCGGTCACCGGGGACGGCTGAATCTAGAACTAGGAGTGCCGAATGCTCGTTCGAGAACTTTCCTTTAAGTACATCTCCAAATCCGACATTGTTTGTGCATCTGCAGGACACGATGGCTCGAACAAAGCAGACAACAAGGAGATATAGGTCGGATGGTTCCTTTTACCATTCGGACAGTGAGGCTCCAAATTCAGACGGCTCCATTAGGGTGTCAGCTAGTTAGATTTCTGAGCACCCCCCAAACCCTTCTTCTGACCTTCCCCAAACTCCAATTTACTACTCTCCCTCTTCTTCAAGCGGCACCCCCAACGATACTATACTGCGGGAAGCCGACAGTCAGTATCAGACCGAGCCTTCAGAACAGACGTCGGAGGAGAGTCTAGGGGAGGACCCTGCTGGCCCTAGCCGGCAGTCCCCTAGTTCTGGGGAAATCTCTGATGACAATTCGGCCTCGTCATCTTCTGATAGCGCCTCTGTTAAGTTAGAGGAAGTCCGAGCAAAAATAGATACTACAAGGGAGTCCTTGTCAGTAGAAAAGGGGGAAGGCTGGGCGGAGCCGAGTGCTTCCAGGCGCTTGGAGCGCGCCCCCTACTATCACCATGTTCCGCAAAGCAAGCGGACCTCGATGACATCCAGTCTTACCAATTTCAGGCGCAAGACCGTAATGGGGCATGGCTTCTCCTTGTCCGTCACCAACAAGGAGGATACTATAACCTGGCCCTCCCTGGCCGGTTATAAGGACAAAGCCTTCGGCTGCTACGAGGCGGTCCTTCACGCTGGTTTACGCTTTCCTCTCCATCCGGTCGTAGAGAGGATATGGACGGATACCAACTGGGTATCTGGCGACTTGTCCCGAATTCATGGATAAATATCATCGGGTACGTTGCCGCCTGTGAAATGCTGGAGGTGGATCTCAAATTTGAGGCATTCGCTCATATGCACTATCTCAGCCGAGCGCCTGCGAAGGGCGGCGAAGGCTGGTATACCTTGTCCACCTGCAAGGGGTACATGATGGCAGTCGGCAAAGAGAACAAATGGAAGGACTGGAGAAAAAGTTCTACATTGTCCATTCCTCTGAAAGCCGAAAGAACCAAAAAATACAATCGGTGGATCATGGATCCGCCCCTCCTGGCTGGCAAGAGTGCCTTGCCCCCTCCCCCTAGGCGGGACTAGGAGGAAATTTTTGACCGGAGTCTGGTTAAAGTGTCCGTTCGGACAAACGGGCATGGGAAGAAAATAGTCGTCCCCCAGAGCTACATTCCCCTTTACAAGTAGCTAGAATATGGGGTGTTCTTGGCCGCTTGTGGTCTAAGCTCTGAGATGCCGAGAGGTAGTCGGCCGTCTGATTTTAAGCTAACTTTAAATTGTTTTCAGTGTATGTTTATAAAGCCTAACTCCTTCTTTTTGGTGCAGACAAAGCAATGGAAAAGCTCTCGGCAACGAAGAGGCCGGTTGCCATCTCTGCAGCTAAGTACCGCACCAACGTCCTCAACAGGGCGAGTGACGAGCAGAAAGCAGCCAGGACTCCCAAGGTAGCTGTTTATGATACTTGGTATATTTTTTCAATAGAGGTTAAATTTTGCCCGCCTGCTTTTCTGACGCCTTTCTTTTTGTTCAAACAGAGTGGCTCCATCAGGCCTTCTCCCTCCAAACAATCCCAACCCAAAATTCAAAAGACTGGGCGGGTGATGTGAGTGCATCCGGCAAGAACCGGAAGCACATCGCTCACAAGCCCAAGAGAGGGGACGACTCTACTCTCGAAGCTGACAGGGAGGTCAGCAAACCAGATGCCACTCAGGCATCGAAGGGTGGCTTTAAGCAACCCAGCACTGCTGTCGGCTCAGCGTGAGAGAAGAGGAGTCATGGGAAGGAGAAGGAGGAGGAGGCTCAGCCGGACGGTATGAGCCGCATCTTTATTGAATTTCAATACTTAATATTGTTTCTTGGAACTCCCTTGACTAACTTATAATTTTGCAGCTCCTGTGCAAAGGTCGACCATCGTCCAGATGGCCAAGGAGATGCTGCGGGCGCTTGATCTAGAGGAAAAGGCGTCCATAAGAGGAGTCTACGAGGTAAAAAAGTTAGCTAAATTTTGGGGAACCTCTGCGAGGTAAAAAAGTTAGCTAAATTTTCCTTAATATTTAGCACATATCCGACTGGTTTTGACCATCTGGCTTTTTCTTATTTCCGGGCCATGCTGCGCGTCCAGGGGCTAAGACGGCCAATCGAGGAAAAATCTAAAAAGGTAACAACCGCTAAAGCTCGAGCCGAGTCCGCCTTAGACCGAGCTCAATTTGAAATTGATCAGAATGAGCTTCTGACCCTTGATATGATGTATTCCCAGGCGGACGCCAACCCGAGGTGAAGAAGGACCTGGATTCGGCCCGCTCCAAAATCAATGATCTTAAGGCCAAAGTTAAAGGCCTTAAGGAAAAGCTTCAGCCTCTTCAACAGGCCAAGAAAGAGGCCGAGAGGGCCAAGGAGCGGGTTGGTCGTCTGGAGGGGAACCAGCAGCAGCAGCTGAAGGCCAAGTTCCAGTCCCGGGCCGAGGAGGAGAAGCAGGCCCTTGTCAAACAAATGATGGAAGACTACGAATCCATCATGCTGACGGCATGGGAGGCGGTACAGCCAGGTGCTGATTTTAGCATTTGGAAATCTAAGTTTGATCAAGCAAACGAGGATTTCAATGTTGAACTCCTTCGCCATGCTGAAGATGAGGCGAACAAGGATGAAGCTGATGGTGAAGAGGCCGACTCCTCTTCAGGCTCCTCTGAGGACGAAGACGGGGAAGAGGAGAATGATGAAAATGAAGAGCATCCGACAGCTGATGATGTGGCTGCCAATGCTGATGATCCCTCTGCCCTCTAAAGCGTTTTAGTAGTTATTTCAGCGGCCGAATGGCCATACATTAATCTTCCGGCCTGCGTGCCGAGTATCCTGTATCTTTACCGACCGAGGGGTCGGGTAATTTGACAATTTATCTGGCGTGGCCAGCAAACAATCTTACCCAATCGTCTGGTGACGATTGGTTCTTTTAATCTAAATTCATTCGGCCATTTGGCTGAAGATATTCATATTGTTGTTCTTTAAATTTTTTCATTGCATGTTTTTTTGGCCAAGTATTATAACCTGTATACCATGCGAATGTTCTTGCCCCTGGACGGATGTCGAGTGGTTTCGGATGAGTGGATTGATTGACTTAGAAATTATTGATACTTAAAAGAGTATGCATGGTTTCTAAGTCAATCAATCACTATGGTGATTTCCCCAAACCACGCGACAGACGGCCATCCGGAGCGAATGAATAATTATTTTCATTCGGCCATTGGCTCAAACGAAATACAAGATCTTTGACTTAGCAAATTTGCTAAAAAGAAATCCCTTGCCTGTTTTGTTCCAAGAACTAAAAGCAGGCGCAACCGGCCTACGGCCTCGACGAGATAAGATGCTAAGTTTTAACTTAGTCATAATTTTAGAATAATCCGCCTGTCTTGCCCCAAGAGCAAAGAGCAGGCGCATTCGACCCACAAGTCTCTTTTTTTAATCTGCTAAGTATTTTAGCTCGTTTTCTTGGTAAGTAATAGTCCGCCTGTCCTGCGTTTGGGCTAAAACAGGCGTATCTGGCCAAGGGCCTCATTAGTTGTAAATCAGTAAAACATTTCCGCCTGTCTTGCACCAGAGCAAAAACAGGCGCACCCGGCCTAATGCCTCAATAGCCTCTATTTATGACACAGTGACCCTTTTCCGACAGAGCAAGAACAGTTAGAAAATTCTAGCCTTTAAGATTTCACTTTCGATTAAACCAAACGACTGCGAATGCTGCCTAAGCATTTGGTAGGGCCGCTTGGTGTATTTGTAGAGCAATGTTCCATCCAAATGGGAGATGCTTCTCCTCGACGAATTTGCCCGAATGGACGTCGTCGGTTATCTGACTCATGTTGGAGCAGACGGTCATACTCATGTTGGAGTAGAATGTGACCATTCGGCCTCTATATATTTTTCCTAATATCCGGCCATTAGCCTCAAAATGATTTTATCTGGCCTTAGGCCTTTTAAAGATTTAAGCATATATTCGTTAAGTGTTGGCATAATACTTAAAGAACTCCGTAGAAACGACTGCTCTAAAGTAGTCGGCTCCTTCAGGGGGTTGGGGCTTCTGTTATTGGGACAGACGCTATCCAAATACATTGGCCGTCTGTATTTTGTACAGGTGACACTAATAAAAAGACAAGTTGAAAATGAAGGCATACTCTCATTAGAAAACTTTGAAATGACAAAATTTGAGGTATTTACATTCGTACTTAGAAATAGTACTTTTTCAAGTTGTCTACATTCCAAGTTCTAGGCAGCTTCCTGCCGTCTGGTTCTTCCAGGCGGTAGGTGTCGTCTCTTACTTCCTCATATATTCGGTAAGGGCCTTCCCAATTTGGGGTTAACTTTCCCTGCTCATTCGCCCTACCGACTGCCTCCATTTTCCGTAGCACAAAGTCCCCCACTTTGAGAGGACGCTTGTGTACTCTTTTGTTGTAAGCCCGTGTCATTCTCAGACCGTAAATCTCATGGCGCAAGGCAGCATTGCCCCTGCGCTCTGGAAGTGAGTCCAATGCCAGCCGCATGGCCTCCCAGTTAGCTTCTTTGTCATATAACATGACTCGAAGAGTCGGCTCATAGTGTTCAATGGGAAGGACAGCTTCTGCACCATACACCATGAGGAACGGGGTTTCTCCACTCGCCCCTTTAGCAGTCGTTCTGATGAACCAGAGGACGTGTGGTAATTCATCCGCCCAAAGACCACCAGCCCGTTCAATTTTCTTTTTAATCCCGTCTGAGATTAGCTTGTTGAAGGCTTCAACCTGGCCGTTTGCTTAGGGCCGGCCGACTGATGCAAAGAGGCTTGAGACCCCTTGTTCTCCCAACCAAGTCTTGAGTTGAGACGTCTCAAATTGAGGACCATTGTCAAAAACCATAGACATGGGCACCCCAAAGCGAGTGATAATATTCCTCCAGATGAAGGAAAAGACGTCTTTTGTCTTGATGTTTTTGACCGCCTCCGCCTCTACCCACTTGGTAAAGTAATCCACAACTACCAATATGTAGCGCTTGCCGCCTGGGGCCGCGGTGTAAGGCCCAAGTATGTCCATGCCCCAATTGGCAAAGGGTATTGGGTTGTGGATGGCCGTCAGGTCTGTGGCCGAACGATGGATGAGCTACCCATACTTTTGACACTTGTCACACTTTTTGACCATTCCCATAGCATCCGACTCCAGAGTGGGCCAAAAATAGAGCCGCCTGGACTTGGCAGCTAAAGACCTGCCGCCTATATGGGAGGTGCAGAAACCCGCATGCAAATCTTCGAGGACCTCTTTACCCTTTTCTGGGGTAACACACATCAATAGGGGTTTCAAGAAACCAGCTTTGAAGAGTTCTCCTTGTCTCAGCTCGAAGTTTGTCGCTTTCTTCTTCAGAACAGTCGCCTCTTGAGGTGAATCAGGGAGCGTGCCGTCTGTAAGATAAGCCCGGATGCTGTCCATCTAGGTAGAGCTTCGGTCGAGAATTCCAATGGGGTCTTCATTAGATATACTTTTCTTTTCCATGACCTCCTAGAAGACCGACCGAGGCGTTTCACAAGAGGCGGATGATGCTAGTTTTGACAGAGCATCCGCCTGATTATTTGAAGTCCTGGGCACCTGAGTTAACTGAAACTCCTCAAGTGTACCAACTTCGTTTTTGACCGCCTGAAAATATTTTATCATGGCCAGATGAGTAGCCTCGTACGTTCCATTAACCTGGAGTACGACTAGTTGAGAATCAGAGCAGGCGGCTATCTTCTTTGCCCCTACCGCATTGTAGTATCGAATGTCGGCCAGTAGGGCCTCATACTCGGCCTCATTGTTAGAGACCTGGAACTTGAACCGCAGTGCATGTTCGTACTTATCTCCCTCAGGAGATTGGCAGATAATTCCTGCACCACAGCCGTTCACATTGGAGCTCCCATCCACAAACACTTTCCAAACCTGGTCAGTATTATCCGGTACAACCGGCCTTGTCATTTCGACAATAAAGTCGGCGAATGTTTGCCCCTTTATTGCCTTCATAGGTTCGTAAGTGATCTCTAATCCTTGCATTTCAATTGCCTATTTAAGCATTCGTCCAGAAGACTCCAAGGTTGTGAGTGGCCGCTTGATCGGTTGGTCAGTATAGACCTCTACCGCATGCGCCAAGAAGTAGGGTTTTAGCTTCTTGATAGCCATATAAAGGGCAAGGCCGAATTTCTCAACCATGGGGTACCGAAGCTCCGCGTTCCTCGGAACATGGCTAATGAAATACACTGGGAGATGGATGCCGTCTCTTTCAGCTAAGAGAACGGAACTGAGGGCATGATCAGAGACGGCTAAGTACATGAAGAGCTTCTCTTTGGGCAAAGGGCTGACAAGCCTTGGCAATGAGTGCAAATGATTTTTCAGCTTTTGAAAGGCAACCTCTGCATCATCCCCCCTTTCAAAGTTGGTCTTCTTTTTTATTGCCTTGAAGAAGTAGAGACACTTGTCGCCTGACCGACTGAGGAATCTCCCCAAGGCCGCCAGACAACCTGTTAGCTTTTGCACTTCCTTCATAGTACGGGGCGACTTCATGTCGATTACCGCCTGTATTTTCTCAGGGTTGGCCTCTATTCCCCTTTGGTCAATCAAAAATCCGAGAAACTTCCCAGACTCAACGCCAAAGACACACTTTTTTGGGTTTAGCATGACCTTGTGCCGCCTGAGTGTGGCGAATATTTCTCGGAGATCAGCAAGATGATCCGCCTGTTGTTTGGATTTGACTATCATGTCATCAATGTATGCCTCTACATTCCTTCCGATTTGATTAATGAAGACCGTATTAATCATTCGTTGGAAAGTAGCAGGCGCGTTCTTTAAACCAAACGGCATCACAGTATAACAAAACAACCCTGATCAGTGACGAATGCCGTCTTTTCTTGATCTTTTTTCCACAGGGGGATCTGATGGAAACCTGAATAGGCGTCCATAAAACTCATCAGGGCATGTTCGGATGTTGAATCGACCAGGCTGTCGATCTTAGGCAATGGATAACTATCCTTTGGACATGCCTTGTTAAGGTCTGTGTAGTCAACACACATCCGCCAAGTTCCATTCGGCTTCTTTACTAACACAACGTTAGCTACCCATTCAGGGAAATTACATGGCCGAATGAACTTGGTGTCCAGCAGCTTTTTAACTTCGGCTGCTGCCGCCTGAATTCTTTCCTCGCCATGGTTTCTTTTCTTTTGCCTAATGGGCTTCTTTTTGGGATCCACGGTGAGTTTGTGGACAGCAAGATCCAGGCTTATGCTTGGCATCTCCTCCACTTCAAAGGCAAAGATGTCTTTGAATTCTGTCAACAGCTGGTGAAGGCTTTCACCCAGCTTTTCAAATGCAACCGTCCCCACCTTAACCGTCCGCTCTGGACGGCTCTCGTCCAGAGGGATATCGATGTGTTCACCAGCAGGCTGGGGACGGAGATCATCCGACCGTTCCCCGGTCAGTGATTGCTATTGATTTTCTTTTTTGACCACCACCAGCTGATCAGTCTTTCTTTTCTTTCTGGCTGGTGGGGCCGACTGTTCTTCCTCGACATCGTCAAAGTCGATCGTTTGTTTGTCCCTTCCGGATGCTACGGCCGCGGGCTTAACGTCCAAGAGATAACACTCTCGAGCCGTCTTTTGGTCCCCATTAAGGGAACCGACTGTTCCATTATCCTTCTCATACTTGAGTAGCATGAGTGCAGGAATGATGACGGCCTTACACTCATTAAGAGTGGGACGGCCAAAGATGAGGTTGTAAGCTGTGAGCTCTTCAACCACTAGGAAACGGATGGTCATGTGCCGACCGTCTCCCCTGGTTCCCAGGCGGACTGGTAAGTCAATGCGTCCGAGTGGGTGCACAAGTCCTCCCCCAAACCCAACAAAGGTGTGGGAGACCTCCATCATGCTATCCGGTTTGTACTTGAGATTGGATAAGCATTTGAGGCTGATGAGGTTAGAGGAGCTTCCTGTGTCAATCAGAATTCGACCAACCAGCTGGTTGGCCACCTTGCTTTCAATGACCACATGGTCATCATGCAGCCAACGGACTTTGTCTCTGTCCTGCTCGGTGATGACAACTTTAGGGAAGGTGGATGTGCCTGCTGCATCCCCTTCCTCAACAGAGTTGACCATCTTCCTCAGATGGTCATTAGTGCCCCAAATGGTCGGGCCACCACCAGCAAAGCCGCCTGCTATGGTGTATACCGGCTCTTCATCAGTTTCGGCACTCACAGCAGGCTGGGGAGTCTTTTTCTTGGACTGCCCTGGGTTTGCCTTTGAAGTCACTTTGGACTTCACATAGGACTTGAGCTGTCCTTTGTCGGCCAGACGGTCGAGCTCCCGCTTGAGACTGAAACAGTCGTTCGTTTCATGGCCAACATCCTCATGGAAATGGCAATGATTGTTCTTGTTCCGATTTTCAGCGGAACCTTTCATATGAGTCGGCTTTTCAAGAGTCAACCGATCCTTAATTTCCAATAGAATGGAGCAGCAGTCCTTGTGGAATTTGTACCTTGGGACGTACGGTTTCCACTCTTTTTTCTTCTTCTGGGCCGGTTGATCAGAGTTATCAATGGCCCAGACTTGTTTTTTCTTTTTGCTCTCTTCTAGTTTAGGAGTCGGATGAGCAGGCCGACTCTCTTTCTGTCGGTCGGACTTCTAATGGTCTGACTGCTTATTGGAGGAGCAGAGTTCGGTCGCCTTTATATAAGCTTCCGTCTCTCGCAAGGCTCCTTGCAGAGTAAAGATTTGTTTGCGGACGAGTTCGTACTTAAAAGTAGACCCGTCCTTCAGACCCTTAAAGAAGTCTGTGAAAGCGACCTCATCAGACAGCCCATGAATTTGGATTTAGATCAGATTGAACCGCCTGACATAGGACCACAAGCCTTCTCTATCTCCCTGCTGTACATTGCCCAAGTCAAGACTTGTCTTTTTGGCAGGGATGTTCATAGAGAAGTTTGAAGCAAATAAGAACGCAAGAGTCTTGAAGCTATTTCTACAACCAGCCGGCAGATTGCCAAACCACTGCCGGGCTATGCCCTTTAGGGTGGCTGGAAAGCAACGACACCATGCGGCATCATCCAACCCCTGTAGATACATGAGGTGGGTGTATGCTAGCAGGTGGTCTTATGGGTTGGAGGTCCCGTCATAGGCTTCAACCAAAACATTTTTAACTTTAGTCGGCTGTACGGCTTCAATTATTTCACTAGAGAATGCAGAGGGTTGATCTCCAAGGTGTTGCAGCCTAAGCTGCCAGTCCATCGGCTTATAGTCGTATGCCGTATGTCCTCCAAAGAGGGCAGGCTGCATGTAAGGTAAAACCGGCGCCTCGTACAATGGTTGAGTCATGTACTGGGCCGACTGAATCATATAAGGGCCAGACTGAACCCGTGGGCTGCTTGTTGGGGTCTCATGTACAGACTGGGAACACCTTACACAGGTATTCCAAAAGCTATCATGATAAGTCGACGTTGAAGCCGACTCTGATAGATGGGTCCTCTTTTGCTCAATGTATTGCCGAGCATCAGAGAATGTTTTCTTGCTACCATCCGGCTGTATGTGCCGGATGGCTTTTCTTGTGCCCGTTTCTGGGAAATGGAGCCTGGTAAGGTCAAATTGGGGCCGAACCTTCTCCGTAGGGGCAGGATGAGGAGTCGGCTTACGGTCCCTGACCGACTTCTGTTTTCCAGCTTGGGCTGGCTCCTTGGCCGACTGCTTCTTTCTAGGAGTAGGCGACTTCTTTGAGGCGAGTTGTTTGATTTCACCCCTGAGACTGCTCAGGAGTCTCATTAGTTCATCTCGAGTGACAGGAGTCGATCCTGCCGCCTGGGAAGGATCACCCGGCCGCCCCGAGGGCTTCCTTGGCTGACCAGCAGTTTTGCTTGGCCCTACCTGGTCAGGGTGACGCTCCCTCTTTTCCTTACTTCGGATGAGTCTAGAGATGAGGGATCCATTTGGATCCACATAGGTTTCGACGTCAGGGTCGTCACCTGAGTCATGGTCCGTCTGGACCACTATGTCTTCTGGAGGCCGATTGGCCTCTAGATTCGGTACAGGTACTTGTGAAGCAATTTCAGAGGTACTCTCCCCACAGACGGCGCCAAATGTTTCGGGGGTATTTGTCCCTTGGGAGAGTTACAATGCTGAGACTCGATTCAGCAAAGGACGCATGTACCAGCAAAGCAAACGGACCGCCGGATGGTCGGTGGTCCGCCTCCGAAGATTAAGTTAGTAAGCGTTCGGTAGTAAAACGTGCGGAAGTAAAGTTATCTGCTCGGTTTCCAAGCTCAGGTAAAGTGTTGTCTGTTCTTTGAAAATGACAGCTTTGTAGTAAGTGACGTATTGTCTCATATTGCGTGTATATTCCTCTCTTGTCATAAATGTAAGAATGTCCCTATTTATAGGGTCTTTTTGGAAGGTGTGCGCTCCCCAGGATCTGGTGACCTAGGGATTAGGTCACGCCGCAAAATGGCGCCTCAAGGTTTGGGCCCTTGAAGGCCGCCATTGCAGAGGCAATGCCTGAATGACATGTGTCACTGAGCCCAAAAGGCCTTTGGGCATCTTTTTGGGTGACACGCGTCGCCCTCTGATTGGTCCATGCTGGATCATCAGTCATTTTAGGGCAGAGGAATGTTTGACCTCCACGTGTCATCATCTCATAGGTCCAAATGGCACCTTTACTGAGGACATGTGGCGTTTTCTGATTGGGCCACCTGGCCGGGTAAAAATACCCAAATCATAAGATGTTCATTAGTTTGTGTTGATTAGATTAGCTATGTTCTTGTGGACATGTGGTGAATGGCACCTTTACTGAGGACATGTGGCGTTTTCTGATTTTGTTTGCTTTTCTTTATTCTTTGTATATGTAGGCGTCGCTCGAAGTGCGCCTACGTTAAAAGCATGTGGTGAATATGCTTGGCACTCATAGGAAGTGGGAAGTGACATAATACAATTAGGGACAAGGAAAGTAGGGAGTCGCCAACAAGTTTTTAAGGAACTTGTAAACCGTTCACGGATCATAAAAGGCAACCACGATAAAGGACAACGATAGGCATCAACGATTGACCCGTGAAGGTTACACCCCATTCAAAATCCATGAGATTAGTAACTCCATATGGTTCGGAACCACGAAAGGAGGATCGGGGATGATGGTACGAAGTGAGTCATGGAGTCACATTCGCCCGTATTGGCCTCTACTCGATTCTTATATTGAAAAGCATTCCTGTGATCTCAAAGCCATACAAACAAACTATTCAATTCGCTCCAAACTATTATTTAACTAAATTGGTCGAATATTAATGCACACATATAATTCTAAAATATTGGTGATCACTTGAATTAATTAACAAGATTAAAAAGGATCCTAAACCGGTTATCAAAATTATCTTATTAGGCGTGATTTTCAATTACATATTCCCTTTAACATGTAATATGGTGATCAATAAATATAATGGAACAAACATTAATATTGGAAAAAATTTAATCACAATTCCAACAACATAAAATCGTTAGAAAAATAATAGAAATAAAAGGAACATGATTCTTACTTTGATTCTGTTTGTTTGCAACTACAAAATAATAAACGAGTTAGTAACTTCAAGGAAATAATAAAACAATAATTAAATTAAATTAAATAAAGTACAGTTGATTTGGGGCCAAACCCTCAAACAGTTCTACCTTTCACGCCTTGGCTTAAGGACAGAACCACGAGTAAAGTATGGAATCCTTTGAGCACTTGAAGAAGGAATTTTGAAATGAATAAGGGTAGGCTAGTGTTGAGGCTAAAGCATAGAAGAGAGAAAAATAACCAGAGAATTAATTGATGCCCCGTACATCAGAAATGAGGGGGTTATTATAGGGAAAATGTGCTGAGGGAGCACACAGAACCCTAAAATGATTCTAAAAAAGTATCCCGTGACACGACAAACTGTACCGTGACACGGGAAGTCCCACCGTCAGACGACAAACTTTACCGTGACACGGTACATTTTTAGTGTGACGCGGGAAATTTTCAAAAAACAGGAAAGAAAACACGTTAAGGGTTTACGCGGAAAAGACACGGAATGTCCCGTGTCACGGAAGACTTCCCGTGTCACGGGAAATCCCGCCGTCAGACGGGAAGGATTCCCGTGACACGGTGGCTGTCTACTGTGGCGCTGGAATTTCCAGCCCACTTTTCCGTCTTAATACATTTTTAACCCTAATTTCATTCGGCATTTTAAGTGTCGATTGATAATTTCGGGCCTTTTCTGACTTATTATTATTTGGGCTAAAATAAGAAAATAATTAAATAAAAATAAATAAAAGGTTTGGGCCAAAAATAAATAATAAAACAATAAAAAAAAAAAAGGTTTGGGTTAAAATTAAATAATAAGTTTGGGCTGAAATAAAAACTATGCTTTTACCAAACATCAAGACCAATCCATGGACCGTTCAAAAATATGAATTTAATCAAATACGATTTTTTAAGCACTCTCGGGATTAAATACTGAACCCGACCAATAGTGGCGGTGAAAGGTTGTTCATCATCGGGTTTGATTTTGGGGAGACATTTTTAGGTATCTACAGAAGCCCCCACTTTGACCGAGTTTGTAGAAACGTTAGTTTTGAAAACGATAGTCAAAGTAGCCGATAGGGACGGAGAATGATTTAAGACGTTCTGCTATCCTAAATCATTCTATTTACGCCGATACCTGCAGAAAAATGTTAGTTCTACAGATACAAGAGTAAAGGGATAGAATGCTTATCTAACACCAGTGTATTGGTGGCAAATGAGCTTGGTAGCTTCTTATGCTTGAAGGAATCCACCGGATGACGTCTGTTGAAACGTTTTCCATGCCTGAGGAAAGCCGACTGAGGAGTTTGGTAGTTTTCTAAGCTTGAAGAAACCTACCGGATAATACTTTCCATGCTTGAGGAAAGTCGACGTATGAATTTGGTGTCATTCTATGCTTGAAGAAATCCACCGATGATGCTTTCCATGCTTGAGGAAAGCCGACTTGGCGGTTTTCTCTACTTGAAGAAAAATCCACCGATAACGCTTTCCAAGCTTGAGGAAAGCCGACTTGGCGGTTTTCTATACTTCAAGAAAAATCCACCGATAACGCTTTCCAAGCCTTAGGAAAGCCGACTGATGAATATGGTGTCATTCTATGCTTGAAGAATTCCACCGATAATGCCTTCCCTGCTTGAGGAAAGCCGATTTGGCGGCTTTCTATACTTGAAGAAAAATCCACCGGATAATACTTTCCATGCTTGAGGACAGTCGAAAGATGATGAGATTGCAAGTCTCTGTGTATCGAGAACCTTGCGTCATAAAATGATGGTGGTCCGCTTGTCCCCGGACGTGGGCTGTAGATGGTCCGCTTGTCCCCGGACGTGGGTTGTATATGGTCCGCTTGTCCCCGGACGTGGGCTGTAGATGGTCCTCTTGTCCCCGGACGTGGGCTGTAAATGGTCCGTTTGTCCCCGGACGTGGGCTGTAGATAAGACTTGCAAAAATAAATTTGCCAATGGACTCGTATATACTGTGATTGACTTGACCACTGACTTGACCAAGTTTGACTTGATGTGACATGACATGTGTATGACTTGTGAGTGTGTATGTGTGTGTGTATATGTGTGTGTGC
The DNA here is from genome assembly GCF_001683475.1 of Chenopodium quinoa. NCBI lineage: Eukaryota > Viridiplantae > Streptophyta > Magnoliopsida > Caryophyllales > Amaranthaceae > Chenopodium > Chenopodium quinoa. The sequence goes on from NW_018742400.1 coordinate 537,082, forward strand.
AGACACGAGCAAACGAAGATGCAAAAGTAAAAATTTTCCGTCAATTTTTGTCATGAGTGGAGGGTACCGACTTTCTCCCGAAAAAGAAAGATGTGAAAACTGAACTTTTATTTTCGAACTTCCTTCCAAAAGAAAAGACGCGAAAAAAGGAAAGAAGTTTTAAGCTTCCTCGTTGAGCAAGACAAAATGAATCGCATGGATTGAATTGCTTTTCTTGAAAGTAATGTATGCATGATGCATGTCCTTAGGCCATGATGCTAAGGAAAATTACATCATGTGACACGATAGATGAATTAACTTAGGTCTTGGAGCTAAGTATCAAGAAACGATCTTGAACGTCACTTAGGTCTGGAAGCTAAGAACGTAGACAGATGAAGTGATTATTGCATAATTAATGTTGCTTAGGTCATTGATATATAAATGTTTCTCAGCACATTATGCGATGCATGAAATAATGAACATTGCTCAGGTCAAGAAGCTAAGCAAGTATACAATGTTTCTTTTAATGGATGTTGTCTTGAAAGATGATGAAGCATGCGCGGTAGGGAAACAAGATTTCATGATAAAGGGTTCCTAAGGGAAAGATGATATGGATATGTATGTGTGAAAGAAGTGTGTGAAATTGATACTAAGGCTGGCTGCAAAGGTTATGGTGATGGAAATTTATGTGTGAAGAGTCAAAATGTTGACTCTTTAGGCTGGGTAAGCTAATGTGATGTGGGTTCAAGCCCACAATTCTAGCTCTAAATGGGTAGGGATATAGAGATAAGCATTTGATATTCTTTAACTCGATCATGTATAGATATGAATATGAATGTGGCCGCACCTCAATGTGAGGTTGCCTACGTATCCCTTAGGAATCAGGCCGAACGTAGCTCTAACCGAACTTTGCACAAGTGTATGTACACCTCAAAGAGGTCTTTCAAGGGTTGTAAGGTGGTTAAGTTGATGGTTTAAGGAAGAAAGGGGTAAAAGGCTCAAGACCCGAGAGAAGCCCCCAAGATGTTTAATTGTGAATTTGAAAATTTTGAATTTTGCAAGTTTATTTTCAATATATATGTTTTTCTTCTTTTTTTTCATTCTTGTGAATCAATGTAGGCAATCTCAGATCATGCGGTCCATCACTCACTTGGCATTCATGTTTCTCAGGCACGGTACCAAGCACTCGATGAGAGACGCAATTTGAGACGTGTTCATATCAAAGACATTGGAACACTTGCCTTTACACATTGTTTTATTGTTGCTTTGCTGCTTTTTTTTTACTTGCTTTATGAATGTTATACAATTACACATCTTCCAATCCCATGGTTAAGTGAATGTGGGTTGAAGAAATGAAAGCCAAACGTTAGACGAGGCTCAAAGTGGTTGATGAAAAAATGGATATGTGATTGAATGGTTAATGGGGAATAAAGGTGCCTCAAGTCATTGGTGTACCTTGGGTTTAGTTCGGTAATTGATTTTATTTTATTTTTTTTTAATTGAGAATGAATGAATGAATGAAAATTTCTATGATCGAGATGTAAAGGAAAATTGCTCATTTTATTAATGGAAAAGGTGAACGAAACACATGAAACATGGAAAACCTATGCTAGACATGAATGGGGAATGGAGGTTAATGATAAAGAAAGAAATCATGAAATCTTGCACGAAGATCTGCTGTGCGCCTTGTGTTCATTACTTCTTGCCGCCTGGAGGGACAGGAAGTTTGTTTGCATCCACCAAGTCTTGAATGACGTCCTTCAAATTTTAACATTGCTCCGTAGTGTGGCCCCTTCCTTGATGGTACTTGCAATGGGCATTGGGATTCCATTTGGCGCTCCTTTCTTCAGGTTTTGGCTCTGGAAATGGCCCAATATGTGTGATCAAGCCTTGACTTTAAAGGCGTTCAAAGGCCGTATCATAAGTCATTCCTACAGGAGTGTAAGTTCTTTTATTCTTGGGCAATGGAGTATCAAGAGCTAACACTTCATTGAGATCAACTTGGCTTATATTGTTGGTAGTATTTTCGTGCTTAGAAGACGAAGAAGAAGGATGGTCGTTCTTCTTGTCTTTTCAAGTGTTATTATTGTTACTACCAACAGTCTTTATTAGCTCATCCTCGATATTGATGCCGATGTCGTATATAGCTTCGAAAGTGTTCAGTGGAAAAAATTTGAGATGTTCCTTATATTTATGAGTCAGATTTTGAAGAAAGAGGCGAACCATCTCTCTTTCTTTGGGGGGATCTACCAAGAGTGAAGCTATTTCCCTCCACCTGTTCAGGTAAGCGGTGAAACCTTCATTCTCATTCTGTTTGAGAATGGAGAGTTCACGTTCAGAAGTTTTAGTTTGAATGTTACACTTGTAACGATTCATGAAACTGTCGGTGACATCTTGCCAAGTCGCAGTATGCTTGGCATCTAAGGAATAAAACCATTGTTGGCAAGCATGTTCTAAGGAGAGAGGGAACACCGTAGGTAAGAGTGTTACGTCCAATCCCTTAAGAGCCATGGTTGCAGAGAACGCCTTCAAATGGAATATTGGATTGTCAGTAGGCTTGAACTTTGGAATATCAGCAGTGGAGAACTTTTCAGGGAGTCTGTCTTTCACATCCAAAGGAGTGGGAGGCCGTTCCACATAAGTGAAATCCTCAAAAATCTTACTCATTTGTTCCTTCAAATTGTCAAGGGTGGAAACAGTGACCTTGTTTTGTTCCATGGTAGTGACCCTAGTTGTAAGGGTTTGCATCATGGCATACAGTGCCTCGATGGATTTGTTGATATTCTCAATATCTTCTTTAGTGGCCATTGAAAGGTGATGCGTAATGGAGATGGAAAAGTTCTCATTGAACGCCTATTAGATCTGAGAGATTGTTGCGGTAATGACTCGAACCGTATTAATCTATCCATGTTCCTTGACCAAGTACTGTGAAATAAAAATAATTCACTTAATTGTTTGACTCATTGCTTAAGATAGGAAAGGAAGGAAAAAATAGACATTTGAAAACAGGTGAGAAAACTCCACTCATTTTTTTATTATGACGAAAAAAAAGGTGCATGAACCTAATATACGATCATAAACGACCTAGTGCACGACTCGAGTCGGAATATAAAGAAAGTGTGTGGACTATACTTGACTCGTGAGTGACTAAGTGATGTCATAATACTCGTGGTATGATCGTATGGCTAGACATGTGAACAATAACCAAAATGATTGAAGCGAGAACCAAATTAACACGTAAAACTTAAAAAAAAGCTGACTGGACTTATTTCAAGGGCACCGTGACACGGAAAACTGTACCTGTCACGTGACGGGCTGCCGTGGCACGGGGAATTTTTATTTTTATTTTTATTTTTATTTTTATTTTTTTTTGAAATCCACCGTGTCATGGTGAAAATTCACCGTGACACGGTAGAGTTTCCCGTGGCGCAAAAGACTTTTTTTTTTTTTGCTGCAAGTCCACCGCGCCACGTTGGACTGTGCCGTGGCACAAAAATGTTTACCGTGCCACGGGAAACTCCACCGTCCCACAGTGGATGCTGACGTGGCACGGGGATTTTATTTTATTTTTTTCCTTTTTTTTTGTTGGAAATCCACCGTGTCACAGTCCGACTTTCTCCGAAAAAAACGACACAAAAAACAAGACTACCCTAAAATACGGTCAAAAAGTAGTGGACGACTAAAGAAAAAAGTGTGTGAACACGATATGTGAGTGATTAGGTGAGGTTATGGACGCGTGTTTTGACCGTACAACTAGACATGACACCAAACCGGACACAGCATCCACATACGTACGCACAAGAATAAAAAAATAGACTGACAGGACACTTTTCCTGGGCACCGTGTCACGGTGCAGAACACGCCGTGACACGGTGCGCAGTTCCAGGTCAGTTTTGTGGTTTTTCCAGATTTTAACCGATTTTAGGTCCGTACTAATTACTATGTGAGATAAAAAAAAACCCTCGGCCATGGGTTAAACAAAAGAGTAAACACATGAAGGTTAGCACCAAACAACCACACAGCATTTAGGCACGATGATGTATAAAAGTTCGCAACCTAGAGTCAAGATCTATGTTCAACTATTGGTCAAGCTTTGGGTGTCAAAAGGGTACCATGGTTAAGAGTTTGGATGCGTTATCAAGGCAGCCTCCCTTGAGGGTGTATGCCAACGGGCGGCTCCGCGAGTTCGTGATGAAATCAAACTCGACTCCATGGTTTGGGTGAATTTAATAACTCGGATGAACCCTTATTGCCATGAGCGTTTTTGGGTCGATAGAGCTTAAATTCCCCGGGGCTAAGACGCATGTAGAACACATACGTTTTTTCAGAAAAATTGAAGGAAGTTGACTGTGCGAAGAGAAAATAAGCCACCGGACTGATTTTAGGACTGCCGTGACACGGCGAAAATTCCCGTGCCACGGTACTGTGCACCGTCAGACAGTGCACTATAGCGTGACACGACAGATTTTGCCGTGGCACGGCAGTCAGAAGATCTGACTAGTGCCCTGTTTTCCTTCGCGCGCAACCAAGTTATCCAATTTTTCCTACGGGACAGACCTGAATGCGACGTTAAAACGTCGATGCAGATGCAAAAATGCCAAATTAATCACAGGAATATTTGTTTCAAAAATCTTTCAAGTCTCATCCACTCATCTTAATTAATTACCGATCACTCAAATCGATAAAAAATCAAGAATCCTCCCCAGTGGAGTCGCCAAATTTTAGGCGTCGCTCGAAGTGCGCCTACGTTAAAAGCATGTGGTGAATATGCTTGGCACTCATACGAAGTGGGAAGTGACATAATACGATTAGGGACAAGGAAAGTAGGGAGCCGCCAACAAGTTTTTAAGGAACTTGTAAACCGTTCACGGATCATAAAAGGCAACCACGATAAAGGGACAACAATAGGCAACAACGATTGACCCGTGAAGGTTACACCCCATTCATAATCCATAATATTAGTAACTCCATATGGTTCGGAACCACGAAAGGAGGATCGGGGATGATGGTACGAAGTGAGTCATGGAGTCACATTCGCCCGTATTGGCCTCTACTCGATTCTTATATTGAAAAGCATTCATGTGATCTCAAAGGCATACAAACAAACTATTCAATTCGCTCCAAACTATTATTTAACTAAATTGGTCGAATATTAATGCACACATATAATTCTAAAATATTGGTGATCACTTGAATTAATTAACAAGATTAAAAAGGATCCTAAACCGGTTATCAAAATTATCTTATTAGGCGTGATTTTCAATTACATATTCCCTTTAACATGTAATATGGTGATCAATAAATATAATGGAACAAACATTAATATTGGAAAAAATTTAATCACAATTCCAACAACATAAAATCGTTAGAAAAATAATAGAAATAAAAGGAACATGATTCTTACTTTGATTCTGTTTGTTTGCAACTACAAAATAATGAACGAGTTAGTAACTTCAAGGAAATAATAAAACAATAATTAAATTAAATTAAATAAAGTACAGTTGATTTGGGGCCAAACCCTCAAACAGTTCTACCTTTCACGCCTTGGCTTAAGGACAGAACCACGAGTAAAGTATGGAATCCTTTGAGCACTTGCAGAAGGAATTTTGAAATGAAATAGGGTAGGCTAGTGTTTAGGCTAAAGCATAGAAGAGAGAAAAATAACCAGAGAATTAATTGATGCCCCGTACATCGGAAATGAGGGGGTATTTATAGGGAAAATGTGTTGAGGGAGCACACGGAACCCTAAAATGATAAAAACCCTAAAAAAGTATCCCGTGGCACGACAAACTGTACCGTGACACGGGAATTCCCACCGTCAGACGACATACTTTCCCGTGACACAGTACATTTTTAGTGTGACGTGGGAAATTTTCAGAAAACGGGAAAGAAAACGCGTTAAGGGTTTATGCGGAAAAGACACAGAATGTTCCGTGTCACGGCAGACTTCCCGTGTCACGGGAAATCCCACCGTCAGACGGGAAGGATTCCCGTGACACGGTGGCTGTCTACCGTGGCGCGGGAATTTCCAGCCCACTTTTCCAGCTAAATACATTTTTAACCCTAATTTCATTCGGCATTTTAAGTGTCGATTTATAATTTCGGGCCTTTTCTGATTTATTATTATTTGGGCTAAAATAAGAAAATAATTAAATATAAATAAATAAAAGGTTTGGGCCAAAAATAAATAATAAAACAATAAAATAAAAAAGGTTTGGGCTAAAATTAAATAATAAGTTTGGGCTGAAATAAAAACTATGCTTTTACCAAACATCAAGACCAATCCATGGACCATTCAAAAATATGAATTTTATCAAATACGATTTTTTAAGCACTCTCGGGATTAAATACTAAACCCGACCAATAGTGGCAGTGAAAGGTTGTTCATCATCGGTTTTTGTTTTGGGGAGACATTTTTAGGTGTATACAGTATAAAAATGGCATGCTTATCTTTTCCTCAATTTGATGGTGAACCCTTCTATGCTTACTTTGAAAGACTAGATGGTTTTCTTAGTTACCATGGGTGTTCTCTTAATGATGCTTGTGGTATAGCTTACTGGGGCATGAATGAGTATACTAGGGGAATGGTCGAGGACATGAATAATGGTAGATTCTGTCATTTGTCTATGCATGATGCTTGGGATTTCTTCACATGGCTTGCTAGGGATTCTTTATATAGAGAATCTCATGTTTTTTGTTTTGATTCTCAATGCCAAGATTCTTTTAATTTTTGCATGAATTCTCTTGATACTTCTTTTGTGCCTTGTGATGATCCAAGTATGCAAATTGACACCTTTCCCCCTTATGCTCATTTTGATGAGGTTTGTGCTAATCTTAATGATGTGAAATTTGACTTTGATCATGAACCTCAACCCAATAACATTGATTCCCAAATTCTCTCTCAAATGCAATATCTCACCCAACAACTCCAAGAGCTTCAAGAGGAACAAAAATTGAGAGAAGTGAGGCTTGCCCAAGTAATGAGTGCTATGTTTGATTTAGATGGACGTGAGGAACCTCACTTGGAGTGTGAGAGTGTTTTTGAGGATGATGTAGGGAAAGGTGTGAAGTTGAGGGGAGATTGTCTTGTGATGAGAGAATTTTTGAGGATTTTGATCCTTTTCATTCCCAATTTAGGCTTGTTTTCCATCATTCCCCTTATTCACCCCCTTTGAGAGCTTCCCTTGGTGAGGATGTGAGTGAGCCATCTTCATGTTTGAATGAGGGATTTCATGAGGATGATGATGATGAGTTTGAGCAATCAAGAGAGATTGAGAGTCCCTTGAGTGGTGGTGAAGGAGTTGTGAATGAAGAAAATGTCGATTTTGAGGATTCCAACCCCTTTCCCCGTCTTGATGAGTCCACCTTGCATGTTTTTGACCCTTCTATCCATGAGTCTTTGAACTCATTTGAGGTTATGGCTAGTATGTTCATTGAAGGTGTAACAAAACATTATAGCCTTTTGAGAGAGTTCATTGGCAATGCTTCATGGGAAAGGGATGAGTTTGAGAGAAACCTTTATCCTTTCATGCATGGTTTAGAGACTCTAGGCTTTGAGGATCTTGAGGGAGTTGTTGTTCATCGTTGTGATAGAAAGGAGGATGAGGTTGTTTCTATTGGAGAGTTTTTGTTTGAGGGAGATGTGAGTCATGAGTGTTCTTTTGAGGATTCTATGATTGATTTTCATGCCCTCATTGGTGATGTGAGGCTTTGTGAGACCATTGTTTCTCCTCCCCTTCCTCATGTCCCTTTCACAAGGAAATTTGACCACATCTCCTACTATCCCATGTTCCTCCCTTCTTTTGTCAAAGAGCCTATTGAGGACCTTCTCTTGTTTGATGAGACTCTTCCTTTTCATTCTCCTATTATTGAGGAAATGGGTGATTATGCCACCCCAAAAAGATTTTGAGGAGGTTTTGCCATTTTATTCTTTTCCTTACTTTTCTTCTTCTTTCTCTTCTTATTTTCTTGATTTTTCTTTTGATTTTTCTTCCTTCTTTTGGCATCTCCTTCCTCACTTACGTGCAATAATCTTGTTGCACGTCCTCCTTCCGTCATTTGCCTACTTGTTATCATATGAAATGTGTAGTAGTGCATTTGATAAGCTCTTGCGTTCGTTGCAATATTATTTACTAGAGTGGTCTCGCTTGGACGTTAAACAAGCCTCTCTTTGGAAGTAACCCGAGGTTTTTATTGCTTTCATTTTCTTTTATTTTTATATTAGATTTTCTCTCATGGAAATATTTGTGTGCTTTGTTTCTAGGTACATGACTTGATATACACTTATGCATTGGTTTGGATCAATAATCAAGGAAGTTTGACGCCTATTTTTGCTAGCATATAGAAATCGAGATTCAATTCAAGAGGACATCGGCTTTGAAAGGTTAAATTGGATCATTCGCGGGTAATTACACCCACCAATATCCGGTAATACCTTTCCTAGCTCTTTCTCTAATGGTTGGTGACTCGTTGGACTTGTGATGGTTTGTTGGATTGATTTCTTTATTTTCCCCTCCAATGGATTATTTGGTTTATATTTGAGTATATTGTCTCTCTCAAGCTTGGGGAGAGGGTATTCTATCATGTTTGGTGGGATGTTGATTCATTAATGCCATGCACTAAAGTATATGCATTTCCATGTCTTTTCTTTTATTTTGAAAAATCGAAAAAGATTTTTGTTTACTTTCAAGGTAATTTTGGAAAAATGTGTTTTGTTTGTTCTTATTTTGGACATTTTGTTTTGGGACTTGAATCCTTGAATTTTTTCTTCCTTAGTGGTAAATGTTTGCACGGTTTGAGAGTGTCATAGGTTGACTCTAGGATACCATATGCTAAGGTAGTCTGGTTGAGAACTTTTAGGGGTGCATGAAGCCTTAGTTCACGGGGATGTGGTAAGATGGAGTTGCTCTCTATAGTGGATTTTAAACCCTTGGTTGGTATTTGTTTGGTTATAATCCCTTGTGAGCTTCATTTGTTCTAGCCTTCATCACCTTGTTGAGTGGCAATTTAGGATCCTTGACTATGCATGTCTTAATCCTTGTTTTGACCTTTTGCTCCCAAGATCGTGACTGAGCCACTCTAGGGGAGGAAAAGGGCACCTTTTCTCATTTTTCTTTATCTTCTTTTTATTTTGTTACAAATTTGATTTTCTATTTTGCATCGACCTACTTGCTAACCAATTTGAGCCTAATTTTCCCTTTCTTGTCTTAACCACATTACAAACCCAATGGCCTATGTTTACCAACCCTTTAGTTAGTGAAGCATTAGCATGTGAGGTTTGTGTTTTGAGAGTGTTGATCATGAGCAAGAAAACTTAGTGAATTGGTTTAAGTAAGGTCTTGAAAGTTGAGCTTGAAAAGAATATGCAAAAAAGTTTGAGAAGAAAGATGTAATTCAAGAAAATCAAATGAAGTTTCAAGAAAAAGTCGTCCATAGTTATAAAAAAAAAGGCAAGGACACCAAATAAGAGCTAAAAAAAATTAAAAAAAATAAATTAAAAAAATTAAAAAATTGAAAAAGAAACAAAAACACATACAAAATTTTAGTTTGGTTTCGTTTTCTTCCCTAGTTAAAGCATTGAGGACAATGCTTCGTTCAAGCTTGGGGGGGAGCGTTACTTCGTTTTTGGTATATATTGTGTTACTGTTGAATAAGCTTGAGGGAGATGGCATTATTGGTATTTTTGTTTGATATTTTGTGACTTCTTGAATTTTTTTTTATAGTAGGCCACTCTTTTGCTTCACTTAGGAAATATCACAAAAATTTTCAAATTTTTACCTCGCCTTAACCCTTAGCCTTACGTTACAACCCAATAAAAGACCCTTAGACTTTAGTGGGGTTGAGTCAAAGAACGGTGTTGGGAGATAGAATTCAAACCTATGGAGAGAGTATGCATAGTAGAGATGTCGGGATTACCTTCTCAAATTTTTTCATTTCTTTATCTTTTTCCGGTTCCTTCGTGGAATCATGAGATGCTAGCTTAAGGGTTGATTTGAACCTAGTGGAGAGAACGCGGCCCGATTGGTTGGGGCTAGGGTGGATTCTGTGCCCATTAGTTCTTTATGCTTAGCATATGTTATGTTTCACTCAACCATTGACATCTTGGAACGTGTATACATTTGTCTATTTAGAAAGGTTTGCATTCATTGGTGCTTGTTCCTATCTCTTGTCCAAATATGAACTTTGTGTTTTCTTTCTCTTTTTATGTTTCTTTTTCTTTTCTTTTTATTGCCTTGCCTTGGTTTTTGTTTAGAGTTGTGGGTTAAACTCTTAGGACACCCTCACGAGAGCACACTCGTCCTCTTGGGCGATCTAGGGGTTTATAGGGCTTGTCTTTAGTTGCTAAAATTGACCGTGATTCCTACGAAAGTGAGTTAGTGTACATTCTTGTCTCCTTTAGTGTCTTAGATTTTCTTGAATAAATCACTCTCCTTCTCCCGTGTTTCATGTTAATTTGCTCGAGGATGAGCAAAAGTTAGCTTGGGAGAGTTTGATAAGTGACTTTTATGTCACTTTTAGGGTGTTTATTGAGTCGCATTCCGACTTATTTTACAATAATTTAGCCCATTTTGTTCTTTATTCCTTTTATTCGCTTATTTTCTTATTTTCCTTATTCGTTCTCTATTTTGAGTATTTTTGCATTTTTATTAGTTTTTAGTTTATTTTTGTAGTTTTAGTTAATAATTTCACGCTTCTCTCGTTTTATTTATTTTTCTTTTAGTTTCTAGTTTATTTTATTTTATTTTATTTAATTTCATTTTATTTTATTATTTCTTTAGTTTTAGAATTTTATTTTACTTTAATTATCTTGTTTTATTTTATTTTATTTTATTTTAGTTTTTGTCCCTATTTCTCTCGGTTTTCTTGGTTTGTGTAGGATTTTGCTCGGAGGTCCAAGGTTAGAGGTTCAATATACGTGTCTCAAGTTTTGAGTCATAAATGGAGTCTCGAATCAAAGCCAAACATCATTCACAAGCTACTGCCCCTAACCAACCTACTGCTACTAGCTTATCATACACCCCACCATCACCTAAATCTACACCACACACTCTTCACCTCACTTCCCCTGCTCCCAACTTCCTCACGTATTCCCACACCTCCACTCACCACCACGAAAACCACCAGCCTCCTACAGCAGCAATGCCCAGCCACGCAACATTTGCGCCACCCTCACTTAACCACCATTTGCAACCTCATGCACCTAGCAACACCAAATCAACAACCAATTAACCACCATTTCACACCACCCTGAACCACCAACAACAACCAGCCGCAGCAAACCACCACAATCCCCTGCTCCCACAACGCCGCAACCACCGTCAGCCACCAAAACAACAATTGCAGCAACAGCCGCATACAACAACCCAGCCACACCTCCCATTTCGTCACCAAAACCGCCAGCAATTACCACCTTCAATTCGACTCCAGCAGCCACCCAAACTACCTAAACCACCAACACCCCGCAACAACCAATCCTCTGATTTCCCTCTTCTCACCTCACGCAACCACCAATTACTAACCCAATCAACTCCAACCACCTGAACCACCAATCACCCCCCGTAACAACCACCAGCCCTTCACCCACAATCGACCACCAAACTCCAACCCAATTACTCACCAGTTAAGCCACGCAATTCGCCCAACACCCAAAATCACAGAGCAGCCAATTCGCGGCCACGCAGCCTTGTCAGAAAGCACACAAATTGGAGTCCAAAATCGAGTTGAGACAGTAAGTTTGCGCGACTTGTGCGCGACTTCTGTTTATTTCTCCATTTCTTTGGGGGATTTTTGGGTTTTTTCTCCATTTCTTTTTCTTTTCTTTTATTTTCTTTTAGTTTTGTTTTTTGTATTTAGTTTTAATTAGTCTCTTTCATTTTATTTTTATTTTTATTTAACTTGTATTACAAATACCCCTTTGGGGTTATTTTCTCATAACTTTCAATCAACATTTTATTTTAGATAGATTAGATTAGTTTAGCCTATATTTTCTCTCTCTTAGGGTTAGTTTTAGGAGTAGTGTAGAGAGAGAAAGCTTGGATTTCCATGGAGTTTTTGAGAGGTTGAAGAAGCAACTTTGTGGAACTTCTTCTCATCTATTCTATGAGCATTTTCTAACTTTCTCTCATCTTTATTTCTTTGCTTAATTCTTAGTTTTTTTACTTTTTGTTTGTTGATTTGAGTAGATTAATTAGTTTGTTTGTTTAATCTTGTTTTTATTCTTATTGTACCTTGTTTTCTATGTCTTTCTTCATTATGTTAGCTTAGGTCTTGTTATAGGGAATTGGATGAAGGTTATATTAATGAAATGAATGATTGATTTTGATTAGTATGAAATTGTTTCTTGATTATTGTGTATGGGTGATGCTTTTATGGATTAGAATCTTTCTAGCTAATCGATTCTATGCTGTTAATTGTGCTTTCAATCAATTGTGCGAGAGTGAGTTGGTTGAGAGCCCTAAATTATTCCATACCTTTGCTAGGCTAATTGCACGAGAGTGAATTAGTTTAGTAGGATAGTTAACATGCTTAATTGTGTGAGAGTGAGTTAAATTTTTTGATGTTCCTAATCGAGGTCATTTTCATCTATTTGTATGATGTTGTTTAATATATTGGTGTGATTTGATTCCACTTTCCCTAGTTTTAGTTATTTGCTCTTAGTAGTATTTGGTTTAACCTCTCTCTATCTCACGACTTTCCCTAGTAGTCTAGTTGGCACAAATTAATACACTTAGTCCTTTTGGGTTCGACCCTTTACTTTCCACTAACTAGTTTAGTGTAAGTTTGGGTATTATAAATTTCTAATTTGGTTAGGGTTAGTAGACCAAAGACCTACTTCTACCCTCGATCAGATAGATGGGAAGAGAACGTGGAAGAAAGGGGAGAATGTTAGGTATGGATAAAGTATGCAGAGAATGGAAAAATGATGTGGATGGAGAGATATGGATGAATTTATGAATAAAGTGGACCCCAACTTAAATGATGGAAAATACGTGCATACGAGACTCTCTAAACATGGTCAAAATGTGACATATTAGGTGTGTTCTTTAATAGTGAATGTGAGTGACATACTTTTACTCTTGTGTGAGAGCATGGGACTATGTGCCTAGACTCAATTAAGGACTGAACATGATTACTGTCATTAATAAATCGATTAAATTATTTTAGCTAATTGATTAGACTGACTCGTCGTGAAGACTCAAGCAAAACTACAGGCCATCGTCAGACGACAGTACTATCGCTAAACGCTATAGGTCAGCGCCAGACGATGAGATCGTCGCCTGGTGCCGATCACTAGCGCTTGGCACCACATTCCAAATCTTTGTGCCATTCAAGAACATAGATATGGGGCTATTTCTAGTATTTTTCTCTAAAGGGACAAGCCTAAAAGTCGTACTAAGTCATGTTTGATCAATTTATTAGACTTTAATCATTTATTCATTCATTTATTAATTAATTAAATTAGCAAAGTCCTTTAGTCATTAATTAATTTCTTTAACTCATTCACAAGTCAAACAAACAGTTACGGGAAAACACATAAAATATGTACAACAAATAATGCACAAGTAGTCATATAGTCACGATATGATGCAATGAGTTTGCAACCTAACCATGGCTCTAGTTCTCTAAAGTTGAAGATATGGGTTATTCAAAGAGGGTACATGGTTATGAGTCTAAATGCACCGCGCAGAAGTCGTACCTTTGGAAGGGTTGGCGCGTATGGATGGGACCCTATGAGTTAAACTCGCTTCTATGGTTTGGTGAATTCAACAAACTCGAATGTACCCTTCGTTGCCAGCAGCGTTCAATTGGGTAGATGGAGCGTGAATTCCCAGAGGGTTATGGCCATATGTAGAACACATATGGGTTTCAAAAAAAAGGGAAAAACTCAATCAGAAAGTAAAACCGAGCAAACATTATAAGAATACTAGTCAAAACATGAAGGTAGATTTTTAGCTCGGTAGTGGAAGAATTTGGCATGAGAAAATAGCGTCGTCATCGGACGCTGGGACTGTCGCCAGACGACAAGCTTGTTTCCATGGGACAGCGCCATCGTTTGGCGCTGACGCTGTTTCTCAGTGCTAATTCCTACATGCCTCGCAAGCTTTCTGGTCTTGAATTTTCAGTTTTTTCTTAGCATTATTTCGACTTTTGTTGTGGAAGTTATTTCCTGAAATTCCTACGTATAAAAATCCTATGTTTTTTACTCATTACGAATGGTCTTTCCAATGAGAAACTTTGTATGCTTATGCCAATAATGTAAATCAAAATTACGCACATGAAATACTTAGAACTTTTCGAGTCTCATCCACTCATTCTAAATCATTGCCAAAATAAGTTTTAGGAATTAAAATATAAATCCTCCTTAGTGGAGTCGCCCAAAAAATGTAGGGAATATTTCTAGCCATCCTACACTTGAGCCCCACTATGATCATGCACTTAAGCATGGTGGCGTCCAAAGGGATGGAATCTAGAGTAAATGAGTCGCCAACAAGTTTTAGGAATTTGTAAATCATTCACAGGCTGAACGTTACACCCCTTTACGATCCAGGAGAGCATTAACTCCAATAGGTCTGGAAACATGACTGGGAGTTCGGGGATGAAGGTACAAATTCAACCTAAAAGAGATTAAATTTTCCCTAATGATAGGCCTCTACTTTGTTCTTCTCGTATTCATGTGCGCTTTCTGACTAACATGCAATCAATAGGTTTACCCTAAACCTGTTTAATCTATGTTGGATGAATATTAATGCACAAATAAAACTATTATTGGCGATTACTTGAATTATAATCATATTAACCCTAAACAAGATTATTAATTATCTTTTTAAGCGTGATTACAAATACAAATTCCCTTAAAACATGCATAAAAGGTGTGATAAAGCAATAACGATAAATAATTAAGAATCATGATACCATAATATTATTAGCAAGATCCTAGGCATGATACAACAAGATTCATAACAAATCCTAGCATGTCACTAAGCGTCAAAGATCAAACCTTTAACCCTAACATGATACTCACATGATATTAGGAAAGAAATAGGAAACAATACAATGAAAATACTTGATATTAGAAATATTCATTAACCCTAAACATGATACTAGGAAGCAATAAAACATCCTTACATGATGCTAGGAATCAAAATATTAATGTAAGCATGATTTCTATATCAAAACATCAATAATTAAACAATTAAAGTACTTACTTTGATACCTCGTATATCTTTCTAATAACAAAATACACATGTTAGTAACTTCATGTAAAAGTAGTAAACAAAACAATTAAATAAAATAATTGTAATAGGGATTTGGGACCAAACCCTCAGAAATTATCAAACCTTTCACGTCTAGGGCAAAGGCAACTTCGAACTTGGCTAGGTGTTTCTAAAACTAATGAGTAATGAATTTTGAGAGAGAGAAGTTTTAGAAAAAGGGAGAAAGAATAAGCTTCTAGCTTAGAGAGAGAGAATAGAATAGAGAATTCTAGGTGATTTGAAAACTGGAAAATATGACCCCTATTTATTGGCAAAATAGCACGGAATGAAATAAATCGTATTCGGAAAAAAAATACCTCATGTCACCAACGACAAGAGTCAGCGCCAGACGATAGGCTTGTTGCCAGGCAACAAAGGTCAGCGTCAGGCGACGACTCTAGCATCTTGCACTGGTTCAAAATTACAATGCGCTTTTACACGCGTAATTACCTTTTAAACCGATTACAAGTTAATACGCATCCAAGCAGATTTAAAATCAGATTTAATATATTTTATTTAAAATAAAACATCATTCAAAATATAATTATCAATCCTAACCTCAATACAATTAAAGAGAACCTTCTAGATATTCCTAGAAGACTAAAATCAATCTTAATCACTTTAGGCTTAATAATTAATAGGCCCTCCTTTAGATCATTGGGCCACATTTAAAACCATTAGGCTTATAATATATCATTGGAAAGCTCTTTGCAAGCCCAATAAAACTAGACTATTATTGGATTCTTATCATGGACCAAACCAAATTAGACTGGCTATTTTTATAAATATAGTAAGAAAAGAAATATTTTTGAAAAAAAGAAGAGAAATATTTTAATAAAAACATCCTCATCACTAGACTTTCCACACTTTCACTTTGTTCGATAATCAAATGACATGAAAGTTACTCATCACTGGGTTTTGTTTTGGGGAGATACATTTAGGTGTCTACATGATTGTTATTTCGATCATGATTATGATTATAATTTTCAACATTGTTATTATGTTGCTTTATATTTATTATTGTTGTTGCTTGATCACACCTTTTATGCATGTTTAAAGGGAATTTGTACTTGTAATCACGCTTAATAAGATAATTAATAATCTTGTTTAGGGCTAATATGATTCAAGTGATCGCCAATAATAGATTTATTTGTGCATTAATATTAAACTAACATAGATTAAACAGCTTTAGAATAAACCTATTGATTGCATGTTAGTTAGAAAGCGCACATGAATACGAGAATAATAAATTACACGCCTATTATTAGGGAAAGTTCAATCTCTTTTAGGTTGATTTGTACCTTCGTCTCCGAACATCAGTCATGGTTCCATACCTATTGGAGTTAACGATCTCCAAGATCGTTAAGGGGTGTAACCTTCACCCAGTGAACGATTTACAAGTTCCTAAACCTTGTTGGCGACTTTATTGCTCTAGATTCATTCCCTTTGGGCGCCACCATGCTTAAGTGTATGAACAAAATGGGGCTCAAGTGTGGAATGGCTTGAAATATTCCCTACATCTAATAAATTAAAGGAAAAGCAATCCTCTCTAATCTTTCTACTCTTTCTTGGCCCTTTTCCAATTTTTGTCCGCTTCTTCTTCTTCATCCATTACTTTTGCTAGCAAGCATCCTTTAAAGGATCTGCATTCAATTTTAGTGTCAGTAAATTCTCCTTTAGCCATCACACCATATTTCTTCTCTACCCACACTTTCTTTTCTGTAGAGTCATCTTTTCTTTTCTCTTTGTCTTTAGTAGTGTTCTGCTTCTTAGGCATGATAGGAGTTTTAAATTCAACCTTTTCACCTTTGAGTTCCTTAACAGGAGCTATCTTGTCCCCCAAAAGATTCTTTACTTTTGTTTTATTTTGAACTCTCTTCTTGTCCTTTTTAGGCCTATCAAGTAGCCAATGATTTACATCCTTAGACAAAGATGGAGGAACCTTTTGGGTAACAACTTCCCATAATGGCCTAGCACTCCAATAAGTATCAAACCTCTCTATGTCTTATGAAACAGGAAATTCATAAGGACGACGAAGATCTCTAGAAGGAATGGTTTGAGCAAGGCCACACTTCCTTTTTACCCTACAAGGGTAATAAAAAGTCAATTTGGATAAGCTAGGAAGATGGCAGAAGGGTTGCTTGTTGACACCAACCATCTTCTCAATTTTCCACCAAGGGATGATCCACTTAATAGCAAAATCACAGGAGGCGAATATTTTGCTCCACTCTTGGCGGCCCAACTTTATGGCAAGGTGTTTCTTCCGTTTAACAAAGCAGTTTAGTGTATAGTTTTCAATATTATCGAGAAGAATAATTAATTCTATGCTCTCCATTAGCTACATCTGCAACAATTCAATGCAAATAATTAGTATTACTATACAAAAATATATGTTTTTTATTTCTGTAATTAAAAATATTATTTTTCTACTTGCAATAAAATTGTAGAGCCTTGAAAAGGTGCTTTAGGATTTTTCTTTAATTCATCCAAACTAAGCATAGTTTCTCTAAATCTTAATGGCATTGGATTCCTCCCTGTTTCATTTTGTTCCATGACAAACACTAAAATTGCTTGATCGACCCTCACGATTATTTCCACTAGTGAGGAGATATTGGCTAAACATGTAAAAGAGAAAAGCTCTCCTCCTATAAACATGAAAAATACTCAGAATATGGTCCATCAAAGTAATGGCGTGCAGATTTTTTCAGATTAACTATAGTTCCATCTATAATATTTCTTAGATCCATGTCTTTAAGATTAAAGATGCGCTCAAAATCTTTATAATAAAATTCGCTCACATTGGGAATTACCACATGATCCATGGAAGGGAAGCCTAGAATAGTACCAAATTCTTCCGGTAAAGGACTAATTTCATCATAAACTAGTGTAAACCAATGGGTGTCTAGATCCCAATATTCTAAGGAGGTATGAATAAAATCTATATCTATGTCTACCCCCTTAATACCATAAATACCTCCCAGGTGAAAGAAATCAAGCTCTTTTCTCTCCTTAGCAGACAAAGATCGGCACCACTCACGATTAAAATCACTAAAACTTTTAGACATGATTGCTTAAAGAGAATTAAAGCTATAACTATTGTATTAATCCGTTCAAAATATACAAAAATCATATGATTTGGGGGCTATTTGTGCACAAAGCTGGTACAGTTTGTTTCCCGAAAGGATTCGGAGAAAAAAAGTTCAGCGCCAGACGATATGAATAGCATTTGGAAACAAGATCAGCGTTTGGCGACAGAAAGTCTACTCAACACCAGCTTTTCACACTATGCAAATCATGTGTTTTTTATTACGACTCGATTTTGTACATTAACTTTAGGTTTTTTTATCTTTTGTTTTAAAACCCTTTCCAAAAAAATTTCGATAAATTTAAACTTAATTAATTTTAGGCTTATGTTAGTCAAAGTTTACTTTATTTTTCATTTCTTCTTTTGGGGGAGAAATTTGGATACCCTCCATTAATAAAAAAAAAATGACGGAAATTTTTCCGCAAAATTATTCACAATTTTTTCACACACTCATAATAAGCATAATAAGTTTGTATATACAATTTGTCTAACATAGAAGTCATATAATACAAGCTAGTAAAGTACTAAAAGTCAATTAAAATAAATACAGGTACAACTACGGTGCCGGAGGACGTAAATAGGGAGGCACTCCCAAAGTGTCAAAGAACAAAGTAGATCGTGGAGTATATCCCTCATTGGCTCCAGGATTGCTGACAGTCAGGATTGACAAAGTAGGGCCAACCCATCCAATCCCACCCTGATGCTGAATAGCCAACAGCTGAGGCTGTGGCGGCTGCTGCAACGAGGAGCCAACCTCATACGTCCCACCACCCCCTAAAAGAGTTGATGCCACGCCTCCTTAGCCTGTCGGCCTAGCATATGCACCCTTAGACGAAGAGCCTGAACCCTCTGCTCTCTTAGCAGGAGTCATCAACGACCGGCCAACCTCACCCATGGAAGAGGTACAACGACGCCTCAATCCAAACCTAGATCTCTCTCTCCTAGCATCAGGTCTCGTCCCAGTATGTGGAAGAGGAATAGGTTGTCCCTGCGAAAGTAAATCATGTCAAATGCTAAATGTGTAAATAAAGCGTGAGATAAGGATATGAGAAATACCTATGCAGTGTCGTCACGACAACACGAGGCTCGATCCTTTAATCTCACCATCTGGTAGCGAAAGACGTCCAAACCCCTCGCCATCCTCCTAACCACCTCGCGAGAGAACTGTCAAGAGACAAGTCAGTAACAATAAAAGATTTATATACAAGTAAAACGGTAAATAAATAACTAACCCAAGTCTGGTGCCAAGGTATCGACCGCTCAATAAAGCAGTGATCCGGAAGAGCAAGAGGAATCATCTCCTCAACAGGGCCATACATCCCCTAGTAGGTGGATCAACGAACTCCGCGCGCGCATCCTACAAAATAAAGATGAGTAGTCAATGCCTACTTGGGGGCTATACAAGAGACAAATACAGAAGATGAATAATGCCTCCTCCACTCACTCTAGCAAACAGGTGTGCCTTCTAGTGACCTACTCGCCAAGGTCCTCAATCTCGTCTTACCAAACATATGCTAAGGAGGGCGAGCAGGAACAACAAAAGCCTCCATGGAGTGCGGAATAGCCACTCTCTCACCTAGATACATCGCAACATCATATGTACCCTGGAAGTACTGACACTGAGCAGTGTACTACACAACGAGCGTAGGAATGTTGAAATCGGCCTACGGTCAAAACTCTACGGCCGACTCCTACAAAATGCATATTCATAAGATAAAATCTTATGAAAGGTATTAATAGGCAAGTATCCGAGGAACATACCAAGAGAATCAACTCTCAAACGCGCCTAGTAGTAGCCGCATCACTATGACAGCCTCCCCA
This sequence comes from Chenopodium quinoa, assembly GCF_001683475.1. NCBI lineage: Eukaryota > Viridiplantae > Streptophyta > Magnoliopsida > Caryophyllales > Amaranthaceae > Chenopodium > Chenopodium quinoa. Next base: position 557,221 of record NW_018742400.1, read on the forward strand.
ACCGGAAGCAACAGGGTGCTCGCGAGGAGAAGGTCTCGCCGACGCGAGAGACGGAAAATACTCGTAGAACCAGATCTATGAAGAGAAAGAAATGTAAATAAATGCTAAAACAAATTTTGAGCTAAATTTAATAAAGGAAATAAAGTATACCTCTACGACTTTCCATAATCTGGAAAGCTCGGTATCTCCCTCGAAGGAACTATGACTACTAACAAGCTGCAGTCCGACTAGGAAGTCGGCGTTGGCCAAGGTGACCCAATCATTTGACCTGACCACGTGAAAGTCGTGAAGAGCAAGCAGGTAGTAGAGTAGAACTCAACTACCTTTGTCAGGCACAAAGATCCCTAACAACAAGATAAGAGGGAAGATGCGCACCCGCTGCTCTAGGGTGGTCGCGTTGTTCTGAAAAGCCTCCACAAGCGTGGATCAGCAAATGCACCTAGAGCTGAGATGCGTCGGCTCAGCCTCACTAAGAGCCCGAATGGTGATAGGGCCCAACAACTCCAGTACCTCTAGAGAAAAAACTAAGATCTTGCTATCAAACGGAAGCGCAACTGAAGTAAACTCCAATCCCGTGATGAGACTAAAGTTAGTATGGGTAACAGTCATCTACCCCAAAAGGTGTTGGTGGTGTCCTAGAAGAACTCCACCAGAGCTTTAACTTCGTAATGGCTCTGTCAGAAAGAATACATAGCTTGGGTGGCTCGTAAGATAAGAGGCAAGCCACAAGTCTCCCACAAGAAGCACAGACCGTTATGGTCGCGAAAGTAAGGGTCGTACAAGGAGCCGATGGTTGGGTTGCTAGAACCATGGCTGATAACTCTCCCACTGTGAATCCCTAGCCAAACGCGCTCCGAAATGTGAAACTCGGGCGCAAAATAAAAAATGCGCTCGTCCCACTCTGGGAACCTCCCTATTGAAGAAGAGGTCTCTACGCCGGCATCAACAGGATCGTCCTCCCAATGAGCCTCCCTAGAACGAGAACCGGAACCTCGTCATCTAGCCATGCTATATAATGCAAAATAACAGAAAATAAAGGTTCTATAGTATCTAAGGTTCGCCTAGCCTCATGATATTATGTTCGGAAAAAAAAACAGAGTAAAATTTCAATTCAAGCATAAATTGCAATTTTCAACAATCAAACAATTTCTTGCAATACCATGACAAATATTGTGACAAATTGGACAAGAATGGCTAGCAAAAGTACGAAGAACAAGTCACATTGTTCTCTTGAACTCAAGGGGTTCAACAATGGCAATTTGCTCATTTCTTCACCAAATTGAGTAAAACGAGTCTCAAAATGCTCTAAAGATAATATATAAAAATAATCAAGCAATTTCGAGGTATAAGATTCAACAAACGGAGCAAATTAAGCAAAATTGGGTTCGATTTTTTTGAAAACCTGGCATGAATATGTTCGAATTCAGCAAAAACCGAGATAAGTTTGAGAAAAACTTACATGGATCAGGAAACTATATGAAATAAGCTTTGATTTGCAAGAAGTGTGAGCAAATTTGATGGACAAACGAGCAAGAATGAGTGAATTGAAGTATTCGAGCGAAAACATGAACATCAACAACAACCACGGCCTAATAAGGAAGAAGGGGTATTATTTTGAAAAACCTGACATCAGCGCATGACAACATGCTTGTCGCTATGCGCTAACATCTGTCGCCTGGCGACAGAGCTAAATCCTGGCGACAGCGTGTTCAGGCATGCGTTGGTATGGAGATAGGATGTATGGCCCCCATAAATGATTATGCAGACCTTATACATCAATTTTGAGTTCCTTTGTATGCCATTTAGCCCCTATTAGAAATTCGATATGATTAAGTAGTTGACTCGATTACAATCATAGTAGGTGATCGACCTGATGATCGTCTCACTTAGCTTAAAGCGCCTAAACATTGGCTCATCGCTAGCACCTATGTATATGGTTCGCAAGCAGCAAAATGCGCCAACGTATTAGCAGCGCGGTAATTTCAGCAAATATCACAGCAGCAAAGTTTAAGCGAGCATTGAGGATCAATAAGCGGTAATTTGGAATATTACCACAACAGAACTGAGGGTTACCAGCAAAATGGTCTTCGACGACATTCCCTAGCTTGTGGAGAGTTGTCACAAACAAATGAGGATGGCTTCAAGCGGAGTTATCTTCAATCATATTCCTTAGGATGTGGAAGATGGTCATAAAATGGTAGGATATCTCTACAAGTGGTGCAATCTTCAATGGTGTTCCCTAGTTTGAGGAAGAATATCACTTCAGAAATTGAAGACAGCTACAAGCGGAGCAGTCTTCAGGCGGCATTCCCTAGCTTGTGGAAGACTATAAAATTAGAAATTCAAGGTAGGTACAAGCGAAGCAGTCTTCAGGCGGTATCCCCTAGCTTTAGGAAGATCGTCAAACAAAAATAGGTTACTCCAGAGACGTGTGCTCGACGGTGCAAGATACACGTTTCTTAACTCTTTTATTTGTTTAACTAATCCTAGTTTGCAGGCATCGACGTTACAAGAATGATTAAAAAATTCAAAACGTTCTGAATCATTCTCTATCCCTATCGTTACTTTGACTTTTTTTTTTAAACTTGCGTTTCTTCAAAATTAGTCAAAGTGAGGGCTTCTACAGACACCCAAATGTGTCTCCTAAAAGCCGAACCCAGTGATGAATTCCTTTCACGTCATTTGATTATCGAACGAAGTGAAAGTGTGAAAAGTCTAGTGATGAGGATGTTTTTATTAAAATATTTCTCTTTCTGGTTTCAAAAAATATTTCTTTATCTATTTATGAAAATAGCCAGTCAATTTTTTTTGGTCCATGATAAGGGTCTAATAATAGTGTAGTTGGATTGGGCTCGAAAAGAGATTATCAACGATATATTATCAGCCCATTTCCGATGAATAATGAGGAAGTTATGGATTAAATTAAACTAAGCCCAATGATTTCACATGTAGAGAAGGATTTAACAATTATTATTCCTGATATAATTAGGATTGATTTTAATCTTTTAGGAATATATAGAAGGTTCTTTTTAATTTTATAAGATTAGGATTGATAATTATATTTTAAAAGATGTTTTATTTTTAATAAAATATATGATTTGTCACAGAGATAATTTTAAATCTACTCAGACGCGGAATTAGCTGCTTAACTGTTTTAAGAAGATGATTTCACATACAAAGTACACGTACAAAGCCGCTAACAGGTTTCGCATGGCGCTGCAGCTGTCGCCTGGCACTGCTCTTGTATTCTGGCGCTGATTCCTGTCGTTGACGACAGGAGGTATTTTTTTCCGAATATGACTTGCTTTGACCCCGTACTATTTTTTTTATATAAATAGTGGTTGTATTTCCCCGTTTTTTAGGATTCACAACAATCATCATCTCTCTCTCTAAAAGCTAGAAGCTTTCTCTCTTTCTATTCTTTTTCTAAACTTTCCCTCTCTCAAAATTCAACATTCATTAGTTCTCGACACACCTAGCCAAGTTCGAAGTTTCCTTCGCCCTAGAATGAAAGGTTTAATATTTCTGAGGGTTTGGTCCCAAATCTCTATTTCAATTATTTAATTTAATTGTTTTATTTATTATATTCCTTAAAGTTACTAACGCGTGTATTTTGTTATTAGAAAGAGATACGAGGCATCCAAGTAAGTAATTTAATTATTGATCTTTTGATATAGAAATCATTCTTAGATTATTTTGATTCCTAGTATCATGTTAGGATGTTTTATTGCTTTCTAGTATCGTCTTTAGGGTTAACTAAAATTTCTAATATTTATGATATTATTATGATGATTCCTATTTCTTTCCTAATATCATGTTAGTATCATGTTAGGGCTAATTGATCTTTAATGTTTAGTGACATGTCAAAATCTATTATTAATCTTGTTGGTATCATGCCTATGATCTTGCTATTATTAAGCTTTGATATAATTATGATTATGATTATGTTTTTGATTTTGATTGTTATGTTGCTTGATATTGTTTATTGTTATTTCTTGATCACGCATTTTATGAATGTTAACCGGTGCCAAAAAAGGGGAAAAATAATTATGAGTTTGTTTTTGGCACCGGTTAACCGGTGCCAAAAGTGCCAAAAAATTAAATTGTTTTTTTTTTGTCTTTTTTACTTAAAAGTTAAATCGACTAAAATAATTAAGAACATCAAAATATAAATCGAATATCAATCAATATAATCGAAAATTTACGTTATATAATCAAAAAAATTTTACAATATAGATCAATTCAGTAGTTCAATTACAACATATAAATAAAAAAAATTACAATATAAATAAAAAAAAAATTACAATATAAATAAAAAAAATAAAATCAATATTCTTACATCTTGATTCTTCCATTTAAAATCTAATTCAATGTACCTGCACCAATTAAAACAAAACAAAAAAACGATTAACATAATTAAGCTTCCAAAAAAACCCACTAAGATTCAAACCTAGAAAAAAAATAGAATTCGCAAAATATTTAAATCAAAAAAATATAAATCGAAAAATACCCATAAATGGAAATTAATTGATATCGAAAAACAAAAAATCAAAATCGAAAGCAAAATATATTAAAATCGAATAAACAAAAAACAAAAATCGAAAAAAAAAAACAAAATTGAAATCGGGAAAAAAATAACCCAGAAATCGAAAACAAAAAAATCGAAATTGCTATCGAAAAAAAACACAGAAATAAAAAAAAATTCTATTAAAATCGAAAGAATAAAAAAAACAGATTTCGAAAAAAAAAATAAAAAAACCTAAAGTGAAATCGGAAAAAAAAAAAAAAATAAAAAAATAAAAAAAAAAAAAAAAACCAGAAATTGAACAAAAAATATCAAAATCGATTAAGGATAAAAAATCGAAGTCGAAAAAATAAAATATTCAAATTTCAAATCCAGAACTCCAAAAAAACAAAAACTAGAAATTGAAATCGAAGGAGAACTGTCTTGGTGGTGGGGGAACGGTGTTGCATGTGTTCGTGGTGGTCTCCGTGGTGGCCTTGAGGGAGAAGGAGACGTGGTAGTCTTGAGGGAGAAGGAGTAGATCTAGATGAGAAAGAGAAGGAGGAGATGAGGGAAGGAGAAGATGAGAAAGACGGCGTGAGCAAGAAGGAAAGAGTAGGAGAGGAGGAAGCGGCTGATTGAGATAGGGTTAGGGAAGTTTTATGGGCGGGTTCTTTTTTTAAAATAATAAAGGCACCGGTTCACTTTGAATCGGTGGGCTATTTGTTTTTGCCACCGGTTTGAAGTGAACCGATGCCATTATAACTGGTTCATTTATCCGCCCATTTTTTAGCCTATTTCTACCACCGGTTTGGACTGAACCGGTGGCAATTAGGGGGTGCCTTTTTGCTTTTTTCTACTAGTGTTTACAAGGTCCTAAAACTTGTTGGCAACTCTTTTACTCTAGCTTCCTTCCCTTTAGACGCCACCATGCTTAAGTGTATGATAACAGTGGGGCCCAAGTGTGGGATGCTTGAAAGATTCCCTACCTCATTGTCACTAGTGACCATATAAAACACCTCAAGGTCTTTCAAAAGCTCAAGGTCATTTGGCTCACTAGCTACCACAGCAGATCCAAAGCTTTCCTCATAAATTTCATAGTCACCAAGCTAGCCCTCCTCTTCACAATCAATCAATTTATCCTTGTTAAGATAATCTTCCTCACACTCTACCTCATAATTAGAATCCCATTGATACTGATTCTCCATTAGAAAATCATCATCTCTCTCATCATCACCATCATCCTCATCATCCACATCATCATAAGGTTCATCCCACAAGAAGGTGTCTAAAGGGATAGGACTGTCTTGTCTGTTATCTGCCCATTCATAATCATTAGGCACATCAGACCTGATAAATTTTGATGGAGTTGCAGGTGTGTTTTTGGCTTCAAATAGGGGATCTGGTTTTTTAGTAGGGGTTTCTTGTGTTTTGGAAGGGATTAGGGTATATAAACAGGGAACAAGAATGCTTTTTGAAGCTTTTTGGTTGTTTGACTGTTGGAGTAGGGACCATCTGAAATTATGTTTCTTTATAGAAACAAGGGGAAGAAATCTTATCTCTCATAGCAATTTACTCCTGGGTCAACTTACCAGGCCTCCCAGGAGTCAATTTTTTGGGAATACTGGACTTGTTTGACTTCAGTCAAGGAGTCATATTGGGCTGGCTTTTGGTAGTGGATCCAGTTTGGGATTGGACAAACACAGTAGGCTCAACATCATCATGTACCACATACAAGTCTCATTGTCTACTATTCACTATGAGTTCAGCCATTGTCCTGAACTCACCATCATTATAGACATTCCTCAACCCATCCCAAATATAAAATCCAGGAGCCAAATAGTAAAGCAAGTATTTATCAGCATAATCACCACATTTAGTAATTAATTCTTCCATATAAAACCAACACAACTCATCAGGATCAACATCAAAAGTTATGTACTGCCCTCCCAAATAAACCCAAACACCATTTTTGTGTTTAATTTAAACTTACCTCCATGGTAGATTTTTCAGGAAAACATCAACCATTTTTGCAATTAAATCAACGAAAAGTAAGTTTAAACTACAATAACTAACTAAACAACCACTTAAATCACTCTAATTCCGGAAATTTGTAAAATCGCAGAATTAGGCTTCCTCGATTTACCTTAACAAATGCAATGTCGAATTCCTTTTGCCAATTACTCTTCCGCATACAAAGATACAACCTTTGAGGACTTCCAATTCCAGAAAAAAATAGGGAAAGGCTGGAGTTTTTCAAGCTTTCGCAAGAATAAAAGTGGAGTTTAATTTTTTCTGGTGTAATTCGTTAAGGAGAGGGATGAATTCGAGTAACCCAGTACATATTAAGTAGGGAAAAATAAAAGTTTTACCTGTTAATCAGGTCATAGGTAAAATGGACCCGTTGGAGAAGAAGGGATATAAAGGTTAGATATTTGAGGAATAAACTAAAGGTTGGATTTTTCTTTTCCTTTTTTACTTATAAAAAAGAAATTATTAAAAGTATCACCTGATGTTGAATGAATGGTATAAATATTTTTTTTTCTTTTTCTTTTTGATTGGGTAATTTGGGTGCATTAGACATTGAGTAATGATACTTTATACTAAAGCTGTAAAAAACTAACCCGACCCGATATCTGAATCCGACCTGTACACGAACAATGGGTGAAACTAGTGGCCTATAACCTAACCTGAACTAGACCTGATGTTAACCGACAACCGATTTGATCCAATACTTTATGACCCAAACCCAAACCTACACCCAACTTGATAGTAGCTGTCAATTGATTTAATCCCCCCTTCAATAATCCAAACTTCAACTAGTACCTGACCCAATTAAAACCTTAAAATGGTTATAACCCAACACAACCTGTTATTCACCCGAGTCATGGAAGATTGAATAAAATTTTATATACCTTTTATTCAGCTTATATAGTGGTACAATTCTAAAAACATAACAACATATTTTGTTCAGGTTATATACCTTATATTCTCTATTACTTTGTATATATACTTTTAATAAAATCTTTATAAGCTTGATCAAATTATGGAAGGTATAATAGTATAGGTTCAACTTGAGCACATTGATATTAATTCGAATTGAACTTATACCAAAACCAAGAATGATCAAACTTTAAGATTATCTGACCAAAAAATTATTTTACCCAACCCTAAGCTGAACCTGAATGTACTACCTGTTAACCTTCCTAATCCCGACTTAAGAAAATGCTAACCTGATATTGAACGCGATCTGAATTTGACTTGAATCGAAACCAACCTACAACGAAAGAGTGCACGATCCGGAATAACCTGAATTGAAATTTATCCGACTCGAACCTGAACTTTATATGAGGCTAGATTGACCCGACATAACTTGGTTTCTGATTTGACCCAAGACATGATTTTACCTAATATGAACCCGACTTAAATACTGAAATTTACAGCTTTACTTTGCATGATTTTAATGGTAATAAAATTATCAAAATGTTACTAATATTTGTAATCCCAACCATTTTTTATTATTTATTACTATAATTTGTTTTCCCTCTAAGAGTCTTATGTGAATTTTACTCTGTAGTAACCTTTGATTTCCAAATAAAGACAAAATTATCATTATTCCCCTATGACAATTGTAATTTGTAAATGTTCACTATAAGACATTAGAGAATAGAGACTTTTAATTTTTATAAGTGTGCCGAGTTGATATCTAATGGAAACAGGGGGTGTTTATATCAAGGTATTTTTGTCTTTTTGCGTGTAAAAGTAAGGATAGTTATGCCTAAATTTATTAGACGGAAATTCTGCTGTTATATCGACATCAAGTAAACAAAACTAACCATGGTTAGTTGATGCAGCCTCTCACTTACCCAAACCCATGAGCATTGACACATTAGCCTCTTTCTTCTTCAATTTGGCTGTTTGTTCTTCAATTCAGCTTTTACATTTTGGAAAAAATTAATAAAAAAAAAAATTGACCATCATCTTCCCCCTCACTCCACTATTACCCATCTCCATGATTATTCCATGGTTTCCTTTCCACCTTCCGTTACATTCCCAACCCTGCTAGCACCTTCATCTTTTTCCTCCTTCTCTGATCCCCAAACACCTTAATCTTTTTCATTTTCTTCTTCAAGATACTTCAATGGTGAAAACCAAACCTCAAATCCATTTTTATTGGTGAAGAACAATGAAAACCCTATGTGAAATACTAGAAATTAAGGGAATGGCTAATCCCTAAGGGGAAGGTGTTTTCGCAACCACCGCATCGAATACATACCTTATACGTACGAACAAGATATTGCAAGTCGCAACCTGCTTGGAATTATATACCCAATTTCGTACCTACCAGATCTAGCAACCACTACCCGCTTTGATTTACAAAGTCATTTTCACGTACTATTTGAGTTTGCTTTACTGTTTCTGTAGACAATTGTAAAGTTGGTTAAGATATACGAATTGAGCATCAATGATGCCAAATGAACTTTTTGAAGCCCACGTGCCCAATGTAGGAGCTTTTGCTGAGAAAATAATTGTTTATTGGTCTGGCAAGAGAATCAATGGACTTTTATGAGCATTCCCAATGCAGTCTCGTTAGGTACGAATAAATGCAGTTTAAGGGGCTAGAAATTCATTTCACATGAATTTTGCTCAGCTGAGTTAAATTCCACCTCAGCTCCCGTTCTACTCTATGTCAGCCCGTTTCGAGTGTATTTCGGTATTTTCTCACGTATTTGGTAGTGTTTGGTGTATTGTATTCGTACATTTGCTTTTTATTTCCCAAAAATTACCCCTCTCCTCTTTTATTCACTCCTCTCTCTCTGTCTCCCTCACTCCTACTGTTCTCTCTGCTCTCTCCTCGCTCCTCTCATTCTGTCACTCCCTCCTCTCACTCAGCATCTCTTGCTTTATAGCTTTGCCGTAATTCGCAAACTTGTTAAGGTGAATCTCGTCGGTGAAGACTTGCTGCAGCTAAAGGCGCTAAATTAAGTAAGTACAATTTTTTTTTATTTTTTTTATTTTTTTTTTTTTTTTTTTGTGTTGGAGCTTATTGAGTTCATTGAGTTCGAATATTATGGTCTAATTGAAGTTGGGGTTTGTTCAATTTCGAGTAAGGGTTGAATTAGGATTGTTTCAATGTTATTGGGTTTTATGGGAATCATTTTATTAGTCGCGAAATGAGTTAGGGCTCGTATAATTATGGTCTAATTGAAGTTGGGGTTTGTTCAATTTCGAGTAAGGGTTGAATTAGGATTTTTTCAATGTTATTAGGTTTTATGGGAATCATCTTATTAGTCGCGAAATGAGTTAGGGCTCGTATAAAGATTGTGTATTTGATGTTCCTGTATTTATGAAATGAGTTAGGGCTCGTTTAAAGGTTGTGTATTTGATGTTCCTGTATTTAGCTTTTTTTGGTTTAGTAATTGTTGATGAGTGACATTTATGTCACTCTTAGGAAGTATTTTTAGAGTCATTTTCGCGTTTATTTTATCTTATTTTCCCTTTCTTTCTCTTGTTTTCTCTTTAATAAAGTTTCTAGTTTATTTTGATAATTTTGTCGCGTTTTAGTTCTTTTCATAGTTTTTAGTTTATTTTCGTATTTTATTTGCTTTTGATTTGTTATATTTCGTTCTTTATTTTTTCTTGAAAGTTTTCTAATTTACTTTTATTTATTTTAATTAGTTTTGAGTCTATTTTATTTCACTTTCTTTACTTGTATAGTTTTATTTAATTTTTATTAGTTTAGTGTTATTTATCTTATTTTATTTTACTTTATTTTACCTTTTCTTTATTTTATTTTATTTTATCTCTTAGTAATACCCTCGTGTTTTTGGTTGTAGGTGTCCCGGGTTTCAAGGTCATATTCGTGTTCGGAGGTCCAAGGTTCGAGGCGCAAAACTTGAGCCAACCCATGTTGCCCCTTATCCTTCACCACACCCCACACCCCACACCTTATCCTCCACAACACACACACCAACAACACAAGCAGCTCTTCCCCTGCTTCACCCCGCAACACCACCAACACCAACAGCAACATTAACCTCCACCACGCAAACCACCAGTCACAACAGCCCACCGTTCCCACAAACCAACAGCAGCCACCCTCACACCACCGCACAGCTGCCGCAACAACCACACCCCAAACCAAACCCACACCAATACACCTCCCCTACCGCAACCAATACTCCACCATTCAACCAACCAAACCAACCCGCAATTGCCCAAACCAACCACGCATTCCTATCCCCTGCTCCAATTCACCTCACAACAACAGCAATCACACACCAGCACCAACCACCTGACCACCGCAACTCAGAGCAACAGCCCCTGCTCCAATTCGCAATCAACCACCAGCCTCCAATCACAATTCATCTCCTCCTTCCACCACAATCAGCGCACCTACACCACCGTCAACAACCACCACCAATTAAGCAACCAATCGACCCAAAAATCAGAACAAATTGCAAATTAATCAAGTTCGAGCAAACCTATGAGTGTTCGGCCGAACGTCGAGTCAGAGACTTTGGGGATTTTGTTATTCGAAGAGGAGTGGTCTAACATACCCATGGTTCGACCGAACCAACCCCGTAGTTCGGTCGAACCAACCATTGGTTCGACCGAACCATTTCACGAGCCTCGCACATGATTTTTAATGAAGATCGAACGATGATGATGCAATTGGTGTTGATAGCCATTGATTTGGAGCATTGATTTAATGATAATGGTTGATGATGGTGGTATGATAATCGAAAAATAGAGCAGCCATGTTATTCGAAGAAGGGTGTCTGATTGTTTTGTGGGTGGGGGATTTGTTTTGCTTTTCTTTTATTTTTATTTTCTTTGTTTTCTTTTCTCTTTTCTTATTTTCTTTCTTTTATTTCTATTTTTATTTTGGTTTTCTATTTTTTACTTTTCCTTTTTAATTTATTTTATTTTCTTTTCTTTTTCTATTTTTTTCCCTAGTTTTATTAAGTTAGTATAAATACCCATTTTTTGGGTAATTTAGGGATATTCAATAATCATCTATTCTTCTCTCTAATTAGTTTTAGGTTAGGTTAGGATTAGTCTTCATTGGTAGAGAGAGAAAGTGTGGTTTTCTTCATTAATGAACTTGGATCTTGAAGAAGGAGCTTGTTCAATCCTTTGTAGACCTTCATCTTCAATTAATGAGCAATCTCTTACTCTTTCTCTTTACCTTTGTTTTTGATTTTGCTTATTTGCTTTTATTTTTCTTCTTTGCTTATTAATCATGTTGATACTTATTGATTTGATGATTGATATTGTTTTCAATATGATTTGTGAGTAGTCATCTAGCCAAGGGTGTGGGGATGGTGTAGTTGCTAATTGTTCATGCTTTTAATGTTGGGGTTATGTTAATGGTGATTAAAGTCTTTGCATGCTTGATATTCTTTGGTCTTTCTTACAAGTGCACATTGTTAGTTGATCAAAGATGAGTCTTTACTAACAAGTAACGGAAGTTGACTTAGTTGAGATTCATTACTATCGATTGTTATTTAATAGTACCTCCTAGTATATGGTTCTAATATGGAAACATAGAGGCTATGTTAGGAGAAGCCAATTGACCCCGGAAGGCGGCTAGATTGGACCCTTTACTTCGATATTCATGCATGTTTAGTTTACCATTGATATGCTACTTTGTTATTGTATGGTCAAGCGTCAACTTCACCTACCCATTTCCCTTGGTGCCTTAATGTTTTATTTCTTGTTTTAGCATCTTTAGACTTTAGTTTATTTATCTCCTATTCCGGACTAGCTTAATTGTCGATAACATTTGGTGGTGTTTACCGTTCTATGTGGTTCGACCCCTATGCTTGCCTTATACTCGTATTAGGTTTGTTTAGGTTGTATAAATTGTATTTGATATAGGGATAGACAATTGACGACGCGTTTATGCCCTTGTCAATTGTGTATGGTTTGAAACCATGAAATTCAAGGTTAATCCGTGTACATGGTTTTGATGATCCTGTTTCTCTAATTTGGTAGAAAATGAGAAGCAATAGAGTTGTGCGATCGAAGAATAAGTGTTGGAAACAATTTGTGGTGATTAATTCTTACTGATTATTTAGAGTATTGTGGTTGAAATGTGTGCAGTACTGAAACGAATGTGTTGGTGACTAGATCCCAAGAATGTCAAGGATCCTCTCAAGAAAGTCAATGATCCTTCTTCCAAGACTGTGGCTGCTAGCAAAAGCAAAGTGGGTGAAGCAAAGGCAAAGAATAGTAAGTAAGTCTTTGATGATTCGGAGTATGAGTATGATGATAATTCTGAAGACAATGGTTCCAATAATACGCAGAGAGTGTAGGGGAGTCCTCTTCTTTGGAATCGGGGGTGCACAACTTGCTTAAGACCTTGATGAGGAAGAGTAAGAAGAGGAGAGGCAAAGAACATGAGCATGCATACAAGAGGCAGAAGGTATAGTTTTTTGTCTTATTTTATTGCAACCATTACGCTTTATGTGTATGCTATATGACGACTCTGTGAACTTTGTGCCTTGTGATATGTAATGTAGGTAATAAGCAAAGGGAATAAGGTAATAAGCAAAGGGCTGGCTTTGAAGACCCACTTTGACAATGTAGGAAAGGTAATACTTGTCTTGTTAATTTTTGAACTTGTTCTGTCTTATATTGAGTGCCTATTATCATGTGTTGTTGTTGGTCATGTTCCCTATTATCATGAGTTGCCTTGTTGTAGTTGCCTTTTGGGTACATGCCTTGTTGTTTCATGGCTGGTTGTTTCTGTTGCATGTTCTGGTCTATGATGAATGATGGGAGTATAATGTGGAAAGGCTTTTTGTTTTTGCCATATAACTTGATATTGTGTTTCATTTTCATGTTTGGTTAGTTGAGATTGCTTTTGTGTTAAGGTTATAACTTGTATTCCCCTGTATATGCCTTAAATGACATCTTTTAAGTACTTGATTCCACAGCTGCTAACATAGAAGTACTTGATTCCACAGCTACATATTAATCTGAGTTAATTAAAATTAGTGCAATGACTGTTCCAATTTTACACATTAAATTGATTAGGGCCTTTGGAGTTTGGACATATATATGCACCTATATCTGCACATATACACATATATCTGCACATATACAGCCTACCAAAATACCAACATAGACACACCAATATGATGCAAGTATAATATAACAATTAAGGCTTCTCAAATTCAGAATATGCCTCATTAGTAATAAGGATTGAAGAATTGATGGAATATTTACCCCATTTGAGGAAGGTTCAGTTTTTTGGGCTTCTGAAATAGTCATGTTCTTTCCTTGTGTGTTCTTGTGTTGTGTGTTCTTGCCTTGTGTGTTCTTCGTTGTCTTTGCCTTCTTTGGTTTCTCGAGACTTGACTTGTACCTCGAATCAGTGGTGCGATGAGCTAGCCTCTTAAGTAAGGGTGGGTCTTTCACATGAACATCTTGTTCTTCAACAGCTACCCTATTGTCATCATTGCCATCACCATGACCCTCATAGCTACCCTGTCTTTGAGTCGATGGGGTTGAGTCCTTTTCTTTCTCCAAACAAACTGATGATGGTGTTCCTACACCTTGACCACTCTTTTTCGCAAGCATTGCTAACTTCTCCTCCACTTTCAATTCAACTAACTGTAGTGCTTGCATCACCACTGCAGTAGTTTGAGTGGAACCCGAAGCTTTCGAACACAACGTAACAAACCTGACCATCATTTTGTCATACCTACAAACTTCCTCGGTTTTTTCTTAGGTCATGATAGCACACTTTCACCCTTGTGTGCTTTTCACAGAGCTTATGCTATATCATGATTCTTAGAAGTCACAGAGTATAACAATATCCAAAGATCATCAAAATCACAGACTAGTTCAGATAGTGTTGAATAGGACTTACCCTTGTGTGCTTCCGTATCTTCCTTGTTTACTTGACTTTATTATGCATCATTTTTCTTTATTTGTTTAGTTTTCTTGGTTGAAAATGTTAGTTATATGTGTTTGATTTTGAAATGATTGGATGCATTTTTGTTTTGGTTTCAGTACCCAACATTGTTTGTAGAGTTGAGTCCTTTTGCCGGTTTGTTTCCTATTTTGATGAAAGAAGACGGGAGCTAGTGACAACAATGGGTTTCGATGCGCTGCTCAATTTAGACTTGGATTATATACCAATTTAATTGTGCTACTGGTTGATTACAAGAGTGAGGGCTGATGGTACAGTGGTATTTGGGGAAGGAGAGATTTTACCTCTATGTGCTAATCAAGTGAGTTCAGTCCTTGGGATTCCGATGCCAAACCAGTTCCCATGGATATGGATCCGGATGATGAGGAGAAGGTGGAGAAGATGCGTAGGGTTTTTGTTTTGTATGGGGTTGGTAAGGATAAATAAAATGTGTCATTGAAATTTGTTTCGGCGGCATTGTGTCCGTTGGATAGTGCAGGTAAGCCGGTGCCCCTGGAAAATGAAGTTGACAAGGAGCTTTTTATGTTTACATTTTTAATTGTGGTGCTTGGGAAAGTGGTTTGTACGACCACTAATGGTTCTAATTTGGCGGCGTCATTAGTTCCTTGCTTGACAATTGCTAGTGAGGCATACAAGTATGATTGGTGTACCTTAACGTTCAATTGGGTATGCAACACTGCAAATAGATTTCAAAGGAAGTTTCAGAAAGATGGTTTTAGATCTGTTTGTGGGGGTAGTTTATTGTTTGTTATGGTGAGTGTTAACAACTTACTTGCCTACCTACTTCTTTTTGGTCTATCTTCTTTTGGAGTTATTGATTAAGTGTATGAAATCTCTTATTTGCATTTGTGATGTAGATTTTTTATCTGGATCACTTACATCGTGTTCCGGTGAAATGAAACGTGTACCCAAGGGTGAAGGTGTGGAAGACTGATGAGGTGTAGAAAGCTTTGAGTGAAGATAGGTTGATGAAGAATGAGTATGACAGGTTGCCGATGAGTAATTTTACTGTTGTTAGTTGATGTTTTCATTGAATAAGTTTGGTTTAAGTTTGGTTTCACTAATTCTTTGAATGCATCCTATATAACATGATAGGCTGCGAATATTGCATACGGTGAGGAGCCTCCTCTGGTACCAAGGGAGGATCAACCTGTAGTAACAGAGGACAGAGGTGGCAAGAAAAATGGCACTAGTGATGAAATGATGACTGGTATCCTTGATCGGGTAAGTTTTCGGTTTATGTTGTGAACTTGTCTGTGTTGCAGTGTATTATCTCAAAGCTTATACTAATGTGAACTTTTCTGTGGGTCAGTTTCTAGCTCAATTGACAACAAAGCTAGTCAGTGCTATTGAGAGTGTTGTGGCTAATGCTCTAGGTAATGGAAGCAATGGGAAGGAAAGCAATGAGAAGTCGAGGATCCCTACCAATGAGGAGGGCAATGTCCGTTCAAACAATGGCAAAACACATACCAGCAAGACTGTGACAGATTTTGAAATGAATAGAAAAACTAATTCGGTATCAGGTAACAAGGTCAAGGATGTTGAATATTCTTGTAGTAGTAAGGATTCCTCCGTTCTTGTGGTTGGTAACTGTCGCACTAGAAGCAAGACCTCTGTTGTTACCCCGATGGATAAGCGCTTGATGACCTTTGTTTGTGGTTGGAAGGAATTGAGGGATAATACACTGTGAGTCATTTAAATTCTTCATTATATAGGTAATTTGGTGGCATTGGTTTCAGATTATAAATAATTATATATTTTTTTATGTTGTCGCTTATTAGTCCCGGACCAACGATAATTGAATGCGATGGCATCGATGCAAGTTTGTTATCAGGTTTTGTCTGGTAGAGCTCGGGTTGGTGATCATTACGTGTGGATGTCAGCTAAACTGTACACAAAATCATTGGCACGGAAGGAGTTCCTGGGACGAAGCAAAAGTATTTTAATGGACCCGTCATATGAGGTAACATTTTCGTTATGGTTGAACTCAGTTTCAGTTTCCCTTATTCAGTAATATGTGTTAGTTAATGTTTCTTTGTTCTGTGCTTATGTAGTTGATGCTTAACTTGGGGAAGAAGAATCATGAGCATTTGGTAAGGAAGTGAGGGAAATCCTTCCTCACAATCCCTCTAAGCCAAATTAGATGTGTGAGTATCATTGATATTATCATTAATATGATAACGTACTTGTTTTCAAAGTAATCTTGTTTACTTGATTTCTTCATTCTCTGCATTAGGTTTTCATCCTAGTGCTGGAGGTGGCAGCTGAAGATGGTGAACATTGATGGTGCTTAGCCTTTGGGCTAAAGGCTCACGAAATTCGGATTATCGACTCATTGTATGAGAATCCTTTTGAGGAACATGCTGCCATTGTACAGAGCTGGTAACAACCTCTCTTCTAATAGTAATATTTTTTGTTGGTCGTTTGCATAGTGAATACTAATTTGAGTCTGATGTTGCTTTTAAACACATCCAACAGAACAGGGGAGTTGATTTGATGGTCTAGTTAAATGATCCACAGTGGGAATTAGGGCACATTCAAAATTGGGCGAAGAGAATTTTTTCGATTAAGCAACCTGATTGGTAATCCATGGATCAAATTCATCCCTTTTTCTCTTTACAGATGTCCTTTTTTCTTGTATATTGTTGTGAACTGTGTGGATTGTATGCGAGTTGGTTACGTTTAGTCTTTGTTGCAATAGGAAGAGTTTCTATCTATGGTTTTATTCTGGAAATTAATCGTCTTTTGTGATGCTTGGTTAGCAACTCCTGTGGTGTGTTTATGCTTGCTTGTATCAAAGTATGTGCTCATAGGTTTTATAGAGCATATGATCCGGTATGTTTCAATGCTTTAAAGTGGTGTACAAAGTAGATTTTGTACTAAGACTTATTTACTTTGGTGGGTGTTACAGGATAAGGTCAACACCATTAGGCAGCAGCTGTTCTTGCACGATGCAAACAACGAATTCAATGAGGTGAGGGACAAATGGTATGAAATTCTGCCTGCAGATCGAAGAGGGTGTAGGCGGCTTAACTCTGAAATTACGGCGTAGCTTGACTGGTTTCAGTAACGAAAAAGCATTTCGGCTATATGTACCTTTTTGTCTTGGATTGTTTCTGTATCTGGGTTTATAATTTTGAACTTTGGGCCTCTTATGTAGGCCATTTGGGCATGTATGTAGTAATATTGCTACAGTTAATTTGGGCCTGTGTGTAGTAATATGGCTTTGTTGATTTAGGTCTCTTATGTTGGATGATGAGAAGCAACTATTTTTATTTTTTTCTTGAAAAGTTATGCATAATGGCATTGTTCAGGTCTACTAAGTAACATGTCAGTAGGTTGTTTTTTATGGATAAATGATATTTCTGAAATTTAGGGATCTTTGCTTCAATGCAAACAATAAGTAGGGGTGTGTGGAGAATATAACTGAAGCTTCTCCCTACTTTGTTTTTTTTTTGGTGCAAAAGCTTCTCCCAACTATCTAACCTCACTAAAATTTCTTTGCCTTCTACTTTCTCTCCACACAACTCAGTAAAATGTCCAACAACCTCACCAGTGCTGGGGGGAGGCCCATGACTCTACACCCAACCTTACCCGTCTTCTACTTTGGTCCCTTCATTGCTACTTCAAAGCCTGAGCTTGATTTCATTAGTACTAGTTGCTATAGAAACCATGCGGAATAGTACCAAATGTATCCTATACCTGTGGAACACCTTCGTGATCAATTGATTGATTCCCTCGACTTCCGAACAACAACGTATATCCCCAGAAGTGTCATGGATCGATGGAGGTACCAACAATTGTCGCCCCGCTTACTTCCCAAATCTATTTGATATGGACGGCTACCTCCATAAAGGAGTGAGTGCCTTTGCGAAGTGGCTTTGTGAAAATGAAAGGGGTGAGGATGAAACCTTCATCCCTTAAGACCTCATTCCAATTTTTTACTTGAAGCCTTACGTGAAAGCAGATGAAATACCCATTTATACCCTCCCCATACAAGAGAGACATCTTTTTTTTGCTGATAAATGTGCAAACATTCATATCATGGAGGTCCATGTTATGGTGAAAATGGTGGTTGTGAATGTTTTTTCATGCAAAACAAAGAAGAGAAATGTGAGGTACCATCGTGTTTCTTGTTATGGTAAGCACACCCATTTACCAGAAACCCCTTATTTCCCCAAGGGTTCAGTTGTAATAGTTTGAAATGGTCGGAGTGTTCACCGGCCATCGTTTAAAGAGACCTTTGACAAACTTTTCAATGTATACTCACCAGAAGTTGTGGTGATCACCGAGGCTCGGGGTGACATTTTGACGATAGATTACATTAAAGAACAACTTCAAGGAGTATTCGACGTTGATGCTTTTGGAACGAACATTTACTATAGCGGAGTCCTCCATATATGGGCTAAAGATGTCGTGTTCCTGTACGTTCAACAAAGGGGCAACTCTTGTTATGGTCACCAGCTAGGTGTTGCCATTAAGGTTATTTCTTACCCTTAATAATGTCCTCTTAATAATGTTTCTTAACTATTTCTGGTGCTAATTTACTTGATACCCTTTATACTTATTTTTATACCACAATTTAGTGTTAATTTATTTCTACTCTTCTTCCACAATATGTGTCACCTACTTCCAAATGGTATTGCAACAAAGCCATTGATGAAGACTATTCTCGAACTAGGGTGAATTCTGATGGTGCATGAGGATTTGTGTGTTGAGGTCTTTTTTATTTGTACCATGTATGGAGATGAACATTATTAAGCTACTTCTTAGTTTCTTTTTAATGTATGAATTCCTTGACCCCCTCTAATATTCTCTGTTTAATGGAGGGGATATATGTGAACTTGATTGAAAATCTTCGATTTTAATTTCATGCTTCATAAAGTTGATATAAACATGATAGATAACAAAATGAACCAAGAAACAAAACTCTTTATTTATATTAAAAGAACATAATCCTGTACTATTTATCTATAATATAAGATTGTTCTAATTTAGTTCTAATCACAGAGTTTTGGTACTAATAAAAGCACGATAAACATCTTCAGAAATTTCAACCCTTAAGGTAGTAGAAAACCAGAATAATTGCAGCAGTCAAACCTATCTTGATGCACTTTCCAATGGTCTTTTCAATGAGATCAAGACTTTCCCATATAATTCCAAAGGCGTGTTGAACGGTTGGTATTCTGATCAGGTCTTCCTCCCTTGCCCACTGCCAAAAATTACATGCCCTGCACTTGTAGTATGGCCCTCTAGGATTGGCTTCGGATAGGGAAATTTGAAATTCGGCGATGGTGTTGCCACCACAGTTGCACCTCTTACCAGAGACCCAAGAAATATCATTGTCCGAGTTGTTCAATTGGGTTCCCCTTGGAGTCGCCCTATTAGTGGAACTAATCGACATTTATAAGTAAAATTGTTGGGATGGTGAGGATGGTTTTTGGATGACACACTTACACTAATTTATAAAGATGAATTTGGCGGAAATTTGCTAAAAATGAAAATTTCAGATTCACGCTAAAATGAGATCAAAGGGCCCATTAGGCTACAAATATCCTAATCATGATTATTTTTAATTCAATTGTACATTTTCTTTACTCAGTTGTGATTATTTACGTGTAATAAGGTCTACACTTGTTACAAATCTTGAACTTGTTGTGATTTGAGTAAATTGGTAGGGATGGTGATGATGGTTTTTGGATGGCACACTTACACTAATTTATAAAGATGAATTTGGCAAAAATTTTCTAAAAATGAAATTTCAGAATCATGCTAAAATGATATCTTCGAAATGGAAAACAGGGCCCATTAGGCTACAAATATCCCAATCTTGATTATTTTTAATTCAATTGTACATTTTCTTTACTCAGTTGTGATTATTTACGTGAAATAGGGTCTAAACTTGTTACAAATCTAGAACTTGTTATGAACTGGGTAAATTGGTTGGGATGGTGATGATGGTTTTTGGATAGCACACTTACACTAATACAAATATCCTAATCTTGATTATTTTTTATTCAATTGTACATTTTCTCAAGACGTGCAATAGTGTCTAAACTTGTCACAAATTTGGAAATTGTTATGAATTGAGTTCTAACTTGTTACAAACTAGGTCTACCGCATCTACTAAGATTTTAAGGGTTGTAAAGGGGGTAAATTTACATGAGGTTAATTTTGTACAAAGAACTTCCTAGGAAAATATTATCCCTTTACAACCTAGTACAAGTAGTCAAGTACACTTCTTTGATCTCGTTGTTTTTTCTTTTTGTATTGTCCCATCCTACAATACTTTTGTCAGCTGTAGTCTTTACTTCTTCAGTTGGATAAAGAACTGTCACAGTAAGCTGTTTCTGTCAAAAGCTACTAACAGATTTTGAGGAAACTTTTTTTCCTAACTAATGTAAATTTAAAAGAACATCCTAGGAAAAGATTATCCCTTTACAACCTAGTACAAGTAGTCAAGTACACTTCTTTGATCTCTTTGTTTTTTCTTTTTGTATTATCCCATCCTACAATATTTTTGTCAGCTATAGTCTTTACTTCTTTAGTTGGATAAACAATTGACACAGTAAGCTCTTTATGTCAAAAGCTACTAACAGATTTTGGGGAAACTTTTTTCCTAACCAATGTAAATTTAAATTGTGTGGGTAAGAGGCAGCTGGAAGGCCATACCATATTAGGCTAAGTAAAACATCCCAATTATGATTTTTTGTTGTCAAATATACACTTACTCAATTCAATTGTGATACTTTAATGCAATAGGCTTGTTAAATATACATTTTTCCTAGGGTCTAAAACTCGAGACAAAATTGGTCTTGTTATGAACTGAGTTGGTATGGCTTCAGTAATTCTAACTACCAGGTCTACCACAACAACTAAGGGTGGCTTATGTACAATTTACTTCGTAGGAAAAATAATCCCTTTAGCTTCTAGCAAAAGTACACTTCTCTTCTTTGTTTTACTTTTCTCTTTTCCTATCCTATAATTATTATGTTAGCTCTAGGATTTACTTCACCAGTTGGATAAAACTTTAACACTACTAAGCTGTTTTTGTCAAAAGATATTTTCATATTTTAGGGGACCTTTTTTCCTTACCAATGTAAATTTAAATTGTGTGAGTAAGAGGGAGCAGGAAGGGAAGACCTTATTTATGATTTTTGGCCTATCTTTAAACTCATAGTTTCACCTCCTCCAACAACCATCTTCACATTTGCCCTTTGCTATACCAAAATCAATTTGCTCTCCAAAATGTCAAACAACACCGAACCTTCCTCTTCACAACCAAAAACCAGGAAGCTTGCTAGTGTTAGGGGAATTCCAATGCAACCACACCCAACCTCACCTGTCTTCTACTTTACCCCCTTCATTGCTACTTTTGAACCAGAGCTTGATTTCAACAACACTCCCTACTATGCCAATCGCATGGACTACTACCATATGGCAGACCCAATACCCGTGAAGCAACTCTATGACCAGTTGATTCAGTCCCTTGACTACAACATCACTACTTTCATCCGCAAAAGTGTGATGGAGGTAGGTGACAACGATGGTCGCCCCGCTTACTGCCCAATTCTATCTAATTTGGAAGGGTACTGCAAGAATGGAGTGGGTGCCTTTGTGAAGTGGGTATGTGAAAAGGAAAGAGGTGAGGATGAAACCTTCATCCCTCCAGAACTGGTACCAATGTTTGACTTGAAGCCTAGAGTGAAAGTTGAATTGCTTCCCTTGTTTACCCTTTAACTCCAAGAGAGACATCTGCTTTTTCTCACAAAAGTGCAGACATTCATGTCATGGAAGTACATGATGAGATGAAGATGATCCATGTGAATGTCTTCGCTTGTAAGACTGAGAAGTCGAAGGTGAGGTACCACCGGGTGTCCATCTACGGTGACAAGGACAATGAACTGCCCGAAATACTTACTTATCCCCCTTGGTTCCATTGTTACTGTGTGGAATGCTCGTTGTGCTCATTGACCATCCTTTGCTGAAACTCTTACTAAGCTTTTCAAAGCTTATACCCCTGATGTTGTTGTAGTCACGGAGGCTCGGGCTGATACGTCGATTATTAACTACATAAAGGCGCAACTTCAAGGTACGTACGAGGTCGACACCTTTGGAACCTACAATGGGTATAATGGTGTTTTGCTAATCTGGCACAAGAAGGATGTATTCACATGGGTGAGTAAAAGGGGAAAGCATGGTTATGGTCACCAGCTTGGGGTTGCTATTGAGGTTCGTCCTTTTTTGTCTCCCCTTTAACGCTTTATTATAGACTAGATTACTCCTGACTGATCAAATTTGGTTTAGTAATTTGTTTAAAATTGTTTTTATCATGAAAGAGTAGAATTGTATTGATTATGGAGGAGTAGAATTTCTACATTTTATTTAATTATGGATTTCATGTACCTTTGTTTAAATAAATTAGGAGGATTTATTTATTGTTTGATCTAATTTTTAAATTTAATTTTCCTCGGAATTTAATATTGTTTGTAAGTCTCCATTCTCTTGTTCAAAAACTATTTGAATTTATAAATAATAATGAATGTCACTATAGAATGAATGTCATCATGTATGTTTTCTTTTTTTAAATGAATTGTTTGAGTAAATTTTTTTTTGTTTTACCTTTTTTTTTTTTGCATTTCTTTTCTTTCCTTTTTCTTTTTCAGTTTAAACATATTTAAGATCCAACTTTTTGTCAAGGTTAGGTTTTAGCTTAAATGTAGCAGCAAGGTTTTAGCTTCGATTTGTTTTTGGGTTTTTTTTTTTTTTTTTTTTTTTTGAAATTGAAAAAAGTCTCATGCTTAAATTTAGTAGCAATGTTTTAGCTTCAATTTAGTTTTTTTTTTTAATTTAAATCACATGCTTAAATTTAGTAGCAATAATGTATTAGCAATGAATTTTTACATATAAACCCAATTATGTAAATAATAAAATTTATATACAAGTATTTGTAATTAATTGTTTGTTTAATCAGGCTTCTGCTCCTAAATACCAGTCCCCTCCACAGTTGTCAACTTCAACATGGTATTCCGACAAGGGTTTGGATAACGACCCCTCAATTTATTCTTGGAATAAGGACAACTCCGATGGAAGTGGCAGTTCGACGGGGAATTGAGCATGTTGGATTCGAGTTGGCGTCTGCTCTTGGAATGGGATTTTCTCTCGGTGTAGTATTAATTCATGTTATAGGTTTTCTTTGCATGTTATGATTTAAAGTTGATTTGTGCTTTCATCTGTATAATTAACTTAATGTTTTATTATGATTGTTATGTTATATTATCATGGTTGTAAGAACTAATTAATGGCTGCGTTAGTTATGTTATCTTAATGACTGCTCTATGATTAGTTTGTAGTAGTACCTTAGATGCGTAATTTTAGTAATTTCTTAACTTTACGTATACCATGACTTTTAAACATATTGTGCCTTACATGAGAATTCTAGAAAGTTATATGATATTGTTGTGTGCAATAGATATTTCAAAGGAATTAGATGATAAAAACTAAAACTAAATTGATGGATTTAATAAGAAATCGATGTTCAAGTACATGATCTATGCTTTGTGTTGATTAAATAACCATCTTTGTTGTAAGAGGGTTTAGGGTTTAGTCTGAGGTTTGAGGTTTGAGGATTTAGGGTTCAGTTTGAGGTTAGAGGTTTGAGGGTTTAGTTTGAGGTTCGATGGTTTAGTTTGAGGGTTTAGGGTTTAGTTTGAGGTTTCGGGTTAAGCATTTAGGGTTTAGTTTGAGGTTTGAGGGTTTAGAGTTTAGGGTTTAGTTTGGGGTTTTTAGGGTTTAGTTTGAGGTTTCGGGTTTAGCATTTTGGGCTTATTTTGAGTATTCAGGGTTTTAGGTTTGATGGTTTAGGGTTTAGGGTTTAGTTTGAGGTTTAGGGTTTAGTTTGAGGTTTGAGAGTTTAGGGTTTAGTTTGAGGGTTTAAGGTTTAGTTTAGGTTTGAGACTTTAGTAGTTTGAGGTTTTGTTTAGGGTTTTAGGGTTTAGTTGAGGTTTCGGGTTTCGGGTTTATAATTCAAACAATTGTGACACAAAGTAGTTAAAGCCACAAACACTACATCATCATACATTGAAGCAAATTGCTTTCCAATTTGTAGGCTATTGACAACAAGGGGATATTAACAACTTTGCATATCAAAAGAACTACTACATAGTTTCTCAATAATACAAACCATACTTAAATTAGGTAAAAGTAGTTTTTCATAAGGAAACCATTAGGGTTTCTACTATCTCAATAGCAAAGCTACCAAAAGTCATACATTGAAGCAAATTGCTTTCCAATTTGTAAGCTATTGACAACAAGGGGCTATTGATAACTTTGTATATCAAAGGAAATACTACACAGATTCTTAACAATACAAACCATACTTAAATTAGGTAAAAGTAGTTTTTCATAAGGAAGCCATTAGGGTTTCTACTATCTCAATAGCAAAGCTACCAAAAGTCATACATTGAAGCAAATTGCTTTCCAATTTGTAGGCTATTGACAACAAGGGGCTATTGACAACTTTGCATATTAAAGGAAATACTACATAGTTTCTCAAAAATACAAACCATACTTAAATTAGGTAAAAGTAGTTTTTCATAAGGAAGCCACTAGGGTTTCTACTATTTCAATAGCAAAGCTACCAAAAGTCACTATCGTCAGTGCCCCACCCGTCTGCTGACTCGTCCCCCGTTTTCATTTCAAACAATTGCTTTGCATACTCTCACTTCTGAACATACTCAACTAGGTAATCACTGTAGTTGAATGGCGCAGCATTAACTAGATCAGGCTGAGCCATCTCGTCCCACCCATTTTCAGCTAGCATCTTTCTTCTTAAGTATATTCTTTCATCTAGATCGTTCGTTATTATCTCAATCTGGTCCTCATGAGTAAACTCCATCCACTCGAATGTGAACTCGTACTTTTTCTGTTCTGAAAAAATGCACTTCCTTTCGAACAGCAGAAGTCCATATTTCTCTCCATCGGTGCAGGTAAATTTTTGGGCATGATCGACCAAGGAATACAAACAGTCAAAGCCGTCAAAAAATTCAAAGAAGCTTTTTAAATACACACAATAATTGGGAAAGTTGTGACACTCGTTCAACCTTTTTTTTATTGTCTCAAGTCAAAATTTAAGCAAATTTTTGCTACGTGGAGCAAATACCACATAAAACAATAAGCCTCTTTGCGAAAGTGTCTTGGTTTGCCAATACTAAATATTGTGAAGAAAGGGTAGCCCGGGTGAAAGTCAAATACCTTTGACAGGATCAAGTACTCCTCCTCTTGCTATAGTTGCTAGTTGGTGGCCGGTCATCAATCGTTTGTAATGTAGTGGCATGTGGATGTCCCGAATGACATTATTAAGACCGTTGAGACCATTCTTCAACTTCCCTACCATTCGCAAAAGCCTCTTCCTCTTCTTCTCAGCACGGCTTTTAGCTGCACCCCATGCATAAAAAACATGTTAGTATAATCTTTAAAAGATTAAAGATTTATTTGGGATAAAAAATATATCTTTGTTCCCTATCTGCTCTCTATCACAGCTAATAACTCAACTAATGTCACTAAAATTTTGTATCCTACCACTGTATAGATATATAATAGATGGATGGGGGCAATAATGGTGATAAATTTAGTGTTACCTAACCCTATCTTTGTATAATATTTAACAATGATTTTTTTAAATAAGACTCCATTTTAACATTGATACATGTGTTGATTTTTTTT
Organism: Chenopodium quinoa; assembly: GCF_001683475.1. Classification (NCBI taxonomy): domain Eukaryota; kingdom Viridiplantae; phylum Streptophyta; class Magnoliopsida; order Caryophyllales; family Amaranthaceae; genus Chenopodium; species Chenopodium quinoa. Next base: position 583,395 of record NW_018742400.1, read on the forward strand.
GCATAACAGCCCATTTTAACCCTATCTTTGTATAATATTTAAAAATGCTATTAAGTATTTAGTATTTAATATATGTAAAAATGTTGATTTTAAATTTATAAGAGTCCATTTTAACATTTGATACAAGTGTCAGGTTCTTTTTAAAATTCTATGCTAAAATATATTTTCATCAATGTCAAAAAACCCCTCTTCCTCTTAGTTTGTTTACTGAAATAGTGTTTTTAAATTAATTATTAATCGACGTAATTATATAATTAAAGAAGTTTTAAAATTTTATTATATATAATTCAATAAATAAGTCACTTTTTTAACTAGAAATATATTTAATTACCGATAAATCAAGAAGGGCTCCTTATTAGAATAACATAATAGTTTAAAATTATCTTTGATGCAATATTTACTTTTGATTTTAATAAAAAAAAATACAAAAAATATTACTATACATTAACATTTGAAAAGTCAACCAATGGTTAAAGGTGAGTTAAGTGACCAAAAACATTTGCTCAGGTCCTTAAAGTTAAAGGTGAAAAAAAAGACATAAGGTCCTTAAAGGTGAAAAATCCAAAAGTTTAGGTCCTTTATATTAGCTTAATCGTATAACTTGGGTTTATGACTCATTCACTAAAAATGAAGAGCTTCTTTTTTCTAGTTCAGATGACTTTTCATCAAACTGGAAACACCAGTTAATTAGTAAATGCTTCCAACTGTATACAAGGGGGAAAAGCTTGAATCTTTTGTCTTTATCTAGGTTTAATCTATAACATATGTGTCAGTAGTAGGCTTCACTGCTGCAGTCCATCAGAAAAATAATTCAGTGGTATGAAGTGTAAGTCTGGTTTCCAGATTTTATGGGATTCACAATTCATTACATTTTAGACTAGAAGTTAAGGAATCATAGTTACATACATTAGACTTCATTTAAAACAAATGGAGGTTCTATTTTTTGGAGCCAATGGAGCTATGAAAGTGTTGTATGGGTCGGTTTGGGTCTTGGCCCATTGAATCAGATATTTTTACAGATCTAATGGAGCTAAAATGGTAATCGGTGGAAGTCCATTAAGTATGTACGTTATTAAGCTGATAGGCATCAAATACAAAAGTCAACGTACATCATAATTTTTGGTATGAACGTTCACACACTAAATTCAATTGACAAATACATACCCCTCACACAATAAATTCAACGTTCACACACTAATTTCAATGTTCACACCCTAAATTCAAATTTTCCATGATTTTTGGAATCCCATGAAAAATAATTCAACTTGTTTACTAATTACATTCACAATTCATGGCTATAAATACCCACGCGTTTCAGTTTGTTAATTCATCACAACTTTCTTTTTCTTTTCTTTACTTCATCACAATATTCTTTTACAAGTGTAAAATTCTAACTTGTGTTTAAAAAAAATGGAGTATGATGGTCTTCTATGCACTTCCATTACTTTCAAGGAGTGCATGAACACCAAACTAGTAAGTTATAACATACCCAATCATTCCTATACTTACATGTTGTTTATGAGTTCATTTAAGAGTTCATTTTGATTAGTATTTGCATGGGATTATGTTACGATTGTCATTGTCGTATAGGCACTTCCTGCAGAGTAGAGACCTTTACTTTATCGATCTTCCAATACCGTCCGAGTTATGCGCGGCAATCGAGGGCGTTCATGGAATGTCACTATTATTGGTACTGATGTTCCAGCTGCTTGACCAGTGTTTCTTCAAGAAGGATGGAACACATTTGTTACGGATAACGCCGTTGCCGAGGGTGAGATTTTGAAGGTCTAGTATGCTGCGGGCAGGATATTTTATGTCCGCATTTATAATGCGGCAAATGAGAAAAGGCTTCCAAATGTAGGAGCCCGGTAGAAATATATTGATTAAGCATGATTTATTTTTTTTTAAAAAAGTGTTTGGTTGACCTTCAAAAGTGTTAAATAAAGTACTAAGTAGTGGCGTTTGTTTAATGAAGTTTGAGGTGCTTTAGAAATTCTTGTGATTTTTTTTTATCCAATTTTCTAAGAACAACCTGAGTTTCATTTTGTTCAACTTTTGTTTAATCTTTTTAATAAAATAGTTATGATTGACTCCTTAAAACTCACGTTTATATTCTAGTTATAACATCTTAATACAAATATATACAATCATATTTTAGTTGTGTGTGTTCCATTACTCTCATAGTTTCATACGACTAACCAAGAGCCAACACATATTGAACATCTACACAAGTCCCAAATATCGTACGCACGCATTGTCGCATTAAAAATGACATATCAAAGGTTAATGATCATTGCCAAGACTTTGTACAACTTATTAGTTAAACAATCATCTACAATATAATTTTGAAATTAAGTAAATATTGTAAGGACAACAATCTAATTCGGCAATTTTATTAGGGTGACATCATAATAACAATTTTTGTTTTTGATTATGTTAAACTACTATTATAAGATTTATAAAGTATAGTATAAAATGATAAAAATGTGTCGTAGTGTCATCTTTAGTATGGGATACGTAACAAAGTAAATTTTTCGCCAACTACGTATAATATATGATTAGATTAGTATACATGGAATAGTGATATGCATTAATTATCTAATTATCAAATAAAATCAGTGTATATTGACCATTGTATGTCTAATTATCAAATAAAATCAGTGTATGTCGTTGTAATGTCATCTTAGCTATGCCCTAAATGGTTCCAACAGTACCCTTATACTATTTAGTGGTACCTTTAAAATTGTTAGTGGTATTCTTGGATTTTAAAGTGGTTTATTGAAACCTTTTACAGTCTTTAATTCGAGGACCATGCTCTTTACATTTACGTGGAGTGTGTTGATTAAATGGTTCCCTTAGTTTTGATTTATATATATTACTTCTCAGTCACTCATGCAGTCACTCACTAAAACTTATTAACTCACTTACAAAATAAATTTCTCTAAAAAACTTATTGCTCACAAACAATGAGACCAAGCTGGATTGCTTGTCTCTCTTACTCATTTTTTTTTAAATTCATTCACTCTCCTTTTTTTCCTTTCATATTAATGCTACTACTCATTAATTAGGTTCACAATCAACTTTTCATCAATTGTCATGCAAGAAAGAATGTTCTTAGGTCACGTATGTGTCCCAAAAAGGCAAGGTTGGGATACAATCTTTTTGACAATCAACCTTTTTGGTCAGCCAAATTTGCCAAACAAAATTAGCTAAAATTCACTATTTGGTGATTAAATCATGCTGGATTAATTTCTAAATTTATGGTATTTTTTTGTTTTAATTAGGAGACACTACTGATAAATACGTACATGATTGATATGAATTCGGGTCATATATATTATTGTATATATCGATTTCATGTTTTCAAAACGCGTGGACAATATTGATGTACATACATAGTTTATCATAAAATGATTGGTCACTTTCTACAGGAGTAATGCCGCAGGATTTGAACCCTAAACCTCTACAATATGAGGTAAGAACCTTACTAAATAAGTTAACACTTTACTTATTTTTATTTGGTAATCCTATTTAGGAAGATGGAATGATCAATATTCTTGTTAAGTAAGAAATAAAGTATTGAGGTTAATAACAAATTGGGCTTGGGGCAACCCACTCATGAGCAACTCAATCCACATCAATTTCATCAAAACTTAATTAGATAGACAATCCAATCATATTGAATGGGTTAAAACTTCAAAGTCAACTCAAGTGTTAAGCAAATTGTCGAATTTAGTGTCTTTGGTTGGCACAACATTTCCTTTAAGATTGATCTAGTTTTATCAAGGTTTCCATTTTCCAGCTTCCACTGTATACTTGGATGCACACACAATATTCGACCTTCAACTTGGTCTTCAAGGAATATAGTCTTTTGCCTCGTCTTATATATATGTGAATGGTAACTTACCATCACCTAATTCATAGTGTAATGATATGTGATGTTCTAGGCAATATTGCCAAAAAAATAACAACAAAGGCCATGCCAAATTAAAGAGATAGAATACTACTGAATTATACTAATACAATCTAGCATGCCATGTGCATGAACTAAAACACTCCTTCCTAGCTACCCAGTCTTACATAAACCTTGCTTTAGTTTCACGATTTAAATAATAAATGAATTATAACAAGCAAATTTGCAACCCAGTTTTAATTATTTTATTTTTTGAAGTAGTTTTATGAAATAATAGGAACTCTTATAAGCATATGAAAAAATAATAACTCTTATAAGCATTTTGATGAAGCCAGTAGTTTAGTGTAATTGTTATTCTCATTCTAATAATTGAGTTTGAAATATTTGGACTTCAAAATAAGAAAGGAAAATCTGAAATCACCACTTTAAAACGTATTATGGCCACATCAAATTGCATGGCACCATCACAATTACTAATGGACGACCCAACCCTAGCCTCCTTACGTTCATGTAATATTATCACTCTAACAAAATTATGAAAATACAACCTTTAATTGTGCAGTAGAGTTCAGTGAAAAGTTTCGAAAAAATAGGCATTTTGGCAAAAGTCTCATTTGTTAAGTCATGCCATTTTCTCACAAAGAATATGATTAATTGAATAAATATGATTGTAATAAAAACATTTTTCATAGTTTTCCGTAATTCTTAGTTTTATTATTGTTGGACCTAAGTTAAGAGTTGTTTACGATAGTGACAACTTTCCATCCTAAGGTTTAGGGTTTGAGTGTTCAGAGTTTAGGATGTGGGGTTTAGGGTTTACTTTAAGGGTTGAGGGTGTAAGGTTAAGTTTAGGGTTTAGGATTTAGGATTTAGGGTTATGGCTTAGGGTTATGGTTATAGTTTAGGCCTTTAGGGTTAGGGTTAGGGTTATGGATTTACGGTTAGGCCTTTAGGGTTAAGGTTAAGGATTTAGGATTTAGGTTTAGGGTTTTGCCTATGTAATACAATCAAGCATGTGCATGAACTAACATACTCCTAGCTAGCGACCCAGTCTTACATAAACCTTGCTTTAGTTTCACGATTTAAATAATAAAATAATTATAACAACCAAACTTGCAACCCGGTTTTAATTTTTTATTTTTATAAGTAGTTTTATGAAATAATAGGAACTCTTATAAGCATATGAAAAAATAGAAACACGTTTTTTTTTAATAAAGAAGGTTTAATGAAGAAACACCAGAACAATATCTATGGATCTCAATGCAACAACATTTGAGAAATTTTCTTATTACTCATTTTCAATAATTTATTGGAAGGGACCAAATTAATTAAAATTAAAGGATATATTATATAGTATTATGATTAGCATCTAATCTAGTTAGATTATTTGCTTGTCAACCAAGATGAAAAAATTATAATTTATTGGAAGGGACCAAATTAATTATTTGCGTGTCGGGTTTTTCATGTTTGGTCGTCTTTTCCTCAAAAATATAGAAGGAAAAAAATATCATTATGATGATGAGTGTTATAAGTACAACTTCTAAAGGAATTGGAGATCAGAGGATTAGGTTTTGGACTAGTCATTTAATTTATTTGAATAATGTCGAAGCAAGTATTTTAGTGTAATTGTTATTCTCATTCTAATAATTGAGTTTGAAATATTTGGACTTCAAAATAAGAAAGGGAAATTTGAAATCAGCACTTTAAAACGTATTATGGCCACATCAAAATGCATGGCACCATCACAATTAATAATGGACGAACCAAACCTAGCCTCCTAACGTTCATGTAATATTATTTCTCTAACAAAATTATGAAAATACAACCTTAATTGTGCAGTAGAGTTCGGTAAAAAGTTTCGAAAAAATAGGCATTTTGGTAAAAGTCTCATTTTTGAAGTCATGCCATTTTCTCACAAGTAATATGATTAGTTGAACAAATATGATTGTAATAAAAACATTTTTCATAGTACTCCGTAATTCTTTCTTAGTTTTGTTATTGTAAGTCTTAAGTTAAGACCTGTTTACGATAGCGACAACTTTCCATCATAAGGTTTAGGGTTTGAGCGTTCAGAGTTTAATTAGGATGTAGGGTTTAGGGTTTACTTTAAGGGTTGATGTTTTAGGGTTTATTTTAAGGGTTGAGGGTTTAAGGTTAAGGTTAGGGTTTAGGATTTAGGGTTATGGTTTAGGGTTAAGGTTAAGGTTTAGGATTTAAGGTTAGGGTTTTGCCCATGTGATGTTGATCGAAATTAGTTTTTTGCATTTGGCAAGTTGATTGAAAATAATTTTTTGCCCTTGGTTGGGACTTTATCTTGACTTGATCTTGATGTTGAAGCGATGCAGCAATTGGAAGCAGCTAGGGCATAATAAAACCAGCAAGAATGCCCCTGACACGCCATACTAGATAACGTTAGTTTCACCCCCCTATTTTTCTTCTTCTTCTCCTCCGTCATTCGAATCTCAATACTTGGACTTTTAGAGTATGGCATTAATGCTTGTATTATTGTGCTATTTTTGTCACATGGTTACGATATTTATTTAGTGACGTTGACTTATGATTTTCGTCATACTAACAAATGATACTTAACTACTTAAATAAATTGTACATCCAAATATTATTAATATACTCAATTTACACATATGGTCTATTTTAACATGGCATTTGTCAAAAAGTATCTTATTATATGGACTAAGGGCTTGTTCTGATTTACAAAACTGAACTGAACTGATTGACGTTGGGCTAAAATGAACTGAACTGAGTAGAGCTAAAATGAATTGTTATGAGATAAGGAAATTATGAACTGAACTGAACTAAACTAAAATTAAGCTGAATAGAACAGACTCTAAATAGACATGTACTTGAATCTATAATTATTATACTCCATAATTAAGTAGACTTTGTGCTGTTAATTTGTTAAATGATGGGTATCCATTAAGTCTAGCAACAAGCACAAGTTATTTGTTTTAAAATAAATAAATGTAGTTCAACAAAATACTTTTTATAAGTCAAATTAAGCACAAGTTATTTGTTTTAAAATACTTTTTATAAGTAAGACATTTTTTGGTCTAGTTTGAGCGTGTATTGTGGAATGTTTTCTAATATCCAATTTCTCCTTCGACGACTATTAAAGTTATGCCTGGGGAGTACTTTAGGGTTTTATTTGGGTTTTATTAATGCTGTAAAAGGATGCTTTAGGTAATCAATTAGATCAAACCCTTGAGCAATTAAGAAAAAAATTTGGATATTTTGGGACATCGGATAGTTTACATGCTTGTTTCCTAATACTTAATGAAATAATAATTGAATGATAGTGATTTTCTACAAAGTATATACCAAGTATATCTTTTTAATTTTTTTTTGAAAGAAGTCCCAAGGGACACTAAACTTCATTAATTAAAGCCATACGACATCTACAATTGACAAATAACAATAATGAAAACGAATTTAACAAAATCAAACAAGAATTAATCGGGGAAGGGCTAAGAATCCACATACATGAATATAACAATTCGGCACATTCTCGATTCGTCGTCTCGTACAACTTTTTGAGTGGATCCATCGTCGCTTTACAATTTTGGGAGAAAGTAAATTCTTGTGCTGATTTCGTAGATTTGATAACCCGAATCCGAGCCATAGTCAATCGTAGCCCCACACAACTAGAGAACAAATTAAACACAAATAAAACCTTGTCTTTCGAAGGAGTCCGAAAAACCTTGTCTTTCAAAGGAGATAGAAAAACCTTGTATTTCAAAGGAGATAAACCTTTTCTTTCGCGGGAGACATTATTGTAACCTAAGAAAAAAAAAATTAAAACAAAATAAAGATTGGGGCTTTCCACCGGTGAAATCTAATGGAAGCCCCTTCGAAATTGACAATGGAGGCTAGGGTTTATGAGAGAGATGAGAGAGAAGGCTAGAGTTTTTTTTTTTTTTTTTTTTTTTGAGTTGTAGTATATCTTTTTAATTAATCCTACATCAATTTAATTTACCAACTTATTACTAGATGCAAAATATCATGCAAAATGTTACATGTAAGTTGATTACATTTTCCCTCAAAAATGTAAGTTGATTACATCTTTTTAAAGAGAAAATGAATATTACAATTTACAAATGAATTCTACTAATTATTAGAGGAGTAAAATTACATACCTAATAGTTAAGAATTTACTATTCATATATTTCAGCTCATTACCATGAGTCTATGACTAAAGATAAACCGATACATCAAATTTAAGTTTCTATCAGTAGTTTTCAATTCATTATATACACATGTACAATCAGACATTTTATATATGTATATGTATATTTGAATTGTGACAACTAGATCCGAACGCAAAGGATTTAAATTTGTGCTACAAGGACGCATGTGGGGTTCCATGCACACTTTCTCTCTTCTTAATGCAACAAGTCCAAATATTAATATCACTCCACCATCTTTTCTTTATGTTGCCCATCATTTTCCTCTCAACTTCTCTATTGTAAGAGTATCTTCTACTGAAGTAGTAAGATTTCTAATTTCTATAATATTGAGATTTGCAGTTATAAACTTACAAAGTTATAATCCTGTGTACTTTGGTAATTAAATTAGTTAGGCTGCTTCTTCCTAAATTTATTCCAAAAACTGGAGAATAGTTTGGGACATGGAGAATAGTTCATTGTAACAATTTCACTTTTTCCCAATTCATCAATGTCATCAATCAGCTATTGTTGTAATAAGAGAGATGTGACACTAAGTTTTCCTGTAATCTCAAAACATGGAGTATGTGTTATTGTACTTAATCAACTACAAGTTCATATGTAAATCAACCCTTTTCATCCCTTTTCAATCCTAAGTACATAAATCCCTAGTTTTACCTAAAAACCATTAAAATGTGAAATATGTAACACTGAAGGGTTTCATTACCCTACAGTTCAGGTAATCAAACTTCAAACTTATACAATAGCTAATTCAATGGTCTTTTTTAATGGCCTATTATGTACTATTAGAGGTTGCCAAAGTTGTACTGAAAAGTAAAGTCTTATGTTGACCCACTTTTTACAAAGTTTGATGGCGAGAGTTTTTAAATTTTGTTGCATTAGCGCCATTACCAGAAAGAACACTCATATATATGCTTCTCTATCCAAACTCCTATTTCTTAAAACAAAGTGCTAAAAAAGAAGAATTCATATCATCAACCAAAGACTTCACAATCGAATTCATCCCAAGAGCAATCAACATAACAACTATCCCAAATAAAGAATTCCAAGCAAATTAAATACATATAATACTCACAAATCCAAAAGCTACCATTCCATAAGTTTTAAAATTTACACAAGCATCATAAAATTTACACAAATGCATCCAAAAGCTACCATTTAGATTAATGTTTATCTACCATTCAAGAAGCTATTGAAGTTTATCTACCATAAACATAACATATAATTAAAACATCTCAAACCAAAAGTTTTAAGTTTGAAGAAGCAAAAACCAACATAAACAAAAGCCATCAATACTTAAGCTTAAATCATAGAGGAGGAGGGTTAAACCATATTGAAGTAGTTGCGGGGAGAGACATTGTAAGCATTAGAGTTGGTTGAAGCAGATGATGAAGAGTGGTCAGTATCAGAACCAGAGACGTATTCCAGAATATCTTCGTCGTCATCTCCCAGCTCATTAACATAAGGGAACATCCCAAAAAAAGGATACTGTTGTTGGACACCATCACCCCCATCATCGTCGTCGTTGTCATCCTCATCATCATCATATCTCTCTGACTCTTCATCTTCGTCTTCCTATTCTTCCTCTGACTCCTCATCATCAGCATCACCATCTTCCTCTGGCGCGTCTTCCATCTCCGCCATCTCTCTGACATCGCCTCCTATTGCTGCTACTACCTCTTTATTTTCCGGTGATTCTTCTACCCTTGATTTTCCGGTGCTGCATTTTCAATTTCCCCTGTTCTCTGCCTCTTAATATCCCTTTCTTCATCACAATCTGAAGTTGCAGCTCTCTCAATCTTTTTCCTCTCTTTGCATTCGTGTAGCCGAGCTTTCATTTCCTCAAGTTGGCATTCCTTCTCTGAACGACGACTTTCCATCCATTGCAATTCCGCCTGAATGTATTCCACACGCCTTTGTATGTAAGATTCTTCATCCTCTTCATGAATTTTCAAACTTGATGCAACATTTTGGGTGTTTTTAGCCATTTTTGGGAAGAAATTTAGGGGTGATTTTGGAGAAATTTGGTAAAGAAAAGGACAGATCAAAGGGTTTAAAATGGTAAATTAAAGAAGAAGTACTGTATTTATTTTGTAATGGTGATGTAATTGAAGTGATGCTTGGTGCGTGAAACGAAGCAACCCTTCACGCCAAACAATGCACTTATCTCTTAATAGCTTTTTCTTACTCTTATTTATTTTAATTTTTACAAAATTTTTTTATTTTTTTTTTATTTTTTTCTTGTTTTTTGAAAGCTAATTTTTACAAACTTTGAATTAATTTTAATTATTAAGCAGTTTTTCGAATTATGGCTTTTAAGTTCCCAGGCAATTATTGAGTGTTGTCATATTTTTGTACTAAGGAATTTATTAAGTGTTGTCATAATTTTGTACTCCGTATTTTAAAAACCAAAAAAAAAAAATTGCAATTTAATGTGATAACACAATACTTAAGATATAGACAAATTTAAATTTAATGAAACAAATTATTGTTGTTAAGATAGAAGAAAGATTAGTGAAGTGTTAGTGGAGTGTTACATTTGACATATTATATTAAAGCTAAGGGTTACATAGATGGCTAATTAAATATATGTTGGAATTCTGAGAGTAGACCCGATTAATAATAGGGTCAGGACTCAGGAACCTTATAAAATAGGATCAATTTAGGGCCAAATATTTGTCCAATTTAATGCGTGATTGGCCACACGGTGTGATCAGCTAATTTAACACATGAAAAAGTAACCCCTACTGAACAAGATTACAAAGAATTGTTGTCAAATTCATTGGATTGACGAGTGTAATTTGAAACTAAAACTAATTTTCTTTTGTGTCCAATGTAGGATGATTTCAAGTAATCTTTAATTCTCTCAAATTCAATTGGAATGATACATCTTTGAGCTAGTAGCCACATGAAATTGTAATCATTAACAGTTCATACTTTGCTGGATTAAAAGTGAAGTTCGGCTTGATTTTTCTGTTGACAAATCCGAGGTTAAATATGTTACAGAGTATTATGATTTGCGTATTAATTAAGTGAACCTCCAAAACTTTGTAAAATAAAATCATCCGCCCTAGTGGCTCAGATCGATTCTCATCTATAACAATGGATTTAAAATAAAATTCATCGCTTCAACAATCCATTACACACGTATATACTCTTGGCTATGTTTTTTTTTTTTTTTTTTTTTTTTTTCTTTGTACAACTAATTATATGTATTTTGAAAAATATTAAATTCTACATTCCGCATTAATTGGAACACTTATTATAGCATGTATTATAATATATATTATTGTATAAAAGATGACTATGGAATACGAGCATAATTTTTGTTCTAAATTTTAATAATAGGAAATTAAGGTTGCGGCTGATGGTCAAATATCTAATATCTAACTAGCATATATTTAAAAATGTTAATGTTATTTTCTATTACTTTATTGAAACATATTAGCCGAATTAGCACATATTTGATACTTTGGAATCTTTAATTTTTGTCATGCTAAATAATCATTAAGGTTACAAAAAGGAGAAGAGTTAATCTTTTTCTGATCATTGTAAAAAGTTAATGAATTTTGGTAAAGGTGATTTTGGTTATAGAAGCTGCAAAAGTTATATACGGAGTATTACACAATATTACTAATTTTGTATGTTAATTGATGAATAAATAAAAATAATTTTGACAACTTGTGAAATTTGGGGGGATTGCATCAGTAAATTAAATGTGGAATTGGAAGTGGTTGGGAAGTGGAAATGATAAATTTGGTTATTAATTGAATATATGACGACTTAATCTAACCCAACTTGATCCTGTTAAATTAATCAATTGACGTGCACATACAAGTATATCCACAAGGGTAAGGTCGTGCGTCGTAAAGATGGGTTAAACTAAGTTGACTCGTGAGAGATTTGATCAAGTTATGATCTTTCTCTTAATCTAAGTAGACACAATAAAAAAAAAGTAATTAGGATTGATTCAATTCTCACGAAAATTAAGGAATTTTTTTGTCAATTACAAGTAAAAAGATGAATATAAGTCGTAGTTTTATGTATGGTTTAATCCCCTAAATCGATGACGACGAGCTTAGATAAAGAAATTCAATCCATTCAACTTTGTAAAATAAAATTAGTAACCTAACATCTTTGTAAAGATGAGATGATTAAATGGAGCGTATTATAAAAATAATACTATATATATAAAAAGGTATTGAAACTAATTAGGGTATTCAAGTATCTAATTAGGGTATTCAAGAGAAAAATAATGTTGCTCTCACATAGTCACTTACATGTATAAGTATTCCGATTGAATAGGAGGCTAGATTAAAGAATACTAAAAAAAACATTAACTTATAAAAATTTGCTTTAGAAAAAAAAATAGAAAAAATAAAAAAAAGGGGGTAAATCGCTCATATTCTATGGGTGTATAGATGAGTCTATCATGCCATGGTTATAGCAATCCAAAGAAATAGACATATAATTAAAGGACGGAGACAATACATCATTTAAGATGATTTTTTAATTGAATTAATTATAGAAAGGTAAATTACTACTTTGTATGATCTGACTAATAACTCATAGGGATAAAGTACTTTGTAATACAGTAGATAAAATTATAATCCGACTACAAACCATTCCATTATGATTGTACTCATACATCAAATAAATTGATCATACTCTTTTAAGGCTTGCATGAGTGAGTTAATTAATAAATTAAATTTGTATCGAACAAATTTATTACTCCGTATTTGTTACGAAATGTATTTGCACACATTCATTTAACTTATCAATTAGAAATGACTAGTGTTTTATAAGAAACAATGGTATTAAATTACCGTGAACGTTAATTATGTGAATCCAGCATGATCCTCCTTATTTCAAAGAACTAATGACTTGTTGAATATATATATATATATTAAGGTTTTTTTCCAATTATAAAGGGTACATAATGTTATATACCTAATATATACTTGTACTTGAATTGAAAAAGAGCTATCTTACTTGTCTTAAAGTAATATAACCTTTTAATGGGACTCTAATTCAATTTTCATTTAGTATGTTATGATGCAATATCCAAAAAATGAACTTGACATGTTCTTTTGTACCATTTCAGGCTATGAGCTCAACAAATGTCTTTGCTAACGTTGTGGTTGAGCACGATTGAGTACTCAAACTAGTAGATAATAGCGATGCCCTACTTTTTCATAATGATTTGTTAGTGGCTTCTCATCTACAATAATTGATTATCAATCGAGTACTTGTATGTACATAATAATAATATACAAATATAACGAAAAAGAATTGCTTAAAAAATGTAGGAAATCATAAAATTTAATTATTAATTACAAAAGTTAATATTAAATCACAATTCATACTCAATAAAGATGCAAAATAAATCCAATTAAAATTGCTAATAATGATTTTAATATTTATATTCAACAATTTGATTTGGTTGACAAACCAACTGAGATTTACAACTTATTTCATCTCGCCTTTTCCTATTAGCCCTTTTCTCATGCTTCTTCAAAACCTCATCCAATTCATTCTTTTTCTTTTCTTTATCCTCTTTTAGTTGTTCAATCTGAATAGCACCTTTAGCAGCCGTTTTCTCTACTCGATCTAAAAACCTCACAAATTTAGGAACCACATAGGGTGCTTGAGCAACAACTTCTTCCACACCTTCAGACGCATTTCTCAGAATTGCATAAACTTCAACCGTTTTTTCGTAAACCTCCATCTTTAGCGATCTCCATGATACGGCTATGCACAACGCAGAAATCCTCATACTTAGCAATAGCAGCATCAAGATCCTTTGGCTCTCGCATCCTTATATAAATTTTTGGACAAAAAAAATAATACAAAAATGCTTAGAAATAATTTGTACGTAAAGATCTCTTTTCAAACAATAATCACCTTCAAATATAAGAATGTACAAAGTATCACTTCTATAAGTAACCTTCACAATATATATGTCCACAATTCCAAGGTGTTTTAATTACATATATTCCCAAGGTTAAGTTAATTATAAATATTTTTTCAAGAAAAAGGTTTGATTCCAAAAGAAAGTAAAATAAAATCTACACATGCTTAATAAAAGTCTTTTATCAACTCCAATTATATTTGATAATATAGAATAACAGCTTACCGTATTACTTCGTATAATTTTAATATCGATTAAACGAACAAGTGTACCTAAAACTAAGTGGATAAACAAATTAATTTTTCGAATTTTTGAGCTGTTTTAGAGAAATAATTATTACACAATACTAAATACAATACTAAATTAAAAATTAGAAACCTTTATTTTTATACAACCGGTATTTAACCTTAAACGATAATGATTGAACCCAATTTACAAAAAGTTAATTTTAATTTTAATTATTTTTGAATGTACATACTTTTTATTTTTTCTAAACCAATATATATATATATATATATATATATATATATATATATATATATATATATATTGGTTTAGAAAAAATAAAAAGTTGTACTTTGGAAGTCATAAAGCCTAAAATCATTCAACATTTCGTCATTATTGCTCAATTTACTTCTTGATTGGTTAATTTTGGTACATCTCTTGCGTGGTACATCTCTTATAAATGTACCCTCATCTTTTGTCTTTCATCTTCTTTTTGTTCTATGGTTTTTTTTAATCAAAAACTTTCATTTTTGTATAATAATGGATTAGGCATATCTTTTATCAACTCTATTCATGTTTGATAATATAAAATAACAACATACCGTATTACTACGTATAATATAGATTTAACGAACAAGTGTACCTAAAACTAAGTGGATAAACAGATTAATTTTTTGATTTTTTTGCGGTTTTAGAGAAATAATTATTACACAATACTAAATACAATACTAAAAAAATTTAGAAACCTTTATTTTTATACAACCCGTAGTATTTTGAGTAGTTAGTTAATTAGTTATTCGTTAAATTCATTTTTTTTTCACTTCCGTTCTTGAAAGAAATACACCTGATTATTAAGCTTGGCCTAAAATTTATAAAGTATTCATTTTTATTACTTTGCTCCAATTTAAAACGTAAAGCTAAAATACTCGGAATAGATTAAAGAAAAATACTCGAAAAAAGGATATGTAGACATGTAGCTTCTATGATCATGCAATCTACTCGATCAGCATATAACTATTGAAACAACATCAAGATAGAATATGCAAAACTCTACCGTTGTTAATTCGTACAAATCAAATGCTTCTATGATACATGTTCATGCATAATGCATCGACGTGAATGAAAAGAAACTTAATGACTTACGTATGAAAAGTTCTTTTATAATAGTTAACCTCAAACTACCCTAAGACTTTAAGCTTTATATATTGTTTGACTCCTTTCTTTTTCCCTTAGCTACTTAGCTTGATCATCATCTTCCTTTTCCCACTTTTTTTGAGAGAAACTTTTAAAGGGTATTTTAATTTACCGTATTACTATGTATAATTTTAATATCGATTAAACAAACAAGTGTACCCAAAACTAAGTGGATAAACAGATTAATTTTTCGATTACTATATATATATATATTGTTTCAGGGGTTTTTGTCCCTTGGGAGAGTTACAACACTGAAACTGGGTTCAACAACGGGCGCCTGTACCTGCAAAGCAAACGGACCGCCGAATGGTCGGTGGTCCGCCTCCGAAGATTAAGTTAGTAAACGTTCGGTAATAAAAAGTGCGTAAGTAAAGTTATCTGCTTGGATTCCAAGCTCAAGTAAAAGTGATGTCTGTTCTTTGAGAATGACAACTCTGTAGTAAGTGACATATTTTCTCGTAGTGCGTGAATATTCTCTCTCTTTTTCTGTGTATGTATTTCTGTCTTGTCATTAATGTAAGGATGTCCCTATTTATTGGCTCCTTTTGGAAAGTGTGCCCTACCTAGGATCTGGTGACCTAGGGATTAGGGCACGCCGTTTTTTAAGCGCCCCTTAGGATTCGGGCCTTGAAAGCCGCCATTCCCAGGGGGCAATATCTGCTCGACACGTGTCACCATCTGGAAGGTCCAAGTAGGTACCCCTTCCAGTGACACGTGTCATGCTCTGATTGGGCCACTTGGCAGGGTATAAAATACCGAAATCATTTGCCCCTCACAGGGGTTACGTGTATTGCACGTGGCACCTGTGACAGGTGTCTTCATCTGACTGGCTGAATTTTCAAATTGTATTTTGGGGGGAAAAATTAGGGTTTCCCCTTTCTATAAATAGGAAGGTTTGACTTCATTTTTGTTTTCACACCTTTGCGAATCTTAGAGAATCTCTGGAATTTTGACTCTCAAAGACTCTTAAAGACCCTGACTTTTGTCAAGCATCCGACACTCGGCCTTTCCTACCGACTGCTTCAGGCAACCAGGCGTCTCAAATACCTTTTTCTAAGGTAACCGCATGCTCTTTTCTTTTATTTTTTCTTGTGTTTTTCGTTTATAAAAATGGTTTCCCAAACGTACACGGTATGGCCGAGGTTAGCGATAAGCCGGTCACCG